>NW_022103904.1:19166207-19182348 GCF_000313985.2 Echinops telfairi
GGAATGTGAAAAATAATGTATGGTGTTGAATTATGGCAATAATACAGGAATATTGAATATTCTTGGTTCGTCACAATCCAAAAAGCTAGTTATGCTAGATGGTGTTTTTCAGTTCAATAAAACAGACTATCTACAAAGGTGCATCAATAATTCTAAGCTCTGATTTTTTGGCAGACCTCATGCAAATCCTAAAAAGAAAAAAATGACATTCAATAATTATATAGTTAGCACAATACTCATTCAAATGTAGTGGTAAAATTAGGATATTTCCAGATAAGTAGAAATTAAGATAATTTGTAAAAATCACACCAACATTACAAGAAATACTAAAGAAGTCCTGCAGATAGAATACCAACAACAGACAACAAACTTGATGCAAACAAATGACATCACCCAGAAATTAACTCAGATAAAAAATTTCAAAAACAAAACTCAAGTTCAAGACAGAAAAGAGAGACTTGGAAACATCCTTAAATGAAATAGTGTGATTAGAAAACCTTCATATGGAAAAGCAGGTAAGGCCATGTCAAAATAGAACAGACTGTTTTAAACTTAGGAAGATAGAAGCAAATTTCAGGCTGACCACAAAAATATCTATAGGCCTTCTTACCAAAACGAATCTGAACAAAATCATAAGGACTTAATATAAAACCAACAGCTATCAAAGAAGTTAAAATATAAAGAAAATTTTAAGGAAAACTCATAAACAAAAATAACCCAGTACATAAAAGCATATGAACAAAGAAATAAGCAGCCGCACGTGCACACACAATAAAGCACAAAAAAACACAGCATATGTAAGCGCTCCCCAATAAAATGATTAATAAAAAAGAAAAAAATCACAGCAGTAAATTCACATCCATTGATAATTACACTGAATTTAATGAATTAACTGTGTCAGTCAAGAAATGTAGAGTAGTGAAATAGATAAGAAAACACGCCGTATCAGTATACTGCCTACAAGAGATGCCCCTTATCCACAGAGACCAAAATAATCTAAAAATCAAACGTTGGGAAAAATTATAAAGAGATACAGCATGTGTAATAATATTATTCTCTAATAAGAGAACTTTAAAGCAAACCAGCCCCCCAAAAAACAAGAGATAATAAATAATGAGCACACTGTCAGTCCAGCATGAAGACATATCAATAATAATTTATGCAGCCAATAAAAATGCCCCAAATCCATGCACCAAGTTTTAACAAAATTGAAAAAGGAAACAGACAATTCCTTAATAGTAGCAGGAGCCCTGGTGGTATAGGAGTTATGCACTAGGCTTTGATCTGAATGGTTGGCAGTTCGAAACCACCAGCAGCCCCATGGTGCTAAGCCTGGCCTCTCTATTCCATAAACAGTTACACAGTTAGAAACCCACAGGTCGTCGCTAAAAAGCTTGCATTGACAGTGAGTTTTAGCAGAAGACTTCAATGCATTCTCTTTAATGAGGGACAGAATAACTAGAAAGAAATTCAACAGAGATACTGAATTTGTAAACAAATCAAATCAACCAACTTTACCTCAAGACATAATACAGAACATTCCACCCAATGACAGTACAAAGCACATTTTTCCCCAGCATATATATGTCATTCTGAAGAATCAACCATATATCAGGCCACAAACTAAGCACCAATAAATTAAGGAATACTGAATAATACAAAGCAATTTCTCACATTGCAAATTAGAAATCAAGAGCAGCAAGGAAATAAAATACATGGAAGCTGAATTACACCCTGTTGAAAAAATCAGTGGGAAATGGAAGAAAAATAAATAAATAAATAAAATTAATACAATCAAATGAAAATGAAACACAACACCCAAAACTATTTTTGGAACCACAATATCCGTACTCTGAAGTCCGTTTATAAAAATAAACACACATCAGAACGGAGGAAAGTGCCCAATCAGCACATTAACCCAACCGCAGCACGCAGAAAAGAAAGTGCTCCCCTCCCCTCTCAAAAGAAATCCACATCACCCAAATATAGGAAATAATATTCAATTGGGAATAAATGAAATGGAAAATAATAGAAAGAAAAGCAATACAAAAAGGTCCTTTAAGAGGATATATATATATATATGATAGTTAGGTTTTATGGCAACTTGGAAAGGTCAGGATTCTTCCAATACATGATCTCATGTAGTGTGGTCAACCCCACGATGGGCTATTCTGTGAAGCAGCCAAGCAGTTAATCTGGCCCCAGTCTTGATACAATTGAGGGCGGTTTCATTTGGAATGTGGCCTACTCTTAATATTAAGAATGACAGTGTGTGAAAGCTAACTCACTTCGGGCTCCAAATCCTGCTCCCTCAAAGAGGTTTGTGGGTAAAAACTGTTGACCTTGGCAGTTAGCAGCATGATGTGTGACCTGCCATACTACTAGGGATCCTTCTGTGGCCCTCAGACACCCATTAAACTGGAACTGAACACATGCTAAGAGATCACCTCTCAGCCAAACAATAGACAGGCCTATAAAGTAAACAATAACACCATTGAGGAACATGGACTTCAGAAAAATCAGCCATATAAGACCAACAGGGCATGCGTGTCTATAAACAACGTTCATACGACAGGTAGGGACAGGAAATAGGGGTGAACGAAAATGGAGAACCAAGTGAGAATGTGGAAAGTATCATGAAATTGAGGGAATTGCAACTAATGCCACTAAACAAAGTGTATACACTTTGTGGAGTGAGCAACTAATTTGCTCTTTAAACTTTCACCCAAACCACAGTGAAGTATCCAAAAAAAGTTTTTTTAATTAAGTGTAGTAATAGTATATGCTTTTTGAGGCTTAGCTTTGAGTCTGGCAAATACTGAATATTGGCAGTTTATTATCAATACTCGTGTTGTTGCTGCTGCACTTGTTATCATTGTTTGCTTTTGTAACTGTCTCACATACTGAGCTGGGAGGTTCGAAAAGGTTGTAGCTTTGCCCAAGCCATCTTAAAATAACATCAAGTAGCACAATTCCTGTTGTCTTAGACAGGGCTCTTTAGAGAAACAAAACCAGAATGCTGATAATTTTATATATATTTATACAGATACATAGATGTATAACATAAGAAATAAACAGGTAATTAAATTATAAAGCAGTACAAATGGTTCAGTGCAACTCACTCCCATGACACAGCTGTGAGACACTGGCAGTCCTTCAAGTCTTGAGGGCCGCCAGGTAGTCCTCTGTAGAGCCATTCAGGCTATCTGGGCACAGACAGCAAACAGAAAGGCAGGTCACCAAGAGTCAGCCAGATGACAGGGTCCAACAGTCCCCAGCTCAAGAGATGTAAATTCCAATGGTGTGGCAAAGCAGGTCTTGAAGGAACCTCAAATTACAGTGACATAGTCCATGGGTTAGGTCTCCCACAGGTAGTGTAGCTTGCAAATTGAAGCAAAGAACAAGCAAGGCAGCCGCACACTGGTCTGATGATCAAAGAGCAAGAGACAAGAAAGGGGAGACTCACTGAGCCATTTATCTCTCCACCCTTCAATTAATCCCACATGTGTTTATTGGCCAGGTTGACACAATAAACTAACTACCTCATCTGTCATATAATAGTTTCCAATAAATATTTGATAAAAGAGTGATAGAAGAAAACGATGAGTTATTTATGTTTCCCCCTTAACACTATCAAAACAAAGCTTTTTCATATACCTAGTATATATAATTCATAAAATTAACTTCATATAAAATATGAATCAGTGATCAGCAATGTTGATTAATATTGAAAATGTTTGAATAGGTCCAACCTAAAATATTATGACATTCAGGGGAAAGAATAAGACTAGAAATAATTGCTAAACTCTGTTTTCCTTTAACAATGTCTTTCCATAAACACTTATTTCAAAAATAATGAGTCACTGGAAGAACTCCTGAAT
This sequence comes from Echinops telfairi, assembly GCF_000313985.2. Taxonomy (NCBI): domain Eukaryota; kingdom Metazoa; phylum Chordata; class Mammalia; order Afrosoricida; family Tenrecidae; genus Echinops; species Echinops telfairi. Next base: position 19,170,089 of record NW_022103904.1, read on the forward strand.
GGAAAAAGCTCAGCTAAGTCAGAAATGCCAAAGACTTCTAACTCTAGCCCTTCTCTCGACATGTCTTAATCACTGTAAAATATGTTTTGGGAAAATGCCGAATGTTCGTGCAGACACATTCCTTTATGCTAAGAATAACTTCAAGTTCCTGTCTGACCTTTTGTCTAAACTCCCAGATTGAGAAAATGCATCGGAAATGGCTGCAAAATGGTTCCTGAGAAGCGGAGCTGGGACCTTGGTGCAGTGTTGCCCACACCCAGCAAATCAGGTAGAGGAGAGAAAGGCGGAAAGAGGAGCTTCTTACAAGACTCAGGTTTTTGTTCAAAGATCTATAATGAAGTAGAGACCCTCCTGTGGTTGTCATCACAGAGACCCCAGGCACGACAGAGACAGGCACCACCCAGCGTTCTGCCTTCCACACAGTTGTTTTATATTTGAGCCCATTGTTGCAACCCAGGGAAACGCCACCTCACCAAAGGTCTTCCTCTTTTTCTCTGCCCTTCTACTCTACCAAGTTCGGTGGCCTTGCCAGGACTTGTCTCTCCAGATAACAGGTCCAAAGTATGTGAGACCAGGTCTCACCAACTTTGCTCCTAAGTACCGTTCTGTCTGTACTTCTTCCAAGACAAGTTTGTTGCTGTTCTTCTGGCATCCACGGTACTTTCAAGAATCTGTGCCAGCACCATAATGTAAATGCACCCGTTCTTCTTCGTTCTACCTTAATCAATACCCAACTGTCACATGTATGTAAGGCAATGGTCTGTCAGCTTGTTACACTGTGGTGGCTTGCATGTTGCTGTGATGCCGGAAGCTATGTCACTAATATTTCAAAACCCAGCAGGGTCACCCAAGGTGGACAGGTTTCAGAGAACTCCATAATAAACTTTGAAAGTACGTTAACTTATGCTCAACTGATTTCTGCAGAAAATCTTGGAATCAAGGCATTTTCAAGAAAATGCTACCAATAGCATTGTAAATGCCCCGTTACCTTTCACCTTTGTAAATTTTTTTTCTCCCATCGGAGGACAAATACTTCCTAACTTCCATGCCATTTTTTGTTTTGCTAGTCTCCATGGCAAAACCCAAAAGAATCCCTGATTGAACAACGTGAAGTCTCAGCTGGTAATTAAATGTCAATAGTTAACATCCACCAGCTGTTCCACGTGAGAAAAGGTGTGGCACTCTGCTTCCATAAAGTTTAAAGCTCTGAAAACTATGAGGCATTTGTACATTGTCCCACTACTTGGAGTCAACTCCATGCCAACAGGCTTATAGCAAAATCCCTTGAATGAATTTTGATTATCTTGAATCAAAATTTGAATCCCTTGAATGTAATTTTTTCGATCCTTTATCTTTCTATATGCCCTTGAGTTCCCTCCAACCAGATTAGATACCCAAACTTCCCACTTCTCACCACACCAGACCTTTGAGCAGCATTTAGCACAGTAGATTCAGTATCCTTTTAAAGCATAATTCCTTTGCTTGACTCTAATAATGTCAAATTCTCCTCTTTTTTTCTCTTAACCCATTAACTTCTGTCCTATTCTTTCCAGATGCTTGATCTCTGGTCTTTGTCCGTTCGCTAGCTAATTAAAGTTTTAACTATGCACTCTTTAAAATCAGACCCTTGACTTTAAACACTTATGTAACAATATCTATAACTTTTCATAAAATTATTTTTCATATGTCCTTATTATATTTTTAATTCCTGTAAGATTTGTATTCACTTCCCATCTTAATTCTTGTATCATTATCTCTCCCTAGGGAGAGATTTATTCATTTTATTCATCTTTTAAAAGAGCCAGCTTTGGGTTACAGTGTGTTTCTCTATCGGCTCATTGATGAATGGAGGGTATTCTCATTGATGGCCTGGAAAGTGGTGGGGCTGCCTTTCAAATCAGCCTCTGGGCTGAGAATATATGAACATCCTTTTCTCAACATCCTCACACTGAATGGCTTGCTGTATTCCTTGTCCATCATACATATCTGTAGCTATGTCCATTAATTTATCTCACTCTATATTCCACTTGTCTCCTGCTGTGTCTTACGGTGGTGGCTTGTGTGTTGCTGTGATGCTGGAAGCTATATCACTGGTATTTCAAATGTCAGCAGGATCGCCCAAAGTGAACAGGTTTCAGGGGAGTTTCCAAACGAATCACAGACAACAAAGGAGTCAGCGGCCCACTACCCCTGAAAACCTTTCTCATGACAGGAAAACATTTTCACACACTGGGGGCCTCATGAATGGAAGCAGAACTTTGTCAGAGATAGTGCCAGAGGATGAGCCCCTCTGGTCAGAAGGCGGCCCTCAAAATGTGACTGAGGAGGAGCTACTTTCTCAAAGTAGTGTTGAACATGGGTGATGGGAATGGAGTAAAGCCTGTGGGGTCTTCATTAGCTGATGGGGCACAACTCAAAATGAGAGAAAACAGCTGCAAAAATCTAATCATCGTAACCTGGATTGCACTAAATACGATTCTATTAAAATTGGAAATCTTCAAAAATGAAAAGGAAAGCATAAAGATCTATATCCTAGGTATTAGTGAGCTGAAATGGGCTGATACTGAGCATTTTTAATGAGAACATCATATGGTTTACCATGTTGAGAATCACAGAACCAAAAGGAATGTCAATGGAGTTGTGCTAGTTTAGGGACTTTAAAGAAACAAATCCACAGAAACTCATGTATAAGAGAGAGTTTTATATGAAGGTTAAGCGTGCATCAAGAAAACATCCCAACCCAGTGCTGCCCAAGCCAAGCCCAACATTAACCAATTAACCCATATGTCCAACACCAATCCACAAAGTCCTCCTCCATCTCACAAAACACACTCAATGACACCGACTACAGGAGGAAAGCCAAATCAGTGAGCGTGTAAGCATCTCTGCGCTGGCAGGGGTCTCCATATGACTGCTCCAGCACCCAGGGCTGCATCGGGGGAGGTCCATGTGGCTTCTCCTCAGGGATGTCTCGTGGGAAGTGAGCCTTGCCAGCTGAATCAGGGAACTGGCTAAGGCAGCTGTACTCTGGTCAACCATCAGAAAGCAAGATACCCGAGAACTAGAAAGGCGAGGCTCACTGAGCCATTTATCCCTCCACCCTTCATTTAACTGCCCTTCAATTAACCACACATGTATTTATTGGCCAGGTTGGCACAATAAACTAACTACCTCAGTATTCATGATCAAAAAGGACATTTTAAGATCTATCTTGAAATAAAATGCTGTCTGTGTTAGGATTATATCTATTCACATATAATGAAATACAATCAATACAACTATTATTCAAATTTATCTACCAACCACAAAAGCTAGTAATGAAGAAACTGAAGAATTTTCCCAACTTCTTCAGTTAGAAATTGATCAAATAGGCAATCAAGATGCTTTGGTAATTATTGGTGCTTGGAATGCAAAAGTCTTAGAGAATATAGTCTTGGTGACAGATACAAAGCTGGAGATGACATGATAGAACTTTGCAAGACCAATGACTTGTTCATAGCAAATACCTTTTTTCAACAATACAGACAACAAGGATACATATGGTCTTCTCCAGATGGAATACACAGAAATAAAATTGAATACATCTCAAGGAAGAGAATATTGAAAAGCTCAATATCAGCAGTTAATACCAGACCAGGAACTGACTGTGGAAAAGCTCACGAATTGCTTATAAATGACCTTGAGTCTATGCCACCTGAATTTGAGAACATCTCAAGAAAAGATTTGCTGCATTGAACACTAATGACAGAAGACTTGATGAGCTCTCAGTGGAAATCAAGAACATCTCCCATGAAGAGAGCAAAAGGTCATCCTAAATATAGTGAAGAAAGAAAAGGATCAAAGTGGATTTCAGAAGAGACTCTGAAACTTGCTTTTAATCATAAAGTAGCTAGGGAAAATGGATTAATGATGATGAAGTTAAAGAGCTGAACAGAAATTTTCAAAAGACAGCTCAAGAAGACAAAGCAAAGTTTTATAATGAAATGTGCACAGTCATAGAGGTCAAAGCCCAAAGAAGAAGAACATGCACAGCATATCTTAAACTTAAAGAACTCAAGAAAAATTTTAAGTCTTGAGTTGCAAGATGGACCTCTATGGACCTCGCTTCTCGGCCTTTTGGGTAAGATCAAGTGTAGTATCTGTTCCTATCAGTTTAATATCTGATACGTCCTCTATCCGAGGACAATATAGTAAATGGATTTTTGGAGCAAGGAGATGGAATAGGAGCTTGCTCCATCCACTCCACACATTGACCTGGTTTTGCAGTGCTTCCAAGAACGGTGCACCAAAAAAAAAAAAAAGTCTATGGACAAACATTGAATGATGCAGTAAGTAAACATCAAAAGAAGATGGCAAGAATATGCCGAATCACTGTACCAAAAAGAACACGTTCATATTCCACCATATCAGGAGGGAGCACATGAGCAAGAACCAATGTTACTGAAGGAAGCAGCCCAAGCTGCACTGAGAGCATTGGCCAAAATCAAGCTTCTAGGAATTGATGGAATACTAATGGAAAGGTTTCAACATGCTTATGAAACACTGGAAGCCCTCACTCATCTGTGCCAGGAAATTTGGAAGGCAGCTACTTGGCTAACTGACTGGAAGAGATCCATATTTGTAGCCATTCCAAAGAAAGGGGACCCTACAAGATCCATTAATGCCTTGCAGTGTGCACATCTGCTGCATTAGACCTTTGTAGACTGTTGAAAAGCTGGGAGGTTTTTCTCAGGGTGAAGGTGCACCTGACACAAGTCATGTGAAAGAAGGACATGAAATAAGGAAGAACAAAGAAGAATCAATGTATTTGCATTGTGGTGCTGGGGAAGAATAGTGAATGTACCAGGGACTGCCAAAAAGCCAAACGTCTGTCTTGGAAAAAAGTCAGATCAGATTGCTTCTTAAAGGTAAGGATGTTCGGGCTTCGTCTTACACACTTTGAACATGTTGTTGGGAGAGACCAAGCCTTGGAGAAGGACATCCTGCTTGGCACAGTGGAGGAGCAGTGAAAATGAGGAAGGCCCTGAATGAGATGAGCTGACATAGTGACTGCACCAGCGGGCTCAAGCACAGGAACGGCTGTGAGCCTGTGCAACACAGGGCAAGGTTTGGTGCTGTTGGAACCCAACAACCACCTTTCACTACCGAGTGCTGCTGTAAAGCAAAGTCACTCAAGCGGGTGCTTTCCGAAAGTAGAAGTGTATTATTCTCTTCTAGCTCCAAAGGCTGCAAGTCTCAATGCAGGGTTTTGACTCTAGAGCAGGTCTTTATTTATTTATTTTGGTATCTAGTGGCTTCTAATAATCCTTGAGGTCCCTCAGGTACTGGTAAAGATCTTTTCACATGGTGTCTATCTGTCATGTGTTTGTGTGTCTGGACTGCCATCATAAGACACCATTCAGACAGGATTAAGTTTAGGGCCCACTATTTTCCACTAGGAGCTCATTAACATAAAAAAGAAAACCTCTCTTTCTAATCAGTGTAACATTCACAGGTATAGGGATAAGGACCCACATCTATTTTTGAGGAACACATTACAGTACATAACCATATGAAAACATTGAGGGTATAAATGTCTGATGGGGAAAAAAATAAATAGAAGCTTGCAACCAGTAAAATGTTCCTTCGTGTATTCTCTATGCAATTTGTAAGAATCATTTCAAAAGCCATCTCATCCATGTAAGCTTCCCTGACTCAACCAATCATCTGTGAACTTCTCTTCCTTGGGATCGCCAGCAACTATGCATTGTATGTCTCTGAAGGCACTTCCACCATTTACTGGTCCCCAAAGTTATTGCACCTCCTGTCTTCTTTCTCTTAGCAAACTTGTCATATTTGGAAGTCAGGCCATTTTCATATTTCTAGATTAGCCTGTTCAACACACAGTTCTACAGAAATGCAATGAAGAAAGGTTAAAATCACCAGACTATCTGGCTTTAAATCAGAGTTGTCACATACTAGCCATATAACGATGGGCACACTCACCATACGTTTGTGCCTCTGTCTCGTCTCCTTGCCAGATGATTGGGAGGACAGAAAAGAGATATTAAAACTTCCCTGCTTTAGGTCTGATGTAGAAGATATTCAGTAAGGGTTTCTGCCTACTTAATCCTAACCAAGACAACTGCTTGTGAGCAATTACACAATTACTAGGAATTGCCATTTCTTTCTTTGTTTATGTATGCTTCATTGGAATTAGGGTTGAAGCCTGGAGCAATTTTTAAAATCATGGATTTCTAAAATCAAAACATCTTGGGTTTGGGTTGCAGTTTGTTTCTATCTAAAACATGTTTGCTTTTTTTAATAATTTTATTGGGGGCTCGTACAATTCTTATCACGATCTATCTATTGTGTCAAGCACATTTGTACATTTGTTGCCATCATCATTCTCAAAATATTTGCTTTCTACTTGAGCCCTTAATATCAGCTCCTCGTTTTTCCCCTTCCCTCCCCACTCGCCCCTCCCTCATAAACCTTTCATAATTCATAAATTATTATTTTGTCATATCTTACACTGTCCAACATCTCCCTTCACCCACTTTTCTGTTGTCCATCCCCCAGGGAGGAGGTTATATGTAGATCCTTGTAATCGGTTCCCCCTTTCTACCTCACCTTTCCTCCACCCTCCAGGTATCGCCACTCTCACCACTGGTCCTGAAGGGGTCATCTGTCCTGGATTCCCTGTGTTTCCAGTTCCTATCTGTACCAGTGTACATCCTCTGGTCTAGCCAGATTTTTAAGGTAGAATTGGGATCATGATGGGGGGGTGGGAGGGGAGGAAGCCTTTAGGAACTAGAGGAAAGTTGTATGTTTCATCATTGCATGTTGCATGTTTTCATGCAATAACATTCCTTTACAAAGGTAGAACCATATCTTCCAGATTAATGCATGTCACAATAAAGCAAGGAGGCCACTAACACAGTAAATATGTGGTAGTTGGGAGCTACCATTCATTGGTCACCCTCAAGGAAAGAGATCCACACCACAATGTCCAACGATTGCCAGTTTTAGAACCTTAGGATAGCAGTTATATGGTTCTGAAACAGTGGGACTTTCAGCCTTCAGACCAAGGGGTTCCCCAGGAAAATGATTTTTTTTTTTTTTAATACCAAGGGCTATAAGTGAGTTTGAGATAAACCCCAATTCACTTACGGGGGTTTTCACATCAAATCCTTCTGGTGTAGCTTATGGAGGATGTTGTTTAAAGCCCTGTAGTCTGCAGCACAAAGCCTGGATTGGCAAGGCCTGGGTAACAGCTTGGTCAAAAATATCCAATTAGGAACATAGTAGTGGGCATAAGCTCCCCTTGGGTTCTTACTGAAAGATTTGCTGTACTATCAACTCCATTGTTTAGGTAAATAGTGTCTAATCACAAGTTTAATCTGTACAAGTCAACAATTCATATATGCTTGTTCATGGCCAGTTTATACTTGCGTAGTTTCCTTCTACAACAGAGTTTTAAAGTCTATACCATTGGCTACATTAATGTCACTATCAATGGAATTACCTTAAGCCTCAGGGAGATGATTGACAAAATGTGACCTCCTTGAAGGAAGAAAGTTTTCCTTTTTTTGGATTCGTTTTTAAGAGCACTCTCAGCACCTACAGCTTTGGCCTGCACATAGTAGCCTCTCAGCAGGTAACTGTGGGACACATGAACATATATATTATTCAGTAACTTATATGAGTTAAGACTGAAGATGAAAAATGGATGCTGCATCTCACGTGGTGTATCATTGCACATTTCAGATATGTTTGTGGTCATTAAATGTTGATAAACTGAACATCTAATGCACACAGCTCTCACCCTAAGATCCAGAGTTTACCACCTGACACTCTTTGGTCCCTGAATTGTGTGGGTGTCAGCAGCTTCCCAGGCATCAGATACTCTTCACTCCTGCTTATCCAGTCCTCTGTGTGGTCAGGAGGGATGGAGCACAATCACCCAGTTAAGTTGCAACCTCAGCACATTCCCACTTAGCCTGACTGTACTCAGCTCCTCGTGCCATGCTTACATTAGTCACTTTGCCCTCGTTTGATCAGGAGGAAGGAAAAGAGACCTTTGCTAGATTTTTTTTTTCCTCACATAGCACAGAGTGACTGGTGACTTTGACCTACTGGCCTTCAGGTTAGCAACTGAGCATTTAACTATCTTTCCATCAAGGCTCCTTTAAGAGTTGTTCTAGGTGGAGTCCGTTATAAGCACTTTGCTTCAAAGCTAAAGGGCAGTGTTTCTAGCCCATCCATGGCTAGCTTCTTGGAAGATCAGATTATATGCTTCTGTAAATATTGTTGTTAGGTGTCACCAGTCAGTTCCAACTCACAGCGACCCTATATACCACAGAACAAAACACTGCCCGGTGCTGTGCCATTTTCCCAATTATTCATATGTTTGAGCCCACCAATGCAGCCACTATGTCAATCCATCTCTGTTAAAAGTTTTCCTCTTTTTCACTGCCCTGAGACTTTACCAAGCATGATATCCTTCTCCAGGGACTGGTGTCTCCTAACAGCATGTACAAAGTTTGTGAGACCAAATCTTGCCATCCTTGTCTCTAAGAATCTTCCTGGATGTACTTCTTCCAAGACATAGTTGATTGTCCTATTGGAAGTCCATAGTAATTTCAATATTCTTAATCCACACCATAATTTAAATGCATCAATTCTTCTTTGGTCTTCCTTATTCAATGTCCAATTTTCACATGCACATGAGGCAATTGAAAATATCATGGCTTGGGTCAGGCACACTTTAGCCCTCAAAGTAATTGCCTTGCTTTTCAATGCTTTGAAGAGGTCTTGTGCTGCAGATTTACCCAATGCAATGACGTTTGATCCTTTGACTGTTGCTTGCATGAGCATTGATTGTGGAACCAAACAAGACAAAGGAGATGACAAAAAACAGAAAGAATATTTCAAGATCTATCCTACAGTACTACACTGTCAATGATAGGATGATATTTGTACACACATAAGAAAGACCAAAGAAGACCATTATTATTCAAATTCATACACCAACCACTAAAACCAAAGATGAAAAAATTGAAGATTTCTACCAACTTTGGAAGTGTGAAATTTAGCAAACATACAATCAAGTTGTATTGAACTCATGAACTGGGAAAATTTCTTTAGGAATGGTATAACACACAAGGGACTACCTATAGCAAATTGAAATACCTCAAGAAGAAAAAGTGAATAGTATCATTTAAAATTGGGCAAAGGGAAAATTTACCAAAAATTATCTCAATTGGCTAAAAAGCATATAAAAATGATCATGATCATTATCCATTTGTGAGATGCAAATTTTTTTAAATGAGATTTTACCTTTTTCCAACGATGACAATCCAATTAAAAAAAAACAAAAACAGGAAACACCAAATGCTGGAGGAGGTGCAGAGAGATTAGAAATCTCATGTATTGCTGGTAGGTCTGTAAATATGTACTTTATGGAAAACAATCTAGCACTACCTCCAACCACTGGTAATAGAAGATCCATATGTGACGAGGGAGTGTTTTATTCTATTGTACACAGCGTGGCTATGAGTCAGAATTAGCTCAATGGCACCTTAGAACAATAATAAACTAGATAAGATATCACCCAGAAGGAAACATTTTTATAAAGACCTGGTAGAAATGAGGGGGGCATCTTTATGACAGTGTGGGAGCCTCTGAGAGAAAGATGGGGCTTTCTTCTCCTGTAAAGAGTTAGTTTAAGAAACTCATAGGGATGGACAACAGAAAAGTGGGTGAAGGGAGAAAGTGGTCAGCGTAAGACATGAAAAAAATTTATAAATTATCAAGGGCTCATGAGCGAAGGAGAGTGGGGGAGGGAGGAAATGAGCAGATACCAAGGGCTCAAGTAGAAACAAATTTTTTTTAAATGATGATGGCAACATATGTACAAATATGCTTGACACAATGGATGTATGGACGGGTTGTGATAAGAGCTGTAAGAGCCCCCAATAAAATGATTTTTTTTCATAAAGAAAGAGAAAGAAACTCCTAGGGACAGTACTACCCTGTGCTATAGGGTCACTGTTAGTTGATATGAACTTGGTAGCAGTGAGTTTGGCTTGATTGTGCTGAGAGATCCTGCTGCCCATGGACATAGCAGATCCCAGGTCTGATCGGGAACAGTGAAGGGACACCGGTGGAGGAAGGCACCGCTCCTTGATAGCACTTGTCTTCTGAACAGCAGAGTACCTGGACCGCTGTCACCTGTAGCAGGTTTGGTAAGGTGGCCTATTGACTTAAACACAGCACAAGTCTATACAGCTTACCCATGCCCTTAGTATGGGACTGCTACACAGAGTTCCATCTAAAGTGACGTCATGTGTGTTAGTCAGGGCTTTTGAGAGAAACAAAACCAGGACACTTATGCTTTTTTATATATAAAAGAATAGGTTTATACAGCAAGAAGGAACATAACAGTTAATTAATCCACATAGCAGTACACAGGGCTCAGTTCAACTCACTTTTGTGCAGCAATTAATATATTAAAAATCCTTCAACTCATGTGGGCTGCTGGTCCAAGGTCAAGGAAGCAGTGAAGTCTTCCCTCAGGCAAGACAGGCAGAGTCTGACCGCAGGCAGCACACAGCAGGGTGGGCCAGCAACTGTCAGCGGCACGGCGAGAAGATCCACCAATGTACACACCAGCAGCATGGCAAAGCAGGTCTCAAAGGAGCCTCAAGCTCTAGATACACAATCCACAGGTTGGCTTGGCCCACAGGTAGCACAGCACACGGTTGAGGCAAAGAACTAGTTCAAGCAGCAGAGAGAAGGCAGCAGGCCTTGGAAAGCCATTTATCTTGTTGCTCTCCAATCAAGCTGTGACCTGATTAAACTCCCCCCACAGGTTCCTCTTGGCCTAGTTGGCACAATGAACCTAACTACCACTTCATGGTTGGCCCAATTCAGAACTCAGATGACAAAGGCTCCTTGATACCCTAATACCCATTTCAGTGCCCAGGTGAAACTTTGATGTTATCAATTTTCTCCACACCAGGCCTGATCCTCACTTCCCACTCCCTGATGACTCTGCTGACCTCCAGAGTTGCTCACTGTGTGACTAGCTCTGCGGGTGGATATCACCACCAGCCAGACGTCTACAAATGCTGAGGCACATGAATCCTCCCCAATCCTCTCTGTTTCTAGAAAAAGCACATATTTCTTCAACCTGTACAAGCTGTGTTATCATGAACTATTACTTGAATGCCTCTCCCGACAAACTGTGAAGTTCTTGAGGGCCAGGGCAAGGGAGAATTTGAAAACACAGAAAGGCATCTAAATAAACATTCACTGTTTAGAATTTAGCCCCCTCACTCTAGTGGTGATTGGAGGAGCTGCGTTATGTTGGAATGTCTTATTTAGCTGTAATTAGAAACATTCAGCTATGTTCTAACTTACACAGACAAAGAGATCAGAATGCATTTGTAATGGCAGCAATTCATCAAGTTTGACTGTAAAACATTTCATCCCTAACCTTTCATTACAACCTACCCGTTAGTTGATCTTGAATGAGGGTAAAATTCCCAGGCTGTCAGGGTTTGGGGGAGGTGGCATACCACGCTTTTTCCATAAGAACTTAATATATAACCCACTCACTACCTATTGTTTCTAACTACCAACAATAGCATTTGTTTTTTGAGCCTCAGATCATATATACAAGTATGGTACTGAAACTGTGAAAGGGTAGTCTAAGAATAGCTCTCTGAAAGGTTCTATTTAATGATGGAATAACTGTTCTACATTAAAATCTGGCCTTTTGAGGGGAAAAAAAGTTGCAACATATGAAGGGAATATGTTCATTAACTATGAAGTAATGGAAATGTTGACATAGCTGTTAAAGAAAAGCAACTTCCTTAGAGAACAGTAAGAAGCTCACAGAATTTACCAACAAAAGAAGTGTTTCACAGATAGAAATCTTTCAAAAATTAAAGTTAAATAAGAAAAGGTTATGACCTACTTTTAAGAGATTTTTGTAAGTAACAAAAATTGGTGAAATAATTTATAAATAAATGCATAATTAATAATTTCATTTTCTATTGAATACTCCTTGCTGTTGAGTTGAGTTTGACTCATAGAGATTCTAGAAAACAAAATAGAACTTCCCTTCACGTATAGAGGTCTAGATAAAGACATGTACATATGCAAATAAATTATATATGAGGATGGGCAAATAGATCTATGTGCCTATATTTATAGGTTTAGTATTAAGGTAGCAGAAGGACATTGGGTCTCCACTCAAGTACTCCCTCAAT
>NW_022103904.1:19183372-19194105 GCF_000313985.2 Echinops telfairi
GGGAGGGAGGGGAAAAATGAGGACCTAATGTCGGGGGTTTAAGTGGAGAGCAAATGTTTTGAGAATGATGATGAATGTACAAATGTGATCAGAGTTGTATGAACCCCTAATAAAATGATTTTTAAAAAAAAGAAGTGCCCTTAAAGTGTCAAATGCTGTAGTCTTTACAAAAGCAGGCTTCCACCTCTTTCTTACACATAGCAACTGGTGGGTTTGAACCAACGACATTTTGGCTAGCAGTTGAGCCCTAAAGAATTGGGCCTAAAAAAAAAATTGTGCCACCAGGGTTCTTTCTTGTAAAATCCATGGATGACAGCAATAAGCTAGGATCAAAAAGACATTTTAAAGACCCTAGAATATAATATAAACAAAATATTGGAATGTACGGGTCATGAGACCTTGCTACACAATAACAAAAATGACTTTTTACATGGCTCTGCGAAAGTGAGACTGAGATTTTCAGTGTGTACATAATTAAGCTTAAAATGCTCTATGGGAACAGGCCCACTTGAAGCCTGTATTGACCTTCTTTGATTGCAAAACAGTCTAACCTACTCAGCGTTGTCTCTGGGGAGATAATGATAATATGTTTCCTATGAAGTCCAAATAGTCAAGAGAAGGTGGGAGTTTACTCAACCAGAAGGCTAAGGAGAAATAAAGTCACTCCTTGATCTAGTAAAGAAATGCCCTTCTTTATTTTTTCTAAATTTGTTTTCTTCAAACCCTTATTATGCCTATTTTAAAGATCTGCTTTCTTATAACTCACAAATTGTTTCTCTAGAGATGGTGCTGGCAGCTGTCAAGTTGATTTTGACTCATGGTGACCCCGGGGCACAGACTAGAACCGCTGCATCGGAGTGTCATGGCTGTGACTTCTGGGAAACGGATATCCAGGCCAGTCCTCGGACGTGCTTCAGGGTGTGTTCAAAACCCCAGCCTTTCTGCTGGGAGTTGTGTGCTTAACTGTTTGCGACACCTAAGGGCTCCAAGTCACTTGGCACTGCCTCTGAGGTGAGTCAATGACATGACTGTCTGTGAATGGAAAGTGTCCAGAATGGGCAGACTAAAAGCGTGGCCTTCAAGACAAACATACAGCCATGATCTTGACCTCATCATTGCTTGATAATTTGGCCATTTGGAATTACTTAACTTCTGGGCACCTCACTTTCCATACATGTAAAATGGTTTTGTGTTTGCTGTTGTTAGTTGTCCTAAGTCTGCCCTGATGCATGACCATTCCATTCATAACAAAGTGAAACATTGCCCTGCCCCGCGTCATCCTTGGTCATTGATAGGCTCCTGTCTGGTGTAACTACAGTGTAGTTTGAATGACTCAAACCTGGGAACTTCATCTTCCACCACTATAGTGGACAATATTCTGTGGTGATTCATGCAGTTTTTAATGCCTGGTTTAGATTACCAGGTCTTTCTTCCTAGTAAGTTTTAGTTTCAAAGTTGCACTGATACCTTTGGATGATCTTGCTGATACTTGAAATACTGGTAGCATCACTTCCAGCATCATAGCAACATACAAGTCACCGCAATAAACTATAAATAAGTGGTGAATGTGTAAAAGAGGGATGATAATAACAGTCACCCACATCATAGGGTTTTTATGATAATTAAATGGGTTCACACATATAAACCATTAGAAGAGAGTAAGATTTACTATGATTGTGATAATTTTGGTGATAATTATCAATAATTCATTTGATCAGAAGCATTTTTTTCTCTTCCAAGGATACTTGTGTTTTATATATATATGTATATGTATATATATATATATATATATAATCAGTATAGCACGAAGTACCAGAGATGGAGAAATTTGAACGTATGCTCTATTACATTAGTGGCAAAGAGGAGTTATAAGTGTGTTTTATAGTCTCAACAAGAAACTTCATTGAAAATACCATGTATATATTGAAAGTACCAGGTCGAGTTTTAAAGACTGCCTTTTCTCAGAGCACATCATATAACTTTAATGCTGACCTAACCATATACTCTATGTAAGACATTGCTTTTCTTTGAAGTCTGGCAGCTGTAAGACACTGTTGTTGTTAGGAACCATGGAATCAGTTCTAACTCACAGCACTGCTGTGTACAATGAAACAAAATACTTGCTGGTCGAGTGCCACCCTCATAATCATTTTTATGTTTGAGTCCATTGTTGAAACCACGAGACATGTCAGTGCTTGACGGTCTTCCACGTTTCCTCTGACCTGCTTTTCGAAGCACGATGTTCTTTTACAGGAAATGTCCTTTCCTGATAACATGCCCCAAGTACATCAGATGAAGTCTCACCATCCTCACATCTAAGCAGCCGTCTGGCTCCACGTCTGAAAAGACAGACTCGCTTATTCTTCTGACAGTCCATGGTCTTTTCAATATTCTTCACCAATATGATCATTCAGCTTATCATTCTTCTGCTGTCTTCCTTAGTCAATGGTCAACCTTTATATGCCATTGAAAACATTATCAAGTAGAAAGTTTTGGATACGATGGTGGCAAGATATGTACAGATGTGCTTACTACAATTGATGTGTGGATTGCTATAAAAGCTGTAATAGCCCCAATAAAATGATTTATTAAATATTTTTAAAAGAAAATATTATGACTTGGGCATACCTTAGCCCCCCCAATGACATCCTTGCTCTTTAACATTTCAAAGAGATCTTGTGCACAGATTTTCCCATTGAAATACATCTTTTAGTTTATTGACTGTTGCTTCCATGAGCATTGATCGTGGATCCAAGTAAAATGAAATCATTGAGAGCTTCAATCTTTTCCCATTTATCATGATGCTGTCTATTGGTCCGGTTGTGAAGATATTTGTTTTCTTCTCAGTGAGTCATAAGCCTTACTGAAGGCTGCGATCCTTAATTTTCATCAGCAAGTGATTCAAGTTTTCTTCACTTGCAGCAAGCAAGAGTGTGCCGTCTGCATAGCTCAGCTCTTTAATAAGTCTTCCTCCAGTCCTACTGCTGTGTTCTTCTTCACATAGTCCATCTTCTGAGATTATTTGCTCATCATACAGATTAAACAAATATGTGGAAAGGAAAAATCACAAGTTTCTTGGCTTTAAACCATTCAGTATTCTCCCCCACCTCCCCCAAATGACTGCCTCTTAATCAGTGTACAAATTGTGCATTTTCACAATGAAGCGTTCCGGAATTCACATTCTTGTCAATAATATCCATAGCTTGTTGTGATCCACACAATTGAATGTCTTTTCATAATCAATAAAATACAAGGAAACATCTTTCTGGTAATCTCTGCTTTCAATTAAACAATGATATCTCTGTGATCTACTCAACCCAAAGAAGAAGATAGGCTCTCTATAGATAGATATCAGGAGACTGAAAAACTGACATGGAGTCGATATAAGAGATATTTTTTTATTATATGTGGGGGCTTACAGAGCAAGAAGAACAGCACTAGCTCTTCCAGCTGGCAGCAGGGCTGGACAGAAAAGCTTTTACTAAGTGGGGTCATTCTAGGGGGTCCATATTGTACTAATAATAAGTGGGGTAATGAGAGGGTGGTGCTAAGGAGAACCACCGAAGCCATTTCCACTATGATGCTGGCATGCCCCAAAGCCTGTAACTCAGCAAAGGAAGAGGGAGCAGGAAGTATTGGCAATGCCTCTCTGAGCCATGGTGCACTGGCTCTCTCTCTGTGGGGGGCGGGCAGCTTGCAGGTGGGTCCCAGGACACACAGGGGTTACCTGCTTCACAGACATTTGGGGAGCATGAACACCATGTGTCCTTACACTCCACCCTAACATCCCTAAAATGGCCTTCACAATCTTACCATCAATCTTCTGAGATATCCCTCAGGCCTGAGCATTGGGTATTTGCAACCAGAGACCGCAACAGCATTAAATCCCACAATAAAAGATTGCCCCAAGGCAGCAAATTCCCAAAATGGACAAGAACACAGGGTGCCATGGGTGGGATATGGTGGGATGGTGGTGAAAGGGATGGGGGGAGGTAAAGAATTAAGCCAATTTGGGGGAACAAAGAAAGAAAGAAAATAAGTCCATGGATAAAGCAATTAGCTTGAAAGAGGGAAAAGGAGGCCACCCACAGTCCAGACTGCTTTTGCCAGTCCAGTGGTCACACAGCTATTGGCCAGGCCAACTCCTCACAGCAGGGGCAGAGTTCCATGGCAGGCACAGAGCTGAAGATGACGGCATTCCTCAATTTGATTGCCTTCTCACATGAGCAATCGTTGCAGCCCAGCCAGCAAGAGAAAAGATGATACTGGAAACACTGGGGTTGAGAAGACAGAGAAGTCAGAGGCATTAATCAGGGGTAAATCACAACTGCATAACAGCAATTGTCAGGCAGGGGAGGGGTCCTGTGTCATTCACTTGGCAGGTGCGTTTGCAAGGGGTGTTATACCTAACTGCTAGGAGACAATCCCACGCCTTTTAAGTAAGCAGCTGGGCCAACCCCTGCAAGCCTCTATGATTTGCTTCAAGATAAAGATAATTCCATCTCTTTGACAACAGCCCGAAGAGTTCACTGTCCTTCATCCCCTGACTTCCGATGGAACCGCTCTGTCACCCTTGGGTGGGATTCTGCTGTGAGGCATTTCATTGTGGGGTGAATGGCTGTGGACTGGCACATAAAACACAACAATGTCCATGCCTTCACCCGGGCCTAGATGTCTTTCCCTAAATCCAGGGAGCCAGTCCTGTTTTTCCCATGGTGCTAGCCACAGTTTGAGTCTTCTGTCTGTATACAGGATTTGGGGTCTGGGTCCCTGAATGAGGATTGGGTGACCCTTAGCGCTGCCCACTGGCTGCTCTGCCCTTCCTTGATGTCAATGTCAATCCATGTACATCGATTGCTGGTGGATTGGCCATTGCCATCGTCAAGGGAGGGTTGCCTTGTGCAGAGTCGTCTGTCTACCAGGTCCGGCAGCTTCACCTTGGGGCCTTTCTCACATGGCCGGGTCTGCCTTTTGTGGATTCTCTTCTTCCCCAGGGATGGACATGGCTGCCTTAAAGCTGTGAAACAAGTCAGCGCTCACTGGACAAGCTGACACGTTGCTTCTCTGCATCACTAACACACTTTTGATTATGTCTTCCTCAAACAATTGTCTCCTGTGCGGAGTTGGTTTTTCATAGGGATTTACCTGGTCTCTTCACCCTTCCATAGAGGAGAACCGGAACCCAGGAAATACGCCATCTTTGTAGTTGCCACGGTCTGCAGGCGCAGCATCATCCAATTCACATTCTTTCCCTGCTTCTATCATCCCTGTAACCTATATTTGCTGTCCTGCAATTTTAACAAATGTTAAGGTCTGATCTGCCTTAAGGAGCGTTCTTTTCTTTACATTAACTGGTCCAGTTGAGGGGTGAAAGAGTACCCAAAGTCCAGTAAACACAGAACCATTCAAAGTTCCTTCTCCTTAGTGGGGGTGAGGTAGGCTCTGACTTTTTTTCAATCAAAGCTCCAGGGGTCACCTCCAAGATAGGCATCACTCCATAGGGCTCAGGGAGGTGTGCTAAGGAAATGCTGTTGGGCCTGGGACAGGTGGCATCGGCCACATGGCATACGTAGGTTGGCCAGCAGATAGAGGAGGCAGGCACTAGAGCTGGCCTGGGGGCTGCCCTGAGGCTACCTCAGGGTGGGTTGGCAACACAGAATATGCACTTTCAAACTGTGTGCGCTTACAGGCCTGCCACAGGGGCAGGGTTGTGGCAGTGGTGCTATATTCAGGCGCTTACAGACCAAGAGGCACAGCACTGCTTCTTTCAGCTGGTGGCCAGGCTGAAGAGGGAAGTGCCTGCCAAGTTCAGGATTTCCTTTTATTACTGGTAGTAAGCTGGGCCAGTAGGGGGTAAGGGCTACTGAGACCAGCTGAAGCCATTGATGTTAGCATACCAGAAATTCCTTTAACTCAGCTAAGGAAGAGGGAGCAGAGAGCATCCACAATGCCTCCCTGAGCTGTGGTGCCCTGGCTTTCTGTAGGAGAAGGGTATCAATCAGCAGGTGGGCCCAAAGACACGCAGGGAGTACCTGCTTATATCCATCAGCATTAACTTGTGTCTCTACAATATCACTCAGGCCACATCCTCTTCTTACCTAGCTTGAATTTCTAGAGCTTCCTATCGACATACTGCTGCAACTGTTGTTGGATTGTCTTTAGCAAAACATTACTTGTGGGTGATATTAATGATATGCCACATTCAGTTGGGTCACTTTTCTTTAGAATGGGCACCAATACAAATCTCTTCAAATCCGTTGGCCAAATTTCTTGGCATAGACAAGTGCAGGCTTCCAGTGCTTCAGCATCTTTTTGAAACCTTTCCGTTGGTATTCCATCAATTCCTGGAGCCTTGTTTTCGATAAGTGTCTGCAGTGTGACTTGGACTCCCTTATCACAGTAACGTACAGCCACCACGGTATGACAACTGACAGGCGAGTGGTGGGAAGGTGGAGGGTGTCACCATTTATTTCCAGATAATATTTCCATTATGGTCAGACAGATTCAAGATGTGGTAGCTGGTACCTATAGGGTATTGATGCACAACATTAATATATTTTTATAATGGACCCCCAGAAACAGACATTGAAAATGAAATTTTACCAGCAGGTTACCAGAAAACTTACCCTGCCATTGTCCATGAAACCAGGCAGAGCAGTAAAAGTAGAGATTTGGGTCAAAGACAAAGGCAAGAATAGGCAAGAATTTTAAAGGGAATTGGCACTCCAGGGTGGGCCGAAGTTCCCCAAAGGGGCTACATTCTCAAGAACCCCTTGCACGCAGCATCATCTAATGGGAACAGGTATCTCTTGAGTGAAGTCCCGAGAATACTACCCAAGGGACCCTTAGAAAGCTGGGGAGTGCACGCATGAGGCAAAGAAACTGGTATGTGTTTGGTACTGGATGCGGCTTCCTTCCTCCTAGGAATCTCTAATTACATTCTCCATCATTGCCTCTAGGTCCAAGCAGAGCCAGTCTTTTTCATGATAAAGACAAGACCCTAATCTCAGTGAGAACCATCTTGTAGTAACTAGTAGGCCATGTACCTTTGACCAATTGTTGCAACTCCACTCCTATTACCCACATGTCCCTTCGGAACCCACACTTAAAAATATCTCATCTCTGTCTTCCCTGGATTTCTTTTAGCCAAATATGATTTTGTAATGTTTTTATTCCTGTTCTGGCTATACCAAAAAATTTATTTTTCCTCCTTGCCCAACGGAGCGGCCATGAAAATTGGCCTCTATGGAGTTGCATATCTTCCTTGTCTGGACTATCTTGATCCCGCAGTAAACTGCAGTTACTTTTCTTTAAGCTGACTCTGTAGTGTTGCTCTATAACAAGAGGGTTCCTCGGTTACCTGGGAGAACAGACTAGGGTCTCGACTAAATTGTTTATTACATTTGAAAATCTACTGATCTCCTGACGTGTGAAGCTTGAATCGGTCAGAAAGACAGGCATTCAGGCAGTCACAGGAGACTGGCAGGTGCCTCACCTCTTGCCCAGGGGATGATCATTTGTGGAGAGTAGATAAAAGTCCGTTGTGAAATCTTGGAGATGAAGCAAGCCTGTATTTAATTCCTTCTTGTTTTAAAAGTGCTTTCTGTATGTCAGGCACTAGACTATGGGCAGGGTTACAAATGAAGGCAAACCTAGACATGGTTCTCTTTCTAATGGGAGAGTATGTGATAATGAAGAAAAACCTTGCCAGTAAATATTAACAACTGTGGTAACACAATGGAAGAAAGGGCTCAACTATCCTGAAACAGGAATAAGGGGTCTGAGCTTGTTAAGGATACTGCAACCAAAAGCTAGGGAGGGCACTTGGCTGATTGGGAGAAAGAGGCTGAAGTTGAAGAAAAGACATGATTGGAGGCTACTGTTCACACCGAGAGCTGAAGGTGAACTGGGGTTGTTAATAAGAGCAAAAAAGAAATGTGGCGAAGAAAGCTGATGGTGCCCGGCTATCAAAAAGTATAGCATCTGGGGTCTTAAAGGCTTGAAGGTAATCAAGTGGCCATCAAGCTCAGAAGCAACAAAGCCCACATGGAAGAAGCATACCAGCCTATGCAACCACGAGGTGTTGAAGGGATCAGGTGTAAGGCACCATCAGAACAAAAAATCTTACCATAGTGAATGATGGAGGGAGTGCGGAGTGGAGACTCAAAGCCCATTAGTAGGCCACTGGAGATCCCCTTGCAGAGGGGTCTCGGGGAGGAGATGAGCCAGTCAGGGTGCGATGTAACAATGATGAGAAATACTTTCCTCTAGTTCCTAAATGTTTCCTCCCCGCTCCCACTACCATGACTCGAATTCGACCTTGCAAGTCTGGCTAGACCAGAGGAGGTACACTGGTACAGATAGGAACTGAAAATACAGGGAATCCAGGACTGATGAACCCTATAGGACCAGTGGTGTGAGTGGCAAAACAGGGAGGGTAAAGGGAGAATGGGTAGGAAAGAGGGAACCGATTACATGGAACTGTGTGTGACCTCCTCCCTGGGGGACAGACAACCGAAAAGTGGGTGAAGGGAGACGTCGGACAGGGCAAGATATGACAAAATACCAATTTATAAACTATCAAGGGCTCATGAGGGAGGGGGGAGCGGGGAGGGAGGGGATAAATGAGGACCTAATGTCGGGGGTTTAAGTGGAGAGAAAATGTTTTGAGAAACGATGTACAAATGCGCTTTACACAATTGATGTGTGTATGGATTGGGATAACAGTTGTATGAGCCCCTAATAAAATGTTTAAAAAAAAATACAAGAACAACAACAACAAAAAAGAGCAAAGAAGAATGAATTTAAAACCAAGGAATTATTTTACATATATATGCAAGGAGAGGAGAGGCTAGAGGAGGACTTTGCCGGTCAGCTCCCTTGAAGTGCTAGCTCCCAGCCCTCTGATGTGTCTGTAGGTGCAGAGAATTTTAGAGTCCCATAGCCATTTCTCTGAGCCTGAAACTAATCAACATGTCCCGCACTTCAATGATTAAATAATTGTCTCTAAGAACTATTTCTGAATAAAGAACCCTGTATGTTTTCCACATCGTTTTTCCACCACAGAAAGTGAATTTGGGCTGCCAAGTGCAGCACCACACTGAAAATTAAACTCCGCAGTGAAGCAACTTGCTGGCCTATGGGCTTTAGGCAGGCAGGAGGAAGTGATGTTGCAGACACTCTGGAAGACAGAGTATTTTACAAGGCAAACTACCTAGAGACTGAGTCCCATGAATGGACCTTTGCTTCCACCGTAAGCCCTGATTCCAGGGTATTAATCAACTCAGTACAAGAAGAAAGGTCGATGATGTGAACCTACTTGGGGATAAATCCTCACTCCCTGCGAGTACAAAGGTTTCCTGTCTAAAATCCTCTTACATAATGTGCGGCTGTGTTGGCTCAGGGAGCCCCCAGACATTCACAAGAAGGTCAGATAACAAGAACCTCTCCACAAATGGACCTTTGATTGGGTACCCATGAGCTAGAATTGTATCTTTTAAATGCGACATTTGAATGTGATTTGGAATCAATTGTTCTGTTTTCAACAGCACCTTTTATCTGCTGCTGGGAAGAGCAGATAGCCTTTCACTCGCTGACTGAAGTCAGAAGTGCCCCAGTCTGGGCATGTGACTTGGTTGCTTTCTTTGCGACTTTCCAAAGGCCCATCTCACACACATACAAAGGGAAACCAAGGGATACTCCTGAAAGGATAGCCTTTCTCTCCTTTATGCCTGTACGTCTATACCCATGACTTTGAACACCAAGAATTTCCCCTCTGGGGTGAAGCTCATTATCTCTCTGTGTCCTGGGGAGGGGAAATCTAGGGATTCTTTATTCGAGTCTCTTTTCACACAAAAGCTGAAAAGCCCTTCTCTGAACTCTGTGTTTTCTATGGCTTCCTGTATATGAAATCCAGTCCAGGTAAATCTATAAAGGCAGTAACTGGGTTAATAATTACCTAGGGGCATGACATAGGACGTTGGAGGTTGAAGGGTTGAGGGTGGGAAATGGGGAGCTAACGACGAGAATGAGAAAAAAAGAAAATGACCTGAAATTGACTGTGGTGGTGACGGCATAACTTTTCTTAGTATGAGCGAATTATTAAATTGTACGATAGTGAAGTAGATGCCAATAAAACTGTTTTTTAAAACAGGAACAACAACAAACAATTCTGTCTTGGAGGAACAAGAGCCGGAATGCTCTCTAGGGGAAGACGTCATTGCCTGCCTTGGACAGGTTGTCGGGAGAGACCAGTCCCTGGTGAAGGACACCATGCTTGGCAAAGTACAGGGGAAGCAAAAAGGAGGAAGGGTGCAGACAAGATGGATTGATACAATGGCTGCAAAAATGGGCTCAAACATAAAAACAACTGAGGATGGTGCGGGGCCGAGCAGGGTTTCATTCTGTCGTGTATGGATTGCTGTCAGCTGGAACCAATACAATGGCACCTAACAACAACATTGGTTATAACACCAAGAATATTTTTGCTATGTCATTAATAAGTCAATGCCAGAAGTCACTCATGTTCAGCCAGGGTAACCAGAGTAGGAAGAAGTACACTACTTGTGGTAGTCACCTAATCTGGTGTCAATTTAAGGATTAAGAGTGTAGGGGTGGAGTCTCGGCTGTCAATCTGGAGTAGCCAATGAGACCTCTGTGGGCATGGCCTTCTGAGAATTCTGGGAAATCTGGTACTTCCTCCTTGGTGGCAGAAGACACCTCTCTCTCTCTCT
>NW_022103904.1:19194741-19200390 GCF_000313985.2 Echinops telfairi
GTTACTCCACCCAACTGAAAATAAGTCACTGTAAATATCCATTAGTCATCAGAATGCAAAATGTATGTAGTACGAATCTAGGAAAAATGGGAATTATCCAAAAAGAAATAAAAAATGAAAGCATTGATATCCTAGATAGTAGTGCATCGCAATGAACTTGTGTTTGCCATTTTGAAAGGAAAAATAATATGATTTACCATGCCAGAATGACAAGTTGAAGAGAAATTGTGTCACATTCATTGTCAAAAAGAGCGTGTCAAGATGTATCCTGAAGGACAACTTCGTCAATACTCTTATTGATACATAATATCCACAGACTTACCTACAGGGAAGACCAGTTCATATTACTCAAATGATTCAGAATTACCCACTAGCCTCTAAAGCAAGAGATGAAGTATTCGAAGAATTCTACCAGCATCTACAGTCTGAAATTGATCTCACAAGCAATTGAGATGCATTGATAATTACTGATGATTGGAATTCAGTTGTTGGGAAAATAGCCTTCATGATAAAAATTATGCTGGAAGTCAAATAAAAGAATTTTACCAGGCAAATAACTTATTCCTTGAAAATTCCTTTTTCGAAAACATAAACATGGAATCAACAGGAATGAAATCAACATCTTTGGAAACAGATAATGAAGAAGCTTAATATATGCCAGAACAAGCCCAGAGATCAATCTTGGAACAGTTAATTATGCTTATGCAAATTTGAGTTGAAGTTGAAAGATATTAAAACAAGTCAATGAAGCACAAATCACAACCTTGAGTACTTCTCACCTGAATCTAGTGACCATCTCGAGTATAGATTTGACACATTGACCACTAATGGCCAAAGAGCAATGAGTTGTGGGATACCATCAAGAACATCATACATGAAGAAAGACAGCAAGGAAAGAAAACACCAACATGGATGTCAGAAAAGACTCTAAACTTGCTCTTGAAATCAATGAAGATAAGGGAAATGGAAGAAATGATGAAGTAAAATTGCTGAAGAGAAAATTGCACAGGGCAGCTCAAGAAGACAAAGTAAAGTTTTACAGCAAAATGTGCAGAGACCTGGATTTAGAAAAGCAAAGAGAAAGAACACGCTCAGCATGATTTCAATCTGAAAGAACTGAAGAAAGCATTCAAGTTTTGAGTTGAAATTTTGAAAGATTCTGTGGGCAAAATAGTGACTGATTCAGGAAACATCAAATGGAAAGACTACACAGTTATCGTACCAAGGAGTGGTGGACATCCAGCCACAGCAGGAGGTAGCATGATCAGGAACCAATGCTACTGAAGAAAGACATTCAAGCTGCACAGAACATCTGGGCCAAAACACCTCTCGGGGATGATGTAATAACAGCAGAAATGTTTCAACAAACCAATGCACAATTGTCTCTGCCAAAAAATTTGGAAGATAGCTTCTTGGCCACATTTGTGCCCAATCCAGAGGACGATGATCCAAGAGAATGCATAAATCAATAAACAATGCCACTCTCAAGTAACTTTTTGCTGACAATAATTCATAGACCATTGAAGCAATATCAACAGAAAGTTGCAAGAAATCCAAGCTGTATTCAGAAGAGGGCATGAAATGAAGGCATCAGTGCTAATATCAGATAGATCTTAAAAGAACAGAGAATATCAGAAAGATGTTTACCTGTGTTTTATTGACTATGCAAAGGCATTTGACCATGTGTAAGAGAAATTTATGTATAACATTTCAATGATGGGAATTCTAGTGCAGCTAATTATTCTCACGTAGAACCTGCATATGAAAGGACTTCAAAAAGTGTGTGGGGGGGGGGAATGAATGAAAAGAAATGGAATTTTTCCACAAACTTTAGAAGCCCACTTCCTAACAGAACAAGAGGATACTTAGCGGCTTAAAGGTATGTATCAGGATTGAATCCTTTCCCCGTATTTATTCAATCTGTACGCTGAAAAAATTATTTGAGAAACTGGACTACATGGAGAAGAACGTGCTAGCAGGATTGGCAGAGGCTCATTAACCACCTGAGATATACAGATGACACGACCTTGCTTGCCAAAAGCAAAGCGGGCTGGAACCACTTCCTGAAGATAAAAGACTATAGCTTTCAGGATGGTTACCCATTGACGTAAAGGAAAAAAAGAAATCCTCACAACTGTACCAATAAAGGACATCATGATAGATGTAGAAAAGGTTTTAGTTGTCAAGGTTTTTGTTTTATTTGGATCCACAATCAATGCTGAAGGGAGCAGAAATGTCAAAATAGTCGCTGACATATTGCATTCGG
The DNA here is from genome assembly GCF_000313985.2 of Echinops telfairi. Lineage (NCBI taxonomy): Eukaryota > Metazoa > Chordata > Mammalia > Afrosoricida > Tenrecidae > Echinops > Echinops telfairi. The sequence goes on from NW_022103904.1 coordinate 19,197,008, forward strand.
AAAGTTTGCTGCAAGTCGCTTCATTAAAATGTTAAAGAGTTCAGATGTCACTTTGAGGACAAGGGTGCACTTGACATAAGCCAGGGTGTTTTCAGTAATTGCATGTGCATGCGAAAACTGGACAATGAATTGAAGCATTTGAATTATGGTGTTGGTGGAGAATCTGGACTGATAAAAGAACAAGCAGTCTGTCTTGGTAGAAATATAGTCAGAATATTCCTTATAAGCAAGCTTGGCAAGATTTTGCCTCACATACTTTGGGCACATCTTAGGGTTGAATGCCCCCTGGAGGAGGACATCGCGCTTGCCAAGGTTGAAGGTCAACAGAAAAAAGAAGCCCCTCAAGAAGATGGATTGACCAACTGGCTAAGCAATGGGCTCGAACATAGGAAGGACTGTGAGGATGGCCCCAGCTAGGGCACTGTTTGGCTCTGCTTTATTTAGGGTTGCTATGATTCAAAACTCATTTTCTGGTACCTAATAACAACAGTAAACACTAGTCAAAGCCTTCGTTATTACTTTGTTAGTCTGGGTTGTCTAGAGAAACAAAACCAGTAGCACTCATTTTTGTCTAAGAAAGAACTTTATATTGAGAGTAATTCATATCAAGAAAATATCCGTGGATCCAGATCGAGTCCATGGATCCAATGCTAACTGGAGCCCTCTTCTGGCTCAGGTAGTCACAGACTGATGATGCAGAAAGGGGAGAGATCCAAGGAGATCACATGCCTATGCATGCAATCAAGTGGATGCAAGGTATCTGGGAACATGGCAGGGCCCATAGGGGGCCATACCTGCAGGCAGACACATCCCCAGCAAGGATGAAGTTGAAGGGCAAGAGAGAAACGAGAAATCCTCACTCTCTCGCTCATAGAAAAGGCCACACCCCCCAGAGAGGCATCATCAGGTGGCCATCTGATTGAAAATTGGACTCCACCCCTACACTTCCCACAGCTTCCAGTTGACATAAAATCTAACAGCCACAATTACCCAATTACAACAATTCTTCAAATACTGAGGGTTTGTCTGCACATGCTGAAAATAGGCATCATTGTCTGCATTGCCACCAGTGTTTTTATGGTCACAAATTTATTGATTTCTGGTGTTTTATTTAAAATATCCTCTTACTAGTCCTGTAAATCTGTACCCATAACTTTTCTGTGACTAACCAATTTAAAACACAAAGTCATGAAATGCTATATTTCTTGATATATGTTTAAATATATAACTTAAACCTTGAACTGAGTTTTTTTAATTGCAGTCTTTTAAATTTTTTCTTTAGAAATATCAGTCTTGCAAATATATATCTGATTTTTTTCAAGGTTTAAGTTTGAATTATGGGTTAAGAGACAATGCTACATTTAAATGTACATGTTCTAGAATTCATATATCCAAGACATTTTCCTTTTTCTTTTTTTCAAATATTGTTAATATATCCTTTTTTTAAATGGTACAGGGAGAGTGAGTGCATCATGCTACAAGGATCATAGAGTAGTGACTAACTCAGAGAGGCCAAGTTAATGCCAGCAAAGGAAGTAAGAATTAATCCACCCCAAACACTTGCTGGATGCATGTTTCAGTCTGCAAGCATCCCATGATGGCCAGGAACCATCTAGAAACACTAATGTCAGATTCTTCTAAAGCTAGCAAGAATTCTGGAGAGGAGCAGAGTGGAAATGGTAGCTTTTGCAGCAGAAGAACGTGCTGAAAGTGACGCTCGCCATGATTCTTTAAACGAGATGGGTCACGAGAAGAGGAAAGGTTTATAAATCTTGCATAACGTTTCTTTCTGGGAGATATCACTCCTAGATCATTTTTAGGCTGACATTATCAAAAGGGGTAGAGCCTTTTTCCAGAACATAGGTGGGCATTTCAGTGCTGTGGCAAGGCAAGACGCAGAAACAAAAGGAGATGTGTGTCAGTTTTTAAAAGAGTGGCTTCACGAGGTGACGACAAATGACAGTGAACTTCTGCAGTCGTGGATGATTTACTCACTCATCAGCAAGAGTTCACAATATTTTTGGAGATGACAGTTGCAGTTCGTGCTACAGATATGATGGCCAGAGTTTTTACGGGGTTTCAGACGTGGTATAAAATGAGTCCAAAAGTACGTACTCATGAGACATCCAATGAGCACCGATGTTGCCTTGAAAAGTGGGAAGTATTGGCAGCAGGACTGAGGCTGCATAAAACCACTGAAACCTAAACTGTTGCTTTGAGGGAAATGCAAGGAACAAGCAGAGAGCATCTTCGCAGATCGTGAGATCACATTGTTTCTCCCCAAGTAGAATCTGACAGTGGCCCTAAGAAAAATGAATCGACATTAAATAAAGGGAGCTTTCGATTGAGAATTTCAACGTATGGTCCAGTGCTGAATTACCACCTGAGATTAAAGCAGAACACGTGTAAATGTAAGGCATCAATCTCGTATTTTGTACCAAATACTCAGAATGAGTTTGTAAATGAGTCATGTCAAGGAGAGACTTGTCATGGACATAAAGTGGGTGAAATATTTTGGGGTCATGTTCAACAGGACACCTGACATATCATTTATTATCCAAATGTTCAAAATGATCAGATATGTAAATATCGGCATTAAGAATAGTGATGTGAAAAAAGTCTTTCTAAACCTATCACAAGCATCTACCGATAACCTCCTCCCTGGAGGGTGAACAACAGAAAAGTGGGTGAAGGGAGACTCTGGACAGTGTAAGACATGACAATACTAATAATAATTTATAAATTATCAAGGGTTCATGAGGAAGTGGGGAGCAGGGAGGGAGGGGAATAAAATGAGGAGCTGATAACCCAGGGCTCACTAGAAAGCAAATGTTTTTAGAATGATGATGGCAACATATGTACAAATGAGCTTGACACAATGGATGGATGTATGGATTGTGATAGAAGAGTTGTACGAGCCCCCAATAAAATGATTTTTTTTAAAGTCTTTCTAGAATTTTCCCTTGCTGTGCAAAAAAATGCCACAAATCTCAGTTCTGACAATCTCTAAAAACTGGAAAGTAGTGGACTGCACATAATGATATGCCACACTCAAGATTACAACAATGCAGCCACAACTTTCCAAAGGACATCGAACTAGATAGCACAGCAATTCAAGAAAGGTATTTTAATAGATGTGAGACCCATTCACTTAACTTGTACAGTCATCAGACTTTTGCTGAAAATGCATAATGTATGGCATTTTTTAGAACTGAAAAACCATCTTTTCTTTCCTTGTTTCTTCCACTCTTTGGTGAGAGGTGCTAATTGACTATACTAGAGTGTCCGTGAAAGGGCTGTCAACAACAAGCACATGCTGCAGTTACACCAGTTCAAGAAAGGTGCCAGTAATTCCTCTCAGTTACATTGCCCTTGATCAAGCC
>NW_022103904.1:19201049-19220397 GCF_000313985.2 Echinops telfairi
TGTGGTAGTGATTGAAGCTCTTTGTGATCCACATGAAAATTTAGACGCAAGAAGATCAACATAAAGTATTTTACTAACTGTCTGTGATTTCACTTTGCTGTGCTATCTAGTTCGATGTCCTTCGGAAAGTTAATCTTGCATAACAATACCTGTCCACTAAGGTCTTGACAAGGTGGAGACAGAGCTAGAGGTGCTAAGATATTTTCTGCTCAAAGAGCAGTCACGTGGTGTAGCAGGTGAATATGGCATTGCGATAGAGAGGCGAGCCTGGTTCAGGAAAAGAATGGCAGAGATGAGGCAAGTGATACTTGCCCAACCATAAGCCAAACCAACTCCCTGCCATCAAGTCGATGCTGAGTCACAGCGACCCCTGTGGGTTTCCAACACCATCACTGTTTACTGGAGTAGAAAGCCCAGGCTTTTTCCTGCAGAGCTGTTGGTGGTTTTGAACTGCCAGCCATGCAGATCGCCACCCAATGCATAACCACTACACCACCAGGGCTCCTAAGAAGAAAATAATAGGATAACACTTCAGTAGGTTGCTCTTATTTTGAACTCCAGATCAGATCAAAAGCCACCAAGGAAGTGGCAGCCATGTTTGAGGTTGTTCAAGTGGAGCGTCTCGAGGCCAAGAAAGGAAAGTTCTGGCATTACCAAGATGTTCACTAAGTGCTGAACTACTTGTGCATTGTTTCTATTTACTTTTTTATGGACTTATTTCATTTGCAAATATGTTCTGTGTGCTTTTGACACTAATTCTACATTATTTTTGGTAATCATTGATCATGCAAACTGTATTCATTAATGTAGCTCATGTAAAAATAAAATTTAATGTTAAAATGAATAATTTTGGTGTATTTTAAATTTTTTACTTCCAATTCTATAGTTTTCTTACTGAATTTTCACTTGTACCACATGACATCTTGGAAATGTCAATACACATATTGTTATATAAATGTGTAATCTAAATTTTACTGGTTGCTTATGTCATTACTATTGCCTTTGGATTCAGCGATACAGAGAGACTAAAATGTATGAGTAACATTGCTTAGGATTCTGTATGGTCTGGTGTAGGAAGAAGTCCATGTAGTAGCAAGTGACATCATGAGTTAGCATACTGGGTGACACTAACCCTAGTGCTGTCACTGGAATAAAGTACTAGGGAGGATTCCGAGCAGTCTCCTTTTCCTGTCCAAGCCCATTTAGATACAACATGTCCACGACTAACATGGAGGAATGATAAAGCATGGATTTTTAGGAAAGAAAAGCCACTTTGAAGAAGTCCTGGCAGCACAGCAGCTATGGACTCAGCAGCTAGTCTAAACATTGGTGGTTCAAACCCACCCAGTAGCTCCGTGGGAGAAAACCCTAGGGGACTATTTCTCTATAGATTGTTGTTGTTGCATTAAGTACAGTAGAGTCAATTCTGACTCAGAGTAACTTCATACACAGAGGTCATCACAGAGCAAAATGTTGCCTGGTCCTTCACCATCCTCACAATGATTGTTATGTTTGAGCCCACTGCTGGAGTCACTGCCGTTACATCTTGTTGAGACTTCCTTGTAGTCACCTTCTCACAGCTGCTTCCATGTCTTTGATCATAGGCACAAATTAAATGAAATCCTTGGCCCCTTCAATAGTCTCTTTGCTTGTCGTAATATGTTTATTGGCACAGCTTTGAGGACTATTGTTTTGTTTACATTGAGTTATAACCCATACTAAGACTGCAGTTGAGTTAGTTTATTGTGCCAACCTGGCTGATAAACACATGTGGGGTTAATTGAAGGGCGGAGGGACAAATGGCTCAGTGAGCCTCACCTTTCTAGTTCTCTGGTCTCTTGCTTTCTGATGGTTGGACCAGGGTGCAGCTGCCTTAGTCAGTTCCCTGCTTCAGCTGGCTAGGTTCACTTCTTGCAAGACAGCCCTGAGGAGAAGCCACATGGACCCACCCCAATGCAGCCCTGGGTGCAGGAGCACCCATGTGGAGACCCCTGCCAGCACTGAGATGCTTACACATTCACTGACTTGGCTTTCCTCCTGCAGTCGACATCATTGCGTCTGTTTTGTGAGATGGAGGAGGACTTTGTGGACTGGTGTTGGACATATGGGTTAATGTTGGAGTTGTGGGCTTGGGCAGCACTGGGTTGGGATGTTTTCTTGATGTGCACTTAACCTTTATATAAAACTCTCTCTTATACATGAGTTTCTGTGGATTTGTTTCTCTAAAGTACCCAGACTAATACAGTAGTCTTTAGTCTTTATTAGTTAGCACTAGAATTCTTCTATTTTTTGGTAAGTAAGGTTGTATTGTCTACAGAGAATAAGTTGGTCCAATCTCGATGCTATGTTCTTCATACATGCCAGATCCTTGGGTTCTTTACTTAGTGTACAGCTGACGATGACAAATGAGAACACCCTATGGGACAGTTGCACTCTGTTATATGGGGCCCATATGAATAAGAAATCAACTAGACAGCCCCAGCAGTAACCAATCTGGAATAACTATTGCAGAGAAAGAAAAGAGGACTAAAACAGAAGGCAGGGGTAGGGGCTAGAAAAAGGAGAGGGCAGATCTCAGTAGTTGCTGTGGTTAGGTGCCCATCACATCGAAGTTTTCTCACAGTGACAACAGAATAAAACACTGCCCAGTCCTGTGTCATCTGGGTTCCACATTCTCTTCTGAATCCAGCTTGAATGTCTGGCAGCTCCCTGCTGATAGACTTCTGCAACCATGGTTGATAGATTGTCAGCAAACTGTTACTTGTATGTGATATTAGTTATTTGTTCTATAATTTCCTCATTCCGTTGGGTCGCCTTTCTTTGGAATGGGTACAAATATGATTCGATGCCAGTCAAATGGCCAAGGTCTCAATCTAAAAGTCAAGAAATTATTGTGTTTCTGTTCTGTGGATCAGTTGGCCACCTCCTCAATGGGTGAGGGAAGCTAATTTTTCTGTCATTCAAAAGTTATCCATGGCATGTCCAATTGAGAGCTCATTTTTAAATTTTCCTTAGATCCAACAGGTTTAGTAAAATCTGAACATGAGTTACATGGACATGTATAGCATACTTTTCCCCAAAAGGTGGACACCGTGTGAGATAGTTTATTGTGCCAGCCTGGCCAATAAACACAAGTGGGATTAACGGAAGGGCAGAGAGATAAATGGCTTGGTGAGTCTCACCTTTCTTGTCTCTCGCTCTTTGATCATCGGACCAGTGTGCGGCTGACTTGCTTGTTCTGTGCCTCAATTTAAAGGCTACACTACCTGTGGGACGCCTAGCCTGTGGACTGTGTCGCTGTAAGTTGAGGCCCCTTTAAGACATCGCTGGAGCTGGGGACTGGCAGTTGGTGACCTGGCTGGCAGTTGGTGACCTGCCTTGTGATTGGCTGCTGTGCTGACATACCCTAGCTCTCTCTATAAATAGAGGAAGATCTGGCAGCAGACTTGACTTGAAGGACTGCTAGTCTCTCACAACTCTCTCTCAAGGGAGCGAGTTGTATTGAGCCATTTATAGTGCTTTATAATTTAACTGCTTATTTCTTGCATTATCCATTTATCTGTATATGATTCAACAGTTCATTTCTTGTTATATATCTAATTATCTTTATAAATAAATATATTATCAGCAATTTGGTTTTATCTCTCTAGAGAACACTGTCTAACACACCATGGTTGAAACACAACAGAATTAAAGTTTCTGTCTGATAAGGTTGAAGACAGTAAAATGAGAAGAGGAACATATGCAAGGGAAATTATTTTAGTTGACTCCTTACAGGGATTAAATTAAGTACCTGCTTTTCTTTTTAAATGTCTGTTGGCAGCAGGGTTTCTTCCTTGCCTATCTGGAGAAATTACCAAGCACACAGTGACAGCATTGGGTGACTGGGTAGAGTGACAATGAGGCAGGGAAGACCACAGTCGAGTCCCATCCATGTGCTGTCCACTCATCAAACACATACTTGCATGTGCGTTCCAGGCATTGAGCTCTGCGGACTCGCTGGGTATGCATCTGCCGAGTTCGCTTTCCAGTAGCTCAGAGTCCAGGGAGGCAGGCAGACAGACATTGGCGGTGCAGGTCTCAGAGAAGAAACTCTTTTTCAGTCTCATGGGCAAGGGCTGGAAACACTTCCTGAAGGAAAGAAACTAACTACATTCTGAGCGGATGGGGCCAGGAGAGGGAAGAATTGCAGGTAGACACGCTCACAAGTAAGTGGGCGTGTTCTGGAGACTGATGGTGGCATCGTGCACTGTGAAGAAAGGGACCGAGTGCCTTTCACCTTGGGACGTTAACCAGAAAGCCAAGCACTCTGATAATTTCTGTATGCCCCATGAATACCTTAAAATCTGCGCCTTTCTGGTATTCTGTTTCTGTATTGCCAAAGGTGAACATTCAGGTGAGAAGATTTCTGAGACTAGGAAGTGCTGGGCAAAGTTACACTATCAGCATGGCCCTGCACCCCCTCAAACTCTTGCCCATGCTGCAACAGGCTTGCTAATGTCCACTTCTGGAGGCACACCCCTCGTTATGACAAACCTGGTGTCTTAGCGTACACGGCCCTTCTTCCTTGCCAGAAGAGCCACAGTTTCATCCACATGGCAACAGTCTTAGTCAGTCCCAGCCTCAAGAAGGGTCATTTTGTTTTTCCAACGAATTCTCACTTAGCAATGGGCATGGGTTTCATAACTATTCACTCAGTAAATTCATTCGGTGAATGAATGAATCAGACAGAGTTCTTCTTCTGGGTGAGATTGGCTGTAAAAAGAGCCCGGCTAGGGCAGACCTGGGCTTCATAGCTGCCTACACCCTGCCCAGAAGTCCTTGGCTCTGTCATCCGGGAAACTCCTGAGGTTCATTCCTTCCATGACCTCCCTGGAGAAGGCCTGAGGTCCATCTCTGCCCTAACCCTGGGTGTGAGTAGAAGGCTGTGAGCCTCTGCTTCCTCAATTGTTAAATGGGTTTGGTTGTATAAAATGATCGGTTTCCTTCTGATTCCAATTCTCCAAATTTTACCATCATTTGACATGTACACTGTAGATGTTTACATTTGGTACAATGCAAATAGATTGAAATTTTTATATTTTATTTTCATGATAGACCTCATTATTTTCTAGCATAAATATTTTCATTTTTAATCATGTTATTGGAGGCTTGTACAACTCTTATCACAATCCATACATACATCCATTGTGTCAAGCACTTTTATACATATGTTTCCCTATAAACATTTTCTTCTCACAAGTGCATACATATTTCTCCATTATATAGCCGTGCCTTGATCTGCAGTGTCTCTCACGCAGTGTCCCCTCCACCCCTTCATTCACCATGATCTAGTGCCATGGCTGCTGTCGTCCTCCCTAGGATGCTGATGAACACCTGAAGTCTGTATGCTCTAAGGGGTTGCCCACGATAATCGAGCCAAGAAAGGGCAGAGTTAAAATTAGAAATGAGCTCTGTTTGGTCATGTTTCTTGAAGAATCATCCCCAAGAGGGTGGCATTTTATGTGTCATGGTTTTGAAATTCTCTTTGGAGAGGCGATGTTTAAGTTGTGACAGGCTTAATGCATGTTAATAGAGGTGGTAATGCAAGTGCTCCTGCCCTGGGCATAGTTACCAGCACAGCAGGTTGAGAAACAAACAAAGCCTGCGTGTTGTCCTGAGCATCAGGAACGTGGCAGAAAGAAAGGCATTCAGGGTCAGGGGGAATTCCAAGCCTGATGTTGACTGGCCCCACGAGAAAGAACTGTCACTGTACTGAAGAGCAGCTCCTTAAAGCCGTAACTTGAACATGTATGAACGATAACCAGAGGGAAGGGTCTTGGCATTACAGTAATTAAAAGAATGCTTGACGGGCCTCTGGCTTCCTTACCATCTGCAACGTGTGGCAGTGGAAAGACAAAGCACCCAGCACTGTGTGGCCTGGGATGCTCAGGGTCAATAGGAGGCCCCTCGGTGAAAGACACAGAATGGTACAGGGGTCTGGCCCAGGGCTACGACCAGCATAGCCTTGTAGGAAAGGACACAGGCTTGGCAGTCAGAAATGCCTAAACGAATTGTTTCCCTCCCCCTTCGGGAGAGCTGGAGAGACTACCATGAAGTGTAGACCTGCTCCCGGAGTCCTGCTGTTTGTAACACCTACTATCTCTAGTGGCTCTACTCCAGGATGGCAAAAGGCGGGAGCATTTCCTGCTGCCTTGCCTTAAACTCCTTCTCCTTAGGTTCTGTAGTCAGTTTAGTGTGTGTGTGAGGGGAGTGGGAGGAGGGGGGGTGGGGGGGAGAGCGGGTAGTGAGGGTTTAAGGGGTGAGGTGGGGCATAATGCGCCTAATACTGCGAACGAGAAACTGACCAACAAAACAACCCAAAGACAATAAGGCTGGACCAATACCGTATAGAAATGAACCCGCAAAGTAAACCCAAAGATGTGATTCATGCTTAGAAGGTAGCACCCACTGAGAGGGTGAAGGTGACCTAAAGGACTATAAAAGGGAAACATCCCAGAGAGGGGATGCACTCACACCTCTCACCTGCGTTGCGCGCTTGCGCCTTTGTCAAGTGCACTAAAACTTTCCTAAGCTTTATTGAACCGGAGCACAGAGAGGTTCAATAACAATTTCCTAAGCTTGGCTGCATGCTTTGTCTCTTGGTGGAATTATTTCTTCCAAGATTAAGAATTGAGTATTACAATAACCTGGAACCCGCCATAACACGTCAAACTCCGTTATTCTCCCAACAGAGTATCCTTGTTCATCGCCCCTCCCCTTGCTCAAGGAATGATGTCTGGCCTCTGTGATTCTCCTGCACGGTTCACCTCTCTCAGATACCTTCTCAGAGGCCCTCGTTCCAGTCATCTTTTCTTATAGAACAAACGTCCTCCACTCACCAGGTACAGTTCTGGGTCACGGGCACATGGGCAGAGCTCGCCAAGCTTTTGTGGCACTTGAAACATATCCTTTGGGACTAGGGCCGTTGTTAAGAAAATAAACGCCACTTACAAACACAATGAAGCTGCAGGGACCCAGAAGGGTCCATGCCCTTAAAGGGTCATCCGTTTTCAATCATGAAATCCTTATCCGCTCATCTCTGGATCAGCAATGAACAAAATAAAACTCTGCCTCCAGGCGAGTACCCTGCAGTTAGGGAAAACAAGCCAATATGTAAGAATAGATTACTCGCTGTGAGGGGTTTTGTGCCAACGTGGTCACACCTGTAAGAAGAGACGGATAGAGTACCATCTATCAGTGCAGTCATAGCCTTATGGCATCTCTTTGGGAGTGTGGTCTTTGTACAGAGAACTGGCCTCACTCTCTTGCCCCTCCTCTCCTTCCTGCTTGCCTGGATCTTGTGTCTGGCTTCTGGGACCGGCGGCCCATGTGGCCTGCTAACCCTGGGAGCTGTCCCCCTAGTATGTACCCAGAGTTCCGTTTCAGGCGAAGTGCTTCACTGGCCCGGAGCTGCATGAGTTTGGAAGTGCTTCCAGTTAGCATCTGACCCATGAACTTGAGTTGGAGTAGGCTTCCATGATATCAATGTCTTTCTTGATATTAAGGTCTTTCTTATAGGGATGAGTGTCACTGGTCTTGTGTCTCTAGAAAACCCGTCCTAACACACCCCAGAAGGCAAGGTAAGCATGAGACCAGGGCATCGACAAAATCACGGCATCAGTTGAGACTCAAAAGTGCGAAGCAGACAGGACACAAGGAGAAGCGTGCACCATGGTGGGATTGACACCCACTCCAGGGCAGGAGAATGTGCCTACCGGAAATCAAGTCCGTGCAGTTCATGAGCTCCTACTATTTCAACAACTCCATTGACCTCTATCTTCAAGATCCCCTACTAGAGACCTAACCTGCCTCAGGGCAGTGTGTCTCTTGGGAGTATTTCTCACAAACAAGAAGTGGAGATGGGCTGTCAAGTCTCTCTCCCTACATTCACATGAATTCAACGTGAAGTTAGATCCAACGTGACTCAATGGATTGTATTCTTAGATGAAAGACGGTGATCTGTTTAAAGCGAAACATCTTGGACGACGTGTACAACGTCATGGACAATTCCTTCCTAAAGAGCTACCAGTGCTCTCTGCTATGATACAAATGCAAGAGGATGCTCCTGCATACCTCTAGTACACAGAGACCTGAAGCTACCAGAGGATGCACAGACGTGTGGGCACTCAAATAAGTCAGCCATCTCAATGTATTCGACCAAGTCATTTTCAAACTGTGCAGTATTTTTGTACAAAGTTATGTCCTAAGCTTTGCAAGCAATAGTATTATAACAAACTTTTAAATATGTTTGGCATTCAATGGACACAATCTAGTATATGTTTAATATGATACTAAGATGGGTAATAATTTAATACTAAAATAGCAAACATCCAAAATTGTGGACATATTAATATTTATTTTATTTTCTGTTTTTGTGGGACATTGTATGGCATATTAAGCCTATTAGAAGACAAAAATTTTAATATTCATTTTATTAAATTGAGTGTTGCAACTCAAATATAATTGATAAATATGAAAAGAGTTCAATTTACAGAGCTTGCATGCTTTCATATTTAAACTGAAATTTTTGTTTTGGCTTAACTCACAAACTTGGGGGGGGGGGATTAAGGAAGAACCTTAAGATTGGAAAGCCATTTTGCAATGTGTTTTTTGCAGTTACTATCATAATCACTGAACATGGTCTATCTTTTCAAAAAAGAAATGAAGCATTTGGGATCCCACAAGTGGAGACTTTGGGGGTTTACTTGAACTTGTTGCTTATTGTCATCCATTTTTATCAGGACACATCTCAAAACAATCCATTACATACTAGTGTCTAAAATAACTGTGAACAATTAATAAGCTTAAGTGATAAAGTTTGTTATTCCTTTTCAGTGAGCTAAGTACAGCTTGAGATTCCAGTTTGTCTGTAGACCTTACTCCTTGTCTTCCACAGACAGTTCAGCGAAGTATTGGTTTTACGCATGTGTCTCTGACTGATGGAAAATTGTCAAGTGGTTTATAACATTTGTTAGTTTAAAAGCCATAACAGTTAGAAATCCCAAATAAAGCAGACCACTATCTGTGTGAAGTTTGAATAAAGGTGTATGTCTCTGTGCAGAGGCAATGAAGACATCAGTGCTGCCACTCTGCGTTATTCTGGTCGACTGTGTCTGACATGTTCAGTGGATGCTATTGTAAGTGTTGCCTGACCACCAATACCCATTGTTTGTGCAAATAGCGTCAGTCATTTAAGGATTTATTCTGTACAAGTGAATACTAAAATAAATCGTAGTATATAGTAAGCCTACACTTGTTCAAACTCCCTCTCTGGATAGTGTTTTAAAATTAATACCATGGACTAATCAATGACACATTACACAGAAGGTTCTTATGCTCCAGGGGGATGGTCAATAAGATTCTCTACCATAAATTAACAAGGATGTCTCGACGGTGAACCAGAGGCAGATAAAAAACATGGATTCAAGAATGCATTTGAAGTCCCACTTAATCCTAGGGTGCTATAGCAAAATGGGGTGAAGAAATTAGATGGTTCCTGGCTATTAGATAGACTAGTGTCTGGGATCTTAAAGGCTTGTTTTCAAATAAGCAGTCATCTAAGCAGACATCAAGGAAGCCCTCATGGAAGAAGCACACCAACATTGCGATCCAAGAACTTTTCATCTTGGATAATCCAAATATATCATCCAAAAGACATAATCCAAATGTGAAGGAGGAAATAGTATCAGAGCTTAAATTGTGAGTTGTGGTGTACCGAAGGCTATGGATGGCAGTGGAAGCCCAAAATGCATGTGCAGGATCTACACAGGGAATGAACCTCTGGTGATTTCCCTCTGACCATAATTGAAGGATTGGAATAACCTGGTTATCAGAGCGTGTTGGAGAGACAGCTACAGTAAATTAAAAGGATCAATCTGACTTCAGCAGGTAAACCTTGGCACTTGATCTCCCCCTGATACACTTTGGGCTTAATCAGGCTTTTCATATTTTCTATATTGTTTATTTTTCATATTGGGGTTTATCTCTGCTGTATTTTATCATTGTTGGTGGCTTTTTTGACTCTTTGTTATGGGTTTTTCAATGTTTTTCATTATATAAATCCCAGGATAGATGAATCTATATAGCCAACAACTAGAATAAGGATTCCTGGGGGTACAGTGGGGGGAAATGGGGGGCAGGGCTGATACCCAGAAGTTCAAGAAGGAAGAAAATGTTTTGAACTGATTTTAGTAGCAATTGTACAACATTGATTGATATGATTGGACTCGGAATGGCATGATAACTCCTAATAAATGACTTCAGAATGGTATGATAACTCCTAATAAAATGGTATTGGAAAAAATAAAATCTACTACTATCCAACTATTTTGAGATGAATACTATATGCCTGGCAGTAACACACACCAAATTTCCTGTACCTGTGTACCTGTAGAGAGGAGTCTCATCTGTATTATATTGCCTGTAAGGGGAAAGGGGATGACACAGTATCCCCCAGGTGAGTGTAATAGTGTGGGGGTGGTGGTGGCTGGAGTGGAATCAGCATGGAGAGGAAGCTACTCAGTGGTTACTGGTGCTCACAAAGGTTTGAGGTTGGGCTGTGACAGCTGCTATCTTTAAGGTAAGCTATTCTCAAGTGTGGGAGAGTCTGACCCCAGCTCCCAGCTATGAAGTTCAACATGCAAGGGCCTGCCCCTGATCTAAAGGAGCCCTGGAATGAAACTTTTTTAACTGCCTGAAGATTGTGAGACTTCGTGTCAGATAGAAGACACCTGTGTAGCCCCTTATGTTTTCTCAACACCCGTCCTAGGAGGGCACAGGTGAATGCAAGGCAGTGTACCTGCATGGGATCAGCATGTGGGTGGCCAATGGAGCTTCAGGTTAAGGTCAAGGGCAGAAGCCAGGTCTAGTCATCAGAGAAATGTAGTTCGCTATGAATTGTCAGTTCTCACGAGGGTAGAGCAGACAGGGAACCCCAGTGAAAGCTGGGGGCTGCTCAAACGAGAGGCCTACAGGGGGCAGCACGCTCTTGCACCCACAGACAGGGAACTCCCCCACCAAAGTCATGTGGATCATTCAGGGAATGAGCTGGGGCCACGCATCCTGAAAGCACAGTGAAGGCAGGAAAGGAAGGAGGCCTTAGGAATATAAACCATAGCTGCCTTTGGACCACTCTGGCTCTGGAAGACTGGATGGCACTCCCCTGTGGGCAGCAGCAAGGGTCAAGCTCTCCAGGGGGAGGGGAGGTCACTGAGGCAAGTGACCACAGCAGGGGATTGGCCAGGTGTTCCGTAGTATAGATGAGGAGGTGAAGTGATGTGACCAGCCTGCATTTTTGTATAATATCAATTTTTACATAATGCCATGGTCTCTAGATCCTAAATATGCTGATATGTGAGGAGTGGGTGCATAACAAGCATCAAAACGGAAGTGTTAGCCATTTAAAGAAAATTCAAAGAAAAATTGATGAAAGTCAATTTTTGTTATGGGAGATCTAGAGAATTTTACATTGATCATTGAAATAGCTAAGTTCGCTGACTTTTTTTTTTTTTTTTTTTTGCTGTTGTAGAATATGTGGAATATTCTCTTTGTAGAAAGTATAGTATGTAGTAAAAAACCTTAATACTATCTCATTCCACTAAAATAGCATACACCAGTTTTGTACCAAATCAGTAATATTATAGTTGTATTTTAAAAGGAATCAACATTTGGATAGGTAGCATGCATATATATCAGTATGTTGAGAAACAATAGCTACATATTTTTATATTTTTGTTTAATAACTGTTTCTTTGATTTTGTAGTAATTTTTATTTACCCTCATGTATACCTTATATATAGATAGGTATAAATGTAGATTGAGGTAGAGGTAGAGATACAGGTACAGATACCAACATAGGTATCTTACATTCAAATGCATGAGTAAACAGAGTAACCAGATTATCAATATTTGGGATATATATTTTATATATATATATTACATTCAAATAAATGAGGAAATGGAGGATAGGACATTGTTGTAAATACAATATCATGCCATTTTTAGCAATTCAACATTTTATAGATGCATAACCTATTGGCAACACCTGGAAATATTTGGCTGTATAATAATCAGACCATTAATCACTGTGATTTTTCTCTCTCCATAAACCAAAACTAAATATTTCCTAAGTAACAGATACTTTCCCTAATTTAAAGTATTTTGAGTATATATCTAAGGATGGAATCGCTAGATCATCTAGTAGTTTTATTTTCAGATTTTTTGGTGAACATACGGGTGGGTACCAAAAAGAAAAAAGGTTTTTTTCCCCAAAGCTATGTATTTAAATGTTTCTTATAAAACAGCCTTATCATCTTCAAAGTACTCTCCTTTCCACTTAATGCATTTGTCAAATCTGCGATTCGATTCTTGGAAACATTTTTCAAACTCATCTGTTTGGATGGCTGACAGCACCTCCCTTGTTTTTGTTTTTCACCTCTTCTATGTCATCAAATTGCTGTCCCTTTTCCTCTGTGGAAACAAAAAGAAGTCACATGGAGAGAGGTCACGTGAGTAAGGTGTGTGGAGCAAGAGAGAGAGGCATTACTGTTTTTTGCCAAAAACTGGCACACTGAGATGGGTGCATGGACAGGTACATTGTTGTGGTGGTAAAACCAGTCCCTGTCTCCCACAAATCAGGCATTTTTTGGTTGCACACTGTTACACAATCTTTTCAGAACCTCTAAATCAGTAGTTCTCAACTTTCCTGATGTCGTGACCCCTTAATACAGTTCCTCATGTGGTGGTGCCCTGCAACCATAAAATTATTTTCATTGCTACTTCATAACTAATTTTGCTACTACTATGAATTGGGCGACCCCTGTGAAAGGCTCGTTTGACCCCCATGGAAAGTGCATTGAATCATGGATTGTCTCTACCTCTCTTGTCAACTCTGGGAGGGACTTTCCCAGGTGTACACTGGGGCTGCGTAGTCACGAGTAATGCTCTGAATGCCATGATCCAGTGCACTTTCCATGAGGGCAAGACTATTTATATCTCTGATTAATAATCAGAAGGAATTCACTGAAGGTTTAATTCAGGCAGAGACTTTGAGCTATTATTCATAGATTTATGTAATTCTAGGGCTCAAAATTTAAGCTCGAATATAGTTTGTATTAGGGATGAGAGAGAGAAACGACTCTGAAGTCCAGGAAGGTGGTGAACACACGAGCCCAGAAGAAGAACCCACTGACCTAGCCCACACGGGTTAAGGATGAGCTAAAGAGAACCTGACTAAATGAAATGCTCCCAGGACAACTTCATCCTAAAGATTGTTTGGCCTACTGAATTCATTTCTAAAGACTGTTTTTGGCTGAAGTGGCCTGGTGGCATAGTAGGCTATGAGTTGGGCTGCTTGTCACAAGATCGGCAGTTCAATCCCACTCACTAAGCCACTACTCCTAACCCTAACACTTGTTGGTAGAAAGTATAGATTTACAGTCTCAGAACTCATATGGGGCAGTTCTACTCTGTCATGTAGTGAGTTTGGGACGAGTAAATTGATTGGGAGGGGAAAGTTTTCCTTCAAGTATGAAACAGCCATGGCTAGAAAGCCAAGTGGTTTGTGATGAATGGATGGCTTTTATATGGTCTTTCTTCCAAGGGCCTTGTATTTGGGTAGGACTATGTAACAAAAAGATATTTTGAGACACCGAGAGTATTAGACTGCTTCCATAAAGATTTATAGCCGCAGGAACCCAAAAGCGTCACTATGATTTGGATTCAGCTCGATGGTAGTTGATGATTTTTAGGTTTTATAATCCCCATATCCATCATCCTCCCGCATGAAACACTATGTATATACTTCACTGTACTCCGTTTCAATAATTTGTATATATGGCCAAATCCCCATTGAACCATAAGCGCTTCTAAAGGGTCAGAAACTAACTTAGATGTTCTACCACTCTAGGATAACACCACCTCATTCCCCTCTATAGCTCTGCAAAATGCTTGTCAACATTCAGGTATTCCTAAAACAAAAAAAGAGGGGCAGGGGGTGTGGTGGTGGGGCAAGTGAGAGTAGAAAATGTAAGGGAACTGTTCTAAAATCCTTTTTTCGGTTGAACACGTACATGAAGACCTTTAGTTTGGAATATATTCCTGTAAGTGGTGTCACGGTATGCAAATTGGTCGAGAGATTGAATCTTCTTTCCCTCCAGCGGGGAAGGCACAAAGGCTAGATTCCACTTGTTGGGACATCGACAGAAAAAAATGGGCTCACCTGCCAGGCTTCTGTTATCAAGCAGTGACTTCATCTGGCTTCTTTCTTGGAACCTGGGTGAATGCTTCTCATGCAACAAACACAGAGGTGCCAAAGGGAGTGGAGCACAGTTGATTCCCTGCGGTGAGGTTCCTGAACCCGACCTGCCTCAGACCACACTCGAGGGGGAGGGCCCTGCAGGAGGAGAGAGCCTTCCCTGAAGATCACAAGGAAAAGCGATTAGGAATTCAATCTTTCTGCTTCAAAGTTCAATGAGCGCTCACTGATTCATTAAGTGTCTCTTTTTCTAGCTTCAAAACCGTGACTTAAAATAACTGACTAAGCACAGGGCAATCCGAGTGGCCATAAGTTTGTGTCCCAAGCCAGGACCGTGTAGAACCTGATGCCATCCACAAGGTCAAGGCCAGTGCAGTGATGGTGTCTATGCTCCACAGATGAGTGGGCATAAGGAGGATTGCTCAGAGGAACCAGCGAAAATGCATGAAAGACAAGCAGCTTCTTCGGAACTAGCTCAGCTGTGAAGGAAAAGAGAAGAAAAGAGAGCTAGAATGTGTAATAAAGACATAGGACCTGGGTGGGGTGTGTGTGGATAGCACATCTTATAAATGGGTGAATTTGTGTGATGCAGCAAGCACAGCAGCACTAAAGAGCTGTGGAGCAAGGCTGATTCCTTGAGGTGGGGTGTGTGTGTGTGTGTGTGTGTGTGTGTGTGTGTGTGTGTGTGTTCTCAGTTTTCTTCTTTTTTAAATTAATCATTTTATTGGGGGCTCTTCCAGATATTATAAGTATCCATAAATCAGTTGTATCAAGGAAACTTGTACAGAAGCTGCCATCATCATTTTCAAAATATTTTCTTTCTACTTGAGCCCTTTGATATCAGCTCCTCTTTATTCCCTCCCTCCCCCACCCTGCCACCCTCATGAACCCTTAATAAATTATATATTATTCTTATAATTTTTTTCATATCTTACACTGTCCAATGTCTCACTTTACCCACAGTTCTGTTATTCATCCCCCTCAAGGAGGGTCATGCATCCATCATTGCTGTCAGTTCTCCCCACTCCTGTTTCCCCGCCTCACTTCCCATGCCCAACCCCCATTCCCTCCCTCACTTCCCGGACCCTCATGGAATCATTTCTCTAATTACTGTTTCTGATGGGTTTGTCTATTCTGGATTCCATGTGTCAAAAGCTCTTATCTGTACCAATGTTCTTATCTGTACCAAATCCAGTCTAGCAGGGTTTGTAAGGTAGAATTGGGGACATGATCGTGTGGGGGGGCGGGGGGAACATTAAAGAACTAGAGGAATGCTGAGTGTTTCATCAGTGCTAATACTGCATCCTGGATGAATGTGTGTGTTTTAAGAAAAAAGATCTAGATCTTTTCTTTTTGTTCTTGGTAAAGATAACAGTAGAAAGGACAGCAGATAGTGAACATTTTTAGGAAAGACAAGATTGTACCACACTTGTAAAATGAATGCCTCCTTTGGTCATCTGTCCTAAGTTAAACCCCACTGGCATAATGGAAAATACATTTTCAGGAATAAATTTACATTAGAATTTTTTTAAAAAGCACAATCCATCTAGCAATAATAGGAGGAGTTCTGGAGGAAGGTGAGCAGGTGAAACCTAATTAATGGATAAACCTCAGCAAAGATATTTTAGCTAAAGGTGAACAAGAGACAACCATTGGAACAATAAACATCATGTCAGAAGAAGAGGATATTTAAATAAACATACACACTTGTGAGTGATGAAGCACCCCATGAAGGGAAAAGCTGGCAACAAGAAATTTCTAGAAACGTGATTGGAAATACAGGGCATCCCTCAGTGTGCAGTTGCCAGGGGATCTGAGGTCCAACTACGTGCACTCCATCCTAAGGTGCAGGGCCAGTCCCAACTGTTTGTAGCCCAATCAGGACCCTCTATCACAAGAAAGATTGGCACCAGATGTTGTTGTTGGCTGTCGAGGTCCTGGGGAGCCTGTCACTGTAGCCAAACACAGAGACCACATTTACTCGAGAAATTCCAAGTTTGATTCCTGCAAACACAGAAGGAAATAGCCAGGTTTCTGCTTTCTGGTCTCTTTTCCAGACAGATCCAGTGAAAATCAAACAAGTTAGATCCTTTGTGGGAGGTTGGGGGGAGGGAAATTAACAAGGATTAAAATGATCAACAGACCTTTAAGCTATGGGACAAATGGGAGCAAGGTTTCCTGGGAAAGAGTTTACATCTCCTCAAAGGATTACTCTTTGTTACTTCAGGGGGCAGTCAGACCAGTACCCCCTAAGGTTTCAGGCTCCAATGCTTATCTAAATGGCCCTGTTTCCCCTTCCTGAATTAGGAGCATCCTGAATAATTAGTAGGTGTTTCAACAGGCCGATGTCTTGAATAATTAACAGGTCTAAAATGAATTTACTGTAGGTGTAGGGGTTGTTTCTCAGGTCCCTTTTAATAAACTCAATCTCAACAAACTACATTACATTTCTAGTATTGACTAATGCAGGCTGACTCTTCCACTTCCCAACATCAATGCCATTGCCTGTTTGTTGGAAATGGAAAATTGTTTCTAACTAATAGTCTTTACACAAATTAGCATTCATGCCTGAAAATGGAAGACAAAAAGTTAAGGAGAAGAAGAGGGAAGTTAAAAAGGAGGAAATTCCTATATACAGACTCAAAGAGGATGCTGGATCATTTTGGAAGAATTATTTCAAGCTATAATCCAATAACATGAATTATAATATGAAATGATAGCCTTGACTAGAAATAGTAGTGATAGAGTAATAAAACATAGTTATCGCACATCACTATTTCACAATGCAAAAGAAAGCCAGTAGCTAAATTCTTATATAATTTTAATTGTAATTTTAAAACTGCTGAGGCAGAATGCAGGAAGCAAGAAGTAAGTGATGAGGATAAGGGAGAGGAAACAATCAAGAGAAAATCAATGAAAGATAATAAAAAGGTTCCGCAATGTTACATAGAAACCAGGCAATAGGATGGCTCAGCTCTCAGGAAGAGAGAGGAAGTCGGTGAAAGAGTCAGTCTCTGAGGCCATGCCTGCGAGGAATTCAAGAGCAAAGAGGAGGAGAGTGGGAGGGTAGGTACCCTTTGCAGCACCATGCATTCAGGGAGACCTAGGCTGTTAACCTTTGTGCCTTACATTTCATTTCTAACAACGTCTAAGTTTCATGGATTCGCTGTTTCTTTTGATTTTTCAGTCATACCACATTAGCAGATCCAGGTCCCTAATGTTTTACTCCATTCATATCACTACGATTGCCTCTGTCTTTGGAAGCAGTTCTCCTCCAATCAAATTGGAGTACCTTCCAATCTGAGGGGCACATCTTCCAGTACTGTATCAGATAATATTCCACTACTTTAACTAAGGTTTTCCATGACCAGCTTGTTAAAAACAGTTTTATTGGCATATAATTCACATACCATTCAATTCAATCACATTAGGAGAGTTGTACAATCACCACCACAATAAGTTTTAGAATGTGTTCTTCATTCTTGTATTCATCATTATTAGCTCCCCAATGGCCAGCTTCTTTTATAAGTAAATTACCTTGGGGTTTATTATTATTATTATTATTATTATTATTATTATTATCCTGGTCTGGAAGTTCCAATGAAACCTGTCTAGCATGAGTGATTTGCTATTTGAAACACTGTTGGCATAACTTTCAGCATCACAGCAGTAAGCAAATCACCACCGTGTAAAGAACAGATAGAGCAGTGGTGGTGGAAATAGCTAGAATTTTCATCATGATGCCCACTTTTTCCAACTATTTCTTTCTTTGCTTAAAAATGCCAAATTACCCCAGAGCCATGGTTAGTGAAAAACAACATAATAAGCTGTCACTTCCCAGCTACGTTCAGTTTACCAGCTTTGTGCTTAAACTAAAGACAGATGAGCTCCTTTTGGAAAGTACAGCAGAGATGCTCCCTTCAGTTAATGAGGCAAAGCCTTGGGGAGGGGAGGAAGTCTTGAGATGAGATTGGGCACGATAAATCAGCTTTGAAATTCTGCCTACAGGTTTTCTCTCTCAGGAAGGCTTGGGTCGAAACAATTTCCAGCATATTAACAAGTTGCTGTTTCTTTATCAGTAATCTACACAGCCAGACACCATGCCACTGTCTCGTCTTCCCTTTAACGTACTTAGGATGCGTGCTGAGTTTTCTTCGTGGCGTATCATTTGTAAAGGTGAACACAAAGAAAAAAAATTTTTAAGTTGCTATAGAGTTGATTCTGGGTCATAGCAATGTAGCCCAAGCGCTTTCACTTTAACTTACTATGATTAGAAAGTGCCACCACTCATCTGTCAGTTTGTTGTACTGGAGTCACTTACGCGTAGCTGTGAGGTTTAGAAGCTATGTCATTGGCATTTCAAACTCCAGTCACCCAAAAGTGAGCCGTTTTCAGCAGAGCTTCCAGGCTAAGAACTGGTGATGAATACGGAACAGACCGTCCACTTCTGAGGAAGTAGCCACTGAAAACCTTGTGGAGAGAATGAAAACATTTTCAGATACTCAAAAGCTCAGGACTAGCCGCTGAGCACTGTCAGAGACAGGGAGAGAAGAGGAGCCCCTCGGTGTGAAGGCTCTCAGCAGAGGATGGAGAGAACCTGCCTCCTCCCAGAGCGTGCACCTTCATGAGGAGGACAGAGTCAAGACTGCGGGGAGAAGCACTTCAGGGCCTTCCGGGGCTAATAGCACAGCTCAAAGTGAGAAGGAGCTCAAAACAGCAAGTAATAATTGGAACATTGTATGAAGGATGAATCTAAAGAATTGGAAATGGCCCTGTATTAGTCTAGGTACTTTAGAGAAACAAATCCACAGCAACTCATGTATAAGAAAGTTTTATGTAAAGTGTGCATCACGAGAACATCCCAATCCAATGCTGCCCAAGCCCACAAGTCCAACATTAACCCATTTACCCAACACCAGTCCACAAAGTCCTCCACCTCACAAAACAGGCAATAATGCCAACTGCAGGAGGAAAGCTGAGTCAGTGAACGAATAAGCATCTCAGCACTAGCAGGGGTCTCCACATGGCTGCTCCAGCACCCAGGGCTGCATC
>NW_022103904.1:19220516-19222688 GCF_000313985.2 Echinops telfairi
CAACAGGTAACATCCTGATAAATGGAGAAAAGTTTGACCTTGTCCAGGATTTTGCCTTCCTTGAATCCACAACCAGTTCTTGGAAGCAGCAGTCAAGAGATGAAAAGACATACTGTATTAGGTCAATCGGCTGCACAAGATCTCTTTGAAGATTGAAAAGCAAGGATCTAATGTGGAGGACTGAAGCACACCTGGCCCTGGCCATGGTATTTTCAAAGGGCTCAGATGCAGGTGAAAGTTGAGCTTTGCATAAGGAAGACTGGAGTAGCATGGGTGAGGGTGAGTGTGGTGCTGGAGAAGAATGCTGAAAGTACCAGGAACTGCTAAAAGGACAGGCACATCTGTCTCGGAAGAAGGACGGCCAGAGTACTCCTCAGAGGCAAGGATTTTGTCTCGCATGCATGACACACGTTTTCAGGAGAGAGAGGAAGACCCGTGAGGAGATGGATTGACTGACACAGTAGGTCTACAGCGGGCTCGAGCATAGGAAGCAAAGTGATGATGGTGCCAGACTGGGGAGCACTTTGTTCTGTTGTGCATAAGCTCACTATGGGTCAGAAATGGTTCGATGGCACCTAACAACAACAACAACCTTGTAAGCCATGTTAACCAAGACATTCTTCTTAGGTCAAATACAAACACACACGTCACAAATAACATGCAATAAACAATTCCTCCCACAAGCTAAAATCCTGATCCTTGTGGCGATTGGGTTCCAAATAGTTAAAATTTTTACCAGAAGCTGGATTTTCACTTTAGAGCAGTGGTTCTCAACCTTCCTAATGCCACAGCCCTTTAATACAGTCCCTCATGTTGTGGTGAATCCCCAACCCTAAAATTATTTTCGTTGTTACTTCACAACTGTAATTCTGCTACTGTTATGAATCAGGCAACCCCTGCCAAAGTGTCGTTCGACTCCCAAAAGGGTCACGACCCACAGGTTGAGAACCGCTGCTTTGGAGCATCAAAAGTAGAGATTTTAAGTCAAGTGGAAATTTGCTTTAAAGTGGAGTTTAATTTTCATCTGAAGCAGCACTTTTAGTCACACTAAATTCTCACTTTTGAGGTTCACATACGTATTCTCCCCCTTTGGCCAAGCCACACCGGGAACCATCCACAAAGGAGTTGCCCATCTGCTGTAAACATTTAGTAGTTGGGGAATAGCTATTCCACTTAAGCTTTGAAGATTACAACTGCTAGCTCTTACTACACACCGCTGGCACCATCTGGTATTTAGCTGTTATGAGACATAACGGAGGCACCTCCAGCTCTGGGCCTCATCTCTGGAGTGAGTTGATTCTCACGGGGACAGGGGTTGCAAACAAGTTCACTTTAGAGAAACATGTTCGTTAGCATTTCAAAAGGTCTAATTCAGAACTAAACTTTATTCTTTGTAGCAGAGTTAGTAACTTCTAAGTGCATAATCCATTGCATGACTAGGTGTTTGGGGAATTTATTGTAGCAATGAGAACGGCAGTATGTAACACATTTCTTAAGACGTGTGATAGCAATGGAGCTTTGGTGGCGCAGTGATTATGAGTTGGGCCGTGATCCTCAAGGTTGACTGTTCAAACCAGGTTCTCCCTGGGAGAAAGACAGGTTGTTCTACTCCCATAAACAGAGTCTCAGATATTCACAGAGGCAGTTCTAACTCGTCCTGTATGGTTGCAATGATTGGCCATCAATTCAATGACATCACTTTGGTTTTTGCTTTGGCGGTAGCAATTAGGAGCCCTGGGATCATGGTGGGCTACATACACATTGGGCTGCTAAACACAGGTCAGTAAATCAACTCCACCAATGGCTCCATGGAAGACAGGTGAGGCTTCTTGCTCCCATCAAGGTTTACAGCCTCGTCAGTCCAAAGAAGGAACTTCTATTCTGTGCTATAGGGTTGCTTTGGGTAGAAATTGATCTGGGGGCAATGGGTTTGGTTTGGGTTTGGGTTGTGTAACAATTACAATTATTTTTTTAATCATTTTATTAGGGGCTCATACAACTCTTATCACAATCCATACATACATCAACTGTATAAAGCACATTTGTACATTCATTGCCCTCATCATTCTCAAAACATTTGCTCCACCTAAGTCCCTGGCATCAGCTCCTCATTCTTCCCCACTTCCTCATGAACTCTTGATAATTTATAAATTAATATTTTGTCATATCACT
>NW_022103904.1:19222788-19226038 GCF_000313985.2 Echinops telfairi
CAGCTCCTCATTCTTCCCCACTTCCTCATGAACTCTTGATAATTTATAAATTAATATTTTGTCATATCACTTAAGAAGAGTAGGCTGGTTAATATAAAATAGCATTCCACTTGATATTTTGAGGTAACCAACTCAAAATATCAATAAAAGCAGGGTCATGGGGAACAGTATGCAGCCAGGAGGCCTTTTGATGTGTTTTAGTGATGTGTTGTTCTACTTCTCCACAAGTCTGCATCCATCAATAAGGAGAGGGGTTGGCAACAGCACAAACTCCTGCTTGTTGAGCAAAGAGGAAATCAAGGGCTATTTTATTTTCTAGAACTAGTATAATGAAAGTTTCAATATGGCCTCACGGGGGCTGAAGGGAAGGGTGGCATGGTCAGAATTCAGTCAAATTTCTAACTACTTATTGTGTTAATACAATAAAAGTAATTTTGTTCCAAGCATCAGTGATGGTTAATAAAAAATAAAGGAATAGTTATAAAAATGTTATAATGGAGAATGGTTAACTAAAATACTATAATAGGAAGAAAATAATGGGTATTAAGCATATCCCTCTTTTTGTAACTAACCAGGAGATTTGTCTAAGTTGGTCAAATAAAATTAATTTTAAAAGATATAAGTATTAACCAGAGTGCAACAAATTCAGTTTTTTGCATAAGGAATAAAAGACTTAATTTATTGAGTTAGGGTTAAAGGTATTCAGTGATTAGAAAAGTTACCACCATTATATAATTCTAAAAGGGTATAAAAAAGTCCAAACATAAAATACCAACAGTTAATAAACAGAGTCCAAAATTTTCAGCAGCTGGCAAATCAATTCATTCCATGTTTCTTGGGATTAACTGCTTGTCTGCTTCTGACCACTAGAGCATTTCAGTCTGATTTTCAAATCTTTGTTTGCCTTATAAGTCCACATAGGTACTTGAGCTTTCTTTAGCTGATAAAGATTATACCAAATTCCTTCTAATTTTGCTGCACAACTACTAGTGAAGAGAACTAGATAAATCTCTTCCAGCATAATTCCAAAGAATCTTCTCATTTCTGCCACTTCCAATGAGTAATAAGGAAAAGAGGAGAACAAGGTCTTTGCTCTTCAAATGTTTTTCTTTGATAAAGGTATTTATGAAGAAAATGTTTATTGTATTGCATTATAGATTGACAAAAATTCAGTATGTGGCAGTAGAAAGATTGTGGGCCAAGACACCTGACCATTTGTCATAAATCAGTTGTCTGTGGGTGCACATATTTCTTTCTGGGAACCCTATTCTGCTCCATTTGTCTGTGTGTCTGTCAGTGCTCTACTTCCGTGCTGTTTACGCTACTGTGACTGCACCTAGCACTTGAGATTGGTGAGTACCGTCTACTTTGCTCTTCTTCCGAACAGTGCTTCACTGACCCTGGCTTTCATTCCTTTCCAAACACAGGTGGTCATTAGTTTTTCAATTTTGGATAAAGAATAATGTTGGATCTGGATCAGAATCGCGTTATATTTATAAATTTCTTTGCGTCTCTCTCCACAATTGAGGGATGGGAGGAAAGTGGCTCCTAAATGGAGTGCATTGGAGAGAAGAGTAGAAAATATCTAAAACATACATCTGACTTGAACAGTTAAAATATTGTCAGTTGATTCCCCCGTCTGATACATGCTGGATCTGATGTGATGTTCAACATTTTCTGTAATTTTTTGTTTTGGTTTGTTCATCTTAGGGTGTATCTCAGAGGTGCTATGTCATTTGAGGTCACCCTCATGAAGTTGTGCCATATGTTTTCCTGTGTTTTTGGTGTATGAACCCCAGTAGAGATGAACCTATAGAGAAAGCAAGTAGAATAAGGGTTTCTGGGGGTGGGGATGTGCACCCCCACAGTTGGTGGGGGGAGGGTAAAGGGAGACAATGTCAAGGAGTCCCGAAAAAAAATACTGTTTGGAAACTGATTGTTATAGAAATTGTACAATTCTTCTTGACATGATTGAACTATGGCATGATATATGTATTAACCCCAAACTAATAATGATTTTTAAAAATATATCTTTGGATAGTATTGACAGCTTCACAATGTTACGTTTTCCTCGACTTGAACGAAACACATCCTTCCTTTTATGTAGGGTCTTTCCGCCTCGTTTAGTAGCAACTGGCAGTTTTCCTGGTTGACTATTTAGGGTTTTCTATGTAGGAACCTTATCATCTGCAAATACAGAGGTCTTGACAGTTTGGACGCCTTTAATTTATTTTTGCTTTCTAATAGCTCTGTTTAGGACTTCCAACGTGATAGCGAATAGAAAGGGTGACAAAGGGCATCCCTGGCTGGTCCCCATTTGCTTTCAATCTTCCCATGGAGGGAAATGTTGGTCATTGGTTTTGAGTGTATGGATAGTATTCTGTTGCAGAATATGTCTGCTATTTGTATTTGGGGAGGCATTGTTATCAGCAATGACTTGGATTTTTCCAATGCTTTTTCTGAATCAATTTATATGATCATATAGTTCTCTTTGTTTTGTTTATGTGGTGGATTTCATGGTTTGCTTTTTGGATGTTGAACCATCTTGGCATATGTTGCATAAATCCCCCTGGATCATGTTGTCTCAGACTTCTCTTGTTTGAGATAACAGTGGCACTTTTGAGGAATACAGGTCAAGTATTTTGAAAACTGCCCCTCAGTTGGCCTTTGTTAGATGTTTTTCTCAAGAGTGTACTGGAGTTAATAAGTTTCGGGGACGAAGACTTCAGGAGTGGCATGTCATTCTTATTACATCAAATGTAATCCTATGACCCTAATCACCTGATTTTTCCAGGTGAGAAAAAAGAAGTCTTTTCCCTCCTTTTCTGGACTGTGCTCTCTAGAGGAAGTCGCCATGTGCCTTCCGTTTCACTGAGGGCAAAGCATTCAGGGAGCCAGGGTAGCGTAGTACTGATGTGTTGGGTTTGGGCTGCTAGCCACAAGGCCAGCAATTAGAACCACCGGGCACTGCATACTCCTATAAAGAGTTGCCGCAGGGTGAAAAGGTCTCAGAAACTCACAGGAATTATTTCACCCTGTCCTAAGGCTTCTTCTTTCCAAGGTGGCTGTGCACTTTAGTGCTATGAATTGGAACCAACTCAATAGCAAAGAGGTTTTTATTTGTTTGTTTGTGTGTTTATGTGTTTAATCCCTCTCTCAAAGCCCCCCCCCCCAGCTATGAATTCCAGAAGTCCTTATTATTATTAGGGGAAGCATAGTTAGTAGAGCATGGATGTGGTTGTGGTTAGGT
>NW_022103904.1:19227387-19228516 GCF_000313985.2 Echinops telfairi
GAGCCATTTATCTCTCCACCCTTCAATTAATCCCACATGTGTTTATCGGCCAGGCTGGCACAATAAACTAACTACCTCACATACTCCCAGCACAGAAATGTGGCCACATTGATTTTTTAAATCATTTTATTGGCATAGATTGCACATATCATACAATTTAATCATCCGATCATATTAAGATCATATTTGTACAATCAACACCACAAGCAATATCAGAACGTTTTCCTCCGGTTCTTGTTCTCAGCTCCCCTTGGCCCACCATCCTCCCCTGCCATGCCCCTAGGTAATTATCAACCCAGTTACTATCTCCATAGATAAACCTCTGCTGGATTTCACATATAGAAAATCATACCGCACTCAAAAAGGAAGCAAGCAAACAAACAAAACAAAATCCAACAACTGTGTCTAACAAAACATAGAAAACCCTTCAAGGTGAACCAGAGTCAGAAAGAAAACGTGGATATAGGAATGGACTTGGGGGCTTGAACTTAATCTTAGCTCTAATTTAAGAAGAATTAGTTCTTATGACCTAGCCCTGCTTGATCCCCTCCCTCATGAAGGAAACATGCAAGATATGGGTGCTACAGCAAAGTGTAGTGAAGAAACTAGATGGTACTTGGCTATCAGGATGAATGGTAACTTGGGTCTTAAACACTTGTTTTCAAACAAGCAACCATCTAAGTGTGACATCAACCAAGCCCACGTGGAAGAAGTATACCAACGTACATGATCCAAGGATTGTAAATAATATAATCCAAAACGGAAAGAAGGAATGGTTTCAGAGGTGGCTGCAGATGATAGTGGAAATCCAAGATACATTTTCAGGGTCTACACATGGAATAAGCCCTGGGTGATTTCCCTCTGACCATATTGACCGATAGGGAAAACCTGAATATCAGCCATAGCATGCTGTGGTGAGGATTCTAGCAGATTAAAAGGAAAAGTCTAACTTGGATGGTTAAAACATTATCGTTTAATCTCCCTCTTGACACACTTTGAGCTTGATCTAGTTTTTAATATTTTCTAGGTTTTCTTCAAGTTAAGGTTATCTCTGTTGTATTTTGTTATTGTTGGTAGCCTTCATGACTGTTACGTGTTTTCCAATGATTTTCAATATGTGAAACCCAGG
>NW_022103904.1:19229958-19240479 GCF_000313985.2 Echinops telfairi
AAATTTAGAGAGCAGATCATAGTTGTAGATTGCACATGGCACACACATGTTGATCATCCGTACCTATTAAAATCCCGTCCGTGCACATTGCTTACCCCATTTCCTTCCAGTGTTTCCTCTTCCCATTCCTCCTTCTGTCCTAACTCTCTGAACTTTGTTCTGTGGTAAATGCTCTCCTTTTCATCTCAAATGGTTGCTTATTCAAACACGAGAGTAAGTTTAGACACGAAAAGAAAGGGCCAGGGTCTGTCTTCATCCTACCCGTAAGCCTGATCTCTTTTTATGATTTCAGGTTTTGTTTCATATTTTTTTCACACTCTACCTACAACCTTCTAAAGGAGCCTTTGCAGAGCATTTGCTAGTGGTGGGCAGGCACCATCTAGTCCTTCAGGATTGTGGAGATTGACTGATATTTATGTGGTCCATTACGCCATTAGACTAATAGTTTCCATGTGTCTTTTGATGATCCTCATTCTTCTTTCCTCTGCATGGGGAAAGACCAATAGTTGGACCTCAAATGGCTGCTCATGTGTCCTACACACCCTAGCTGCTAATCACAAAATTAGGATCGTCTTTGTGAGCTATATCATATCAATTGACCTTGGTGTCTCTTGAGACTACACCATAGGATTTTCAATGGCTCATTTGTTATAAGTAAATACCCAGGCCTTTATTCTGAGGATTGTATCTTCTAACCTGCGGGTTTGAAGCCAGTGTTTGTTAACTGATTGCACCACCCAATCAGTTGGGTTTAGCTAAAATAAATGGAAAAGTGGGTTCTATACTCCGACCCACTTTCAGATGAGGAAACAGACTCAAAGAAGTCAGCTGTCCACTTTTAAGTTCACACAGGTTATCAGTGGCTTCCATCTAATCAGTTCCACTGGGCTAGAGGGCTGATCTGAGACAGGGCCTCTACCATGTCATTTCTTCTTCTTAGTCCCTGAGCAGGACAAAGTCAGGAATGGGAACACTGCCTTCTCTCCCCCTCGCGTGGGTCTCCCATGCCCTGGGCTCACAGCAGCAGCCTAGAGAAGGCATGCACTCTGTGACCAGTGCTGCTTTCTGTAAATGTAAATGCCTTCAAAGGTGCATCTGGACAGCGGCTGTTTGGTTTGGTTTCCTTTTTAAGGACTGCTGGGTTTCCAATAGGAGCCTAGGTGGTCCAGTGGTTACAAGGTGGGCTGCAGTGAAACAATCTTCCATGCTGAAAGGGAGGAGAACTTGAAGCACTTGCTAATGAAGATCAAGAATTGTAGTCTGAAGTGTGGTTAAAAATTCAGTGTAAGGAAGAACAAAATCCTCACAACTGAACCAATAGTTAACTGTATGATAAATCGAGAAAAGGTTTAAACCAGTTGCCAAGGATTTCTTCTTGCTTAGATCCACGAGAAATGCTCATGGAAGTAGCAGTCAAGAAATCAAAAGACAGATTGCATGAGGTCAAGTTGCTGCACAAGACCTCTGTAGAGTATTGAAGAGCAAAGACGTTACTTTGAGGACTAAGGTGCACCTGACCCAAGGCACGGCATCATATGCATATAAAAATTGGACACTGAATGAGGAAGACCATAGAAGAATCGATGCATTTGAATTGTGGTGCTGGAGACGGATATTGAAAGCACCATGAACTGCTAAAAGGATAAACTGATCTGTCTTGGAAGAAGTACAGCCAGAGTAATCCTTAAGGGCAAGAAAGGCAAGACTTTGTCTTACATAGTTTGGACATATTGTCAAGAGAAACCAGTCCCTAGAGAAGGACATCATGTTTGATAAAGTGGGAGGGCAGCAAAAGAGAGGAAAGCCTTCAGCGAGACGCCTTGATAGTGGTTGCACCAGTGGGCTACGGTGTAGGAATAGTGGTGAGGATGATGCAGGGCCATGCAGTGTTTCATTCTGTTGGGCATAGGGTTGTTATGGGTCAGAGCTGATTTGTTGGCCCCTGACAACAACAGGCCACAATTTTGGAAGGTTTGGGGACCCTTGATTCCAATTAGGGAGCTTATGAGCCTCCAAGAGGCAGGTAGACAAACTATGGGGTTAGAAATCTGAGAATAGAGGGTTATAAAACTTTCAAGAGGCTGTGTTTACACCTTACTGTTGGTCTAAACTTACTTAAAGGACACAAGCTATCTAACATGGATGGAGGGCTTGAGGAAAGGACTGATTCGCATTCAGCATTTCCTGCGGAGGGCTATCGAGGCCCCACCCAGGAAGGGGATGACCCTTCCTGGAATAGCCAGGGATCTCTAAAAGGGGGACAGCCCAAAATTGATCTATAATGCATTACGGTCCCTGATCCACGGACTGCGGAGGCCACAGACTTAACCCACCTTCATGTCTTAATGTTTTAGATAAAGCAAGGGTACTGAAGCATTGGGAAAACCCTGGCTTGTCCTTCGATAATTTGAAGTTTTAAATAAAAAAATTTAAAGCCTTTCTTTTGTAACATCACCTGGCTGTTGTATCGATTAGGAGATATCAAGGAAGCAGGTTAGCTAGAGAATAAAAACGCATTTGACCAAAAAAAAAGGCACCGATCTTCACAGGAATCAGAGTTTTATCCTCTAGCCAAACAAGAGATGAGCCGCCACCAGGATATCTTGCAATTATGCATTTTCTTTACCCCTGAGGTAAAAACTTGGCCAAATCCCAGAAAATGTTCTCCTCTTACTTTTAACCTGGGGTCTAACTATTATCGACAATTTGAAATCTTTCCCTATAGCTGACATCCGTAAGGCGTGCTGAGGATAGAACTATTTTCTTTGTCTGTGAGACTGGGTATCTTCAGTGTTTTCTCTCTCGACTTGGAAACGAGTCGCTGTTTCTTTGAGCTTGTTCTGAAGTTTCAAAATCTTTCTGTTCTTTGGCTCTGCACTGAGACTGTTGGGAGTCAGAAGTGAAGAAGAGAACATTGGATTTGAGTGGCTTAAAATAGATTTAGTTAACTGTATCCTTGGGTGTAAGGAAAGGAAGCTGAGTGGAATCTGTTTAATTCCTGGTATAGATACAGATGTAGATGTAGATATAGATATAGATATAGATACAGATTAGAGATATATATATACATATATAGATACATCCTTATCCTCTTTACCCAAGATGGCTACCACCAGG
The DNA here is from genome assembly GCF_000313985.2 of Echinops telfairi. Classification (NCBI taxonomy): domain Eukaryota; kingdom Metazoa; phylum Chordata; class Mammalia; order Afrosoricida; family Tenrecidae; genus Echinops; species Echinops telfairi. The sequence goes on from NW_022103904.1 coordinate 19,233,076, forward strand.
ATGCCAATTCTGTTTCCTCCACAGACTAAATGAGCCCACTTTGAAATTCTTTATGATTTTGAAACGTTTTCTAGGTTCTTCCTGTTAATAAAAATGATTTTATATGTTTTTTAACAGGAGAGCCCTTCTAAAGTGTGCACTATTGAGAAACCTGTTAATTTTTTTTATATGACAAGGCTTTTTTGTAAGCAAAACATATATATATATATATATACTTCTTACCTCTGGATAGTATTATAAACTTAAAAATATATGTGCATTTTCTTAAAAAGCTCATTTTTAATTTTATGTGTATTCTTGTGAATTGTTGACTTTATAACACGTGTGCTTGTGAAATACATAGTTTCAATATTACGGTATTATAATGAATTAATGAGGTTTTTGTTCGCATTTATTAACCTTAGAATCTAGACCTCTACAAGTGGTTTACATGTAGAACGTTATTTCTCCAAAGAGGGATTTTAGGGGAAAAACCCGTCTGTCTATCCACTCTGTTCAGCCCGAGCTGATATACAAATGACGTGTTGATTCTAGCGAATTATGAGCAGAAATGGCCGAGTCAAGCGTTGAGCTGCTAATGGAAACAGGCATTTGAGCAAAAACGGGCGCTTGCCAAGAACTCGCCCAATCGACTTCAATTGCCGATAGCTATCACAGAAACTCAGTGAAGCAGCTTCTGATCGATCCTACACAGGTCAGAATTAATGTGATGACCTCGTCTATTTTTTTAAGTCAAAATGTAGACATTTTAAGGAATCTACAGAAGCTAACTTTAGAAAAAATCTTAGAAGTGATTAACCTTCATTTCAGTGGTGTCTTGTGGTCCATAAATAATTTTAAATATTTCAAGCGATTTGCTGATACTAAAATTGAGTTAATTGTTGTTTGTTGTAATTAAAAGTTCACTTCCCCGCCCCCCCATATTCAACTTTGTTAACTACTGTCTATTTTTATTGTATTTATTTTGTTCATTTTTCCCAATTTTAAAATAATAGTAATAAGAGACATACAAGAACAATGTTTGAAGAACTCATGAATGATAAATTTATTTGATATAACCCAAAACTTTACTCTTCTGTCTCAAAGGTTAATTTATTTAAGTTCTTTTAGGAGAGTGTATTAATACACATAATTAACAAAGAATTGGGTTTCTTGCCAATGGAAGGAAGAAAAAAATTCTCTTTGATTACTAGTTCGAAAATTTAATTCATTCTTTCAATAGTCTCACTTCCAGGTAAAGAGTAGCTTGGATTTACAAAACTACCTGATTGTATTTTTAAAGGCAGATGCTCCAGCATTTTCAGGTTAAACTTAATGGGAAGTCATGTTACCTACACCTGCTTCCTACTTTGTAGTTAGTGTAACTGCATGCTATATTGTTATCCTAACTACAAACATTAAATGCCATCATTTAATGGAATTTTTTTTTCATAACTTCTTACATTGCTGTAGAACAGATGTAGTGTTTGGATAATTTGGCCTGTGGGGCCATCTCATTAGGAGGTCCAACCATCATAAATGTCACTATTACCGTTTTATTTGATTGTTATGATAGATACTTATGAGAGGTTGAAAACAGAGGACAGGGCTGCGCACCAGCCAGAGTTAGGCGGGGGCAGCACCGAGACCCCTCCTTTTGGTCCCGGGTCTTTCAGCACCAAGATGAGAGGTTAGAGATGGAGACGCGGAACAGAGATACCCTGTTTCCCCCCCAAAAAGACAATGTCTTATATTAATTTTTGCTCCCAAAGATACACTAGGTCTTATTTTCAGGGGATGTCTTATTTTTCCATGAAGAAGAATACAGTACACATTTATTGTTGAACAAAAAAAAAGGAAATTTATTATCTGTGAATGGTACGGTACGGTAGTAGTTGTCATCACAAACCAGCATAACCAGACAAACTGTGAATCCTACAGTATCAAGAATCTTGTTCCTACCATTATTCCCATGTACAACAATCTATGGTACATTTACTCATAATCTATGGTTCATTTACTTACACTTCCTGTCTGCTCTGGCTGCGCTGCGGCCAACAGTGAGCTGCGTGGTGGCACCCGCCTCTACGGTCCAGAGTCCAGAGTTACCGTAGCTTTGGGGGGTCTTATTATCCGGGAGGCCTTATGTTCGGGGAGGTCTTATCTTCAGGGGATGCCTTATATTTCAGCGAGAGGTAAAGCTATAAGCAGGTCTTATTTTCGGGGGTTGTCTTACTTTCGGGGAAACGCAGTAGAATTTAGCCAGGAATGTAAAGTTGAGAAAGATTTTTTTTGCCCAGACAATTTGTATGTATGTTGTGATTATCATTTTTACTTAATAAGAAAAGTTTCATTATCTTGATTGCTAATTTGTTCCCATTAAATCTGTTTACCTACAAGCTTCATTAAAGATTTACCTTTTCACTTGCTGCTTTTTTCAAATGAGTGTGTGCCTTCCTTGATTTAAAATGTGTGTGTCATATTCAATCATAGAACTATAGTGTTTGGGTGTGGCAGATCCATGGGGAAGAATTCGGTGTGTTACAGGCTACTAATGAGAGCACTACAGAATGCTACATGAGTGAGCAACTAGGAAATCACAATGGCTCACAGTCTTTTAAAGGAATTTAAGTAAAGTGAACTTAGAACTCTCTATCGTGACTAGTTTAAACATGACCACTTCAAGTAAATGTTAACTATCAGATTAAGTAAACTTAACCAGCAGAAGCAAAGCTGAGAAAAGATGTGGAATACGTCCCTCCACCTCTCTCTCAATGGTACAATTGAGAAGCAATAGCAGATCCCAGGAACTTAAGTTGAATGTTGTATTAAGATCTTCCCCTTTGTCTAACATTCCTTCCAAGATTTAGTCAACCTTCGTTTTGCATTGGTTTGTAAATTGCTCACTTAAGTCTTTCCAACGATATGTATATTTATCTACATTACTTTTTATTAACTGTAGCCATACCAGGTTTTGTCATCTACAAGTAAGCTTTTGTGTTGTCTACCCACTAAGATGGTTAATCAAAATTTTCTACAAAAAGAAACTTATATTGGACTTATAAAAAGGACTAATAGCCTGAATTTAGAGACCATCTATCAGAATCAAGATTTCTAGAACTCTTAATAGTGACATGGCTCATGAAGTACCGCTGATTCAAAAATAGAAATTAGTCACTAAATAGATGTTATTTTAAATTATTTACATGATACTATTGTGAACATTTTTTAAAAGTGTCCTCTGAATGTAAGTAATTGCTTATAAAAGAATTTATTATAATTTAATTTATTCAAGCCTGAAGCAGAAAATATTAACCACAGAACACTGCAGAACTCTATCCAAAAATAGGTGTTTGTCTCTTTAAAAATGTCGGCAAGGCACCCTAAAAGCTTAAGGGCATTAAGAGTTGGGCTGAGAAAAGTCAGCAGTTCACCTGTGGCTCTGTAGGAAACAGTTGTGGCTACTGTATCTCTGAGCAAGATTCACTGTAGAACTACCAAGAAGCAAGCCAAGGCAGATAGGAGGGAAGCCCGTGATTATCTTTACACATTTGCCTTACTGAAAAGATAAAAACATTCAGATTGAGCCAATGAATGATTCCAAATTGGCCAACATCATTTGAGGGTCAAAGAAAAGCCCTGTGGCCTTCAGGAGTTCTGAGGAGAGGTAGTAGAGAGGCATCCGAGAAGTTCACCAACCGAGAATCAGAATCGGCCAAGGGAAAGATTGTTTAAAACACTCACCTGGTTAACCAACTGGGCCCTGGTATCTGTAGGAAGCTTCGGTGTAAAACTGCAGGGCTGCCAAGCAACCCAAATGAGCTCTTCACAGCGGTCTTTTCAATGTACAACGACGGGGACTTGGAGGACGGAGAGAGAGAGCATCAAAGGACCAACATTCTTGAGGCTGCTATTGTGGTCAATTTCGGCCCCAGACCCCGAGCAGAGTGGCTGGCACAGTCCGTATGACTATGGCCCCAAGTTACTCGCAGCAGCTATGGAAGCGAGGCCATGTCCAACAGGAGAGTCACAGCAAAGGTCTCCCAAGAGACACAGGGGCCAGAGGGAAGCCTCCTTCCACCAGCGCAAGACCCTGGGACATCTGGCCCACAACTACCCTAAGCGAATCGTGGTGAAAGGGAAGCATGAGAAGACCTTGATCAGGACACAAGGCCCAAGAAAAGCCTTGTAAAGCACACAAATGGGCCTCAATTAAGGTGCCAGCCTTAGGGCTCCCTAACGTAGAGAACCCCTTTTTCTTCTGTGTGTCAGAAAAAGACCAAGGTGGAAGTAAGACTTCTGCTTCCATTTTTGAGATCTGAACCATGACCATAAACATATCTGTCCCCAAACCTGGCTGCATCCCTTCCTGTAGCCAATAACAAGCTATCTGCCTTCTGTTGTTCAGCCCATGTATCTTTAACCTGTTGGTCAAGTTCGTCTCTTCCAGATTACAGCAGTTCTATGTAAGAATGATAGTGATGAATGGGTACAGTCCCAACCCATTCCTGATGGTGGACCAGGCAGCTCACAGGTTTAGGGCAAATAAAGAGAGTGGACTCTGAAAGATATATATGTATAGGTCCTGCGTCCCATCTCATTGGAAGTAGCAGGATCTCTCATCGCCAATATCCTAAATGAATTCAAAGTCCTGTCCTCTTCAGAGGGGAATATCAGGATCAACTAGAGGCTTAGATGATCTATGAGGACTGTGTGACCCAGCCTGCATTCTCTCACCTGACCCATGCCACTAATAATGTTCAGATGGTTCATCCCCACACCACCTTACCTGATCCATTCCACTGGTTCTGTCAAGGTCAGCGAGGGTTCTGGATGGTCCGTCCCAAATTGCTTCACATTATCCATTCCAGAGGTCATATCCAGCTTAACCTATTAACTAACACAACCCCATATGATAATGAGGTGACCACTGCATATGAAATCAACCACTGTTGGATTAAGGACTAATCAGGATTCAAGAATAAGGGCCAATAGAAATGCAGGATAGAGGTGAGGTAAGCCCTTGGGGTACTGTGACCCGACCCCTATAAAATCCAACGTCACACCCCTAGACATGGTCAGCTTCCTCAATTCATGAGGTGGTCCACTTTGTGATGAAAACATACTTTCCTATCAAATCTTTGCTCCGCTTACTGTCTTTTCATACTATCTGGCTTTAACATCTCCCTCTGTTGTGGGGACAAAACACTTGGGAGAAATTTGCAAGTTTTTCTCTGAGGAAGAAAAGCCCAGCGACATGCGTATATATGATATGTGCTATTAATATTGCACTCTATCACTGTTGTATCCAAGATTTTTGGTGCACTTTTGAGGATGGTTTCACCAAGAACAGTGGGAAGATGGTGGCAGCCCCTGTTCTGTTTTGACACCTGATTGGTCCTTGGTAAGCTAGGATGCTTATTCTTTTCTCCTGCAGTGGAAGCTGGCATTCGATTGCCTTGTATTAAAATGGCCTTGTATAAAGAACACCTTTCAGTAATTTTAAATTGCTAAAGCATTTTAAATTATGTAGCACTTTTAAATATTTGCACCGTTTTACCAATGTTGTGCAGTTGTTAATGTTCATAACAGGAAATATCAGAAGGGAAATTTCAGGCAATGAGTAACCTTATACGTTACTAGAAATTGGGTGTTTGACCTTCACACCAAATAGCACCCACTTTGAATGAAAGCTGTGCCTACTTGTTGAACTAGAAATGGCAGACAGGAACCCACACTGACTTCTTTCTCAAGTTCAAACACAATCTATTTTGGGTTTGAAAACAAACAAACAAACAAAAATGTTTCCCCTTCCATTAGCAAACTTCCACCGTCCAAATGCATTTATTTTTATTCGATAATCCTTATTCAATGGCTAAGTTTCACATGTATAGGAGATGACTGAAAATACCATGGGTTGGGTCAGGTGTACCTTAGTCCTCAAAGTAACATCGTTTATTTTCAGCATTTTAAAGAGGTCTTGTAGGGCAGATTTACCCAATGCAATATGTCTTTTGATCCCCTGACTGATGATTCCATGAGCATTGACTATAGATCCAAGCAAGATGAAATCCTTGACAAGTAGAATTGTTTTTCTGCATTTATCATGATGTTACCTACTGGTAGGTTATGATGATTTTGTTTTATTTACACTGAGTTATCATCCATACTGAAGGTTGCAATCCTTGATCTTCATCAGCAGATACTTCAAGTCCTCCTCTTTTCAGCAAGGCAGGTTATGTCATCTGCATAGCTCAGGTTGTTTATAAGGCTTCCTCCAAATCAGATGCCATTTCTTCATATAATCCAGCTTCTCTGATTATTTGCTCAGCATAGAGATCGAGTAAATATAGTGAGAGGTTACAACCCTGATTCAACATTTCCTAGTTCTAAACCATGAAGTTTTCTGTTCACAAAAATTTGACTCTTGGCCTGTGTACAGGTTCCACATGAGCACAATGAAGTGTTCTTGGATTCCCATTCTTCTCATGGATATATACAGTGTGTTATGATCCACATAATAGAATGCTTTGCATAATCGAGAAAACACAAGTAAACTTCATTCTGGTATGCTTAATTTTCAGCCAAGATCCATCTAACATCAGCATTGATGTCACATTGTTCCACATCCTCTTTTCTGAATCTGAACTGAATTTCTGGTATCTCCCGGTCAAAGCACAGCTGCACTAACTGCTAGATAATCTGTAGCAAAATTTGTCTTGAATGTGATATCTATGATATTGTTCTATACTCTGAGCTTCTGTTGGGTCATCTTTCTTTGGAATGGGTACAAATATGGATCTCTTCCAGTCACTTGGCCAATTAGCTATTTTTCAAATTTCTTGGCATAGTTGAGTGAGTGCTTCCATTTCTTCATCAGCCTGCCGAAACATTTCAAATTGATGTTCCAACGATTCCTGGAACGTTGTTTTTGGCTAATGCTTTCAGTACAGTTTGAATTTCTTCCTTCACTACTATTGGTCCTTGCTCAGGTGCCAGCTCTTGAACCAGTGGAATGTCAAGTAGTTTGGGGTTTTTTTGGAACAGGGACTCTATATATTCCTTCTATCTCCGTTTGATACTTGTTGCATCATTCAATATTTTGCCCATAGAATCTTTCAACATTGCAACTGAAGGCTTGATGTTTTAAAAAGTCATTTCTGTTGAAGATATGCTGAGTATGTTCTTCTTGTTGGTGTTCTAACATTGGTCTTTGCACATGTGGTAGTTATATAATTTGGTGTCAAGGGGTGGCGTCTAGTCTATCAATCATGTTATAGCTAATGAGGCCTTTGTGGGGGGCATGGCCTTCCCCTGAGGATTCTGGGAATTTCTGTATTTCTTCCTTGGAGGCGGGAGACACTCTCTTGGCTCACTCCCTTGGAGATTCTCTACTGACAAGGCTCAGTCCCTGCAAGACATTTC
>NW_022103904.1:19242240-19247337 GCF_000313985.2 Echinops telfairi
ATTTCATTATTTATTCCAAAGGCATTAGCTACTCTGTGATTAAGATCAAGTTTCAGAATCTTTTCTGACATCCTCTTTGACCCTTTCTATCTTTCCTGTCTTTTTCATGACCTTTTGCTTTCTTCATGAATGATGTCCTTGATGTCCTCCCACAACTCATCATGTCTTCTGTCATTAATGTTCAGTGCATAAAATCTGTTCTGCAGATGTTCTCAAAATTTGGGTGGCACAAACTCAAGGTTTTATTTTGGCTCCAGGGTACTTGTTTTAATTTTCATCAGGTTTCACCTAAATTTTCATATGAGCAATTGATGGTCTGCTCCACAGTCAGCCCCTGGCCTGCTTTTAGCTGCTGATATTGAGCTTTACCATCTTCTCTTCTCACAGATGTAGTCAATAGATTTCTGTGTGTTCCATCTGGAAAAGTCCACATGTATAGCTACTTTTTGTGTTTCTGAAAAAGGCATTTGCTATGAATAGGTCCTTGATCTTGCAAAATTCTGTTATGCGACCTCTGGCTCCGATTCTGTCACCAAGGCTGTATTTTCCAACTACTATTTCTTCCTTGTTGTTCCCAACTTTTGCATTCCAATTTCCAATAATTATCACTGCATCTTGATTACATGTTTGATTAATTTCTGACTGAAGAAGTTGGTAGAACTCTTCAATTTCTTCATCACTAGTTTTTATCTTTTTTTGACTAAATCTGAAAAATAATTGTATTGATTGGATTTCCTTGTATTGAGATAGATATTATCTTATCACAAACAGCAGTGTACTTCAAGAGAGACCTTGAAATGCTTCTCTTTTTTTTTAATGGTGACTAGTGCAATGTCACTTTCCACTTACGAATCTGTTTCCACATCTCTACTTATATCATATTATTTATATCACATTTATATTTGTATATAAAGTTATATAACTTTATCATTAAAGTTAGAAAAACTTACTACCATCGAGTCAATTCCAACTCATACTGACCCTGATAACAATGGGACCCTGATGGTACAGAGGAGAACTGTCCCATAGGATTTCCAAGACTTTCAATCTCTACAGAAGACTACCACATCTTTCTTCCATGGAGCAGCTGGGGTGTTCAAACCCGGCCCAAATCACCTGGAAAATCTGCTGAAGTAACACTTCTTCTTCCACAGCTGCCTGCAGGCTCTGACTTGACTCCCCCGTGGCAAGCAGTCACGTCAGAAGGGAGATGGGCAGTCTCTCTGTTGACTCTGCAGTGTCTAGACTGGGATCTGTGCAGGTCAACTAAAAGCTTGGTTGCTTCCTCTGTGACTTCACATGAGTGGTTTAATTTCTGTGCCTCAGTTTCATGACACAGTCTTTGGGAAGATTCCTTGCGCACAGAAAGGACTGAGAATAGATTCTCAGGAGGCTTGTGAATGGGGCTCTGCAGAAATCTTCCATCTACACGGGGGAAAGGAAAATAATTTAAATGGATTTGGAGTCTTTAGTGACAAGTTCGTCTCAAGCAACAACAACAAAAGAGAAACCATCAATCTGCATGGAGGTGGGAGTAGGATTCAGGGGGGAGGGGGAAGGTACTGGAGTTGCACAGCACTGCCTAATGGAGTGATGGTCTGCAGTGCTGCTCCCATCTATCTGTCCCCTAGGTTTTGCCACAGATCCCCCACTACCACCTCTACCATTACTCCTGCCACTTCCCTCCACCCCGCTCATGCATGTATCCTTATGCAGGGGAGCTGTGAGTTGAGAGCAACACAGGAAGTGGGAAGCTCTGCCCCTAGGAACACAGAGAGAGGGGCCTTTCTACCACCTCAATATCCCTGGGGCACACTGAGAGCCCCCAGGAACCGTTCAGTCTTGATCCCTGACTCACACCAAACCTCAGCAACTGGGTGCAGGAGTGGTAGTTAGGCCGTGCCTGCCATTCCTCTGGGGACAAGGGGTGATGAGACAGGCTTGAGGATCAGAGCTCCCATGGGCGTGGCTGCGGAGAGAGCCCATCAGCCTCAATTTGAAGCAAATGAGGAAGCAGAAAGCACGTGGTGACTGAATGGGAGGCAGTTCTCAGAAACAGCCAGATAAGATTTTGAAAGAAGCTTGGATTCCACCTCATCAGTGGCAGTGATAGGTCTGAGAAATGAGTAAGGTTTTATGTCATCTGGTTATGTTAACCAGATGGATCCCAGGCATCACTAACTTTAAGCAGGTCTACTGAATTGTGCTGGTAAAAGGAGATAGAGTTTGTCTCCTATTATCCTATTATATTATCTATTCCTGTAAAGAGTTGCAGTCTTGGACACCCACAGAGACACTTTTATCCTGTCCTATAGGGTCATCAGGACTCAGAATTTACTTGATGGCAGTGGGTGTGGTTTTAGTTTACCCATTTTTCTGTAACTCCCATGAAATTATTGGGTGGGACTATGCACACGGGGCATGTGTAGCACTAATAGAGGAGATCAGTCTGTTCTAACATCCACAGGTTAGAAGGGTCCCTGCATCTTTGAAGCAGGAGCAGAGGGGGAGAAAGCCCAGGACCATGGGGAGAACATGTTCCAGATTTGCGTGAAGTAGCAGATGCCACGACCAGAGGCATCAGAGACTGTGGCTGGACAGAGCAAGAGGAACAGCCTCGAGACTTTAGAACTTTGAAATAGAGCAACAGGCGGGTTTCCTGGCCCAGGAAGTCGCCCGCCACAGGGCTGAGGCTGAGAACCAGAGCGGCACTGGGTTGCTGTCTAAACAGAGGTGTTGCTGTGAACCAATGGCTATATCCTTATTTGTGGTGATCTATTAACCTGCCTAATAAGCCTCTATAATGGTGAGTATTGTTTGTGAGTTGTGTGTAGCCCTTGCAACGAATGACTGAGCCCAACACAGAAGTAGAAGCTTGTGGGAGGAACAGTTGGTATCCAAATAGGTAAAGAAGGATGGAGCCACTTAATTCTAGCCCCAATTGAAGAACAGTTCACTCATAACAGGGCCCTGCTCAATACCTGCCTTTAGTAAAAGGTCACTGGAGATAAGGGTGCTGCAGCAAAGTGTAGTGAAGAAAGCAGATGGTGTCTGGCTACCAATTGGGGTTCTTCTTAAAGGCTTGTATTCAAACAAGCAGCCATCTAAGTGGGGCATCAACTCACATAAGTCCACATTGAAGAAGCACAGCAACCTGTGTGATCCAAAGATATTAATAACAAAATCCAAATATGATGAAGGAAAAAGGAGCAGAGCTTAAATTGTGAACACCCAATTTATAGAAGGCTATGGAGGACAGTGAGAGCCCAAAATCCATCTGCAGAATACCTAGTCAGATTACACCTCTGGCAGATATCCTCTGGCCACAGGCAAGGACTCCAAGAGCTTTACTATCAGACAGAGATTATTGTAAACTTGATTATGGTATGATATGGTACTTAGTCAGTTGACCTCCCTCTTGACCTAACCTGAATTTGCTTTAGGTTCAAATATTTCTTGTTTGTTCTGTTGGTGGTCTTTGCATTCTTACTCTTTATTTTTGTCTTTACATTATTACTATTACTACCTTCTGTCTGTTTCATTTTATTTTTTGTTTTTTATTGTTTCTGTGAGGTTTCCTAGTTTATGAAGCACAGAAGGAATGGACGCATAGAGACAAGTACGGATGCAATGGTTTATGGGAATGAGGAGAGGGGAGGGGGAGGGAAATTGGAGCGCAAACAATGAATGCAGGAGGGAGAAGAGAGCATTAGAACTGTCATGATATATATATACAACTCTTTTTTTAAGTGATCTAACTACGGGAGTGTATGATATGTGAATATCATATCAAGGCAACTACAAAAAAGAAAGAAACCAGACTTAACCAAAGGTTTCCATGGGTGAAGAGGGAAGAGTCTTTGCTTAGGGACCATTGAGTTTATGTTAATGGTGGTGGAATAATTTAGAAAATTACATCAATAATGGTTGTACAACACAAAAAGTATAATCAATGGCACTGAATTATACATGTAGAAGTTATCGAATTTGAGATTTGTCTACCACCATTTAAAAAGTAACAATTACACTAAGAACAATGAGTATAAGGAAGAAGAAAATGTTCTGTAGTAATGCCTATACAAACTGATCTTGGTAGGATTGAACTAGTTAATTGTATGCTATGTGATGAAGTGCAGATAAAACTGCTAAGGAGGAGGAGGAGGGAGCACAGAGGCATATCTGCCCACTGCCTCTGGGCAACGTCGAAGCCAGAGGACGTCAGTGACGTCTCCCACGCGGTTGATTGCAACCAGGTCACAAAATTAAATTTGATCGCATCCAAACCTTATCTGGGTTGGTATGTTTGTTTTCCTCCGTTTTTTTCAAGTGAAAATTACTAAATATTAAAACAATTATCCCCACTCTGTGAAAATATTTCATAATCAAGTTGCTATCAGTGCACATAAAACGTTGTTACTAGAGAATCCTTTGAAAATTCCAGTGTAGCTGAACGTCATTTTCCTCGTTTGTTCAGAAAATTCGATTTGGGCGCCCCCTATGACTTCACGCCTGAAAATGCACATTGCTCCAGCTGCAGTGCACGGAAAATCAAACTCGCCCGCCGTGGAATCCAGCCAACTTACAGTGACCCTACAGGCAGGGTATAAAGCGGAACCCGCCACCGGTGAGTTTCTGAGACTTTACCTGTTTACAGAGGAGGAAGTCCCCCCTCTTTCTCCTGCAAGAGCGGCTGATGGTCTCAAACGGCTGACTTTGCAGTTAGCAGACAGAGGCATAACCATGACGCCACCAGGGAACTGCTAGGTGAGTAAGAATATACAAATTATAAAGGCACGCTTCAAAAACGAATTTTTTTTGCTCTTCCTCCAGACCCTACACAGATGACCCACCTGGGTAGAGTTGGGCATTGACAGTCCAACTGCACACGTGCTCCACCGCAGGCAGACCTGCCACCTCCAGATTCGTTTTGATACAGAAGCCAGGATCAGGTCAAGGTCTGTGGTTATTTCAAGAACAAATGCAACCCTGACCAATGTGGTTTGTTCCACTTGTTTCCACGGAAAGTCCAGACCCTGTCCTGTCCTCGGGTGTCAAAGCACACACTCCCTATTATATAGCCATAAAGACACACTATGG
>NW_022103904.1:19247477-19248601 GCF_000313985.2 Echinops telfairi
AAGTGGCCGCAGTGGGGAAGGTCGTGGCCCTTGTTATGGTTTGGCATCTCCATGGAGGAGGCTCACTTGTTTTCTCGGTTTATTTTTATACGATTAAGAAATGGGGGGGTTCAACAACTTATCTTCCCATTTTAGAAGTTCGACCTAACAGCCAGATGGATAAAAGGGGCATGTGAACGTTTAACTTTACCCACTGTCGTGTGGTGGTCTTACCAGGGGCGAGGAAAGAGTGAAGGGGGCTGCTCCGAGACAGCTCTCGACGTTGCAGAGGATGTACCCCAACTCACTCCGAGGCGTCTGTGACGTTTCGTTCCTCGGGGTCCCATCCCCGTGCTGTCTGTAAAATTTACAATGTAAATGATCCCGAGCCTGGCAGAGGCGGAATTCAATCCTGGCACGCTCGCGCCCTCCGACGGTCATTTTAGGAATAGGCGCGCAAGTTAAATTTTAGAGCTGGGTCGGTTTATAGCCTGGAAGAGAGCTGCCTGCAGCAATCTGCCAAGTGCTCTCTAGTAACCTGTTTAGCTCATACCAACTAGCTAGAGTCCCCCAGAGTCTCACTCTCACAGAGCAAAAGACAGAAAGGCCTGAAAAATGAAATAAGCATACGCATAGTGGGAACGTATGTTTTTAAAACTCTATCACTAGGAATGACTCTTCAGCAGGCCCCTGTCCTGATGTTTATTACGTTTTGTCATGGGCACTGATGTTTAAAAGATATCCATCAGGAGAACACACCAAACCAGAAGACGGCTGTGATGAAGTCTTGGGGACAAACTCGCTCCTGGCTGGTGCGGGTTTGAGTTGAAAGTTCCCCTTCTGGAGAGACCGCCCTCTCCACCTGCTGGGGTGACGCGTCTCCAGGGCCAGCGAAGATGTCCACGTGGAGCATCTCAGCTACCTGGATCACCTGCAGCAGGTGGGCATCCACCCGCAGAAACGCCCCACGGGTCGCCAACCTCGGCACTTGGACGTGTGTGCTGGGCCATGACTGGAGAGGGCAGATGAGCTCATAAACTGAGCGACCACCCCGCCGGGGCAGTCACAGGCCACCCGGCCACCCGGCCTCGGCAGACCCAGGAAAGGCCCAGGGCAGGCGGGATCCGAGCAGCCCGCGGGGCAGG
>NW_022103904.1:19249725-19263480 GCF_000313985.2 Echinops telfairi
TAAGGGGAGAGGCCTTGGCAATTGCAACGCTCCGTCAGCGAAATTGGTAAAAGTCTCTCGAGGGGGGAGGAGAGGTCGAATCAGAGGTGGTTCTGGAATAAGATTGCCAACCTGGAGATTTCCTCCAGGCTGGGCGAACGCAGATAAATGGGCATGGGCAGCAGAACTCTGGAGAGTGGCTTCCTGTACCCCAACAGGAGCAGCAAGGGAGAGCAGCTGCCAGGGGACAGATTGAAAGGCGAACGGTGAACAGGCACCTGCCAAATAGAACCAGTCCTTTAAAATAAAGTTTCCACGGCTTTGTTATTTGCCAAGCAATGCCATGACCTGGGGTAGTCCTAAGGTAGCGGTTCTCGACCCCTTTGGGGGATTAAACGACCCTGTCACGGGGGTCGCCGGATTCATAACAGTAGCAAAATTACAGTTATGATGTAGCAACGAAAATAATCGTATGGTTGCAGGGGTCACCACAACATGAGAAACTGTATTAAAGGGTCCTGGCATTAGGAAGGTTGGGGCTCAAGAGGCGCGTGTAAGGTATTGTTAATATTTTTGACATTCGAAAATCTAACAGCCATTTCCAAGATTCGGCTGCAAATTCTTCCTCTTATCCCACCTGTGTGCCCCAAGCTCACCTTCCCTGAGTGGAGTCAGGTTGGGCGAAGACATGGCTGCAGAACTGACTTCAGAGAGAGGCGAGGTCATCGGAATAAGCCCACTGCATTTCCCTTCTACGTCTGAAAGGGGTGGGGTGGGGGGTGATGGTCTATTTAAGGGAGCCCCTGAAGAGAAAAGAAGCAAATAAGCTTTGCTAAGTGTTATTCCTCCTTTATCAGCCATTATCACCGATGTCTTGTCCCATGAAGAACACCACATTGTTCCTTTCAGAAAAGTGCAGATGGAGTTGGCAGCTCCCCTATGAATCTCAAGCCAAGTGAGCCAGCCTTTGGTGATATAAGGGGACGCTCCTGTGAGGTCATCTGGAAAGCTGAAGGCTAGGAGGGTCTCCCTTCCACCACCCTGGAGGACATAACTCACTAAACCCCCACCTTGGGCAGCAGGGTCCAACCCTGTATAATTTCTGTAGCTGCTCATCTTCCCCCTGGAGAAGGTTAGCTCTAAAGGCGGCCCAGGAGTTTGGTAGAGCAACACTCCTATTACCGGTCCCTAAAATATTCATTGGTTCCTATAGGCATAAAATCACTTGTCTCGTGGCATAGTGATGTCATTGGTGTTTTGTTGTACATGTGGGGGTATTCAAGAAGTGTTATTAGAAGTGCTTATAGACCTTGTCATTCTAGGTGCACTTGAATGTGTTGTTATAATTAACATTATAACTCTATATTATGAGCTGATGTAACTTATTATAAACCAAAAATTAACAGACTCACTTCTATCGAGCCAAATCTGCCTAATGGTGAACCTATAGGACAGGGTAGACTGCCCCTGTAGATTTCCCAGACTATAACTCTTTACAAGAGTAGAAAGCCTCATCTTTCTTCCCCAGAGCAGCTTGTGGTTTTGAACTGTTGACCTTGTGGATCAGATCACAAACTAATTCAAACCCATTATGCTACCAGGACTCCTACTTTGGAAAAAAAAAGGGGGGGTAAACTTATATGACAGTGAAAAGGCACAATTCCCTTTTCCTTACGTATATGGAACTGTTTTCTTCCTTCATATCCAGTCTGGACATTAGAAAGAAACCAATGAAGTGCAAGAAATGACTCAGGATTCTTGGAAAAGAAATGCAAACATGTTATTTACAGATTCTTAGTATTTCCTTTGTGCCAGTACTTCCCTGAAAAGGGGGCTGGGGGGAACAAAGATAAATCATAAATCATGTAAATTAAGAACTTTACTCTCTCAGGCTCTGGGCCAGACACTTGGAATTTATGCCTCCCATTATACTAAACTCCTGGGGGGATTTTGCAGCTGAACCACATAATATTATTTTGCAGATGCAAAAACCTAGATCCAGAGAGGAGGGGGAGTTCTCTGGTGTCCAGAGCCCAAGTCTGATTAGGATGTGGTTCCTGAAAGAGAAAGGAGGCTGGGAGCAGTCTCAAAGCTGCCACTGCACAGAGCCTGCAGCCCTGGTACTGCCCCCAGCAGGCAGGCTGCCACAGTGCTGAGCAAGTTCTTTGGAGGGCAGAGAGCAGTTCAATGGAAGCAGAGCCCTTTGGACCCCATGCCAATCGAAGAAGAATTATGGATCTGCGTGCTCCATGCCAAGAGGGTAGATGCTAAGGCCTGAGCCCTGTTTGTTGCTTAGGAGAAAGTCTAACGGTGACCTAAAGATTGAAGCTGATGCCTCTTGGAGCCTCTGATGCCCCACAGTGTTTCCTAGGGGCCTGGGAACAGGCTGTCTCTGATCCATGCTTGCCCAGCCAGTCAAGAGGGAGACACACCACGGACCCTTCTCTCATGATCTCTCAAAGTACAGCTTGATGAAGGAATTGAGTGAAAATCCTATTATACATTCCAGCTACAAATGCAGTCATAAGCAGTCATCACGTGGTATCCATGGGGAGATGGGGGGGTGTGTGAGAATTGACTTAAGTTCCTTGTATAAAATGGTGTAGTGTTTGCATATAACCTCGGCACATCTTCCTGTATTCTTTAAATCATCTCTAAATTACTTATAATACCCAGGGCAATGTAAATAGCACCTAAAGCTCCCTTTTAGACTTGGAGGAACTGTCTTGACCACTTTATTGCTCCCTGCTCCCAATATGTTCCACCCCCTTGTGAGTTGAATCCACATCATGGAAGCCACGAATGCAGAGTCAACTGTACTTAAAACCACACTTAAATTGTTACCATTGTGGCATCGCTCAAACATGAAGCTGTCTTCTATTTGCACTGGTGTAGCAGAAGGTGTCTGTACCCTTTCTTCAGGCTCTGAAAGCTCTCATACGTGACAGGAATGGGGCTTAAATGTGCCCTCTGAGATGTAAGTTGGTGTCCAGGGAGTTGCAATATTCTTAAATGGGGCATGGGCTTTTAGATATATGACAGTGGGACCTATCAAACACACTATTAAAAACCTGTATGACTGAGTCCGTGCAGTAATATAATGCAGATGTAACTTCGGCCCATCTGAGCCCAACACCCATGAAGACACCCGTGAAGACGAAACCAGAACTAAACTCACAGCCATGGAGTCCACTCTGACTCACAGTGACCCTGCAGGGCAGAGTAGAGCTGTCCCCGTGAGTTTTGAAGACTGTAACTCTTTGCGGTAGTAGAGCGTCCCATTGCTCCCAAAGAATGGCTGGTGGTCTTAAACTGATGACCTTGCATTTAGCAGCCCAACGTGGAGCCTCTAGGCCACCAAGGCTCCGGCGACAGCGCTTGTCAAATGAAAAAGCCTCAGAAGCCCTGGCAGACTTGTTAAGCCCAGTTTGCCAAGCCCTCCCTGCACATCTCTGGGGCAGAGTCAAGAAAGGACATTTCTACCAGGACCTTGCTTTGAGACACACAGAGACTGCGCAGAGCAGCCGTGGCCTTCGGTGGCTCAGGTCTGCATTCTGTGGTGGCTTCTGAAAGTTGGTTACAAGTCACCATCTCTTGGAACGCCAACAGCGTAAGCATGGTTTTACTTCCTTGAGTTGCACTTACTAAGTAAAAGCCCATGGAAGATTTAATTTTTAAAAGATAGCTTCTGTTGATCAAGTGAAGCTAACAGTATTGTGGGATAAGACTTTATCAAAGTTTGAGGGAAAAACACTATGATTGTTAGAAAGCATTGCTATTTCAACATCGTAACCAGGTGGTTACGATAGTGACTGCTCTTTACTCCTACCTGAAAGGTTGGGGGTTTGAGGCCACGGGAGAAATGCCCGGCAGCCCATTTCCAAACAGCCAACCGTTGAAACCCCTATGGACCGTAATTCCGCTGTGATGACACCCATGGGTGTGTCATCGTGAGTCATGTCTCCTCTACGCTGACAGCTTAGTCCGGCTGCAATTGCAAACGTTGGGGAAGACGACTGTGCTGTTAAGTGTTGATATCTGTGATTTCATGCGGTTATTTCTGTTTCCTCTGTGCTTTCCAGGAAATGCCAGTGAGTCAGAAGAAGAACACACTACTGGAAGCACAGAAAGCCAGGCGTTCCCCAGCACACATCGGGTGCCAGACCCCAACTTCCCTCCCCTCCACACCAAGATCGACGTCATCAAGAAGGGCCATGCCAAAGACAGCCAGCGCTACAAAGTGGACTACGAGTCTCAGAGCACGGACACCCAGAACTTCTCCTCCGAGTCCAAACGGGAAACAGAATACGTAAGAACCTTTCTTCTTCCTGGAGGCGGGGGAGGGGTGGGGGGAGTGGCATGCAAGAAGCGCTGAGCGTCAGCACCCACAATAGCACCTACGACAGCGAGGTAGAGCCATGTAACTCCATTCAAAGCCCAGTCCGCAGCGCCCGGTGGTTCTGGTCGCTGTAGTAGGCCGCCTCCAGGTGCTTCTTCCTCACCTCCTTCCCCACCAACGCCGTCCTTTCCTCTCCGCGGATTGCATAAAGAGTAGTGGACCTGGTTGGAAAGTACTCTCTATGCCACAGACGTGTCCACAGAGCCCTTTGGATCCACTGCATGCCACGTTATACATCTTACTGGGCAGACAGAAGACCGTGTGGGAGAGAGCTGGCACCTCAGGAGAGCTGTCTTGCTCAATCAGGCAGGATAGAGGAGCACATTATAGGTTCCACTTGTGCTGACCCCCTCTGTGTGAGAAGATAATAACAGACTCCATTGTCCCGCCCCCCTGCATCTCCAGGGCCCTTGCCGCAGGGAGATGGAGGACACCCTGAACCACCTCAAGTTCCTCAATGTGCTGAGCCCCAGGGGTGTGCACATTCCGAACTGTGACAAGAAGGGATTTTATAAGAAAAAGCAGGTGAGTAAGAGCTTCCATGTGTTTCCCCACCCCCACCCCTTTCCATGGAGATGGAGAGCCAACTGCCCTGGAAGGTCAGGAAGCTGCCCGGGTTCTAACTCCTAAGTGCAGCATTTGTGTTTGCGCCTGTGGCAACACACTGTCTACCTCCGGAGAACAGACCCTTGGGCAGCTGTGAAGTGCTGCTCCTCGGGCTTCCCAGTGATCAGAATGCTAAGCCACCTGTTCGTCTGCCCTGCGTCTCACCCCAGAGCGCCCAGCTCCTTGCCCGCGGAGCAAATGGAATGCTGCCAGGAGCACTTTTAATAGCCCCTCAGGAGACACATTGACTCTTTTGTTACTGCTCCATCATGAGGGGCAGTGCCATCTTGAATGTCCATGATCAAGAATGTTCAAGCCATGTGACAAGCTTATCTCTTTCCTACTGATGTCGTCCTGTGAGTGAATGACCCCTGAGAAACCAAAGAAATTTAGGATGTGCTTATTTTCTATCACAGTTAAATATTATCTATGCAGAATATATATTAATTGTGGCAACATTTCAACTGATAGTCTAATGTGACACTAGACCATGGCATCTGTAAACCCATAAAAATAAGCTGGTTAGGCCTTGGTGTAACTAGTACTGGTCACATCCACAGAACTCATGTCTCCCTCAGTAACCAAGCATCGCCTTTGCCTCTTTATTCCACCGTGGTTTCTTCTCAGTCACTTACTGTAAAAGCTCATGCTAAGAGCTTATCTGTGTAACATTCAACCGGTGCTCTGAAAGGTAGAGGCAGGATCCAACATAGACCCAGTACCCTGTGAATCTCATGGTCTGCCAGGACCTGAGTGAGGGCAAGCAGTGTTTACTGTCAAATCTGGACTCAGAAAGAGCAAAGCTGGTGGGTGACCTTTGTTCTTCTGGGGAACTTAAACACACATAAACTTGTACCTACAGGGGTTTACATATAGGCCCAATGTATATGCCAGTTTAGACAGCTTTGATCTTCTTATTTTGCTCTTATAGCACAGATGTTCGGGGCAGGGCGTTACTTTAGAGGGTCCTGGTAATTGATTTAACAGTCTACCCTGAGCATGTGTGCTGCTGTGCAGAATATTCCCTACTCCCCACTCCCATACTCACCCCACCCTCATCCCCCAACAGTTGCTGGGGATCCTGACATTCTGTCTTCTCTGCTTTTCTCCATAGTGCCGCCCTTCCAAAGGCCGAAAACGAGGCTTCTGCTGGTGTGTGGACAAGTATGGCCAGCCACTCCCAAGCTATGATGCTAAAGGGAAAGGTGAAGTCCACTGTTACAACATGGAGAGCAAGTAGACGCCTGGACTCAGTGTGCTGGACTCGACCTTGACGTAAGCCTCAGAGACCTCTGTCCCAGCTGAATGGCCACGCTTTCCCCACTGGCTGCTCCTCCTGGTAACACGGGGGCGTCAGGAAGACCATAGCCTTCCTGCCTAGGCCTGCTAGCAGAACTCACCCCACAGACCATAGAGAGAGACAGGCCAGACATTTCAGAGAGGAGCGCAGGGAAAAGCGGCCAGTTCCATCACAAAGCCACTTTGTTTTGTTTTAAAAGAACTCGCAGCATGTAAGCCTTTGTTTTGTTTTAAAAGAACTCGCAGCATGTAAGCCTTCCAGCCATCACAATGTCTTAAGCCTTTCCCAGGCAATTCTGTTTGTCCATTTATCTTCGCACTTAGAATGTTTTAATCCACAAGGACTTGTTAAAGAAATAGGTTTAAAAAAAAAAAAAGAAGAAATAGGTTTTAAGTTAAAGACATGGCTTTTTCCCCCTGAAAATAGATAATGACTATTCTGTTAGTTTATCATGAATATAATTTTTATAAAGTCTTATTTAAATCTAATATAAAATGAAATTTTAAACCATCAATTTGAAACATGCTATTATAATCAGTATTTGTTTATCTTTTGAAAATAAAGGAGCCCTACCTTCTCAAGGCAAATGAACAAACAGAAGCAATTTTCATTTTGACATAGCTTTTTTAACCGCGAGTTAGAGAAGAATAATTTAGAGCATGACTTTTTGACAGCCATGGGCAGGTCTTTGCTGTGTTTCAGGTGTTAGGCCGTCCCCCCAGCCCTCCCTGTACTTGTCTAGGCACTCTTCCTTGATGCCCCAAGAACCATTTTGACTTTTTTCTTATTTCAATATATCTCTTTTTCTTCCCATTGTAGTTAATGTGGAGCTCAAATACGCCTTATTTTGCACAAAAAGACTGCCAAGGACATTATCAACAGCTGGCTACAGCCTCAATTTTTATTTCTTTTTGTAGTGAATTAATCCTTTTTTTAAAAAGGGGTCTAGAGAGTAATTTTTTAAATGTCTGTGATTTTTCTTAGTGATAAACTTGAGCATCTTCCCGCTGACCAGTAGTGATTGGAGGGCAGCTTTATTTTTCTTGGGCCGTCATATGAGCCCCAGCAAAAGTGCCACACAGGACTCAGTACCTCCCAAGCCCAGCCGCTCCTTCATGAAGCCGTCCCCTTGGACTTTGTTCCCGAAGCAATTGTTTTGCTTACAAGAGTACATCCTGGCATCACTTCTTACTGTACAATGAGCACAGACCTTCACAAGACTAGAACAACACTCTGTTCTTCTTGTCAGTTGGACATCCTGATGCTCCGTATCATGGCTTCAAACCTGGAGTGTACCATCTTTGAGCAAAGACCTGGTTTCTTCAACCAAGAAGATCCTTCATATCTGCATGTAATGGAAACCGCCCGAGAAAAAAGTTTTGGAAAGAATAAGATAGGGTCTTGCTTGTTTGCTTTTTTCATTTTAAAAGAAAGAGCCAGAATGCTGTAGGAAACTCTGGAAGCATATAAGCAGGTAGGTCTGGCTCCCTTTTGTCAAAAGCTCCCAGAGGCTCAGCTAGTTATAAGCTCCCTCCTTACCTTTCCTTCAGGTGGAAGGTAAGGGGGTTTGGTAAGAAGCAGCCCTCCATCGTCCTGGGCATCACAAATAATAGCAGAACTCTTCAGACTGACAGGAAAAAAAAGTGTTACACAGTTCAACAACTCAAGACAAAGTCGATTTCTGAGATTAACCTCGTTAAAGACAGAGGTTTATTTCCAACTCTTGCCATTTGCCCTCCTTGGCACGATTGGGTAGATCTGTATCCACAGAAGAAAGACGACTGGCCGGGTGAGCACGCAGTCAGCCATGCTTGTTGACTTTGGACTTGTTTTATGTTTTTCTTTATAATTCACACATATATGCTGAGAGAATACTTTAATTAAGGATTAACATTTTATACAATATATGCCAAATATAATGGGGCTCTGTACTAGATAATCAATCCTAGGTGAGATGTTGGAGACAGTCAACCTGAGATGGCCATGATTTGGAGGGTCCATTCGTAAGAGCCACACTCACTTAGAGATCACCGTCCCTCCGTGTATGGAGAGTGACAGTTTATCCCATAAGCCCAGGAATGGGGTGCATGATGGGACAGGGCTTTGACCAGAACCACCAGTGCGACACCCTGCAGAGAGTCTTCGTTACAAGGGAATCTCAAGGCATCCTACCTATTTGTTACCTGTTATTTTAGTTAATTTGGGGGTGAGGGAAAGTATTTTTGCAAAGCGTAAGTCTTAAAATGTATTTATAAATAGTAAATAAACATTTTACCATAAAAAGTCTCTTTCCCTTGATCACTGACTGTATCATAGATTGCATCCTCTAGAGACGCAATGTCAGTGAAGCTTACACATGTATAAGCTTCAAGTTGACATACACAAGGTTTATATCAAGGAAACGGCTTACACAGTGATAGAGGGGGGTGAGTTCCAACTCTGTGGATCAGGTGTCAAACAGAAGAATCTTCCTGATACCCTTTGATGCAAGGACTGATGAACCCAAGTTCAGCAGGTCAAATGGCAGGCTTCTGGCTGCAGAGGCAAATGTTTCCAAGGTTGACAGGTAAGATAGGCTACTAAGGACTCACAAGATGGACAGATCAGATGCAGGCTTCTGATTATAGAGGCAAGACAATCCAAGGTCAGTAACTAAGATATTAGGCATCTGAGGACTCCCAAGATCTATTGGAAATATGACAATCTCCTGGCTCTAGTACAAAGACCTGGTGGTTGAAGGACAATTCAGATTAAGTCCCAGCAAACAAAACAAACACAAAACCAAGGTTTTTTTGTGGCATCCACATACATTGGAAATGGGCCACAACACTGAAGAAACGTCTTTCGACTGATTGCCTGCTAATAGTGGGTCTCATTATGGTGATAATTATCTTGTGTTAGATCTCTCATCATGGGGATTCATTGTTAGATGTCATCCAGTCAGTCCTGACTCATCAACAGAACAAAACACTGCCTGGTCCTGTACCATCCTCACAATTATTCTTATGTCCCAGGCCATTGTTGAAGCCACTATGTCAATACATATTGTCAAGGGTTTATTTACCAAGCATAATGTCCTTCTCTGGGAATCGGTCTCATGTCCAAAGCACATGAGAAAGTTTCACCATCCTTGCCTGTAAGGAGCACTCAGGCTGTACTTCCAAGAGAGATTTGTTTGTTCTTTTGGCAGCCTGTGGTACTTTCAATATTCTTCACCACCATAATTTAAAGGCATCAATTCTTCACTCTTCCTTATTCATTGTCCAACTTACACACACACATGAGGTAATTGAAAATACTATAGTTTGGGTCAGGTGCACCTTAGTCCTCAAAGTAACATCCCTGCTTTTCAATCAATACTTTAAAAAGGTCTTATGCAGCATCAAATGCAATCCTTTGATCTTTTGACTGCTGCATCCATGTACATTGAATGTGGATTCAAGAAACACAAAATCCTTGACAATGTCAAGGTTTTCTCCATTTATCATAATATGTATTGGCCTAGTTGTGAGATTTGTGTCTTTACATTGAGTTGTAATCCATACTGGAGTTGCAATCCTTGACTTTCACTAAGTGCTTCAAGTCCTCTTCACCTTTCAGCAAGCAAGGTTGTGTCATCTGCATATCACAGGTTAATAAGCACTCCTCCAATATTAATGCTGAATTCTTCGTATAATCCAGCCTCCCTGATGATTTGCTTAGTAAACAGATTGAATAAGTACGCTAATGGGATTCAATCTTGGCACATACCTTTCCTGGATGTATTAGTCTGGGTATTTAGAGAAACAAATCCACAGAAACTCATGTATAAGAGAGTTTTATATAAATGTTAAGTGCGGATCAAGAAAACATCCCAACCCAGTGCTGCCCAAGCCCACAAGTCCAGCATAATCCATTAACCCATATGTCCAACACCAACCCACAAAGTCCTCCATCTCACAAAACAGACGTAATGACGCTGACTTCAGGAGGAAAACTGAGTCAGTGAATGTGTAAACATCTCAGCACTGGCAGGGGTCTCCACACGGGTGCTCCAGAACCCAGGGCTGCATTGGGGTAGGGCCATGTGGCTTCTCCTCAGGCATGTCTTGCAGGAATTGAACCTTGCCAGCTAAAGCAGGGAACTGGCTAAGGCAGCTGCACCCTGGTCTGTCCATCAGAAAGCAAGAGACCTGAGAACTCGAAAGGTGAGGCTCACCAAGCCATTTATCTCTCTGCCCTTCAATGAACCCCACATGTGTTTATCAGCCAGGTTGGCACAATAAACTAACTCACTGGTTTTAAACCATGCATTATTACCTTGTTCTGTTCACGCAACTCCCTCTTGATCCAAGTACAGGTTCTGCATGAGCACAAGGTAATGTTCTGGAACTCCCATTCTTCTCAAGGCTATCCATAGTGTTATGATCCACAGACAAATTCCTTGGCATAGTCAATAAAACACATGTAAAATCTTTCAGGTTGTGTTAGTCTGGGTTGACTAGAGAACAAATCCAGACACACATATATATGTAAGAGAGAGCTTTATATCAATAAGTAATTACATATCAAGCAAACACCACAGCACAGTCCAGATCAAGTCTATAATCTGATACTAGTCCATAAGTCCCTCTTCAGATTCACACAGTCACATACAGTAATGCAGAATTCAGGAATATAACAGACTGATGGGTACAAAGTTATGTGGATCCAATGGCAGTGGCCACATACAGGGCTCTAGCAGCAATCAGGGTCAGCCATCAGGAAGGTGAAGGCAAAGAGACAAGGGGAGGTTCCCAGGACCCTCCTTATGAGAAGGCCACACCCTTGAGGCACCATCAACTGTGACCTGATTGACAGATTGAACACCCTACACTTTTACATATCTTCACATTGACATGAAATTATGTAACTACAACACGAGTATTCTCTGCTTTCAACCAAGATCCATCTAACAGTGATATCAGCAGTGATATCAATTGTTCTATGACCTCCTTGGAATCAGGCCGGAACCTCTGGCAGCTCCCTGTGTTGCTGCAACAGTTGTTGAATTATCTTCAGCAAAATTTTACTTTCATGTGATATCAATGACATTGTTCTATAAGTTGAGCATTTTGTTGGATCACCATTCTTTGGAATAAGTACCAATATGGATATCTTCCAGTTAGTTGGCTAAGTAGCTGTCTTTCAAATTTCCTGACATAGATGAGTAAGTGCTTCCAGCGTTTCATCATCTTGTTGAAACATTTCAGTAGGTATTCCATCACTTCTTGGAGCTTTGTTTTGGGCTCATGCTTTCAGTGCAGCTTGTACTTCTTCAGTACCATTGGTTCTTGCTCATATGCTACCTCCTGAAATGGTGGGATGTCGATTAGTTCCTTTTGATACTGTGGATTCTTTTCACCTTCTTTTGATGCTTCCTGCATCATTCAATATTTTTCCCATAGTATATTTCAAAATATTGCAACTCGAGTCTTAATTTTTTTCTTGAGTTCTTTCAGCTTAAGATATGAAAAACATGTTCTTTTTTTCCCCCTAACTCTAGTGCTTTATACATTTCATTACAATAATTGATTTTGTCTTCTTGAGCTGCCCTTTGAAATTTTTTATTCAATTCTTATATTTCATCATTTCTTCCATTTGCCTAAACAATTTATGATTAAGAGCAAATTTCAGAGTCTCTTTTGACATCTTCTCTGATGATTTGGTTCCTGTCTTTTCGGTGACCTTTTGCTTTCTTCATGAATGATGTTCTTGATGTCCTTCCACAGCTCATCAGGTCTGCTGTCACTACTGTTCAACGCAGCAACCCTTTTCTTGAGACATTGTTGAAATTCGGGTGGGATAGACTCAAGGTGTGGGCTCTTGTTGACTAATTTCAATTTTCTTCAGCTTCAACCTGAAACTTAAATATGAGCAATTGATGGTTTGTTTCATGGTCAGTCCCTGGTTTTAGATGCTAATACTGAGTTCTCCATCTTCTCTTCCCCCAGATGTAGTCCGTTTTATTTCTGTGTATACCATCTGGAGAAATCCATGTGTAACATCATCTTTTGTGTTGTTGAAAAAGGGTGTTTGCTGTAAACAATAACTGGTTTGGCAAAATTCTGACATGTAATCTCCAGCTTCATTCCTATCACCAAGACCATATTTTCTAACTACTGTTCCTTCTTCGTTTCCAACTTTTGCATTCCAAGCACCAATAGTTTTCAATGCATCTTGGTGGCATGTTTAATCAATTTCCTGCTGAAGACGGTGGTAGCATTCCTTCATTTCTTCATGTCTCGATTTGGTGCATAAATTTGAGTAATGGTTGTATTGACTGAGTCGCCTTGATAGCAGATAGATATTATTATCCTGTCACAGACAGCATTGTACTTCAAGATAGATCTTGAAATGCCCCTTTAGACAATGAATGCAAAGTCATTCCTCTTGATAGTATGGTCAACCATATGATTTTTTTGATTCGCAATGGCCAATACCAGTCCATTTCAGCACACTAACTCCTAGGATCCCTATCTTTATGTGTTCTATTTTATATTTTGAAACTTCCAACTTTTCCTAGGTTCATACTTCGGTATATTGCAAGTCTCAATTACTAGTAGATTTTTACTTCTCATTTGGAGCTGTGCCCAATCAACAAAAGAAGTTCCCCAGTCTCCATGTCCACAGGCTTTATGCCATTCATATCACCACAGTTGACTCTACTTTGAGAAAGCAGCTGCTCATCAGTTGCATTTTAAGTGCCTCCCAACCTGAGGCCCATCCTATAACTCTATCTGCAACAACATTCTGCTTCCATTCCTTATGCTTCTATGCCTCCAGGATCTGACAGTGTTTCAGGTTTGTTCATAAGGTTGTCAGGGCCTACTTTCTGCAAAGTAAGGAGCCAAGTCCTTCTTCATTGTCTGTTCTTAGTCTGGAAGCTGCACTGAATCCTATTCCCCAGCTGAAACTGATATTTGAAACATCAATAGCAGCTTCACACCAACACATGGGCCACCACACTATGACAAACTATGGTCTCATAAGGTTGTGAGTGGCTATGGAAGATGTAACTATTGCTAGGTCTATGCCCAACAGAAGAAGAGTGAAGAAAATCAGACACATTTAAACAAATAATCCAAAGGCCTAATTAGTCGGAAGCCCTGAGACACGAAGACCAGAACATGGTGCTTCACTACCACTACGGACCACTATGAAAAGGATCACAGAAGAAGTTACGAGATAGAATGGGAGGAAAATGTGCACAAGCATTTTAAATCAGAAAAAGGTCAGAGAGATTCGTAGAACTCAAAAGACTGTGACCCTTCATGCCTGGAACTGAACTCACCAATATGGCTCAACTTTCAGCCAAACAATAGACATGTCTACAAAGTAAGCAATGACATAAGAGAGGGACTCATGCTTTAAACCAATCAAGCATATAAGATCACAGAGCAGCATTTTCCCACAGTCAAAGTTCAGAAGAAGGGATAGGAAAAAATAAAGA
>NW_022103904.1:19265483-19284994 GCF_000313985.2 Echinops telfairi
TCTTCACACATAATCCTATGTAGAGATCGAGTTCCCTTTATGTAAATGTTAGTAATTTGTGCCTTTCAAGTAATTAGTCCATTTTATCTAAGCTACCAAATTTATGGACATAGAGATTTCATCATATTCTATACTTGCCCTTTTATGTCCATGAAATTACTGGTGATGACCCCTCTTTCATTTCTGACATTGGTAAATTATACCTTTTCCCTTTACTCTTGGGCATTCCGGATAGTTTCACTGGCTTGTCAACCTTATTATCTTTTCAAAGAACCATGTTTTGTTTCATTACATTTCTCTATTTCCTGTTTTTCAGTTTTACTGATTTATGTTTTATTGTTTCCTTCATTTTCCTTTAAGCTTAAATTGCTCTTTTTGTCTAGTTTCGTGAAGTGGATATTTATAGAGTTTTTCTCAGATGGTTCTTTGCTATTGCATGTGTTTAATACTGTAGGTTTCTCCCTAAGCACAGCCTTAACGAAATCCCACAAATATTCATAAGCTGTATTTTCATTTCCATTTGGCTGAAAACACTTTTTAAAATTTCTCTTGAAATTTCTTCTTTTACCCCTTTGTTATTTAAAACTGTGCTGTTGAATCTGCAAATATTTGGGGATTTTCAAGCTAGCTTCCTGTTCCTGGTCTCTGGTTCCATGCAACAGTGGCCTGCGAACACAGTCACAGAGCACAAGAGCAGATTTGTCTACTTCTCTTTTCAATTTAATCAGTGTTTTGTTTCATGCATTTTGATGTTTTCTTTTACGATGGTCATGTTTTATTGAAAAATTGACCCCTTTATCATTATGCAATGTCTATCTTTAGATCAATCCTGTTGTAAAGTCTACTTTATCAGAAACTAATAAAGCTTTCTTTCTATCAGTGTTAGTGTTAGATAGATGCCTTCATTTCTTTACTTTTACTCTCTTTATATTTAAAGTAGGTTTCATATGTGTAGCATATAGTTGTTTTTTAAGCACTCTGATTATCTTTGTCTTTTAATTCATACATTTAAACCATCCTCATTTAAAGTGATTACTAGTATATTTGGATTAATAGTTATCATATTTATGACTGTTTTCTATGTATTAAATGTATTGTTTGTTTCTTTTGTCCTCTATTTTTTGTTTCCTCTTGTTCTTTTTAAGCTTTTTCCATAATTCTATTTTTCTTCCGCTTTGGGGATATCAGTTATAGGCAATCCCCTGGTTACACAGAGATTTGTTCTCATCTCTTTAAGAATTGGTAGATAATCTAGAATGGGTGTGCAGAGTTCTTTCTTAGATTTATGCCTGTCTGACATGAGGGCAAGAAAAGGCTCAGTGCTTTTCCAACTATTTAAAAGCTATTTATACAGCAAAGAAAGGTTGATTTGATGAAGATTTTGTTCTGAGTAGGATATGGGTGGGGTTAATCATTTCAAAGTGAGGGGAAGCCCTCACTAAGATGAACTGACACAGTGGCTCTAACAATGGTTCAAACACCGCGACAACAGTGTGAAGATGGCCCAGGGCCAGGCAGTCTTTCGTTCTGTTGCACATAGAGTCCCTGCGGACCAGAATCGCCTGGACAGCACATAACAACAACAAAAAATGGACGGGTAGACGTTTGTTCTGAAGTCAGACCTTTGAAAACTGAAGACCGCCTATATACTTCCTTTTTTAAAAAAATTGGTGGCTAGAGTTTTCAATCTACATGTTTAATCCAAACCCATCTTTAACTAACACTCGACCATGGCAGTAGTGTCTGATTGGTACTGTAACTCATTCAAGGAAAGTAATTAATGTTGAATTTGTCCAGCTTTCTCTGGTGTTAAAAATGGGAGTGAAAACTTGTAGGAAGCTGCTACTGGCGATCAGTATTATATTATAATTTTTTCCCAGTAAACTTATAGTCTTTTCCCAGTAAACTCTAGGAGTCCCTGGGTAGCACAAATGATTAAGCCTTTGACTACTAGGCCCAAGCTCGGCAGCTCAAACCCCGCTCCCAGAGGCGTCTCAGATGTCTTGGTACCCTGCTTCTAAAAAGCCACATGCATACCCTGTGAAGCAGCTTCACATTATGCACACGGGGCACCAGGAGCCAGAACGGACTCAGGAGCCACTCACAACAGCACAGTCTTTAAAAGCAAGAAAGGGAACAATTCTTTTTTTTTTTAATCATTTTATTGGGGGCTTGTACAGCTCATCACAATACATACATACATACATACATCGTGTCAAGCACATTTGTACATATGTTGCCATCATAATTTCCAAAACATTTCCTTTCTACTTGAGCCCTTGGTATCAGCTCATTGTCTCCCTCCCCCATCTCCCTCCCTCATGAACCCAGGATAAGTTATCTTTTTTTTTCATGTCTTACACTGATTGCTGTCTCCCTTCACCCATGTTTCTGTTGTACATACCCCTGGAAGGGGGTTATATGTAGATGATTGTGATTGGTTCTCCCTTTCTCCCTCCACTTTCCTCTTCCCCTCCTGGTATCACTACTCTCATTATTGATGCTGAGGGGTTTATCTGTCCTGGATTACCTGTGTTTCCAGCTCTTATTTGTACCAGTGTACATGCTCTGGTTTAGATGGATTTGTAAGGTAGAATTGGGGTCATGATGGCGGGGGGCGAGCATTAAAGAACTAGAGCAGTGGTTCTCAACCTTCCTACTGCTGCAGCCCTTCAATACAGTTCCTCATGTTGTAGTGACCCCCAACCATAAAATTATTTTCGTTGCTACTTCATAACTGTAATTTTGCTACTGTTATGTATCATAATGTAATGTAAATATCTGATATGCAGGATGTGTTTTCACTGTTACAAATTAAACATAATTAAAGCATAGTGATTAATCACAAAACAATATGTAATTATATATTGTGAAATATTTATTTCTAATTACAAATAAATGAAATTTTATCTTGAAGCATGGTGTAGCATGGGTAACAGTCTTCACATTGAGTACTTGTATGTGGTGGTATCTGCATGTGGGCAGACCGCTGGAGATGGATAGAGGAGCAGGGTCTCCATTCCTAAGATCATTGGAAATATGAGTTTTCCAATGATCTTAGGCAGCCCCTGTAAAAGGGTCATTCAACCCCAAAAGGGATCGAGACCTACAGGTTGAGAACTGCTCAACTAGAGGAAAGCTATGTTTCATCGGTGCTATACTGCACCCTGACTTGTTCATCTCTTCCTTGTGACTCTTCTGTAAGGGGGTGTTCAATTGCCTACAGAAGGGCTTTGGGTCGCTACTCTGCACTCCCCCTCATTCACATTGATATGATTTTTTGTTCTGGGCCTTTGATGCCTGATACCTGATCCCTTAAACACCGCGTGGTCACACAGGCTGGTGTGCTTCTTCCATGTGGGTTTTGTTGCTTCTCAACTAGATGACCGCTTATTTACCTTCAAGCCTTTAAGACCCCAGATGCTATATTGTTTGATAGCCAGGCACCATCAGCTTTCTTCACCACATTTGCTTATGCACCCATTTTGTCTTCAGAGATTATGTCGGGACGGTGAGCATCACAGAATGCTGGATTATTAGAACAAAGTGTTCTTCTTTTAAGGGAGTACTTGACTAGAGGTCCAATATCTGTCTGCTACCTTAATACTTAACATAAATATATGCACATCTATATATTTCCCTATTGTTATATATAAATACATTTACATATCTACATGCCTGTATTTAGACCTCTATAAATGTCCTTTCCCTCCTAGTTCTTTCCTCTATTTCCTTTTACTTTCCTCTTGTCCCACTATCATGCTCAGCTTTCATTTGGATTTCAGTAATTCCTCTCAGCTCCATTGCCCTTGATCAAGTCCCATCAGGCATCCTATGACCTCCTTGCCATTGGCTTTAGATCACTTGTTGTTCCCGTGTCTCTGGGTTGGTTGATACCCCCGTGCCTCTCCCATGTCCTCCTGGAGCCGTCTGTCCCATTGTTTTCTCCTCTGGATAGTTT
Organism: Echinops telfairi; assembly: GCF_000313985.2. Lineage (NCBI taxonomy): Eukaryota > Metazoa > Chordata > Mammalia > Afrosoricida > Tenrecidae > Echinops > Echinops telfairi. The sequence continues at coordinate 19,269,445 of NW_022103904.1, forward strand.
ATCCCTCCTATATTATCTAGACAGACATGCAGAAACAATAATAAGCACAAAAACAAGACAACAAAACAAAATAAAAGACCAAAACAATAACAACAAAGAAAACCAATGACAAAAGAAGAAAAACCTATAAGTAGTCCAGGTCTGTCTGTTGACCTTTAGGAGTGTTTTCCAGTTGAGTCTGATGGAGTGCCACACCCTGACCCCAAAGTCTATTTTTTGTATTCCCTGAGGACTTCATTGCTTTGCTCCCCTTGCTGCTCTGTTGCACACCCTTAGTGTTTCACCCCAGTGTGGTTGGTGAGATTTGGAACAATTCCCACAGTATGTCTCCAGTGTAGTCTCCTGTAGTGTCATGGGTCAGTGAGGGTCATCGTGTCTCATGGTGGAACTGGCCCTATGGGCCTCTCTGTATATTGGCTGCTCTGAGCAGGAATATCGTCCTCTGGGATTGGTGGGCCAGGATGTGTTCCACATTCTCTCCTTCCCTCTTCATTTGCTCCTGTGTCCTCTGATCAGACGTTGCCTTCTCCCTGAACTGTAGCTTCAGTGATGTCCTCTAAAGTGCATTCTTAGCTGGGGGGTGGGAGTGGAAGGGGGTGGTTGTTACATAATCTGTTGTCAATTTGAGATTTAAGAGTGAAGGGGCAGCGTTTAACCTGTCAATCAGGTCACAGCTTGATAACCTCATTTGGAGGTGCTAAAGAGATAAATAGCTCACTGCAGGCAGGACACACAGGCTGACTCCCTTCGAGACATTCCTGTGGATAAGACACATGGAGCTATGCTAGCGCCCTGGAGCTGAAGGAGCCACATGGAGACCCCTGTCACTGATGATATGCTTCTAACCGCCACTGAATCCACAAGAATTCCCACCCACTGGCCTGTGATCTTCCTGAATTTGGTGTCATTGCATGTGTTTCATGAGTCTGAAGAGGACTTTATAGATTGGTTTCAGACATATGGGCTAATATAGGACTTATGGACTTGATCTGGACTGAGCTGGGATATTTTCTCAATATTCAATTGCTCTTGCATAGAAAGCTCTTTCTTATACACATGTGAGTGTCTCTATGAATTGTTTCTCTAGTCTACCCAGACTAACACAGGTGGGGTCCATGTAGTTGGGATTGGGGCCAGCCTGAAAACCTCTTTATTATTTCTCTGCTTCATGCCGGTATGTTGGATGGTGCACCAGGTGTGGAAATATAAACAATACCCTCTGAAAGGTAACAGCGCTAATGAAAAATTGCTAGAACACTGTGAGCCAATAGATCTTTACAAGCCAGGAACAGAAATGGCTACTCTCAGGGCCAGCAGAGGGCAATAGGTTACTCTGAGAACTTGACCTACAAAGTTCCAGCCAATGAGTATAACACTACCTGCACTTCACTGATGCTAGGAAGTGATGATATGTGATGAATGACAGTTTAAAAAGTGATGATAAATGACAGTTGGGCTTTGAGAGTAAATTCTGATAAAATGCAATACAGCAACATAGATAAGCACAATTTTATTTCTACCACAGCTCTTCACAATAAGACTGCCACGTGTTGGAACAGAGCAACCTACTGAGAGAGGTGAAAGGATATGCCCATTATTATTATACTTTGGGGGAGCAGGCAAGGACTGGAGCCCAAGTTTGTCTGACACATTTTTCATTGCACTGCAGTATTTTCTCCAACTTGTGCTGTCCATCTGGTACAGTCTGAACAGGATTTTAGTACATTCATAGACCACAAATATATGACATAATATTAAAATATATCTATGGTTTTCATAGGATATCACTTGGAAGAGTAAGGTACACTCAAGCCAAAACATGGTATTTTCAAACCCCTCATATGCATGTGAAAGTTTGGAGTTTCCAGAATCTTCCTGGTGGGTGTTACCCTGTGACCTGATTGACAGGCTAGACTCCACCCCTACATTCTATTGATCAAGTTGGCATGAAATTATGTAACTACCACAGTTACCGTCTCCAAAACCCACATGGACAGTTCTACCCGGTCCTACAGGGTCATTATGAGTCAAACCCAACTTGATGGCAGTGAGGTACTTTATTAACATATGAGTGGCTGAGATTCATGTGTGGATAAGTGCCGTGTCTGTGAATCGCCCGCATATCAGGAGGAGTAATAACTGCAAAAGATGGAAGGGGAAAGGACACTAAAATTCTAAAGGATTTTCAACCTACAAAGTTTCACAAGTGCCCCTAAATTATTGCTCCATTTCAAAGAAACTCGAGCCAAAATTTAGTAGATGTCCCCAGTGTGATTTGTCCACGACAGTATTCAGACCCCTAGGAATGCTCTTGGCCTTGGTCCCAGGTCAAAGACTAGCACATAAATATATCTCAATGTGTTTTAGGTTGAAGTAAAATATTGACTATGATGGTATCTTTTTGATGAACCAACCAAACATGACTCAAATCTAACTGGATGAACAGATTCTCCACCACCATGAGAATTCAGGAGGAACGTGATCCAGGCTGTGCTGTGTTTTGAATCTGAACAAACGTGTTACTTTACTTTTGCTCAGAACTCCAATCCCACACATCCTGGGATGGACATTTTACTTTCCCTAGTTCCATTCCTGACTGACTGCGGGGGCCAGCCAACAGTGTTACTTGGTGTGTATGGCATGTAAGTCCCTGCCATGAGGCAGGTGCTGCCCACACCCTCAGAATATGGTCTCCTGCAGCCGCTCAGAGGCTACAGCCTCCACATGTGTGGGCCCCAGCCCACATCTCTAGAACACATCTCCTCTTATCACAAGGTTTATGATAGTTAAAACGGAAATTCTTACCATTAGTTTAAAGAGTTTAAAGACAATTAAGTGGTCTTTGCACACAGGAGTGTAGCCAGGAGCTAGAAGCTGCCCACAACTCTCTGAGAGGAAGCCCCCGATGAGAGAAGAAGCTAGGAATGAAGGAGCCAAGAATTACCTCCACCACTGCTTTCTGAGGGGCTCTCTGGGAGGTGACAGGCCTGGGCTTCACCCACATGAAGGACTGTAGGAGAAAAGCCACGTGTGTGCAAGGGTGTGTGTGTCTGCATAAAAGTGCATGCCAGTGTACATGTGTATGAGCATGTGTGTGCAAGCATCTGTGAATCTCTGCATGCCTATGTATGAGTCTATGTATCAAAGTATATGTGAGGTTGTGTCTGTTTGTATGCATTATATGTGTGTGTGGCAAGTGTGCATATTTGCATGTATGTGGACAGGTGTGGGTGGTGCCTGTCTGCATCTGCACACACACATGTAGGAAGGTTATTTTCTCATGTAAAATTTGTGAGATTCAAAGTGCCATTCTCAGGAAAGCATCGGGAAGTGCAGGGAAACTAGGCCAGAGGCAGCCAAAAGACCCCTGGGCTGGAATCCTTTGAGATGAATAAAATGTCTAGGAAAACATGTGGAGGGGCCACAGCAGTAGTCAGCAGGGTCAAGGACAATCTGGAGATGCTGAGAAAGACAAGCTTCTAGGTACAGTAATGAGAAGGATACGGGAGCAGAGAAACACAATTTGTCTTCGCTATCTAAATACCTGTCTCAGGCAGAAGGACCTAGCAAGTCAGAGCAGTCTGAGGACAGAGGCTGAGGGAGATTGTAAAAGTATTTTTGTTTCATCTTTTAAGACCAAAACTACCAGAGTTATTGAGAAGTTGAAAAGGAACCCTGATGTGAAGTGGTTTACCTCAAGGTTAGTAGTTCAAACCTACCAGCAGCTTCACAGGAGAAAGATGAGGCTGTCTACTCCAATAAGGATTTACAGTCTTGTCAACCCACAGGGGTAGTTCTACTCTGTCCTATAGGAACACTCTGAGTCAGAATCGACTTGGTAGCAGTGGGTTCATTGTTGACTGTTCATTGTTGATTCGCTTATTGGTAAATTGAAGTTAAGACACAAACAGAGAGGTAGAGGTTTAGGAGGATGTTTAGGGGACACTACACCCACCCAGGCAAAAGTCAGAACAATCACTGGGAACAGAAGTGCAGTTGGGTTTGCTGGGGAGATCTGGCAACAGGCAGGCAAGGAACCTTGAGACAGAAGCACTACATTGATCCAGGAAGATGATGCAAAGAATTTCAGAAACAAAGCAATATATTTCAATAACTGTCTGATGCATTAAAATAACACAGGTGAAATAATTCCTGAAAAGATATCTAGATATGCAAATGTGTTGGTGATATATCCAATATATTTTAAGCTTCAGCAATATCATGACCTCAAGTACTAATTGACTTTTTCACTCGCATTGTAAATTTACATCAATTGTGGAGCCATGGAGGAGAACTGGCAGCATTGTGGTTGTGGTTGGGCTGTGATCTACAAGGTCAGAAGTTTGAAACCACCAGCAGCTCCACGGGAGAAAGATGGGACTTTCTACTCCTGTTCACAGTGACACGCTCAGAAACCCACAGGGGCAGCTCTACCCTGTCCCGTCGGGTCACTAGGAGTCAGAATCAATTTGATGGCAGTGAGTTTCGGTTTGGGTTTTGTGGAGTTTGGCTTTATGGAGATTGGTTTTGGTTTGGGAGTTTGGTTGTGTGGATCAATGAAACAGAGATACAAACCAATTATTCTTCAATCCATTTCAAAAATCAGTGTTTTATTTTGTATTTTACAGATTTATTTCCCTATTTAAAAAAACACACAGAAGCATGACCTTCAGAAGATGTAAGCTGCAAGTATTTTAATATAATATGGTGAAACATTTCATGATATATAAATTAAGATATCACGATTCTGTGTAGAAAAAAATAAACTTACAGTGAATAAATAAACTAACAACTTTATATACCAAGTAATATGTGGAGTATAAAAAGTCATCCATATACATACATAGACAGGTGTGTGTGTTCTAGACTATAAATATACTATATATATATATATACTTAAATATTTCATGTGAAATTACATATTATACTGCATTTGTGTTCAGCTTTGTATATTAAAGTATTGGTGGCATTGGGGGTCTCCCCTGACCTCCAGGGTCCCTGGAACCTTCTTTCCACTCCAGGGGTACACACACCAGCAGAGTCCAGCCTCGCCCTCCAAGGATGTCTCACACTGCAAAGACAAGATCCAGTGGCAGTATTAGCAAAGGCAAGCAAAACAAACTGTATTGGGGTAAATCCCTGTCTCCAAAGAGTTGTGTCCCTGGGTAAAGCAGATACCTCTGTGCCTCATCATCATGTTTCAAACGCAAGATTGTCTTCATGTGCACGCTAAATGGCCAACCGTACGGAGCTATCTGTTTTCATGGCCCAGGTATTAAATCTGCTGAGGCCCAGGTAGGAGGGATGGACCCTCTGATACCGGATCAACAGTACTTGAAGCATGGGCTTCCACTGTTGCTGACCTATCATAAAGCCACACATGGTTTCTCTCAATAGCATCTACAGAGCATAGGAATTGTTTAATCCTAAAGGTCTCCTCAAGGGGCAACATGACCGTTGCCTTAAAGAGAACAGGGCTGACCAGGGGTGTCTCCTTCGGAGAGGACTGCGATGTAAGCTCTGCGCCAGGTGGGACCTTACAGGTAAAGTACAGTCTTAACTGTAGTAGCAAACCACTAACTTCAACAAACCCCAGCCCAAGAAAGGAGAAGGAAGCCAGCAGAGATAGACGTGGGCCTGCTTCAGGAGATACTGAATAAGAGAAATGAACCGTTGCATGGCCTGAGGCATTGTTTCATTCAATGGACACACCAAAATGGTTGTTAACACAACTGATAGATTTATCTTTGACAGGTGTGTCCAAGGGGGCAAGGACAGTCCTTTTGACAATGGTTCTGGAACACCTGGATCTCTGCATGCAAAGGAATGAAATTGGACCCTTGCCTTAAGCTATGTACAATTTTAACTCAAAATGGATCAAAGTCTAGAATAGCAGTTCTCAACCTGTGGGTCCCAACTAAAGGCTCGTGGCATTAGGAATGTTGGGAACCACTGATCTAGAGGGGTGTCTTGGTCAATTGCCATAATATAATTCATAAAGGTTATGTTCTACATCCTAGTATGCTGAATAGTGTCTGGGATCTTCATAGCTGTGAGTGGCCAATTAAGTTATAATTATTGATCTCAAAGAAGAAACTAGTCTACAAACTAATAGTCTATAAACCATTGTCTCCTCTACCCTAAGCCCAGAAGAACTATATGGTGCCTGCTTACAATTACTGTCTATTCTGATCTGGACCATAGTGTGTGGATCCTGTGAGGCCTGAAGAAAAATTAATAGAACCACAAATTCATTAAAAATCAAAACACAAACACAGATTTACTGGATCAGTTAAACCTGCAAGACTCCCCAAGATCACGTTCCTGAAATCATCATCATCACAATAACCAAAAGATGGAACCAAGTGTCTACCAACAGATGTATGGATAAACAAAATGTGACATTATTTAGCCATAAAAAGGAATGAAATGCTGATATGAGCATAGATGGATGAACCTTGGTAAATAAATCAGACACTAAAGTATAAGCGTGGTACAATTCCACATATTTGAAATATTTAGAAAAGCATAATTATCACACAACATTGTAAACATATGAATGCTACTGAATTGTACACTTGAAATTATTAAAATAGTAAATTTTGTTAACACATTCAAATAATTAAATAAAATTTGGAGAAACTGTAAGATAAATTCATCTCCTCAAAATTTAAATCTCCATGAGTTTTAGCTCATTTGCTATTTGGTCATCTAAAAATATGTTATTGAATTCTATTTTAGAACTTTTTTTCCCCTCCGCGAGGAAAGGGACAAAAAGAGAAATAAGAACTGCCCAAGTAGAAACACATTTTTTTAAAGGAGAATTTGGTCCATTCCTCTTTTTTTATAGATGAAGAATCTAAGGTCCAAAAAATTAATGACCTGCCCAAAGTCAACATCCATGTGTTTGTTAACTGATGCCCCTAATTCTCAAAACCAGACCCTGGTTCCCAAGAGGTTTGCCTCGACTAGCCATCAAATGATGCAATGTCCTTAAGTTATCTTGGTTCCTAGTGGGTGAAAACACCTACTTAAAACGACAGGTTTAAGTTCTTCATGATTCGTATCTAGGGATGAACAAGCATGACTTCAGGGATGTGGGGCAAGGAGAGCTGTCCTTAGAAGGAGGCACGTCAGACTTGCATACCTGTTTGCTGTGATAAAATCCATTCTTGTTGCAGTTTGGCAGATAAAACTTGTAGATTGCTTCTCCGTCCTTCTGTTGGGCTTTGGCCAATCTATCCAATACTTTGTAGAGTTCTCGTTGGCATGGCTTCTAAAAGAAGAATTTGATGTATAAATGATGTGAGAAAAGGAATGATTATTAAGAGATAACTATCTGACTGGTAAGTGAGGATGGTTAATATCTCTCTCTTGAGTTGTCAAGATAAAAGACAAGAATTTCATTCACCTAAACTTAGAGAGAGAGTGCCCAGGCAGTAGCCTAGCCAACTTCGTAAAGTGTCCTTGACTCCTCCAGACAGTTGCTGCATAATTTTGAACACCAGGTACCTGGCTGCAAGAAGAGCTGCCTAGCTCTCCCCATGAAGAATTCAGCAGGAAGATGTCAAAGTGTCCGAAATCTACAAATTTGTTTCACATAAACGGGGTCAAGTGGAAATTAAATTGTCTACCTGGATGATTTAAGGATTAAATTTCCTTCATTTGTCATAATTTCCATGTGAAAGATCTTAAATATCCAGAAAATGGTTTTAAACCTCCATTTTTCTGGTTGTGTTTGTGAGGGCTTTGGTTTTTTTTCTTGTTTTTCTTTTGTTGTTGTTGTTGTTGTTGTCAAATCAACTCAAACTGATGTCACCTTCAAGTGGTAAACTTGAAAACAGTCTTGCATTAAGATGTGATTGGACATAGTTGGGGGCAGATGAAGGAGAGACCCTTATACTGAACTTGAGAATAGTTTAATGGGATGTTCATCAGAGATGCCCTACAATGACACTCTCATTGCCAAGAGAGTTCAGAAACATGAAGTACCATATCTATAGTTGTACAGCATGAATGGCATTTGTTACTCCACCTAGTTCCTCCAAAGATTCCTAAAAGTAATTCTCCTGAAAACCTTGCCAAAACTAATCATAGACATGTCTATCAGACTTCGGGAAGAAAAATCTTTACAGGCAGGGTTTCAGGGGCAGGAAGGAAACCACAAGGCTTCAACATGGAGAGTGCCTACCATCAGCAGGGTCTCACCTTCCATTTCCTGGTGTCCTCAGTCTCGTGAGCTCTGAGGTTTCCGTAAGTGCTGATGGCATTCCAGAGGATGGACCTGTCCTCCCCAGAAGGGGCCATCAGATGGAAACTGTCCAGGAGCTGCTCTTGGGTCATCTCAGTACTCTCGGGTGGCACAGTCTCTGGGGCTGAGGAGGCCTTCAAGTCTGAAATGGAACAGGCAGTGCCTTAGAACTCTCCATCAGTGTACCTGCACTGTGCTGGATCTCTGACGTCACTCCTGCAGTAGCTGTGTGCATGCCTTCCCACTCACAGAGCCAGGCTGGGGTATAAGGAGGTCCACACTCATCTATATCATAGGTCCGCAAATTCTTTGACCTACTGCCCTGTTTGGGGTGGGGGGTGGGGGGGTGGCGTGGGGGGAATTACTCACCTGCTCCCTGGCAATGAAAAAGTTTTGAACAATAGCTCGTGACCCAGGATAAAGTGTAAGTATCTGCTTTTGCGGCCCCTTGATCATTCCAGTGCCCTGTCACACACCCCCACACCCCCTGCAGGGAATAGAATCACCCACTTGGAGAAGCACTGATCTAGATCAGGGGTCAGCAAACTGCGACTCTCCAGCCATCTGTGGCTCTTTGGGTGTGTACATGCGGCTCTGATGTACAATTTGGGGGCGGGGTGTAGGGGGGATTAAGGCTATTATTCAGATAATGGTGATTTCATTGGTTTGTGAAAATACATTGATGGCTCTCAAATGATTGTTAAATTTTCAGTGAGAGACAGCATTGGCTTCTCTGTCTCCAAAGTTTGCCAACCCCTGACCTAGATTGCTTCCACCTCTCTTTCTAGAAACACTTCTAATGGTTTCAGGTAAGAATTATAACAAAAGCAACACCCACTCTGTTCTGGAAAAATATGTTTTAAGAGTCTTGCAAGAGTGTCCTAAAGTGTTGCTTCTAAGGTAGGTTCTAGGGGAGGAGAGAAACATCACATGTATGGAGGTAATGGCAAAACTGACAAAGGCAGGGATCGGGCTCAATTCCTGATGTCATTGGCTGCAAGTCCTGGGAATGGTACTTATCTTGTTAGAACCTCATAGGTATAAATAGGGTGGGGTTCGTTTAGAAGTGGGGTCTAGATTGCAGTCCTCCTCACACACAGCCCTATACCATCCCCTCCCCAGAGGCCCTGCCATCTCCCATAAGAAGTGACAGACTCCTTTGTAAGCCTCAGAAAAGGGGGGCAGTCTCTGGACAACTTGCAAATAGAGCACAGCGATGTGGATTCAGTATTTGGACAGAACCATGGAGAACTGATTCTAATGGTACCTGCTGCAAGACTCATTCTCCTTGGGGACTGTCCCCTTTCTGGGGTGATAGGCATCCGTTTATTCACTGAAATGCTTCCATTTACTCTAAAGGACAGAGAATGAACAGGAAAAGTGTGACCCTTCCTTGCAATGGTCACACGCTCAAGGCAGATTCCTATCAGGGGACAGAGCCATGAGGTTCCTCTGTGAATCCACACAGGATGTGCAACCAGCCCAGATGGGGAGATAGGAAGCCGAGAGTAAGGAAGAGCTATTTCCTTTGCTTCCCACTACAAATAAATTGCTACTTAAATTCAGGAAAAGAACCTGACAAGTTCTTAGGAGTTCCCCGCAACTTACACATCAAAGTTGTTTTTCTATGCAATGAATGGAAGCAAAGTGTTCAGCGTGAACTCTCACATTATGTTCTGTAAACATCTGGGAAGCACTTACCGTATTCACGGGACATATACTACAGTGGACATTCCAAGTCTATTGAGAGTGGAGGGGGTGAGGGAGGAAGACAGCTGGAGAGATGTTCATACCAGGTGGCCATCAAGACCCCAGTTCCAGGGAGGAGGGGGAGGGCTGCCAGTGTCACCGCCCTGCTGGAGAAGCTGCATTTTGCCTCCTTCACTCTCTGGCCCTGGGATCTAAGGAACATGCGTGTTTACAGTTCACTAGGCTCCGGGTCCTCACTAGGAGATCTGGGTCCTCTCCTCCATCCTTTCACTAAGTTTGCCGGCCTGGGCCTTTTCTCTTTTTCTTGGGCCAGGGTCAATGGAACTGGGTCCTGTCCTTTGCAAGCTCTAATGGAAAGCTGATGCCAGCCAGGTGCCCATGACTCCCTGCAGTTTTAGACCAACCAGTTCCTTCCCGAGCCCGATCTCAGGCCTTAGGCCTGCCGTCTGTCCTGGTAGGGGACAAGGGGAGGAGGGGGCTCACCTGTGGCCTCTGCACTGAGGTCAGTTTTGCTGTCATCTGGTACAGGCATGCAGGCACCCTGCCCACGGGTCAGGGCATGGAGGGGACGTGGCTCCCCAGGTAGTGCTCGGCAGCTCAACCCACTGCCACATCGAGCCGTTCTCACGCCACATGCAGCTCCAAGCTGCAGGGCGCACGTCTGGCAGCAACCACAGCCAGCTGGTGCGGCGACCTCCAGGCAAGAGGCCGGCACTGGCGGACAGAGTGCCAGCTTTTCTTCAGAGCAGGGCGCACAGCGCCAGGGCTGGGGTGCACCAGCAACGGCACCAAGGAGGATGCCCAGCATGATGAGCAGCGCCCAGGCGCTTGCAGCGGAAGTCTTCGCCATCACAGACGAGGATCAGTGGAAGACGGTGGCCAGCGGTGGCAAACAGGCACGGTGCGGAGGGTGGTGGCAGTGGGTGCTGATGGTGTCGAGATGCGTTGGCTGCCAGAGGCAACAGTCTTGAGGCACAGTGACTGCAGGAGGCGACGGATGCTCACCGGGCCCTGGGCTCGCCTTATGAAGCGTGTTCGGCGCTTCCCCCGGAGCTGGTGGTTAATGATTGACGGCCTCTTGCGTTTGGAGCTGTGTACTCAAAATAAGTTTGTTTTGCTCCTGCTCAAACCGTGGGTGGAAGGAAGGTAAACGGCTAGCGTTTCAGATCCATGTTTATCCTGTTATGTGGAACCAAAGTCCAATCCTAACAACAGGCACCGCTGCCAAATGGAGTAATGACCCTTGTTTACATCTAAGATCTCTGTTGTGATCTAGACTAGTCGGCCGGCCCTCTCAGACTCATCCAGAGAAAGCGCAAGAGTTTAAGTCACCTCCATTTGCAGAAACAAAGGCTCCCAACGAGGGGAAAACCAAAACGAAACAAACAAAATCCACGGCTGTTGAGGGGACGCTGACGCAGAGCGCCCCTAGAGGACAGGGTAGAACTGGCCCCTGCGAATTTCCGAAACTGTGCCTGTTCAAGGCAGTAGAGTAGAACGTCTCCCCCTTTCTCCTGCGGTGCTAGTTGGTGGTTCGAACTGCAGCCCAATCGGAGCCGCTACGCACAAGCGCTCCTCGCAAAACTAGCTGCCCCTGAGTCCATGCCAACTCAGGGTGGCTCTCTGGGCAGAAACGCCCCAGTGAGTTTCCGAGACTGGAACTCTGTGGGAGTAGAAAGCCGCATCATTCCCCATGGAGCTGCCGGTAGTTTCAGACTGCTGACCTTGCCGTGAGCCGCCGGATGATACGCATCCAGGGCTCACTGAGGAAGGGCACCGACTGGGTTAAAACCCAAGTTCTGAAAGCTTTGGTGGGAGATGCAGGCCCTTTCTTTGTTTTCTTTCTGCCAAGCCACAGACTGACTTCTCCTTGCAAGGTTAGGGACCACGGTCCTAGGAAGTGAGGACCTTTCTACAAGGGAAGGTTGTGGATGCTATTATTAAATGCCATTGAGCGGGTCCCAACCCACAGAGAGCCTGCGCACCGCAGAGCAAAACACTGTTGGGTGCCAAGCCATCCTCACCATGGTTCCCGCGCCTGAGCCCACGGTTACAACCTCTCTGTCAACCCATCTCCTTGAGAGCCTTCCTCTTTTCACTGCTCCTCCACTTGACCAAACATGATGTCCTTCCTCGGGGACCAGTGTCTCTTGACAACGTGTCCAAAGTCTGTAAAATGAAATCTCCCCATGCATGCCTCAAAGATCACTCTGGACTACTTCTTCCAAGACAGATTGGCTTGTCCTTTTAGCAGTCCATGGTATTGTCAATAGTCTTTGGCAGCACCACCATTCAAAGGCATCGGGTCTTCTTTGGTCTTCCTAATTCAATGGTCAACTTTCATGGAAAGTTGGAAAAGGAAGAAATGAAGAAATGAAGGCAGGAGGGATACATGGATGATTAACACTGTGATCACCCAATGTCATCCCTAGGGTTGGGTGGGAATGGTGTGAGGGTAGCAGTGGGAGGGGGTTCTTCCTGACTTATCTGAGAGGGATAGAGCCAAACCAGAATCACTCAAAAAAATATTGGCCAGTGCTTCATCCAGAGCAAGGTGTAAGAGAGAATAAAAATTGTGTGGTGGTCCTGATTTTGAATTACAAAGGAAGCCATACACAAATGAGGTGACAATGCTATAAAGTTTCTAATAGGAATGGGCATCCAGGGGCACTGTGGGAATAGGGCAGTGTTTCTCAACCTTCCTAATACCATGACCCTTTGATACAGTTCCTCATATTGTGGTGACCCCCCCAACCATAAAATTATTTTCGTTGCTACTTCATAACTGTAATTTTGCTACAGTTATGAACTGGGCGACTCCTGTGAAAGGGTCATTCAACCCCCAAAGGGGTCGCAAGGCACAGATTGAGAACCGCTGGAATAGGGGGGTGGGGTCTTTTCCTGAAGGGCTGACATCTTAGTGGGATTTAATGGCTGAGGACATGTCACCAAGTCTGAAGGACAAAGAACAACAGCCCAAGGAATGTGGAGAGCCAATCCCATGGGGAGCATAGCCAAGGTGGCTATGGGATATGCCCCATCCCACAAGAGAAGACTGGTCACCAAGGGCAGACAGGTCGCCCAATGTCATCACTGGGGTGGCCTGCGGTGGAGAGGGTTCTTCCAGTGTTGTGTTACCCAATAAGCAAGGGAAGCATGAATTTACTTGTCTTTCTGTACTAATCTGTAATGAATAATTTCACCTTCATTTTTCACCATATCAGAGATCCTGTTTCTGGATATGGATGGCATCTATCTGTCGCTCAAATGCACAGCAGCTTCCTATAGACTCAAAGTTTTTCTTTTCATTTCCCAATTGACAATCACTGGCAGGGATGGTGTACCCAGTAAGCAAGGAAAGCACGTGCTTTATTTGTGTTGACGTATTCATTGGTAGTTATGTTTTTACATCTTTGTTCATCAAAGTAGATGTGAAAACAAAGATACATGAAAACGTTCACTCTAGATCAGTAAATAAGTGCTATGCGCATGCTCCAGTTCTACAGGTGTGGTGGTCACTAAGCAGGTAGTGTGGAATCGAGCCAAGAATGCGGAGGCTAGGAGGGGACAGGTCTGTGTGAACAATGCCTTGCTCAGCCTTCTACCCTACAAATGGGAAAAGGTAGAAGAGCCGACCTCTGCCCGGAAGCCTGGTTTATAACAGTGCTTTGCTGCAAGCAGAGAGAATGCTGGTTAAGTAAAGGATGGGGCATCCTTATACTGGCACATCAGTCGCCAGCAGAGAAGAAGAGGCCATCACATATATACTGATCAGGAACCATAGCAACACCTCCTAGCTGTTCAAGATCAATCAAATCTGCAAGCTAAGTTTCAAGAAGGAGTGTCTAGATATGCAATTGTTAGTCTACCAAAAAAGAAGTCACATAAATAGATTTGTGACTGTGGCTCTAAGTTGCAGAGTATCTAGGGGGAAATACATAAGAAATTGGTTTTTAAATACTTTACAGTTACTTCCAGGGGGAGAGAGTGCAATTGGACTGAAAGTTTTGTTTTCACTGCATATCCTTTTTCACCCCTGAATTTTCATGGTGCCCCTTACATTACCAGTTTTGAAAAACTGAAAATAAAAATTAATTTGCCAACTACTCCTCCAGCCCCTCCATTAAGACCTTAGACAAGCTACCTGACGTTGACTTCACTGACTACATCTTCACCAGCAATTGACTTAAGGTGTGGGAAAATACGTGTTGTGCTGCAAACCTCTGAGCATGTTTGTCAGGCTTTACGGAGTGTCCACAATATGTGGTGTCTGGGTAAGGAAATGACCTCAATGCTTCGGAGTTTTTTCAACACTATTTTTGTCCTCGTCCTTGAACAATGTTATTTCCCAGAGACCGATTCCTCTGAATGTTCCCACTGATTTCCTCAACGTAGCCCCCAGTCAGACAGCCTCGAAGAACAGCATCCACATGTGTCAGGTTGACGTGATGAAACAATGGAAAGAAATATGGGGAATACAACTCTATGTCAGAAACTTGGTCTGGCCTGAGTAGTTGCCTAGTTGTGAACATATCCAGCCCAGCATGTGCCCCTGACCTCCTTCTTTAAAGCTTCCCGTATGCTGCATGTTGTGAAAGTCCTCTCCTCATGGATCGATTCCCCAAATGTTTCCATTGCCTGCCACATAGTGACAGAAAATCGAACTACACAAAGCACTAACACCACACAACAAGAAGGGTTCCCCCTTTCCCTGAGCTGCCATCAAAACATCATCTACCTTGGGCGTGTGCCTATGAGTAGTAGATGTGGAGTGAGGGACCCTCCACAGCCCACCAGGATCTTAGTTGAGCTGGGTGTCTGGACCTAAGAGCATAGCTGGTGCATCTGTGAATTCCCTGATGCCCCGGAGTCCCTGGGCTGGGGGGTCAAAGACTAGTATTATCCTTCAGTCAGTGCACCCCAGGTCTGACTCCCAGGGCCTTCCAGAAACAGGGGTTGGGGATGGAGGTGCACAAGTGAGGCACTGATGGTCCAGAATGCAAGGAGCATCGAGGCTAGAGCAGAGGATAGAAGAGTGCAGTGTAGTGGGATTACCCAACAGTTCTTCCGGGCTATAATACATGGGGAAGGAGCTGCAGGTGAGAAGGTGGCTCTGTAGGTTGGGGCTAGTCCTAAGAGGCCTTGGCTGTTGGGTGAAAAGCTTTAGACTCCATTAAGACAATGGGCCATCACTGAGGGGCTTAAGTGCATGCAGAGTGTGCATGGATCAGAACAAAGGCCTCGGGCACTAACAACCCGTCGGAGAAAGCTGGCGATCAAGCCATGAAGAAGATAGAGCCCTTTCCTTACTGAGCTTTGCAGCTAGGAAGGAAAAGCAACGAACAAACCGAGGAACACATTCTCCATGACAGCACGGTGTGGCTCGTGTTAGTTTCTCTGACTCGTGGCAACCCTGCACACAACGAGTGAAACATGGCCTGGTTCATCATCGTCCTCACGCTCTTTGATCCATTTGACAGATGAGTAGAGGTAACATATCAGCCTGTAAGAAGTGTTGTGGAAGCAAGCGTAGTGAAGAAAGCTGATGGTGCCCAGCTACCAAAAGATATAGCACCTGAAGCCTTAAAG
>NW_022103904.1:19286630-19291575 GCF_000313985.2 Echinops telfairi
TGTGTGTGTGTAGAGAGAGTGGGCAGAGGGGGCGGATCTGGTGTGAAAAGCCATTTGGGGGAGACACATAGGATGCTTTCAATCCCAGACTATGGAATTTAAATATCACCTGGGCAACAAGAGCATGAATTTGCAGTCTCGAGGGCATAGGACACATCTGTTACCTCTTGGCCTGTTGTAAGTTCTCTGCTAAAGAAATGCTGTGAACATTCCAGGCAAAAAGTGAGATGTAATCAGGAGTTAAATATCTCCAGGGGGTTGATAGAGATGGTACCCTCAGACAGTATCTCTACCATTAATTAAATGGCACTTCCACCTTTAGACCTTAAGAACCTGCAGGTCTGGGTGCCGACTGTTATATTTTTACTACCTCCACGAAAGGCTGGGGGGGTACGGGCTGGCCAGGCATGGAAACAGTTTCCATTGAGCATCAGGGCACAGCTCTGGAGTCTGGAGCCAGTCTGCCCGGGATGGTATTTTAGTGTTTCCTCCTTCCAGTGCAGCGCAAAATCTCCCTGGACCTCAGTTTCCTCTCATGTGAAATGGGGATTGTGGAGTGGCCGGCACAAGAAAGCACATCATAAACCTGGGCTGCTCTTGTCGTGTTTAGGCAGCCTGTCCCTGGGCACTGTCTTGGGCTCCTCAGGAGGAGTGCCCTGCTCTAAGGAACATTGAAACCCCGTGGAGTGTCCCTAACCCAGTGTCCTCCCTTCAGACTTCATGGCCTGTGCTGCTTACTCACGAGCAGCGGAAAAAGTTGAGCAATCTGTGCTCTGAAAGCAACGTAAGAGTCGAGGGCAAAGTCAAACTTTCAAAGGAAAAAACCTGCAATCCAGGGGACCCTCAAAAGGGAAGTTGTTTTTAACCTGAGGCCTGTGGGGAAAAAAACAAAAGGAGGTCCCACCCTTGCTCCACAGTCAACACACAGGATGATGCAAATCCGTGCAAAGGCCTGGCCGGCGCCCTGATCTCTGGGCAGATGAAAGGCAGGGGAGGACAAATTGATGAGAAGGCGGGAAAAAGATTCCGTGTCTGTTCTCCCTGTTAAACAAAGTAGAGAAGTCGTTCACCTTCCGCACATCAACAAACCCTGGGTTCTAAACAAAGGACCCATGGAGCCCTGGTGGTGCAGCTTTGAGCTGTTGCCCACAAGGTCGGTGGTTTGAACTCATCAGTCACTCTAGAAGCAGGATGAGGCTCTCTGCTCCTGTCAGGACTTAAAGTCTCAAAAACCCAAAGGGATACTTCGACTCATTTCTATTGGGTGGTTATGAGTTGGAATTGGCTCAATGGCAGTGGATGGGTTAAAATATAGACGCTAAAGCAGGGTACCTGAGACTGATATCCAGATGCTGGCACGGCCCAATGGAGAGACTGAGGTTTTCAACTCAGGCTCCTGATAAAACAGTGCCCCAGGCCAGGCACCCTCTGCTTTCACATTCAGGACTCCTGCTGTGATCAGTTAACCATAACTACATTTGTATTAAGTCACACACACACACACACACACACACACACACACACACACACACTCAATCGCTCTCAGTTCCTTTCCTATACCCTACACTGGAGACTCCATGATCTATGAACCCTTCCTCTGATGGCTCATTGCTGCTTAAGGGGTAAGGGTTTAAATCAGCCTCCGCATCAGCCCCAGATTGTGGTAGAAATGCAAATCATGATGCCAGCCTCAGATCACCTCCTGAATCAGGACGTCTGTGACGGACCCAGTCATCTGAGCCGTAAGGAGTCCCCAGTGGTTCAGATGTAGGTACAGGTTTGAGACGACTGGTTTAGAAAGGGCTATCAGGCTCACATGCCCCGAATGGGACTAGGGATGGTGCTGGCGGTAGTGGCTTGTGGAACAGGAGGTGAGCTCTCAGAGTAAAGGCCGTGGGAACAGCTGAGTTAGGAAAACACTCAGGGTGGTGGCAGGCTTTGTTCTTAACCCCACTGCTCATCTCCTGGAAGGATCTGCAGGTTGGTTTACTCTGATGAATTCTTGCCCTTTCCGCATGGTTCCTGCTCACAGAGACCCAGAAATTCTCTACCATGTTAGGCACATTGTTATTTTTAGATTAAGTCTTCCTTTTTTTAAGGAAGAGTCCCTGTCATGGAGGAAGTACAGCCAGATGCTGCTTAGAATTGGAGGTGGTGAGACTTCCTCTCACGTATTTTGCCTGTGTTATCGTGGGAAATGAGTGCCTGGAAAGAGACATCACGCTTGGCAAAATGAAAAAGAAGAAGCTGTGTAAGGATATAGAGTGACGCAGTAGCTGCAGCCCTGGGATCAGTCATGACACTGATTGTGAGACTAACACAGGACCGGGCAGGGGG
Source organism: Echinops telfairi (assembly GCF_000313985.2). Lineage (NCBI taxonomy): Eukaryota > Metazoa > Chordata > Mammalia > Afrosoricida > Tenrecidae > Echinops > Echinops telfairi. The sequence continues at coordinate 19,288,968 of NW_022103904.1, forward strand.
TTGCCCTATTGCACACAGGGTTGCACACTTAATGACAACAACAAAGAGTACAGCACATTGCTGATAGACACCGTCATTGATGGTTAATCACACTCCGGCTGTGGATTTGAGGGTTGCTTCTGATTTTTCAGAACTTAGGTTTCCTTCCTTTGAAAGACTTTCTCAGGAAGAATTTCTAAGACTGAATTTGCTTAGTAATGAAAGGTGCTACTGTTTCTTGAGCATTTACTACCTGCTAATCATATTCTACGTAGTATCACAAAAGCCAGTACAGCTGGGCTTATATTCAATAGGGTGTGTCTTACTCAAGGCCCCACATCTTCAAAGCCAGGAGAGCCCAGTTTTGAACTTAACCTTGCCTACCTTCAAGCACCATGCTTGTAACCAGAATGCCAGGAGTGAGCTCAAGTCCAATCTTGGGATGGTTGCCTGCATCTCCTCAAGTGTGCAATGAAGGTAACTGGGCTTCCTGCAGCATGGAGTGAGAGGATGGGACCCAGTGAGAGGAAGCATATTGGGATCATGGCAGAGACCCAGAGCTTGGGGAATGTGCCCCACCACCACCACCACCACCACCACTGCCCTGTACCCAGAGCCTGAGTAAGACTCGTTTCTGGCACCTTGCATGTTTCAGGTCAGTTTGTTGACCAATCGGGGTGGCCAAGGACACTCGTAGCAGATGACGCCTGGATTTCAGAATAACTACGACTGAAAACACACCGCACATTTCTCAACTATTTTTACTCACATCCACAAACAAGAAGAACATTACACTAAGCCCCAAAGCAGCAAGGGGGCCGGAGGTTTCAGAAAATAGTGGAATGGAGAGAACATTGGGTTGCAGGCCGGATACAGTCCTCACTAATACGTGACCTTGTACACTTGTACTCCAGTTCTCTGTGCCTGTTTCCTTATGAACAAAACGGGACGGCACGTACCTCATAGGATTCTTAGCTGTAAGGCTTTGTTATCTAAAAGAATGAAGCCATTTGAACCCCGGGTTCCTCGTCTGTAAGTGAAGACGGCTCATGGTAGTAGTGATGGTCATTATCATTCTCTTTGCTGGGTTTTCACAGACCATGGAGATAGCAACTGTGGCCATGAAGTTGATAAGACTGTATGGTCTGACCCTGGTCCCTCTCCAGTCTTACCTCCTCCTTCCCTCTTATTGTAACTCCAACCTCCACAGGCTCTGCTGCCTGCAGACCTGCTGATAGGTTTCTGCCTTCGGTGGCCTGTAGTTTGAAACACCCTGTCGTCTGGCTTCGTGCAGCTTCTTGCTCCTTCACCCTTTGGCTGTGTGCCTGCAGCCTCCTATCCACTGTCTCTCTACGTCCCCTGGAACATGGGCTCCAAGCAGGTCTCCCTGATTTGTTCCTTGCTCTAACCTAGACACCGGAATCGTGTCTGGCACTAGCAGGAACTCAAAACATTATTGTTGACTGAATGAATAAAACTCTTCAAGTGTTCCATGATGATGGTTCCTGTCTGAATCTCCTCACCATCTTCCAAATCTCTCTGCTTTTCAGGAACCCTATCATTGTGAGGTTGATAGGGGTGCAAATGAGCCTGCTCCCTGGTCCCCCCTCCTCCCTGATCTAAAAATCCTCTACACCTGTCCACAGCCCTGAGGACTCACCTGCAAAACGGAAATACTAAAAACATCACTGTGCCACCTCCAACCTGCCCTGTTCCAGCCAAAGACTCTAGGATGGCCCCGGAGAATGTGACCCAATGTACGCCTTTTGACAGGGACGTAAGAAGCAGACAAGGCCTAGCCAGGTGCCCTGTGTGTTCTGTGAGTGGATATTGTCGTTGGGGGTGGTCACCTGCACCTGGGTATGAAGGACATCAATTCAAATTGCAGCCCTCCTCCACTCTATCCATTTCCGGATCTGTGACACGGGGAAGGGAACCCTTCGGGAGAGAAGCGAGCGGGGAGAGCACGTAAATGAAGCAGCCCTCACCTGGCCCTCAGCCACTGCACATGGCTTCACGCTCTGGGAAGCATTCCTTTATCCATACAGAGAGCACAGGCAACTGCAAGGGCCCTACCCATAGCAGCACCCATAGTGTCACCCAGAGGTTACTGTCACTCTAGTCCAGAGGCATCATTCATTTCTCCTAGTACGGGACATTCTGAAATGCCCAAGATTGACCTGATGTTTCCTGTAAAGTGACTCATTTCCAGATGCAAGCTGCCATCTTCTGCACTCTGCATTTCCTCACACCCCGGAGGACGCGCTGTGTCTCATCTGGTTCCCACAAAATATCGCCTGTGCTTATGCTAGACAACAATGGCCAGCCCTGAGTTCCGCTCGCTAACACATACCACTCCTACTCAGGAGCATTTCCTCTGTACAATGCCGGACACTGCCCTGCGTTCTCTAGAGAAGGTGGTGAGCAAAAGGGAAAGGCTCTGCTCCCATGAGGCTCACATTCCACAGACAGTAATGGGGTTGGGAATGACCCTTGGGGCTGAGGTGAGTTCTGCTATTTCAATGACGATTGAGTGGTTCTCAACCTTCCTAATGCCGTGACCCCCAACCATAATATTATTTTCGTTGCTACTTCATAACTGTCATTTTGCTACTGTTATGAATCGGGT
>NW_022103904.1:19293151-19305631 GCF_000313985.2 Echinops telfairi
AGCTCATTTCCCCTCTCCCCACCCTCCCTCCCTCATGATATCATCTCCTTTTGCATAGAAAAAAGCAGAACCGATGAGGGAAACGTTCACACACACACACACACACACACACACACACACACGATAGGCAAACCTTGTTGTGCACTTTGTTTTACTGCACTTCACAGACAGTGTTCTTTACACTTGAAGGTTTGTCACAAGTGGGTTGAGCAAGACTTAACCAAGCTGCCATTTTTCCAACATGTACTCACCTTGTGTGTCTCTATCGCATTTGAGTATTTCTCACATCTCAAACATTTTTATAATGCTATTGTACACTTGATAGCCTAGAGTAGGGTCGATCAAATATAACTCTTCTAGGCACTGGGAAAAGAAAGCTTTCCTAAAACAATGAACAGAGCCTGCAATACCCCAAAGGTGTGGCAATGAGTGGCACTTATTTGGGAGTCACACGGTCCTGGGTCTGTAAGTATCACTAAGGGACTTTGAGGAATTTGTCCCACTTTTGTGGGCTCAGTCACCCCTTCATTAAAATAGAGGAGCTGATGTCAAGGAGTTCAAGAAAGAAAAGAATGTTTTGAAATTGGTGGTGGTAGCAATTGTTCACTACTGCTTGATGTGATGGAACTATGGAATGGTATGGTATCTGCATTAATGCCAATAAAATGGTTTTGAAAACAGTAGGGTACCAAGCACTGTGCTTTCCAAGCTGTTGGGAGACTATGGAGTGTGAGAGTAACTTCCATGAAGGCAGTTATTCCACTTCCTTGGTTGTCCTTTTTATTCCCACTCCTACTTACGGCCTCATAGAATACCATTATAGATTTTTACCATTAACCGTGGGTTCCTGAGGCGGTAACTCTTTACAGGAGCAGAAATCCTCATCTTTCTCCTGATAAAGAGCTGGTGGATTCAAACCGCTGACCTTTCAGCAGGATCAAGGCAGGGCCAGGCTTTCTGTCAGCCATCTTGAGTAAGCGGTACAAGCCCTCTTTAAAGGTTTCAAACCCAAGAATATTACTTTAAGGACTAAGGAGCCCCTGACCTATGCCATGCTATTTTCAGTCGTTCATATGCATGTGAAAGTTGAATATTGAATCAGGAAGACTGAGGGAGAATCAATACATTTGAATCATGGTGCCAGGGGAGAATATTGAAATTACCAAGGACTCCCAAGATCACAAATAGGACAGAGCATCTTGGAAGAAGTCCAGCCAGAATGCCTCTTATAAGCAAGGATGGAGAGACTTCATTTCACATTCTTTTGACGTGTTAGCAGGCAAGACCAGTCCCTGGAGATGGACGTCATACTTGGTAGTACGGGGCAGCAAAAAAAAAGAGGATGATCCTTGGCAGGATGGATCGACACTGTAGATGCAAGAAGGAATTCAAACCTAAAAATAATGTTCTTTATTACAGGACTGGTGTGGATGGTCCAGGAGTGGACAGTGTTCTGTTCTGTTGTACATAAGGTCACTCTGGGCCAGGATGTTCTGGACAGCACCTGCCACCACCAACAACAACAACAAGTAGGTCTGTTGGGGGAGTGGGTCAAAGGTTAGACTGCTAGCTGCAAGATCATCAGCTCAAGCCCTTCCGCCCCTCCACAGCAGAAAAATAAGTCTGCTCCCGTGAAACTACCTAGTCTCAGAAACCGTGTGACACAGGCCTCTCCACCACGTCCCACAGGGCTGGCGTGAGATGGAGTTGACCAGCATACCATGAGAGTGGACTCGGGAGTCCTTCCAGAGACTCTCCTTCCGATACTGACACCAAGAAGAGGTTTTGATCAAAAATGTCAGTGTGTGGTTGAAATGGAAAGTCCAGGATTTTACTGGGACGCAAGGCCATGTGAAAATTAGGAATCACAAGGCCCTGATGATGCGGAACCAAGTGATAGTAGAGGGAGCTAGTTCATAAAGTATAAGGGACTTCCATATAAAGCCAGCAACTCATGGCTATTTATGCGACGGTTAATGCGGTGAGGATGTCAGAGGGCTGGAGAGCCAGTGGCTCACCCGCGGTAGGAAAGTATACACAGGCCCAAGGTCTCACCCATACAACCATTTATTTCAAAGGGAACGAGCATTCTGAAGGAGGAACGGGCCAGTCTGTGGAGTAGGGGCCACCTAGCGTGGAACAACGCAGAGATGGTTATTCTACCTTTACAAATGTACGCGAACTAAGGGGAGAAATAGTCATGATTGTTGGGGTGGGGGACTTCTGATAAATTCACTTTTCTTTATTTTTCCAGCCCAGAAGTGTCATGGCTTTCTCCTAGGTTATTGTACACTGTCATGGGTGTGGATTTTCATTATTATATTGGGCAACGAGTTTTCTCTAAGTCATTTCTTTCCCTACTGTGCCTGCTCAAAGTGGGAAAGAGGTCTCTAACCTCAGGGTCCTTGAATTAGCCAGCTTTCCTGCAGTTTATCAGCTGACCTCTTCTTGGCCACTCCCTTATTCCTAGGGTATTTTTCAGTGGAATTTTCCAGCTTTCCCATTCTTTCCCTAAGGGTACATCTGATTGGTAGGAAATTACATAATTTTCTAAAAAAATGTTTACCCATTCACAAAATAAGAATTAACTTGGTACATCTGCCCTCAAAACCATCGTGAGCCTCTCTTTGCATGAACACACAAGGACACGTGTAATTCTCTGATTTATATCAACTATGTGCCTGTTGGGGGCTCCGCTTTCTGAGCAGGGTGGTACCTTAATCAAGCAAAAGTCCAAAGCAAGAAAAATCATGCTGTGCTCTAAAACTCACCACGTGCTTTTCTCAGGGTAGAGTAGAGAGTTACAGAAATGGCAGAGTTGTATCTAAGTTTATTTTAAATAGGGTTTTGACCTAAGACCGTATCCTATGCACCATCTCAGAGGCCCCAAGTGAATGCTGTACTGTTCTTACTCAGTATCTTAAAAAAGAAAAAGAAAAAAAAAGTTGTAACAGCCGTCTGAATAGCTCAATCAGTGTTTTATTTTGGAAAGAAAAATGAGCCATAATTGCATTGCTACAATCATAAGGGAGCTTGGCATTTTAATAGTAGAGCTTTTTCCTTTTCCCCCAAAGAAAATTACACTTGACTTCCTGCTGGGTTCAACACTAGCTGCCTGCCCGACAGAACTTCACTTCTTTGTGTACAAAACCTTCAACATTCGTCTACAAGGTTTTCTGGTTTGGGGTTTTGGTTTGTTTTTTAATGTTGAGGAGATTCAATTTACCATTTCCAGATTTTTCTTACATTTGTATTACCTGAAAATGATCTGTTGTTCAATCTTGTCCTTAGAAAAGCAAGTACACTTTTTGAGGGAGGTATAGAGTCTTGACCAAAATATAAAATAAGAGTGCAAAGGCAAGCACTGAAGCGTGTGGTCCTGACCACGTTCCTGGGTGAAATCTCAATGCCTGTTGTGACTACCCCATCAGGACCCTCACCACCCCTGCCGCACACACACCTGGGTGGGTGGCAGTCATCATTATATGAGAAGATGCTGTGGAGTGCTCACATAAAAGCCCACAAAGTGTGCCAGGCTGGTCTAGAGGCTCGATACATACTTCTTATGGGGTTGACCCTCTGGGTCCCCATTTTGCAGATTCAGGGGTGGCGCTCATCTGAGGAAGAGATAAGCTCAAGAAAACAAGAGGTGACTCATGAGAAACTCATAAAGCACCACACACCTGAAGAGACGGTCCTGCACCAGACCATGAGACCTGTGGGAGCCATCTCTTCCCTGAGAAACAAGGAGCACTCCCTGACATCCCCCATGCCCGAACACTCCTTCCACGACCTCCAGGCCCACCTACGGGGCTTAGTTCCAAGGACCTTTATCAAGAAAAAGGCTAGCCACGGTGTCAGCCTCCGGGAAGTCCGATGGTCAGTTAGGACCCACATGGAGTCTCTTAGTTTCTAAGGAAGAACTGCCCACCTCTGCTGCAATAGCCACACAGCAGAAGACCATGCCTTCGACACACTGAGCTGGCTACCAGCTGTGAGGTGGCCTCGGTTTCCCAACTCCCCCAGGAGGAATAGAAGGGACCTGCAGGATGGAGCAGCTGCAGGGCCCACAGTGGGCTTGCTCCCTGATCCCTTTGAGCCCAGGGTCAAGGGTTGAGGTCCCCCTAAAGAGGGTCTACTAACAAACCATAGAAAGACACTGAACAGGGTTTAAAGGCTCCAGTACTCTGCCACCGCCCTGTTTAGACTAACATACCCTCCTCTGCAGATCAGGACAGAGGGATAGATTGGCTTGTCAGGATCACTCAGGACTCGGGCACAGTATGATCCTGTGATCCTCGTTCCTGGCATTTGTTTTGAGAAAATTCCTTAACCTGGGGTTCTCTTTAAAGCCTGCATTCTTTGTATGGAATAGGAGGTCCCAGAAAGAGGTCTGTTTGCTGGTAAACCATCAGCAGGCCTGGCTGCATCGGCATGTAGAAGTCTGTGAATCAACAATGTCCGGCTTTCAGGCCTGAGTACAGAGGTCTGGAAAATCCCTTTATATAATAAGTGATAGAAATGTACCTTTCTCAAAAGAAAGTTGTGCCCTTGGCTTTGTTATCTTGGAGGTTTCTTCCAGTCTAAGCTATCCCGAAATCTCAAGTCGAGGAGCACTGTTAAACATTCTTGGGGCCCTCACTGATCGAAGCCCCTCCACCCTTCCCTGGAACCCGAACAGGGCATTGGGAGAGGGATGCTCCCTCACTGCTGCCTCAGTCTCACAAGGTTCTTTCCATCCATGGCCGTGAACTGATATAATGATCTGCACAAATTAGTTGGGAGAAAAGAGCTTCTCTTCCACCGTTAGTAAGATTCAATAAGAAAGCAAGTGCACTATCTACCATAGCACCTGTTGCCTGGCAGAAACTCATGTGTTGAAGCTGAGGGGAGAATGGAGGTCCTCTGGGTGGGGGGGGAGCAGGGGGGCAGGGGAAATTCATGGGAGTTTTGGGATTGGAGAGGCTGGTCTGGTCTGACTTCCAGCCTCTCTGTACCACTGCTCTGCAGACACACCTCATCTGGTGTGTGTCCTCCCACCTGGGTGAAAGGGCTGAGTGCACAGTCGCTATCTGCTTGTTTTGTAACACTGAAACTCTTTAACCCTACCACGGAAGGGGGAAATCCCAACAGTCCCCACGCTCTCATGAGCTGCAATTCCTGAGAACATATTGCTCTTCAATCTTTGTTCAGTTGTACTAAGGATCACTAGACATACATATAGACGGAATAGAACACCTGTTTTCTCGTTTATATGCCTCCTGTAGATTCCATCCTAAAGCATCAAGCGACTCTGTCTGACCCTATTCTCTCATTTTGATAGGGCTCATCTTCTAGTCCTGCTCGATGTACCTGGCTAAGCTTACGAATGAAAGGTTGGTGGTTCAAACATTCAAAGAAGTGCCTCAGAAGAAAGGCCTGGTGATCTTCTTCTGAAAGATCTCAGACTTGAAAGCTTTGTGGAACAGTCTCTGCAAGCAGGTCACCGCGAGTCTACTAGCACCTTCTAGGACCTTCTTTCTGAGAAGGGACCGCTTTCTGAGGACGTCTGCTCTGTGTTCTTTCCATGTTCCCCAGACGATCCATAACCAAACCCGCTGCCATCAAGTCGATTTCAACTCAGAGCAGCTCTGCACAGCGTTCCGGAGGCTTCATAGATCCTTATGGAGACAGATAGCCTCATCTTTTTCCCCAGCAGTGGCTGGTAGTTTTGAACTTCTGACCTTGTGGTGGTTAGCAATCTAACACTTACCTCATAGAGCCCCCAGAGCCCCCAATTTCCTTGGAATTCTGAAAGTATTGTATTACGGCTCCTTTTTAAAAAAATAAAATAACATATTTATTTTTAACTGTGAGTTAGTACATATATCATGCTATTCCACAGTTCAGTCACATCAAGCAGTGGTGTACAATTGCTGCCACAATCAGTTTCCCAGCATTCCTTTCCTTCCTGGATCCCTTGACATCATCTTCCACCTTCACCCCCAGGAACCCTTATTCTCTGGCTGTCCCTATAGGTTCGTCCATCCTGGGGTTGATATGGATCCTTTTTATGAATCACTTTCTCCAAACTCCAACTCCACCCTCATCTACTCACAAGACTCTGCATACACTCATCTAACTGGTCCCTGTACGAGACAACACTTGGCCCTCTTGGGAGCATGCTGACTTCGGTTTGGGGTCACAGTGCCTTGTGACACATGTGGCCCCTAAGGACACTCTAGGACAGAGGCTGGGTGCATTTGAGGATTGGCTAGATTCACAGGTCTGTGGAGCCGGGGAGGAGGAAGGGTACATTTTCCCCCTCCCAATCAAGCTGGACAGAAGAGGAGCTTGTCTCTAGGAAAGAATATGTTCTTGGGGCAAAGTCCTCATGGAGCTGCCTTTCCTTTCAACAGCTGGAGCATGGCAGTGAGAAACCCAACTGCTTCCGAACATTGAAGAAGCCATCCAGCGTGAACTAGCCATCCACCCTGCATGAGCACTGGCCCCAAATAAAGTGCATTTGCTCCGAAAGTCTGTTGTCCGTGCCTGACTCAATCTCCAATAAAATCCACCTCATCTCTCAGGACCCAGCTGATATCGCCCTGGAAAGAGCCTCCTCGCCGCTTCTCCTAGAACTGACCCACTCTGATGAGTGCCACTCACTGCCCCCCTTCGGGGTCTGTGTGGGGTCGGCCTCTCAGGATTCCTCCAAGGTCCGCCTGGGCATAGCCCACCCACTGCCCCTCTCGGGTCCGGAGGAGGGATTCAACTCAGAAAGCCTTGAAATGACTCTGTTCTTCAGACAGTAAGTGTGGCTCTCCGCGGTGGCCTTTCCCACTGAGGCAGAGAAGAGAAAGTTGGAAGTTAAACGGAATATGCTGACCCCTTGATACGACTGAAGGATTGAAATCTTCAGTGGTATGACATGTTAATTGTGCGCCAATACAAATGTTGGGGAGCAAAAGAAACATGCCGTTGCCTTTTCTATAATGCGAAGCAAAGAACACTGATGGTTTGGGTTCTGCGTCCTCTGCTTCCTTGGCCACCTCGATGGGCATGTGTGAGCCTCCCCTCCTTAGCTGCGGTGAAGAAAACCACATGGAAGGAACACGGAGACAACACTGTAACGTGGGTCATGACCTGCATCTGGAAGAGGATGGGAGTCGCAGGTTCTTCCACAGCTCCAAGCTGTGTCCAAAAAAGTCTCAGAAACATGGGGGTAAGTGGCAGGCTGTTCAATTAAATGCACACACACACACACACACACACACACACACACACACACTGTGGTAGTTGTATGGTCATTTGTCAATTGGAGTGGATTAAAACTGAAGGCGGGAGTCTAGGCTGTCAATAGCCAATGAGGCCTCTGTGTGGGCATGGCCTTCTCCTAAGGATTCTGGGAATTCCTGTATTTCCTCCTTGGAAGAGACTCTCTCTCTGTGGACTCCCTGAGAGACTCTCTACTTATAAGACACAGGGATCTATGCTGATGGCAGTGAGAGCCCTAGACCTGGAGAAGCCACTGCCTCATCCGCTTGCAAAGTTGTCCTCATTAGCTCTGGAGCCAGACACATTCTTCTCCAAACCAAACTACCCCGGAGGGAACCGTTCCCATTTTCTGAAGGCCCCAGGCTGCTTCTTGAACCAGAGTCATGTGATCTACATAGGAAGAGACAGCCAGGGGCTGCTGAACTGGAGACACCTGGGAGCAAAAGGAAGGCAGGCGGACAGGTGGAGGCCAACATTGCTGGAGGGCAGGCAGTGGGCATACAACTGAGAAATACTGTGCGGGTTGAAGGTGCTCTGCACTGCTGGAGCCCAAAATTCAAGGTCAGGGAGAGCCCGGCATGGCAGCCTTGAGCCCCATTCTGAGGGAGTTGACCTCCATCCTGAGGTCAAGGAAAGCCACCCATGCTCATGGTGCAACTGGAAGAACATTCTGAAAGTTGCATGTGGAGGGGCGAGGTTGTTATCTGTGACTTTCCGTTCAGAGTGACCAGAGAAAAAGAACACTGCCAAGCATCTGTTGTTGTTGTTGTTGTCATCGTTACTGGCTCTGTGAGGAGCTCAGTGCCAGGAAACTCGAGGGACAGGAGTAGAATGCGTGTGAGAACTCCCCCTGAGCTAGCAGGGCAGTGTCCAGCCCTCTCCCACCAGATGAACACACCGGCTGTTCTTGGTTGAAGGCCAAGGCAGCCTGGGAAAGTACCAAGGAGGACTTTTTCTAGCTAGTGAAGATCTGTCCAGGGTGGTGACAGCCCCAGGAGCCTGGGTCGGCAGAGGGTGACGCTGGCGGTGGTGGGACAAGCAAGAACCTATCGGGAGAAAATGGGTTGTTGGTGGGAAGAGCAGCAGGGAAAGAAGGACCCTTGGGAGACGGGGGTGCTCACGTACAAAGGTCACAATAAAAAGGTGAAAGGAGCAGTGTGGGACAAGACTGAGGTTCTGATTTCTTATCTTGTATCAGAGCCAGAGATCAGGAATGCTGGCTGACGTTTGGCCCAGGGAGTTTCTCCGAGGAAACGCAAAAGGATGGTCCACATTAGGACTGCTGAAAATAAATGCTGTGTTCATCCATTTATTTACCTTTATCCTATAAGGATAAAAATACAGGCACTCCAGTACCACACAGAAATCCATCACTAAACTTTCCAAGGGCAGCTGTCTCCAAAGGTCTTGATTTTTATGGACACGTTATGGTGACTCAATGCAGAACTAGATTTTATTCTTACGGAGGTTTTTAACCTTTCTACAAGAGAATATGAGGAGCTTGTATTTCTAAAAACAACTTGTTTTTACTTTTTCTAGTTCTTTCTAAATTTGCCTCCATGACTTTCCTTACCTGATCTGCCGTTTTTATGGTTAGTTGTCAAATCCAGTCTGACTCATGGCAGCCTCATCAGGAAAAGAGTAGAAGTGGCCCCTGAGTTTCCTGGACTCTATATATTTTCATAGCTTCCATGTACTATCTAATAGTTCGATGATTTTTAAAAGTTGTGCAATCATGATCACAATTTAGAATATTTTTTCTTTCTTTTATTCTTTTTATTAGCTCCCCATCTCCCCCCAACATTTGCCGTATGCCTCAGAAAATTTTAATCCAGTTACTGTTTCCATTGATTTACCTATCCTGTATTTCATATACAGCAAAGCATACGAAATACAATCAAACCCAACGATTATAACAAAATAAGCCAGAGAAGAACTTCAACCAAAGAGAAAGCAGAAAACCCAAACAAATTAAAAATGGGTCAACAGTGAGAACAAGTGGTAAAGTGCTACATCTGACTACATCTGCATCAGTCCACTTTCCAATCCACTTTGTCTGATAGCAAAACTATTCATATCCCTGGTCAATGATCAAATGGGATTCACCTGAGGCTTAATCCATGTGGGAATTCTATAAATGGAGTTGGGGTTTTCACAGTCATCCAGAACCTTCTGCAAACCTTTAAGACCCTAGACACGATTTTTTTTCTGACAGCTGTGCACCATTGGGTTCTTTGCCACACTTTGCTATACAACCGATGTCTTCAGCACCTGTATCTTCAGTGGGAACAAAATTTTTAGACTAGGACTATGATGAATATGTGACCTCAAAATCCATTCATGTATCAATGGCATATATACATATGAACCTTGATTCACTTTCGGGACATCCTTATCATTTTAATAGAGAACATTAAAAATCATCCCTATAGGACATATGACAATTCTATTGATGGTGTCATTAATTTAGTCAATAATATAAAATTTAAAGCACTTGTGAAAATGAAAATATACATGGATAGGACAGCTTTTTACTTATTTGTTTATTTAAAATGTATACTTAAAAATTAAATCATATTAAGAATAGTTGTACAATTACCATCACAATCATTTGTAGAACATTTTCTTCTTTCTTGTAGTCATTGTTAGCTCCCTATTTACCCCTGCCTCCTCTGCCATACCCACAAGGAACCATTAATCTAGTTACTATGTCTTTAGATTTACCTCTGCTGGATCTCATATACAGAAAAACATAACAAAAAGTAAAACAAAATTTTAAATAAACTAACAACAATAACAAAGCAAAATAGAGAAAACCCTTAAATCAAAAAGAAAGCAGAAAGTATTAAAAGCTAGAACAAATTTAAAATGAGTCCAAAGGGAGATCAAATGATAAGGTGTTAAATTTTAACCTAACAGCATCTTCAATAACTACTTTCTAAATCACTTTGTATCATAGCAAGGCTATTCAACTCCCTGATCTATAGTTAAAGGGGATTCACTAGAGGCTTATTCCATCTGTGTTTCCCCTTCACTTTTTTTTTTAAGTGGGCCAAAGGGGAGATTAAATGATAAGATAACACATTTTAAACTAACTATATCTATTACAATATATCTCTGTCTGATAACAAGGCCATTCACATTCCTCGATCATGGTCAGAGGGAATTCACTGAAGACTGGGCATACTGAAAATGGATGTGAGGCTTCCACTGTCATCCATAGACTTCTCCAAACCAGGTGTTCACAGTTTAAGCTCTCATTCCATTCCCTCTTTCAGATTTGGATTTTATTATTACAATCCTTGGATTATACAGGCTGATGTACCTCTTCCATGTGGACTTAATTGACACCTTACTTAGATGGCTGCTTGTTTTACGACGTCTTAAAGACCCCAGACATTATTCCCTCTGATTGATGGTGTGGTAGTTAAATAATTTAATGTCAACTTAAAAATGTGTAAAAGTGTACAAGTGGAATCTAACCTGTCAATTAGGTCACAGATAAATGGTTCTTCCTTTGGGGTATGGCCTCCTCATAAGGAGGACCCTTGGATCCTCTTTGCCTCTCTCCCCTTTTGCCTTCCTGCCTGCTGGTACTGGGTTACTGACCCAGAGATTTTTTGGAGGCCTGCCATATTTCCACCGACCTTGGATCCACATGACTCTTCACCCACTGGCCTGTGATCTTCCTACATTCTGCATCATTCCATGTAGCTGCATCAGTCTGAAGAGAGGCTTACAGACTAGTATCAGACTTATGGACTTGAGTTGGACTGGGCTTAGACACTTTCTTGATTTAGAATTACTTCTTGATATAAAGCTCTTCCTCAGGCCATCTATGAATGCCACTGGATTTGTTTATCTAGTCAACCCAGCCTAACACAGCTGGGCATCATCTCGTTTCGTTGCCACACTTTGCAGTGTCATCCTTATCTTCAGCGATCCCTTCACGAGGGCAAGAATCAAGTAGGGTCATGTAATAAGAACTAATTGTTCTTACATTTGGGCTATAAGTAAGTACCAGCCCCAAATCCATGCATATATCTATGGTTTATGAATGGCTCTGGTTTCCCTCAGGGGCATCATTATCATTTTGTTAGAGGAAATTATCAACCGTAAGGTAATTCTATTGATAGTATCATTAATTTGACTTGAACGGATTAAAACCAAGTGATTTGAAAGCATTCACACAAAAAGGATTGGATATGGGGAAAACTTTCAATGATTCTTTTTTCACAGAATCAGAACTATACCTGCTGAACTCTGACATGTCATTTTAAAAAAAGAAAGAAAAGAAAAAAACAGCAAATATGTGGTAATCTTGAGTTGCCATAACTTAGGTACCCTCAATGCAAACGATTGAACCAAAGTCCAATGACTTCCAAATCCATATCCTTGAAATAGTAATCACCTGCTGCTTCGCACATTCGGAGTTTCAGTCTTAAATCCAAGGAAGTATGTCAGTTCCTTTAATGTGCTATATGTGTGCTTAAAGTAAAGTTCACTTCACTTAGCGAGGTTTCCAAATTGGATCCTTCTGGTATGGTCTAAGGCAGGAGGTTGTATAGCACACAGCCTGGGTATCAAAGCACTGAATAGAAACTAGATTAAAAGTACCCAATTAGGAATATAATAGCAGGCATCTTCTCCTTTAAGGAGGACCTATGTAAGAAATATTAAGCATTTTCCCAAATGGTAGGTTTGACCCATCTACTCTAGCGCCCAATGGAAGGGAAATCACTTTCTCCAACAAGAACAAGCTCACCTTCCCCACCCCAACCCCTGGACCTGCATTTTTATTAAGGCTCACTACACACCATTGTAGAAGCATCTGTGGATTGGGTGTGAGCAAAGAGCAATGTTATATGGCAAATTTGTTTTCTCCCCACAACATGAGGAACTGATCCCGCAGTTTTTAAAATATACAAATAAGGAGGTGATATGTCTTCATGAGCATTAGGCAGGCTCACCATGTCATTCCTGAGGCGATCGAATTAGAAGGTTACATTGCCTGAGAACAGAAACCTACGTTCATCTGAGTATTTATCCTTAGAGTAGTGGTCTCATGAACTATTTCTCTTTTAGGATTAACTAACTTTATTTTTATTTTTTTAATCATATTCCTTTTTTATCATTTTATTAGGGAATCATACAACTCATCACAATCCATACATACATCAATAGTGTAAAGCACATTTGTACATTCATTGCCCTCATCATTCT
>NW_022103904.1:19307361-19308454 GCF_000313985.2 Echinops telfairi
TAGTTAGTTCAAGGACTGTTTGTTGGCCTTTAGGAGTGCTTTCCAGTCCAGTCTGTTGGGGCACCACACCCTGGCCCCAAAATCCACTTTCAGCATTCCCTGGGGACATCGCTGCTCCATTCCCTAGCTGTTCTGTTGCACCCCCTTAGTGTTTTGCCTTGGTGTGGTGGGATCAGATTGGGCACAATTCCCACACTGTGTCTCCGGTGTTGTTCCCAGTAGGGCTATGGGTCAGTGAGGGATGTCATGTCTTATAGTGGGGCCAGCCATGTGGTCCTCTCTGTAGACTGGCTGCTCTAAGCAGGAACATCGTCCTCAAGGGCTGGTGGGTCAGGATGTGCTCCACTCTCTCCCTCCTCCCCCTTCATCTGCTCCTGTTTGCTCTGATCAGATATGTCCCTCTCCCAGAGCTGCAGATTCAATATCATCCTTTCAAATAAATTCTTCTGGGAGGAGGGGCAGGTGTCCACGCAGCAGTTGGGATTAGGGCCGGCCCCTCAGACCTCTCCACTGGTTCCCTACGCCAAGCCAGAATGTTACATTCACATCTTGGAGCACTGGGTTGAAGTCTGGTCTCGCTTTCCCTGTGGAGATATAAATAATACCCTGCCCCTTGGGTGGGTTAGTGCCCTGGGCCCCTACTACCCATTTCTTTATTATTATTATTTTCCTTTCCTCACCTCCTTTTTAGTTGTCTGCCATATGTATCCCTGTATTTGGTCTGGTCCCCGCCATACTACCTGGTCCTCAGCCCTGGAATGTTTGTATAAAGTAGTTTTTCCCTATGCCCCTTTTGCATTTTTTTTAAAGCTTACCTCAGCAGACTCATGATGTACTTGTCCTTTTGTACCTGACTTACTTCAGTTAGCATTAATTCCTCCAGTTCTTCCCATGCAGCAATGTGCTTCATACATCCATCACTGCTTTTTACTGATGTGTAATACTCCATTGTATGTATATACCACAGCTTTTTAATCCACTCTTCAGTTAATGGAAATTTGGGTTGTTTCCAACTCCTTGCAATTGTGAACTGTGCCGCAATGAACATTGGAGCACAGATGTCTGGCCTTGGTTTGTTTCTTGCCTCTTCTGG
>NW_022103904.1:19317247-19318251 GCF_000313985.2 Echinops telfairi
CACGGGCTCCAAATGGTCCCGGCTCTGGCAGAGACAGTGGCAGGGTTAAGCTCAAGTTCTAGTCGGCCTCCACTGTGGTAAGCCAGAAGCCCTCAGCCCCTCAAAGCCTGTGGGTCTGTGCCTACTTATCTTTATGATGCTCCTCCTGCAGTCCAGCAGTGTTGGATTTCCCTCTAAGAAACTCTCCTGGGCTGAATTCTGTGGAGTCCCTCTGGTATGTGTTACTCTGTCGCCATCTCCCAGGAAGTCTTTTGATGGTTGACTAACTTTAGTCAGCATAATGGTTTCCAGGTCTATCCATGTCATAAAGTGTTTCTTGTAATTCAAGACTGTGTTTGAAAGGATGCATAGTAATCCCCGTGTCTATGTAACAGAGGTTCTTTATCCATTCTTCTACTGAGGGGTATTTGAGCTGCTCCCGCTCCTTACTATTGTTAACTTTGCTGCAATGGACATGGGAGACTAATATCTATTCCTGAGTCATATGGTATTTCTATTCCCAGTTATGTTAGGTATCACCCGACCAAGTCCACAATGGTTGTAAATGATTACAAGAACAGGAGCAGTATATAAGATTAACAGTCTCTGCACCCTTTTCAGTATTTCTTGTTTTCTGGTTTTCTTTGGAACTGGGCCTCATTGTGGGTATGAGGTGAGATCTCATCACGGTTTTGATTTGTACCTCCCAGATGGTTAGTGATCTTGTGCATTTTGTCATGTTTGTTAGCCACTGGGTGTCATTTTGGGTAAACTATGTGTCCGTGTCTTTTGTTTACTTTTTAACTGAACTATTTGTTTTTTCTTATTGAGGTATCGCAGAATTTCATACTTTAGTTATAAGCACATTGTGTCATTGCTAAAGATCCCCCCCCTCCGAGTCTGTGGGCTCTCTTTTTACTTTTTTGGGGGGGAGGGGGTGAAGTTTTTTGATGTGCCAAAATGTTTTTGGTTTTAGTAGGTTCTAGTCATCTATTTTGTTTCTCCCGTGTGTGCTTCCTTTATTA
>NW_022103904.1:19320688-19326117 GCF_000313985.2 Echinops telfairi
AAAAAATAAGTGGAATAGTGAAGTAAAAGAGCTGAATAGAACATGTCAAGGGTAACTTGAGATGATAAGTAAATTAATATAATGAAATGTGGAAAGACTTCGAGTTAGAAAGCCAAGAATAATATCATTGATATCATATGGAAGTCAAATTTTGCTGAAGATCATCCAACAATGGCTTCAGCATACATTGACAGGGAGCTGCCAGAGGTTCAGGTTCAGGCCAGATTCAGGGATGAGAAACAAGGGATACCATTACTGATGTCAGATGGAACTTGGCTTAAAGCCGGGAATACCCATATTTACTTTACTTGTGTTTCATTGACTATGCCAAGACTCTGTGGATCGGAACAATCTATGGATAGCTTTGAGAAGAATGGGAATTCCAGAACACTTCATTGTGCTCATGAGGAACATATACACAAGTCATGAGGCAGTTGTGCAGATAGAACAAAGGAACACTGCATGGCTTAAGATCAAAAGTGTGTGTCAGAGTTGTATCCTATCACCACACTTGTTCAATCTGTTTGCTGATCAAATCATCAGACTAGCTGGACTATATTAAAGAAGAATGTGGCATCAGAATTGGAGAAATGCTTATTAACAACCCGTTTTCTCTGTTATTTAGTTATGGTTTTGGAGAAAGATCTAGGACAGGTCCTAATTTTTACTCTGCAATTATTTCATTAATGATTATCTTGAACAAGTGTCCACATGTTATATGGCTAATTGTATTTCCCCCAAATAATTCAACTCATATCCTCTACTTTTATTTTTGTTTTCCTACTGGGATTGTGTGCTTTTCATAATTTAAAAAAATTCCTTACTAAGAATGAATCTCATTTGAAATAATAGTGGTGTGTTAGACCCAGTTGTCTAGAGAAACAAACCAGTGCTACTCATATGTGTATTAGACATAGCTTTATAACAAGAAATAAGTCATCTTAAATCAAGAAGGCATCCTAGCCCAGTCCAACTTAAATCCATGGGTCTGATGCTGACCTAAGCCCCCTTTAGACTGGCGTAGCTATAAGCTAATGGCATAGCAGGGCGAACCAGGATGCAGGAAGATCACAGGCCAGAGCGCGCAGAATCACGTGAATCGAAGGTCAGTGGAAACATGATAGATGGGATCCGAGCCTGAGCTCTGTTGCTCACTTTCTCCCCAATCTCCCCCTTCTGAGTTCCTCCACAGCCCAAGGATTGCTGACGCTACGTGTGCACATATTCTTATAGTCTTGGGGCCTCAGGGCTCTCTGAGATATTTCGACCCCTGATCATGCTCTGAGCCTGCCATGAACAGCCCTCTAGGTCTCAGCTGGTCTACTCCCCTCTAACAGCAGCATGCTCGCACTTCTTTACACCATCCCAGAGCCCTTTGCATGTCTTCTTTTGTAGATACGATCAGGTTTTCTTTGACGAGTGTGAGTTGGATGGATTCTAGCCCCCGTGTATACCTCTAGGAAGTTCACCTTTATGCAAGGTTGTGCCAGTTATAAAACATACCCATCCTTGTAACCCTTGGATTATTAAGGCAAGTGGTATAGGCAACTACTCCCACTCCACGTCCCCAGAGACAGGATGTTCCCAAGCACTCACATGCCGCAGGTGGCATACCAGGGCACACAAGCATCCCTACAGAATACCAGGCCTGTGCACTTTGGGTCTCTCCACCCACCAGCTCAGACACTCTCTTTCAGTGCTTGCCTTCTGTCTCTGTTATAGGCACTTCTTGCCTTGCCGTACCTCTCTGCTTGGCCTTCTCCCCTTCCCATCCCCCTCAGTCCTCTCAGAGTGATGATGACACCTCTTGCTGACCCACATCAGTCCCCCATCACGCTGGCTCACCCTGCTCTGAAGGTCCAGTTAGGAACATGATGTCCTGCCCCAAGGGAGGATACAGCACACAAAGGGGGTCCAGGGGCACTTTTTGAAGTTGGGTGAAGTTCAGGACTTCCAAAATGAGGGCCTGTTATGTACTGGTTGTACTTCTTCCTTAGAGAATGATGAGAAGAATAAATAGCAGGCGTGGGTGTAAGCCTCTGTTTTCTACCTCAATGCGATTGCAGACAACCCTGCAAGGCATACTGCTTTCCTGCTGCTGCTCCTGCAGGTGGCAGTCACGTACCCAGGAGGCTCAGGCTGGGAGCACAGTGACCAACAATGGGGAGTCTCAAATTTCTTTCGACGGCAGGATTGTTCCCTATTATTTCATAAAGAATTAAAATAGCAAGAAAATGTGCTTCTTTTAAGTCAGAGACTGGCTACTCCTGGGTAATAGAAAATGATACAAATTGTCTTCCCTGGAGACCCTTGCTTAGGACCACGGATAAGAGCCACTCACCTGCTTTTCACCTGTCAGAGAGCCCAGGACCTTCAGCCCACAAAGGGTCCTGAAGGGTGTCCTCTGTGAAAGGGCAAACTTCACACAAGGTCTCTGATAAAGGACAGAAGTTGATGAAATTACAAGACACTTCAAGAAGTTCATAGGGCCCTTTCCCTAAAGAGGTAAGTGGGACAGACAGGAGTCATTTATTAAGCATTCCTACGACTACTTTCCAATTAAAATGGCCAGAGAGTTGAGTCAAGCAGATCTTTCCTTTATTTTTGTTAAATAATATTCCAGAAAGTATAGTGCAAACACGTAGTAGAAAAGGTGCAATTAAGAAATGTACATTCACATTTAACATTTCAGTCCACTCATTTCTGAAAAATAAAAAATAGTACAATTATTCAATTACTTTTCTGTTTAACAATCCTGAAAAAGACTGGAAGATACTCTAGTGTTCAGTTTACATAAAAATAGACCCGTATTGTTTATACAAATCTATCATGAGAATTTACCCAGTGATGCTGCATTGTTGTGGTTGTGACTGTAGTTCGGTTGTTCCCATGGCCACAGAAGCATCCTCTGAAATTCCACAGGCTGGAGAAAATGACATCTTTGTCCACTACCCTCTCCACTGTATGGGGGTTATAATCATAGGTAGCTAAACACAGGCTGGGCCCTGAACATTTATACAGCTTCTGAAAGGGAGTCAAGAAAACCCAAGAGTGGAGTTTGGGTTTACCTTAGGGAAAGATGAAATCTCTTTTTAAACAGTGGTCAGAATCATGACAACATTTTCATTTCTGCAAGTTTAATGTTCATTCAGGACAAAGGAGAAGGTGATGTGGGGCAGGGACTTGGGCTGAAGGGAGATGCTGCATAATAATCACAGGTCCACACGAAGCCCAGTTTCTGCAGAATCTCCACAGCGGCTTACTGTATGCTCTGCAGCAAGCCTACAGGTGAATGGGTAGGCCCGGGGCCTGGGCCTATCTTTTGGGCATGCTATATATTTTCAAGTTCAAAGTAATTAAGTTCCACACAACGATAAATTTCATGGCATGCAATTCCAGAGTGCAGGATGGTTTGCATATACACAGTTTCAACGAGGATGAAAGCAAAACTGCTACCTCCCAAGCACTGGGTGCCTGTGTTTCTGATGCTCAGTGCACATTGGCACTGGATGTACACAAGATGGTGAGGGGTGGGCTTCCTTGGGGTCCCAGATATAAGAATGGTCTCCTGAGACTTGTGCTTTGTGCGCCTAGGACCCAAAAGTCAGTGTGGTTGCTGGTGGGAAGCAAGAAGCAAGTTCTTGCTGCCGTCAGGACAAACTTCCTCACTGCACACTTGATTGGGAAACAAAGAGCCACAAAAGGAACACTAAATCTCAATTCCATGCAGACGATCTGACCCAGGGCTACTGCATCCCCAAACTGGGACAACTCTCTCGTCTAGCGTATATTTATGTCCCCCAAAGATTATGTGCTCCTTGACCAAATATCCTAGATCACATGGTGAGCCTTTAGACTCTGTGGGGGTTTTTTAGCCTAAGTCATTACCAATGCCAGCCTTCCTCCTACACCTTCACGCCCTCACTGGGCAGCTACTCTCAATAAATGGCTGAAGTTGGTTGGAAACAACTGTCTGAAAGTGAGAGCTGTAAGACCCAGCACCTCTGGGTAGACTGGGGACATAACATGACCTGGTCATTGTCAAGCATTTAGCCATTCATCATAACCCCTTCCTGCCTCGTGAAAACTCTTAGTCAAGCTTGTCCTTTGAATGCATGCTAATGGCTCGAAGGGAACACTGACCCACTTAAAGTATACTCAGCGGTACACAAAAGGAATATGAAATGCCCTCTGGCAGAGGAAGATGGAGAGGAACAGAAGGCTAGGGTAGTTCGGTTTAAGTCATGCTCTGCACTTGGGGGAGTGTGGGGTGGAGAGATCATGGCCTCTGCCTCTCTCTCTCTCTCTCTCCTTGATGTCTGAGAGGCTGCACAGAACAGATGGGGCAACTGTCCTCTTGAAGAAGACCATGCCCTTTTCATAGCCACAATGATATGCGTGCTCCCAAGCAGCTGTAGAATGTGAATTAGGGCAAGAAAATACAGACTTTTCAAAGTTGAATGTTTTATTTCCCTGCCGAGAGCAGGTATTCTTCTGTGACACTGTTAATGAGGAAGGATGGGGTTAACCAGATGGATACGCATAGTGGCTATTGCTCAGTGTTCTTGTTCTTTTCTCTTATAGAAGACCTTCTTAGTCTGACCAGTCCTTGCCGAAAGGGTGAGGACCACATGGACACTGCCGTGGGGATGCTTGTGTCCGGGTACCACTGCCTACTGCCAAATGTTTTCTCGGATAATGAGCGCTTTCATAGTGAGATCGTGGACTCACTATGACAGAGAACTTGTGGACTGCTTTTGCCTGCTGTCCTGAGTGTGTGGGGGGGTCATCTGGCTGTATTTAAATTTAACTTTGTTCCATCTTAATCAGGGGATCAAATGGTTTTTATTTTGCTTCTGGGTTGCCACACACAATGATCTGAATGACTCAATGCCTCAATTTTTAACACAGAAAAATAACTTGCTAACAGGGTGGGTTATATTTTCATGGCAGTTCTGAGAGTACAAATGTACCAGATTGAGGCTTTGCCATAGAGTTGTGTAGGAAGGTCTGACCCCGTGGCATGACATCTAAAACTAAGGTCTGTGATCTTGATGCAATGAAGCAAAGAGATTTCCTCCTTTCCCCTCATGTGATCACACACACACACACACACACACACACACACGGAAAATAGGGGGGCCAAATGGTGAAAAAACTGAAAGGTTGGAAGATGTCACTAAGATGTGAGTTCCCACTGTGAGTAGGTGCTGGAGAAGCTTGCCCACAGGGCAGCCGGGCCTCAGGAGGAGAGGGATTGGTCTGATGCACACGTGGCTCTGCCCGGTGTGGTGCTACGGGGGATCCCCAGGGACCATGTCCACCGAATGCACTTTGGCCTTCTCTCCTGCATAGGGTTCCCACATTCAGCGTCCTGGTACTCGTGGGCTAATGCTCCTCTCCTTACGCCAAAGAGCTGTCAGGATGCC
>NW_022103904.1:19326387-19334673 GCF_000313985.2 Echinops telfairi
CCCAACATTACACTCTGTGTGACTTTCATTGGAACTCATTCCTAGCAGCTGAGCTTTTGCGCATAAACAGTCAGGAGTGCAAACGCCGGGCCGAGTAATCTCACGAAGAGGGGGTCGCGTTCTTCCTCACCTGTGGCCGACCTCACCTGGAGTTTGAACAAAAATGAGGCTGTGGACTCAAAAATGACGAGGGAACTTTCCAAGCCAAATCTCCCTGGGAGGCAAGCCTGAAAAAAACAAAACTCCCTGCCATCAAGTTGATTCCAATTCATAGTGACCCTAAAGGACAGAGAAAAATTGCCCTTGTGAAATTCTGAGGCCGTACATCTTTATGGGAGCAGGAAGCCTCGTCTTTCTCTGGCAGACTGGCCAGTGCTTTCAAACGACTTATCTTGTAGTTGGCGGCCCAACTCATAAACCACTGTGCCATGAGGTCTCCATCCCTGGGAGGAAGGGTACTACCGGACCTAGAGAAGGGGCTGTGCCCTTCACCTTGTCAGTGCCTGGGGCCACAGCTTGGCTACAGCAACGATGTAACAAGGCAAATATGTTGAAGTCAAACCACCTTCACTGAGGTGGTTTTGGTTTGGTTTGGTTTTGAACTGAAGCCATTACAACGTACTCGGATGAGAGCCAGCCATGAAAGTTTAGTGAACAATTCAGCTTTGGGAGATTTCTTTGCACATAGCCAGCAGAGCTGCAAATTTCTAGAACTAAAAATATTACAGCTGTTCTACGACCTAGCTTGTATAAGAGTGTTGGTAGGCTACAATATACCTATGTGTACATTTGATTCCTTGTGGCTAAAATATATAGGTAATAAAGTGCATACAACTATACAGCGGTTATTTTATAACTTGTGTGCTCATGTGTGTACAGGGTGCCCTCCTTGGTTCCCAACAGCGTGCCTCCACTGGGACCGAATGCACTGGGGGAAGTGGGGCCAGCCTGGTTGCACCACTGATGTGTCTAGGGTTCCCTGGTGAATCTTTGAAAACGGGGCTTCATATACAAATTCAATTTCTTCCACTGGAAAGTAGCAGATTAGAAGAAGTCATTTAAATGATACTTCTATATTGCTATTAGGATCATAAAGCACAATATTTATACTAAACTGAAAAAAAAAAAAAAGATAGCTCTGTAAGGTAGCCAAATCCTGTCCAAGACCCAAGTTCTCAAATCCTTCTAATCAATTGTCAGCGACTTCCTGTCACTCCTTCAGGTCACCTGTCCAGAGGGCTTGTTCTCACCAGGAAGCACTCTGCAAGGTTAGTTGAGACAAGTGTGACTAGTTCCGGAGTAGCTTTCAAAATGCTGCTATCTCTTTACAACATCATACATCTTGGTAAACCTTCAGATTTTATCCTTTGAACTCTTTGCATGACATACTTCATGGCTTCTACCCACTATTTGTGTGTCACACACAGTGCTGGCATTTTTTAGTCTGAAAAGATTGTAGGATGAGAGGTAGGGTCTTTGTCCTCACCTCTCCTCCTTCCTTACCTCGGACAAAGCAACCCAACAAGGTATTTGCAATGGGCTCTGTAGACTTGGATGCTGAGCCCGTAAACAACTTGACATTCAAACACAGGTACCTGCAGTGCTCAAAGGTGGCTCTTCGGGACAGGGGGTGGGGCTCTGGGACTAACAGCCCACTGCAACATGCTTAGCTTTGGGCAAAGGAGTGATCATGGCTTGTCTCTGAAATACACACATATTTTGACATAGAATTATCGCGACAGCATAGAGTTGGAGTTATTGCTTCTAATGAAGAAGGCGGTGTAAGAGTACTGGTTAGCTTTAGAGTCTGATAAACACAGACAGACGAGGTGAGTTACTGGTGTCTGGTGACATCATCTCTGCAGGACACACACACACACACACACACATCCTGGCAGGCGTGGGCTGACCTGGGTCAGGGTATTCCATGAACATATTTGGAAGCATTCCTTGATTTTGCTCTACTCTATGACATCAGGCATATAAGGCATGCTAGGATGCTAAGGGCACACACACGGGATCATTTCCAAAGGGGTTGAAACGAACAGGTAGGACAATGCATATAAACACCACTGCACCGGGCTAAATGGCGCCGCTTGTAGTGAGTGTCGCGTTTGCTTCATTTTTGGTACAAATGAACAGGCACCACCTGTAATCATTGCCCTATTTACAAATCATCTGAAAGAAAGCTTGAGAGAGAAACTTACTTGAAAGGCTCTAACATGTCTCCATTGATATTTTACATGATTAAAAACAAATAAGGCAGGTCATACAGGTTCATCACAAATCAAAAGTAAGGTGTTCTTTTCACCAAACGAAGAACATTATGGCTAAAGAGGGTTTTCCTGCCATATGAGGAAAGAGATCTGGTTTGGAACTGCTTGTGATGAAGGAGCCACCTGCTCCTTTCAGTAGAGCTTTGATTCAGGGTGCTGTGGATTGGCCATTCCAGAACAGTCTGGTGCCCAGAGAAGGCACAGTGGTTACCTGCAGGGTCTCACCTTGCTGCTGGAACACATAGCCATGTCCCTGTGGCTTTATGCAGGACACACTTGCTATCTCATAGTTCTGCAGGTCAGAGGACCAGATATCGCATGGCTCAAGGGGCTCTCTGTGAGGGACAGGGAGGACAAATCAAGGTGCCAGTTGGACGGCTTCTCATCTGAATCCCTAGAGGGGAATCTGCTTTCAAGTTCACTCAGTCTGTTGGCCAAATTCAGTTCCTCCTGGGTGTGACAGTCAGGTCCCATTTCCTGCAGCTGTCAATCATGGGCTGCCTTCAGCCTCTGTATGCCACCTGCACTCCCTGGTCCATGGCTCCCTCCATCCTCATAGCCAGTAGCAGCAGCAGCTACCAGGCAGGCCTCAGAACCTGTCTTCCTCTTCATCTTGCTCATACCCAAATACCCCAGTGAGGCCTGAATGCGACCCTCCTGCGTGGAAATGCTGTGTCTAACATGCCAGTATCACATTAAACAGTGTAGCAGGCTGCCATGGCCCTCCTCAACCAAGGACCAGATCATGCTGAGTCCAGTGTAAAGGCTGATGGTCCAGGGAAGAAGTCTACATTTCTCCTGCCCCATGCTGGAAGGTGCAGCTGCAGGAAGACATGGAGCTTTTGCGAGTGGGGAGGAAAGGACTCTAAGATCACCCAAACCTCTTGGCTGACCAGTGGTAGGCTCAGCCAGCCCAACCACGCCTCTCTGACTCAACTTCCCAACTGTAATGCCCAGTCTCTGACTTGGAACTTTTCCTCTCTGGGATTCTAGTCTGGGTTGTCTGCTCAGTTGGATCCCTTAGCTTAGCTATTTCTGCCATTGATCCTTATTGGTCCTCCCTGGCCTGGCTTCCCTGCATAATGCACCCATCTTCGGGTTCGTTCCAGGTTGGTTTGTAGGGAGGCTGGGCTGCAGACACGGATCTCAACAGCATGACATGAAGCTATTCATCGCTCCTGGAAAGCAAGGCTTTGAAATTGTTCAAACTGGTTCAGCCATGACTGATAGAGACCAGGACAGACTATGTGTTGCATAACAACCAAATCCCTTGCACTTCAGATTTTGATGTGAAGGAGAAGTTTTGAGAAGAAAACAGGCAGAAGTACCCCCACGTAACGATGGCAGCCAAGCAAACCATGGGCTGTTTTCTATATAGGCCAGGAATCCAATGCACAGGAGATTTGGTCGCTGCATATGCAATGCATAAGCTGCCCTTGTCTCGGTTCTGTCTGCTGCAAAGCACTGCTGGAAAGAAACATCCCTGTTTTCCAGGCTTCAATTGGTGCTGCCATACCTGGTCTTATATTAACCAGCTACCTCTTAAGTAGTATGCTCCAGAAGACTGATTTTGCCCAAGAAACAACATACTCAATTTAAAAAACAAAAAACTTTCTTGTGGAGGCTCATCTTCAAGATAAAGTCTTGTTCTGTTAAATTCATAGGGACCAAACTCTCTTCTTTCCCCAACACACACACACACACACACACACACACACACAAAGAAGTGGCACTGATCTTGCACTGACTGCCATGTAAAGGGATTTTCGGGTTTATGAGAGCCGAGTACTATCTGAGTGGGTGTTGTAGGCTGCATAGCAAAAATGTGTCTGCAGGCCCTCTGGGAGTTCTAGAGATAGCCTCAGAGAGAAGGCCTATGGTCAGCACTACCTCAGATGTAACAAGAGGACCTGGTAACACTCCAGGCCTGTCCTGGCTCTGCGCTGTTTCAGAAACATCAGCCTTATTTGGGCTAAGCCTATAGCCCAGGCACTGGAGTGCAACCTTGGTTCTGTAGACAGAGCTCCATCTCACGGCATTCTTGCAGAGGTGCCTGGAACACGTCTCCTCTTAAGAACAAGTAGATAAACCTCCCTAAGTCTTGTTATGGCTCTGGCCGATGTTCTGGAATTCACATGTCTACTGCCAACTCGGCCAAAATCAGCAGGCCTGCTAATGAGAGATACAACTTTCCTCTGCTGCCAAAGGAGAAGATTGAATAGATGCAGCCCTACCAAAGCCTCATGCCTGGGCAGAGGGGAGAGAGCCTGCTTTCATTGGTCTAGCGCCTTGCTGCCAACACGGTCGTGGAGATGGTGCTTCTGAAAGAACCATGGACCACACACTACAAACATTCCTTTTCTAGCTTGGCTGTTGCGTTGAGTTGCCGACGGGTCAGGCTGGTCCTGGGCAGAACTCCCGCCCTGTGTGCTCTGGAAGAGGCCCCCAGCTTGGTGGCATAGATGCATTTAACCTCCTTCACAGTCGCTCTGGAGGAGAGGTAATGGTGAGTGGGATGCAAGGGGGCCCTGTGCCCTGCAGAGCCCCTAACTCAGCTTGGACTGAGAAACCAGCCACGTTGGGCACTGGGGGGCAGCTGGTGGCCAGTCTTGTCTGGAGGCCGGCTCTCCTGTAAGGACACATTTTCCGTTCCACATGTAAAGACCTGGTTTGGGAACTGCCATCAGTCCTTCCCTCTAGGAAGTATGTTAGCATCTCGCCCTTGCCCTTGACGCTGACTTTTCCTCGGCACATGAACTGGTAGCTGTACCCTTTTAACAGCCGGTGAACTTCTTCTGTCACCTGCAGCAGAGAAAAGGAGGTTACCCTTGATTATGAGCAGCAGGGAAGAGGTATTCTGGGAAGTGGGGCCTTAGGTACCTGTGAGGAGAGAGGCAGTAAGATGCCCCAGCCCCCATGGGTCACACCCATCCTGGCAGGGCCAGCTATGATGGGGAATAATGGGGCCCTGCAGAAACAAGGGGGAAACACCTGCAACTGAGGTTGGAGTAGTACTGGGCTGCCCTCCTAGCCAGCCAAGGGAGCACTGCTCTGGGTAATAGTCAATATGTGAGATTGCAGATGTGGGCTGCGGTGTGTACCTCATCCACACCTAGGCTCCTAGATATTTCACAAACCAGCTCCGAGTGAGGGGTAACAGCAACAAGCAAGCATCATCATGATCCTAGGAGACCTTAGAAGGTCGGGAGTGTTCTGAGCACTGAGGACCTGAGAATGCAGGGGTGCCCCTGAACGGGGAACAGAGGGATCACAGTCTGTATGTGGTATTTCTGTTGCAGCAACACTAAGCAATTAAAGCAGTATTTCAAAATAAGGTGCTGTAAACAGAAGAGAACATGCTAATTTGCTTCATCTTTGCTTTTGTTGTGGAGGATGATCTTGGAGCCTCCTGCCTCCTCAACCATCCAACCCTTCCTCCCCACCCCCTGTAGAAGCTCTTCCCACTCAGTCCCACAAAGATGCTCTTCACTTCTCACAGATGCCCCCCCCCCAAAAAAAAAAACCCAAAAACCAGATGCCTCTGCCCACTACAGTCATCCAAATTCTGACTTCTTTATTTGGAACAATTCACTCTATTCCAAGCCTACTCTCTCATAGCCTCCCAAATTTGCCAGTGTTTGGCAGTAGTTGGAGTAAGAAGAATTCATTGTATCTGTGTGAACTTGAATTTTTGCTTTATTTTATTTCTTCATAGCTTTCATCAAAATCTAATACTTGGTCCTGCATGTGTGCAAGTGTACTGTGTAATCCCCTTGGGAAATATGCAGTAAGATACTGAGGACCTTGTTTGTCTTGTCTGTCACAGCCCTGGAAGCACTTGGGGAATAAAGAACCACAGATTACTCCTGAGGAAGACTGGGGGTAACAGGGAATTAACAGAAAACATAGATTAAAAAGTCAACAACAACTAGAATTTCAGAAGCTTAACAATAATATATCAGAAATAACTCAATAGGTCACATAAATAGAACTGAATCAATGAAAGAAAGAATCAGTGAAATTGAGGGCATAGCTCTTCATACTAATTTGTTTGAAGAACAATCAGAAAAAAAGACTGAAGAAAATTAAAGAAAATGTAAGGATTATATGGGACACCAGCAAGAAGAACGATATATGCATATTAGAAATTTCAGAGGGGGAATAGAAAAAAAGATGAAGGACAACATTTTATAATATATAATAGAAAACTCCCTAAATATTATAAAAGAAGCAATGATTTACATCCAAGAAGTTCAATGGACTTTATACAAGGCAGACCATAAAATAAATTCAGAAGGACATTGCATAATCAAACTTTCTAGAACCAAAGGAAAGAAGTGATTTTGAGAGCAGGGTATGAAAAGTGAAATATCACATATAAAGGGCCTCAATAAGATTCATACTGATTTCTCATCAAAAACCATGCAGGAAAGAAGGAAAAGGGACAAAATATGTAACATCCTGAAAGATAAGAATGGCCAATCAAGAATCAAATATCCATGAAACATACAATTTTTCTCTAGTTCTTGAATGCTCCCCCCCACCCACCCACACACACACACTATCATGATCCCAATTCTACCTTACAAATCTGGCTGGACCGGAGGATGTACACTGATACAGACAGGAACTGGAAACACAGGGAATCCAGGGCAGATGATCCCTTCAGGACCAGTGGTGTGAATGGCAATACTGGGAGGGAGGAGGGAAGGTGAGGGAGAAAGGGGGAACAGATTACAAGGAGCTACATATAACCTCCTCCCTGGGGGACAGACAGCGGAGAAGTGGGTAAAGGGAGACGTAGGATGGTATAAGATATGACAAAATAATAATAATTTCTAAATTACCAAGAGTTCATGGGGGAGGGAGGGGCAGGGAGGGAGGGGAAAATTGAGGAATTGATACCAAGGGCTCGTGTAGAAAGAAAATGTTTTGAGAATGATGATGGCAACATATGTACAAATGTGCTTGACACAATGGATGGATGGATGTATTGTGATAAGAGTTGTATGAGCCCCCACCCAATAAAATGATTTTTAAAAAAAAAGAACAATCAAATATCCAGCAAAATTGTCTTTCAAAAGTGTAGGCAACTGAAGACAACGTCCCTGCACAGAGCTGCTAAGGCACAGAGAAGACTGTAGGACCGACAACAGCTTGAGACATGATGTCCCCTCGCTGGAGCATACCGTCACAGAGGACAATACTGGGGACACATGGCGGAGAGTGAGTCTGGCCTGCCCCCCACCCCATAGTGGGGCAAACCAAGAAGGGAACATAACAGATCACCAATTGGAGCAAAGCCAAGCCACATAGCTCCTAAGGAGCCCCCAAAAAGACTTCAGGCTAGGAGGGGCAGTTCCCAGAACCCCCCAGGACCAGTGGGGAGATAGTCATAAAGATCAGTGGACAGACTTGGAATTTTGTATGATTTTTTCCGGGGGATTGCTAGTTCTTTTTTTCTTTTTCCCTCTTTCTCTTTTTATTCGATCTTTTGTTTTCTTCTTGTTTTGTTTCCGTTATTGTTCTTTTGCCTACCTATATAAGATAGGCATGGGAAGTAAGTCAGAGGAGAAAGCAATGGGACCAATGGTTCCACAGGGACTTGGTGGGAGGAGGAGGCAGGGGAAGGAGCAGTGAGCAAACAATTCCATAGACAGGGGAACAACTAGGGAATTAAAAGCAACAATAAGGAGGATGTAGAGCTACCAGTGGTGTTTGGAGCAACAGCAATCTAGCTGAGAGGAGTTACTAAGAGACAGAAGAAGGGCAAGCAAGATGGTGGGGCAGGAGGAAGGTAAAAGGAAACAGAGGAAAGATCTAGGAAGCAAAGCTATGGATAGAGGTATAAACGTAGGTATGCACTCATGTAATTATATTAACTCATAAAAATAGAGGTATTGGCCTATGTACATATGTTTATATGGCAATATATTGAGGAAGTACATGGACTTTGGGTCTCTGGTCAAGCCCTCCCTCAACGCAAGATCACTTTGTTCTAACAACCTGG
>NW_022103904.1:19335763-19351542 GCF_000313985.2 Echinops telfairi
GCTATGAATCATAATATAAATATCTAATATGCAGGATGTATTAAGTGACTCCTGTGAAAGGGCCATTTGACCCCCAAGGGGGTCATGACCCACAGGTTGAGAACCGCTGTTTTAAAAGGAAAAAAAATGTATGCAAATCTAGAACATTCTCAGATAAGCAGAAATGACCAGACCAGCCTTATAAGAAATATTAAGTACATTTGTTTGGATAGAAAATTAATGACATTGGACAATAATATGAGATACGGACACACAACAAACCGAATCACCCAGATACCCAGCCAGATGAAGATTTCAGAAAGCAAAATAAAGTTGCAAAATTGATTTTGGAGAGCTAGATATATTAAGAAATAAATAACAACATCAAAATAAGTGGGGGGAGGCTTAATGGTGCCCTGACAGAGTGTCTATAGGGAGAGTCTATCAGGGCAACTTCAAAATCTAACAGCCTAAATGTAGAATGACCAATGAGAACAGAGTAAATGCAAAGAAGATGGACAAATCTATTCACACTTAAAAAACACAACATCAACAGTAACATGTGAAAGGAAAAGAAAATCATATACAGAAGGGACTCAGCGCAGAAATTAAGGAATAAAGAAAGCATTAACATCACCCCGACATACAAAAGACGGACAACAAAATGGCAGCAGTAAATCCTTACCTATTAGAAATCACACAGAAGGTAAATGGATGAAAGGCACCGTCCAGAGGCAGAATTGATGAAAACCATGATCCATCAACATGTGACTACAAGACACATACCTCAGACGTGTCTTGGTCACAAAATTTAAACAGATTAAAAATCAAATAATGAAAAACATATATCTACCAAGCAATCAATAACCAAAAGGAACAGGAGTAGCAATATTAATATTTGACAAAAATTATCTCATCAATAAGACATATATTTATAAATATTTATGCAATCAATGCCAGAGCTGCAAAACTTAGAAAAGAAATTCTAGCATAATTGAAGAGAGAAATAGATGTATATATAATAATTGTAAACAACATTTTAACTCTCCACTTCTAATAACAGACAGAACAATTAGTGAAAAACCCAAGATACTGAAGCTCGAAATAATACAACTTCATCCTATGGACATGTGT
Organism: Echinops telfairi; assembly: GCF_000313985.2. Classification (NCBI taxonomy): domain Eukaryota; kingdom Metazoa; phylum Chordata; class Mammalia; order Afrosoricida; family Tenrecidae; genus Echinops; species Echinops telfairi. Next base: position 19,336,877 of record NW_022103904.1, read on the forward strand.
AAAACACCTTACTCGATAGCGCCACAATACACCTACTCTAATACAAAGGAACCATTCTCCAGAACAGACGATATTTTAGGGCACAAAGAAAACCTCAATATATTAAAACAATAAAATGATATAAAGCCTCTCTCACACTCTCCCCTCCCTCTTTTTAACCATAATTATGTGAAACTAAAATACAGCAAAAGAAAGAACAGGGAAATAAATTAAACACAGGGAAACTAAATAATACATTACTGACAAACCATCGGGCCATAAAAGAAAGCAAACTTTGTAAGCACGCAGAGGTTTATTCTGTCTACTTTATCATCCATACACCCTTCTCCAGGGACCAGTCCATCCTGAGAACATGCCGAAAGCAGATGAGACAAACCGCACCTCCTCATTTCTAATGAGAAGTCTTCATTCTTCTGGAAATCCATAATATATTCCATATTCTTCACCGGCACTATGATGAAAATACATCAAGTATTCTCCGATCTCCTTTATTCATTGTCCAGTTTTGACATGTATATGAGGTGACTGACAATACCACGGCTCTGACACCCACTTTGGTATTTTCTTTCTTTCTTGTCTTTTTAATGATCTTTTGCTTTCTTCCTCTATGACATTTTTGATGTCAACTTACAACTCGCTTGGTCTTATTCATTAGTATTCAACCTGTCAAGTCTATTACTGGGAGATGGTCTTTAGATTCAGATGAGATATGCTCAAGGTCTTATGTTGGATTTCAAAATCTTTTCATTTTCTTTCTTTCTTTCTTTTTAATCTTTTAATTTTCTTCAGTTTCATCTTGACCTTGAATTTGAGCAACTGAGTCTGTTCCCCTTGGTTTGGCTGATAATGTTAAGGTTCTCCCTTGTCTCCTTCCAGAATTATAGTCATTTGATTTGTGTGTATCCCACCTGGCAAGGTCCAAGTGTATAGCCATCCTTCAGGTTGTTGAAAGGTAATGGAAATACCTAAGTTGTTGGTTTTACAAAATACCATCATGCCATCTCCAGCATTTTTTTTATCACCAGCACTATGTTTTCCAATTACCAGTCTTTCCTCTTTTCTTTGCAACTTTCACATTCCAAAGACCAGTAATCATCAATGCATTTTTATTACATGTTTGATCAACTTCATACCGAAGAAGTTGGTATAATCTTTCCACTTCTTCACCATGGTCTTTAGTGGTTAGTTTATAAATTTGAATCGTAGTCATATTATGCCCTCACAAAAGTACTGTACTTCACAATAGATCTTGACGTGTTCTTTGTGATTATTAACATGATGCTATGCCTCTTCAATTTGTAATTTCAGGCATCGTACATTATATAATTGTTTGACTCAAAATGGCCAATACTACTCCATTTTAGCCCACTAATATATAGGATATCAATCTTTCTATGTTCCATTTCATTTTTGATAACTGTCAATTTTCCTGGATTCATATTTTATGTATGCAGACAATGTTCTGATTATTCATGTCTGCCGCTGTTTCCTCTAACTTTGAGTTGTGCCGCACCAACAAACAGAGCGCTCTAACATGTTGCTCCTTTCATGTCACTACAGTTGATTGCAATTTGAGAAGGCAGCTTTTCCCCAGCCCATCATTACATCAACATTCCACTGCTATTCACCACGTTTTCCGTAGCTAGTTTTGCAGAGGTAATCTCCCCGTTCCTTTATCCTAGTTTATCTTATTCTGGAAGTTCTGCTGAAATCTATCTACCATGGGTGACCCTGCTGGTATTTGTAACACTGACTGCATAGTTTACAGCATCACAGAAACATGTAAGCCATCACAGCACAACAAAATGACAGACAGGTGACAGGATGTCATACTAGACATAGAAAACCTGAGCAATTCTACAAGAAAGCTACTGGATCCCGTAAATGTGTTCAACAAGAAGATTAACACAAAGGACATATAAGCCCCTCCCAGGGGGACAGACAGCAGAGACGTGGGTGAAGGGAGACAGTGGTCAGTGCAAGACATGAAAAAAAGTGTATAAATCATCAAGGGTTCCTGAGGGAGGAAGAGGTGGGGAGGTGGAGAAATGAGCTGATACCAAGGGCTCAAGAAGAAAGAAAATGTTTTGAAAATGATGAGGAGGAGGAAGTGCTGGTGTGTGTGTGGGGGGAGGGGGGGCCAGGAGCAGCAGAAAAAAAGAAAAGAAAATGATGTTGACAACAAATGTACAAATGTGCTTGACACAATGGATGGATTGTAATAAGAGCTGTAAGGGCCCCCAATAAAATGATATTTTTTAAAAAAATCTACACAAGGAGTCAATTGGATTACTTTTTACTAAATGAGTCCAAAAAGAAAATCAAGAAATAGTAACAATTCCAATAGCCTCTGAAACAATAAAATGCCTAAAACAATAAAGCAGTACAGTCAGAAAACAAGAGATCCACATAAATGTAAAGATATAATGCAATCTCAACCCAGATTCCAACAACATTCTTCACAGAAATGGAAAAAAGAATCACCAACTTTATGTGAAACGGAAAGATGCCCCAAATAGCCCAAGAAAAAAAAATTAGGAAACCCAACTACAAGGTCGTCAGTTCGAAACCAACAGAAGCTTTCGATTCCTATAACGAGTTACAGCCTCAGAGACCCACAGGGCAGTTCTACCCTGTCCTACAGGGTGGCTAGGAGTCAGCATTAACTGGATAGTAGTGATCTCTGATTGTTGTTGATTGGTTCTCCCTTCCAAATCTCTAAACATAGTCCATAACCACAGTAATCAAAACAGCTTGGTACTATTCAACGACAGACTTACAGACTGATGGAAAAGGATCCAGAAGCCAGAAGTAAATCCATACACCTACAGACAAGCTGATTTTGTCCACTTAATGAGACAGAATGACTCTTATGATGGCATAACTGGCTATACATTTAAATGAAAAAAACAAACAAGATTCATAGTCCATCCCACATATACAAACTATCTCAAAATGGATCCAAACTCAAATTGTTAAAGCAAAAACTAAGAAGTGCCTGGGAGATAATAGGGGAAAGATGATGGAACCTAATTCTTGACATAAACAGCTTTATCAAAGTAATAAATAAGCAACAAAAGACAAGACAAATCAGATAACTGGGATCTCCTGAACATTAGATATTTGTGCTCATAAGAGTCTTCATAAAAGAGTGAAGAGGCAACCTAGAGACTGGGGGGAAAATTCAGGAATGACTTATCTGATGAAGGTCTAATCTCTGAAATACAAAAAATAAATCCAATAACTCAACAATTAAAAGTAAAATAATCCAATTTTAAGATGAGCAACGGACAAGAACAAACACTTCAACAAAGCAGTCAACAAACCCGTGAAAAGATGCCTGTCAATTAGCAATTATGCACTGCTATTAAGACAATTTTGATGATAGGGACCCTGTATGACAAACTAGAATGTCTGGGGGCTTCTGAGATTGTACATATTTATGGGAGTAGCCAGCCTCATATTCCCGTGTGTAGTGGCTGGTGCGTTTGACTGCTGGCCTCGCAGGGATTTGCGCAGTTTAACTTACTGTGCTACCAAGCTCCTCCGCCGTTTGAGAGAGATGGAAATCAGAACGACAGTGAGACATCATCCCACACCTGCACAGGCAGTCCTGGCAAAAACTAAACAACCAAACAAGACGCAGGTGAGGTTGTGGAGACACCGGAACCATTACCCACCGCTAGTGGGATTTTAAAATGGTCCGACGACAGTGGAAAATGGTTTCATGCTTCTCCCAAAAGCTAAAAATCAAAGTTCTTTTTAATCCAGCAATTATCATTCTTAGGAAAAATCCTAGGGATTTAATATCAGGGTCACAACGAGACGTAGGCACACCTGGGTGCATGGCAGAAAGATGAGAACTTGACAGACTGGAAGTCTGTATTCAGTCTAATAACCAAAACACATGTAAAACTCCAACAGTGTAACAAGACAGGAGCAGATTACCCAGTCCTACACTGGGCACAGGACTTGAACAGACATTTTACCAAAGAGGACGGAGCACATTAAATCATCAATGCCACTAGCCACGCGAGAAAAGCAAATTAAAACTACAGTGGGAAACTACTTCATTGCCATTACGCTGGTTAAGGTTAAAATAAAAAACAAACAGGAAATAGGAACTGTTGGCATCTGTGGTCTTAAAATCTTGCAATTGGTCATCAAAGATATAATTGTTGGTCTCTAGTCATCTGGCGTGGGATAAAGACGAAGTTTTCTATCCCACAAGATTGACAGTTCCAGAACCGCACAGGAACAGTTCTACTTTGTCCGACGGGGTTGCTGAGTCGGAATGGACTCTCTGACAGTGAGTTTGGGGGGTTTTGTTACTTATTGTTTACTCACCCGGAACAATGAGAAAGAAGAAAACCAGAGACTCAATGAGGAAACCACTCGGTAGGACCATTAGCCTACATGAACCAAAGCCCCACACAGTTTCAGACCAGAGACACTAGATGGTACTGGATACCACTACCAGTCATTCTGACCAGGAGCACAATCTGTGACGTAATGGAAGAAAACCGTAGACCAAATCTCCAATTCTTTAAAAAGGTGACATTTACTGGGCTGGCAGAGACTAGAGGAACTCTTGAGACAACCACCATGATACAGCCTTAAACTTTGAGCTAAAACCACACATTTTTGGATAAAGACCAGATTGAATCACAAAATAATCATTTTCACCCCTAAGTACTATATTTCTTTTTAAAAACAACTACATGATATCAAAAGATTAACATTTACCCTAAAGACGAGTAAAGTGGTGGGGTGGGTGGTGAGCAGGGCAGGAGCTGGATTACTGGGAACTGAATAACCAGAATGAAAATAATAATAATCAAGTTGAAGCACTGTGAACAATATTTTTGGACACTACCGATAACCCAATACCAAACACCTTACCATCGAGTAGGCTCCTGGCGACTCTATAGGACAGGGTAGACTCCCCCTATGGGTTTCCCATACTATAACTCTTTATGGAAGTAGAAAGCCCCATCTTTCTCCCTCAGAGGGGTGGACAAACCCGGGGGCTCCAGTTCAGTGGGAACGGACCAGGTTAAAGCCCAGCAGCATGGCAATGATTGCCAGGGCATGCCAGGCTCACTGGGTGATAGCTGGCAGCAAGGGGATGAAGCCCAAGCAGGCCCACAAGTCCCGTGCGTACAAAGGTGGGAAGGAGTGGAGAGATCACAGAAAGAACAGGGAGCAAGCAGCAGATGTTCAGCCGCGGAACTGTGCAGAGCTAGGTTGGAAAAGAGTCTCTTTGAGGATGATCAGTCTCAGTGGAGGTTGCTAAATTGTGCCGCACTTAAGAGAGGCTCTGAGCAATGTTCCAGTATGTTATGTCCCCACCAGAAAGAGAAGGGAGGCTCTGAGACACACTGCAGCAGCAATGAACCTGGAAACCTTGAGTGCATTCAATCAACCACAAAGGAAGAATCGTGCCTAGTCCTACCGATTTACAATATCCAGAATAGGCAAATGGGTCCCATGACTAATGTTCATTTGTGATTAGCAGGGGCAGGAGGAAAGGACCAAGGAATTCACTGCAGAAGGGGCACTGAGCTTCTGTGAAGGATGACAGAAATATTTGGATAATGGTGATGGTTAAACAGTGACAAACAATGACTGTTGAAATGGCAAAGTTGTTTTATATCTACAGTTACCACAATTTTTTTTTTTAAAAAAGAAAGAACAAGAAATGGATGTGGGAGTATGAAGAGATACTGTGTGGATACACCAATCTAAGTCCTCAGTAGAAGGACCCCCTGCTCTCAGAGGGCTTCCTGGCAGAATCAGTCAGCCATGAAGCGCCATGAAAAGGTTGTTCTGAAACGGCTAAAGCCAATAGGCCAACCAGGGTGCCAGAGTCCAGTCAATGCTTGGTGAAGGCCTGAGGGAGAGAGGTGGGGAACACAAACAAGAGACCTAAGCTCTGACCAGCTGGGCAGTGTCCCAGGTCAGGGCAGGTCGTGGTGCAGCCATGAGACCTTATCCAAAAGGTGGGAGGAGAACCTGCAGGTGAGAACGGGGTCTGTAGGAGGACTGAGACTGAGTTCAAATCGACAGTCTAACGCCTGTGACAGTACAGCAGTGACCTCACACTAGGAAGCTGGTCATCGGACAAGCCTCAACATTACCAGCTACATGGTAAGTGAGCTAGCACCCCAAGCGCTCTCACCACGGAACTCCTGTCTCACATCGTCCATGCTCGGAGGGAAGCCTGCAGTCTGACACCTGGGAGGTCAGACACCTGATGAGTGGGGCACCTTAACTCCAAGTCCTAAGAGTCCTGTATCTCCCAGACAAGAGGGCAGCAGTGCTGCGCATGACGAGTTGTCACAGTGAGCTTGGAGGGTGGGGTGTCAGCCTTACAGGTTCATGAACATGCTGAGCGCCTTACCCAACTTCCCTCTCCTGGTGGGGACAGAAGTCAATGCCTCCCAACTCCCAGACGGCATTCAGAGAACACCATGGCCGTCACAGGTCTGCACCCTACCAAGCTGTGCCGAAGACTCTGGTGTTGGGGGTGTGTCCAGCACTTGCCCTTCGACTTGGTGTGCTGACACAGGCACAGGACAGTGGTGGGAGCGAACGTGCGTGGCTGTTCGGGATAGGAAGAAGGAATCCAGCAACCAACATACCACCACTACAGGTACTGGGGGCAAAGGCCCCGGCTAAGCCACGGGTCATCGAGGGCATAAGAGGGTAAAGTACTATGACAGGAGGGCAGTCTCACAGGTGACTGAGGACATGGTAGGGCAGGTCCTCTGACAATGGGAGGCCCCAGTGTAATTGAGGGCATAACGGGGACAGGCCCTGTCATAGTGGCTGGCTTTGGCACAACTGGAGGCACAGCAGACACAGAGCATGTGACAGCAGATGGTGGCACAATCTCTGGAACAGTAAGTAGCCTCACTATCATGGACAGGGCTCAGGGTGTGGTGGATACAGGCCCTATGAGAGGTAGGCCCTGTGAGCCTTCACGGCATTGAAGAGTATGGTGAGGATAGGTTTGGGGACAGTGGGGTTTTCACTGTAATCATGGGTACGGAAGGGGCGACCCCTCTGATGGCTCTATCACTGTAACTGGAGGTGTGGCAGGTTCGGCCCCATGGCAATCAGTGGTCTCCCTATAATTTAGGGTGATGTGTGACACGGGGACCTCAGGGGTGTCTCTGGAACCAGAGATGTGTATTGAGCTTTCGGTGCAATGAATCTGGATAATAAGGCAAGTGAGCAGGGCTTTCTCAGCAGGTGAAGCTGCAGGCACTTAGGTAGGACCGGCGTACATTGTGGGCTTTCAGGGCAGTATCTGGTTTATGAGTATGTGGCTGGTATATGTGGGGTCTGAGCAATTCTGGAACAGAGCCAGAAAGCAGCCTGGTCTAGCTTGTAGAGAACCTTCAAGACAAATAAAACACAGCTTCGGGTCAAGGGGATGGCGATGCATAGGTCAAGGTCAAGCAGATGGCCCTTGGCTCTCTTTGGGAATAACATCTGCCCGGGGTCTTGTCTCCTCTCAGCCTGGAGAGCAGAGAAAGGGCTCCTGATCTGGTCATACAGGCAAGCCGGTTGGGCCTGGCGCTCTAAACCCCTTTCCCACTCAACCCACCTTTTCAAGTGGCTTTCATCGACTAAACAACAACCTCTTACAGATATGTGTAATTCTGGTATTTCCTTCCCCTTGCCCCTCCTCGGGGACAGACCTCAGTAGGCAGAGGGCAATAGCCACAGGAAAGCTTGTCCGTCACCTCCCCCACAGTGGGAGCACAATGAAAAACATGGAGAAACCCATGCTGTCCTCCAGCAGCTGGGCAGGGGATGCTGCAAGTGCATGGGGGGTGAGGGTAGGAGGTAGTGGGTAGAGGAGCTGTGGGGACCCTGTCGTGCACATTGCAGTCACCTACAGACCCGGCCACAAATGCGGTGACATCAACTAATGCATAAGCAGTCAACCTATGGACCAGCTCAGGATGGTGGAGACACCTCCTAACACACATGCAGGCCATTCACAGGCCAGCCCTGGCACCAAAGTAACGCACTCTGCACGACTAATCAAAAGGTGAAGAAGCGGGATTTCTAGCCAAGGAATCCTACCTGCCCGTAGTAGTGGGCCCAATAAATGTGCAACTAAAGCCACCCAGGCACATGTGGGCAGTGAGATATAACAGAGGGTGCCGGCGTTGGAACTGGGCCAGAGATTCAATTCTGTATTGCTGCTCACTGACCTCCTGAGCGTGGGCCCACCACTTTATCTCTTCCTTTGTGCCTCAGTTTCCTCCTCTGTGAAATGGGTACCTCTGCCTCAGCGATATCGGGTTGAACTCACCTGAATCTTGCCTTGGACCCCAGTGCTGTCCATACGACTGGCCACATTGACCGTGTTGCCCCAGATGTCATACTGAGGTCTCCGGGCTCCAATCACGCCGGCCACAACAGGCCCAACATTGATACCTGCAACAACAACCATGGTTGGTGTCAGCTGGCAATGTGAGGTTAGTCTAGCTGGCAAGGCTGGTATCCCTGGCTGGGAGGAGTGCTTCTCAAAGGAAACGCCCTGAGGTTCTGGGGCTGTCCCCTCCAGCCCTCTCTCCTGAAGCAGGGACCTTCATAACATCCTGAGCACCTGTGCCTCCGTGGGTGCGTGGCTTTCAGGGACGCGGATCCCTCCAGATGCAGCCCGGCTGCTGTGGAGAGAATTCCTAATCCTGAGACAGGCTTGTCTCTCAAACTTTCCCACTCAATCTAACCCTTGGAGGCCCTAAGAAATCTTATCAGCTAATCCCTAAGGTCACACTTAGTATGCATGTTGCCAATCACAATGGTGTATTTCCACTTTAAGAAGAAACAGTGGCTCTTGACTTCTAGGGGGTGGGGGCAAACGACACAGTACAAGGGAGTTTGACGAAAGTCATGAAAATAAAAATGAAATGAAAACGGTAGCAGCATTTTCCCATGAATTTTTGAAGTCCCCTCATAGTTCTGGACGCTGTGAAGAGAAGGAACGGAGGCCCCCCTCTCTTTATGCAGAACAGGCAGCTCCAGAATGGTGAGCCAAGGACATCAGTGTTACTCACCATGTAGCACCTTCAGCAGTGTTACCCGCGCTGGGACTCCCGAGCTTGAAAATGGAGATGATAAGACCTGGGACGGTACCATGGGTGGATGCCCAGGAGGTTCCTAAGGTAGCATGCTGAAGGCCTAGCTACAGCTGAGCTGCTCTTTCCCCAGCGCATGCCAGTCCGATCTCCCATTCTCCTTTGTGGATGTCTTCTTGAGTGGTCGGGGTTTTGTTTGTTTGTTTGAGAGCATTTTCATCACCGGCTTTGTAATTCTCATGAAAGTCTACTAGCCTCTACTCTAGTTTAGTTGAGTCTTAAACTAGCAGGGATTTTTCTGGTAAACTTTCTGCATTCCAGGGGAAAAAAATGTCCGTTTATAGATAAAGGTTTATAATGTATCACTCTGAATATGGTTTTGTAAAAGCTAGAAAAGAACTTGAACATCAAATAGTTTCCTTCCTTATTCTGTAGGGAGGGACGAGAACCCAGGGAAGACACACACTGTGACGGAAGTCGAATAGATGCCACTCTCCCAGACACCCCCTGCCCTCCAGGCGAGGGCCTCCTCCTAGGCTGCCCCATCTTCCCTGGGCCTCAGGATGGAAAGGAGGGGATCACTGACCTACGGTCCAGAAGTAATGAGTACCTAAAGTGTCTTGAGACACCCTGGAGATTTCTCATTGGTTTCATGGTGTTAAAACACCTCTCCTTATATAATTAAGTTGTAGAGGCAACTTTAAAATGTCCCAGGCTCTGTGGGGGGAATATCCAATTTTCTACAGATGGGCTTTAGGTCTCCACTCCAACCCACCTTGTTCACATCGATATAGTTGTTTATTTTGGATCTTTGGTACCTGATACCTGATCTCATCAACACCTTATGATCACACAGGCTGGTGTGCTTCTTCCATGTGGGCTTATTTGCTTCCCTGCTAGATGGCAGCTTGTTTACTTTCAAGCCTTTAAGACCCCAGAAACTATATTGTTTGATAGCTGGGCACCATCAGCTCTCTTCACCACATTTGCTTATGCACCCTTTTGTCTTCAGCGATCATGTTGGGAAGGTGAGTATCAAAGAGTGCCAGGTTATTAGGACAAAGTGTTCTTGTATTAAGAGAGGCCTTGAGTAGAGGCCCAAAGGCCATATCCCACCACAGTAAGGGATAATTCAACCAAGGTGCAGTATAGCACCAACAAAACAAAACTACATCATTCCTGTAGTCCCTGAATGCTTCCTCCCTCCACTACCACAACCCAATTCTACCTCACAAATCTGGCTATACCGGAGTACACACATTGCTACAGATAAGAGCTCTTGACATATGGAACTCAGGACAGATAAACAACCTTGGGAACTATAGCGGGAGTATCGATATCATGAAGATAGGGGAATGGTCATGGAGGGGGGGAGGAACCCATCACAAGACTGGATATATAGCTCCCCCACCAAGGGAATGAATAGCAAATATGAAATAATAATAACAATATACAATTGATCAAGGATTCACGAGGGTGGGAGGGTGGAGGAGGGAAGGGGAAAAAAGGAGCTTATATCAAGGACTCAAGTAGAAAACGTTTTGGAAATTACAGCAACGTATGTACAAAGATGCTTGATGCAATCGATGTATGGAACGCTGTAAGAGCCATAAGAGCCCCCAATAAAATTATTTTTTTAATAAATAAAATGAAATGTCTCAGGCTCTGCATCCTGTTGCCCTGTCCATTTTCTCCTCCATGTACCCCCTCCTGCCTGTGGGGACAGGAACCGTGCCTTGGCCCTTCTCCTAAGGGAACCACCAGGACCTGAGTGTTGAGAGGGAGGCAGAGGGGTTGAAGTGATATCTTACCCACACGAAGCACAAAGTCGTTGTACGACTGATAGTTGATTTCATCCAGGACATCGAACATCTCAATAGCAAAGTCTGCAAGTATGCTGAGGTGGGAGGCGATGGACTTTTTAGCCTATAGGGGAGCAGATGGGTTATTAGATTTGGACAGGACTGGCCCTGGGCAGTTTTAATCCACTGGGCATAGGAACTCCCAGCGTATACAGCACACCTGTTCTACCAGCGAGTCTCTGCAAAACAAGCTCAAGCTCTGAGAAGCACAGCTGGGCTCGCTTTGAAGGGCAGCCCTCCCCCCATACATAGGCCCTGCCTCTCAGCAGACGTAGAGCACAGGTGAACATGCACATCTTTTCTGGGTCACTGGGGACTGAGGACGTGGGAGAGCACACACAGGTTAGGGGACCCAGGGACACCTGAGAAGAGCAGCCCTTATATTGGGAATTTTTTTTTTTTTTTGCTGTGGGAGAGGGTTGGCGAAGCTGTTGAAAGGTCCTTCCTTCTGAAAGGCTGACACTAAGTGAGTTTTCCTTTTAAAATCTAACGTGCAGGCTTCCTATTCATCCTCCTTCAAGGAAATTTCGCTAATTCTCAAAGTCAAGAAATAGTGCATTTTTCAACCCTTTTCCCACACTGAATTCTTCGGCAGTGCCCTTAGATACGCTTTAGGGACTGCTGAGGGGGCACGTGGGGTGGAGGCTGAAAGAGGACCCAATAACCGTTCGGATGCCCACCTCGTAGCTGAAGCAGGGCCCATCTCCACGTGGTGAGGAAAGGGAAGGGAAGGCAAGTGTGCTCTGAGAGCGCTGCCTGAGGAGGGGACCTGCATCCCTGCGAGCCCCGTGCCTCCTGAGGAGCCTGCACACCACTGGGGTGTCGCCCTTAAGTCAGCGGCAGGGAAGAGCAAGGATAATCTGGGAAGGAAGGGTGAGGGCACAGGCAGCACCAGGGGAGCAGACAGGACTGCGGGTGAAATGCCTTTATAACTGTACAGTGAACCCTCGCCACTTCGCGCTTCGACTTCCGCGACTTCACTCTATCGCGGTTTTTGCGTAACAGCGCATGCTCTGTCATTACTGCCACTGATTGGCTCATACTGTACACGCTTGATGCCATAAATAATATAATAAATAATAAATGATAATTGTAACGTCCAAAATGTTTTACTGTATTTTCCCTTTTTCGTTTAATAAATTGGGTAATACGAGTGTAATGGTGACTAAAGGTTGTTTTTTCATGTCCTCTATGCTCTAACTACGAAAATATTTGATTTACAAATAAGGAATCCTACTTCACGGAATTTCATTTATCACGGTAGGGTCTAGAACCGATTAACCGCGATAAACGAGGGTTCACTGTACACATGCATATGAAGAGTCAAGTTACAAAAAACTCGCCAAAACATCATCAGGGCCCTTCCTTCCTTCTCCAGGCGGAGCGCGTGTCTGCCCTGCCCGGGCCAGAGCCACAGAGCCCCTTTCTGCTCAGCTCCAGAGCGACCCAGATCTCCTTCCCAAGGATTAGCCTCCGTACACAGGGCCTGCAGTGGTTAAGACTGAGCAGGGTTAGGAAAGCGCATTTCCTCCCCTTACTTCTATTTTCAGTGATATAGTCACTGATGCTAACTGAAGTCTGGGATCCCACACCGAGGAAGACCAGAGCTGAGAGTGGTGATTCTATTCTGCCTTCTCGATCTCTTTGGGCACCAAGGCCCCACAAGGAAGGCACCCGCCCAGGATGTGTTGTAGGGAACTTACAGCATCCCACAACCAGCATCAGAGGGTTAGGGAGAGACAGTTGGCAGTGGAAGGGGCGGGAGGGGCGAGTCAGACATCAACTGTGCGGTCTGCCTCCTTGGTGGGCTGACGGAGCTGCCCGGTGCAGAGTGATGAACTATTTCAAGCAGTGCATAGCCTGGTGCAAAGAATGATGGCTGTTGAGGGATTCGAGGGGCAGCGCAGGGCTGGAAGCTAGTGGTCAGCATCACGGAGACGGGTGCTTTCAAATGCCTCCGTGGCACTCCGTGTGGTCCTCATCCACCTTCTTTACTTTGCCTCAACCCAGCCGCCTGGTGTGGGGCAGATTGCTGAGCAAAGACGGCTCCGTCTGGGAGAACCCTCAAAGGTGTACGGGCAGCAAGATTAGTCTGCTCAAGGAAGCGCTCTCTGCCCTGCTTCTGAGGGGTTTCCATAAGAGACTCTGGAGGAACCTCCCCTGGCACCTATAACTCAATCTAGAAGGCATGCCCAGGACTGGAGCTGGGGAAAGTGAGACTGGAGGATGCAGAGTGGAGGGAGGGGGGCGAGGGGATCGGTGTTGGTGGCCACTGGCATAGAACACTTTGAGGAGGAGTCATATAAGAAAGCACTCACCTTGGCTTCGGCTGTGGGTGCCAGCCCCACCGCTGCCATGTATGTGCTCCCAATGGTCTTTATCTTCTCGAGGTCCTTATAAAAGTCTTTCTCCATGAGCTTGGTTTAAAACATAAAACTGTTCAACATTACATAATATTTTAGACAAGTCCCTGCAGTTCTCAGCCGCAACGAGCAACAACAGAGGGACACGCACATCTAAGAAGTCATCTTCCTCCTCTCTTTGGGGCACTGGACCAGTTTGAGGACTAGACTAAAGTAATTAGACCTGGGTGGGGTGGGGGGTGGAGGGAGTGGAAAGAGAAAGCAAAAAGGAACGTGTGCAGACACAGACCTGCCTGCCTCCCACGGGGGCAACCGATATCCTTCAGGGACAATCTAAGGCTCTCTCCCAAATGCCATCAAGGTTGACCGGACCCACAGTGCCACCTGGGAATGCCACTCCCACGTGGGAGACACCTGGTTACCTACCACAGGTGGGGCGCCCCCGGGCCATCCTGAGGACAAAGACACTGAGTGAGAGGGGCATCAGCATCCAGCTGTCAGTTTGGCCCCTGGTCGCTTGCTTCCTCTCACTTCCTAAGGCAATTTCCGGACTGCTTTACCATATCTAGAGTTCTGTGGCATAGTGGGATATGAGTTGGGCTGCTACCAACAAGGTCGGAAGTTCAAACCCATCAGTTGTTCTAAGGGAGAAAAGTGAGACTATCTGCTCCTATGGATTTATAATTTGGGAAAACCAAAGGAGGAATTCTCCTCTGTCCTATAGGGTTGCTATGAGCTAAATGGCAGAGTTTGGGACTGGGTTTTTCTCTTGTCTGTGGGAGCCTTGGTACTGTAGTGAGTCACATGTTGGGCTGCTAACCACAAAGTCAGCAGTTCAAGTTCACCAGCCATGCTTTGGCAAGAAGCTGGGGCTGTCCTGATCAAAAGAAAAAATCGCAGCCTCAGAAACCCTAAGGAGTAGTTCTACTCTTGGAATCAACTCCAGGGCAGTGCGTTTGGCTTAGTCTTGGTTTCTTCCTGACCTGTCACCATTAATGTGGACTTTCAGAGGCAGAGGGCCTGGGCTTCCCCAGGACATACTTGCTGCCTACTGGCACATACAAGGTACATGCTGTACTGCTGAATCCACAGTACTTCACTCGGTAAAGGCACACCTACGGAACCTGCGCAGCACCCACTGACAGACCCCTCCAGCGCTCACGGAGCTGACCACAAAGGAACGTGGGCATTACCTCGTCGAAGTCCGCGATGATCTCATTCAGGAGCCGCAGGCACTCCACGCCCATGTTGTTGCCATCGAGCTCAATGTAGAAGTCATTGAAGTTGGGGATGGAGGCGAACATGACGCCCACCTGTGCGTACGACTGGTAATAGAGGTC
>NW_022103904.1:19352512-19353602 GCF_000313985.2 Echinops telfairi
GGGGCAGAGACATGGCGAGAGGTTAACTGCATGTCACCCCTCCACTTGCAGCTCCACCACACCCCCAACTAAAGGCCCCTGTGCCAGGACCGGAGGTGAGGGACAGGAGCAGAGCTTACCATGTTCCTGGGATTTGACATGAGGAAGTGCTGGGCTACATGGGCTGGCAAGAGGTTAAAGAGGATCCTCTTGTTGTCCAATTTGACCTTCTCCATGTCATCACGTTCTTCTTCTGCCTGACAAGGACCCCGGGACCCTTGATTACTCCTCAGAGGACCGTTAACAGCACATCCTCATCCCACTTCATTGAGATCCACCGAACTCAGCTCCAAGTGCACAAGAGCCTGGGCCAGGCCGTTCCCTACCCCTCCACCAGAGAGGATACTGAGAGCAGGTTATAAAGAGCCAAAGGACCCACAGATTCCTAACCATCACTCCCACTAGCAGAAGTCTGAAAGCACCGACCAAGGCATTAATACCATCCCCACCGCTTGTCCCTACACCGTCCTTCTGGAGTTAGGATGGCCCAGTAGCCCTTTCTGTGATCCAGTCTCTGCTGCCTGAGCCAGGCCAGGCCTCAGGGCAGCTAGAGCTACCTTCTGACATTTCTGGAATGCTGGTATCCAGGTGGCCTGGACACACCACTAGGTTCATCGTTATCTTCAGAATGACCCTCCTCCACCAGGAGCTCACTGCTCTCTGAGACAAAGAGATGAGCAGAAAGGCGCAAGGTGCTTGCAGTGGGCAGGTGCGAGACTGAAGGTCAGCAGAAGGGGTTAATGCAGCAGCCAAGCCTAGGGCAGCAGTGCAGGGGCAAAAATAGAGGCTCTGGGTCCAGCACAGAGGCATGGTAACTAGCTCTGCAGCCTTACAGAGATAAACCCAGCAGGGATGGCCCCAACCTTGGCAAGTACCCTGAGGGCTCAAGAGGCTGTGAACAAGTAGCTGGCTTGGTGCAAGCAATGAAGAGGCAAGAACTTCTGTGATCACTGTGTGTGAAGCACTTCTGCTTTTCCACCGGACACAGACCTGACCCAGACCAGAGGGCTGGGGAGGACTGACACTGTGCTGAGTCCCGGGGTGGATCTTG
>NW_022103904.1:19355040-19357741 GCF_000313985.2 Echinops telfairi
CTTGGTAATTTATAAATTATTATTTTGTCATATCTTGCCCTGTCCGATGTCTCCCTTCACCCACTTTTCTGTTGTCCGACCCCCAGGGAGGAGGTCACATATAGATCCTTGTAATTGGTTCCCTCTTTCCTACCTACTCTCCCTCTACCCTCCCTGTTTCGTCACTCACACCACTGGTCCTGAAGGGATCATCGGCCCTGGATTCCCTGTGTTTCCAGTTCCTATCTGTACCAGTGTGCATCCTCTGGTCTAGCCAGACTTGCAAGGTAGAATTCGGATCATAATCACAAACTGAAATCACAGCTCTCCATAAGACACACACATACACACACACACATTTATAATCATGTATGTTTAAGGAGCCCTGGTTATGAGTTGGGTATTTCTTTGGCTGCTAACCCCATGGGTAATGGTTCAAATGTCACCAGCTGCTCCACGAGAGGAAAATGAAGCCATCGGCTCCTGGAAATATTCACAATCTCAGAAACTCTAAGTATGGTCACTGTGAGTCAGATTCAACCTAATAGTAATGAGTTTGGATTTTATACTCAAGTGTGTTTAAGGAGTCCTAGTAGTGCAATGGTTATATGCTCACCTGAGAACCAAAAGATTAGTTCATTTGAACTCATCATTTGTTTTGTAGAACAAGGTCTGGAAGCTTGTTCCTGTAGAAGTCTCAGCTTAGGAACCCCTATGGAGCAATTATACTCTGTCTTCTCAGGCTGCTGTGATTTGGAATTGATGAGAGAGCACATGACAACGTGACTATCTGTTAATGTTATACATAAGTGTACACAAAAGACCGTGCTAAAAGAATGAGGATGGAGAGGAAGTCAATAACATATGAAACATCATCGTGTTATGGCACAGCAATTTTGTTCTCTCCAGGATATCTACATTAACATTTATTGGGAACGATGTGATTGAATATGCTTCCATTAAAAAAAGCCTTGGTTTATCACTTTGTGATGAAAACATCTGCTGCCAAGCTTGTTTATTTTGACATCTAAATTGAATAGCTATTATCTTTGGCTTGGTTCTTTTGAGAAGCAAAATCGGAACTATATATCGATAGATCTATAAATATACAGCTATAGATAAATATGTAGAGAGAGGGGAGACAAGAAGAGAGATATTTTTATCATTTATCTCAAGGGATTGGCTCATGTGGTTACAGAGGCTGGAAAATCCAAAGTTCAAGAGTGGAATGTCAAGCTGTAGTCTTCTCCTGACTCATGGTCATAGGTGCTGGTGATCACAAGCTTGGCCAATCAGACATCAGGATGCTGCCTCACAGGAGGGTGAATCTAATGAACCCAAGATCAGCAGGTAAGATGGGTACTGAAGCTAGTAACTGGAACTTCGAATGAAGCATTAATCAAGGAAAATTGGAAGTGGTCCAAAACTGAATAGAAGACATAAAGATTGTCCTCTTCGGTATTAATTAGCTGAGATGGACTGGCAATGGCCATTTTGAATCAGTAAACCCTATGATTGACTCTGCCAAGAATGACACAATCCAGAGGAATGGTGTTGCAGTCGTTGTCAAAAGGGACACTGCAAGATCTAGCTTGAAGTGCAATGCTATCTGTGATAGGATTATATCATATATATACTATCTGCCTTCAAGGAAAGCCAATCAATACAACTAGTATTCAAATTTATGCACCAACCACAAAAACTAGGGATGAAG
The DNA here is from genome assembly GCF_000313985.2 of Echinops telfairi. Taxonomy (NCBI): domain Eukaryota; kingdom Metazoa; phylum Chordata; class Mammalia; order Afrosoricida; family Tenrecidae; genus Echinops; species Echinops telfairi. Next base: position 19,356,734 of record NW_022103904.1, read on the forward strand.
GAATTGGAAAATTCTACCAATGGCTTCAGTCAAATATTGATCAAACATGCAATCAAGATATGCTGATAATTATTGGCGATTGGGCTGCAGAAGTTGGAAACAAAGAAGAAGGAACAGTAGTTGAGAAATATGGACCTGGTGATAGAAATGAAGCTGGAAATCGCATGGTAGAATTTTGCAAAACCAACGATTTGTTTATAGCAAATACTGTTTATCAACAACACTAAAAAGCAACTATACACAGGGACTTCTCTAGCTGGAATACACAGAAATGAAATGGACTACATTTGTAGAAAGCAACTATAGTGAAGCTCAGTATCAGCATCTAAAGTGAATGGGGGCCAACAACTGACTGTGGGACAGACTATCAATTACTCATGTAAGTTCAGGTTGAAATTGAAACAAGCCCACAAGAGCCAATATATGACCCGGAGCCTATTCCACTTGACTTTTGAGAAGATCTCAAGAACTGATTTGCTGCAATGAATAGCAATGACAGAGACATGATCAGCTGTGGGAGGATATCAAGAAGATTATTCAGGAAGAAAGCAAAAGGTCAATTAAGGAAATAAAGAAAATATCAAAGTGGATGTCAGAAAAGATTCTGAATCTTACTCTTAATCATAAAATAGCTAAAGCAAATGGAAGAAATGAAGAAGTCAAAAGCCTGAAAAGAAAATCTCAAAGGGCAACTAAAGAAGACAAAGCCAAATATCATAATGAAACGTACAAAGACCTAGAATGAGAAAACCAACCGCTCAGCAAATCTTAAACTTAAAGAACTCAAGGAAAAGCCTGGACTTGCAATCTTGAAAGATGGGGAAATATTGAATGATGCAGGATGCATGAACAGATGACGGAAACACTACACAGGCATTGTATAAAAAAGAATTAGGTGACATTCCACCTTTTCCTGAGGTAGCATCTGAGCAAGAACCAGTGGTACTGCCCGATCTGATCCCGCCACACCGAGGCAAAGCACTGGGGGAGTGCAGCGGAACAGCAAGG
>NW_022103904.1:19359542-19360338 GCF_000313985.2 Echinops telfairi
AAATGTTTCAACAAGCATGAACTCACTGCCATCATATCGGTCCTGGCTTGCAGTGAATCTACAGGACCAAGGAGAACTGTCTCTTTCATTTTCTGAGACTGTAAATCTTGGGAGGAGTAGGAAGAGTCATCTTTCCCCCAGGGGAAGAGCTGGTGGTTTTCAACTGCTGACCTTGTGGCTGGCAGTCCCTTGTATAAGCACTGTGCCACCACTGCTCCTTACAGACAGAGAAACAAAGGCAAAAAATAACAGATGTCTCCTTTGAAACAATGTAGAATATGGCAGACAAGCTTTCCAAAGTACTGAAAAGAAAATTTCTAAAAATACATGAACCTAAAAGATAAATGTTGCATGAATATCTTTCATGCAAGAAGGTGAACTTCTTCAGATGTACAAAAGTTGGAAGACTCCAGCACTGAAAAACCTGCAAGACAGGTTTCAGGCAGCAGGGAGAAACTCACATAGACAATCAGATCTAAACCTATTAGTAAATATCATTTAAGACAGTTGACTATTTATGATGGAAATAATAAAAATAGTCTTTGGGATCTATAACATTTGTAGAAATAAAATGTAGGGCAATAATAGCAAAATCTTAAGTGGGCCCGGAATTCCCCAGGCCCAATAGGGAGACAGCCATAAAGGTCAGTGGACAGATGTAGAATTGTGTGTTTTTTTCTCATTTTTCTTTTTAAATTTTTTTTCCTTTTCTTTTATCATCTTTTGTTTTCTTTTTGTTTGGTCTATGCTACTTGCATAAGACAGGCATGGGAAGCAAGCTCAAGGGAGAAAGTAA
>NW_022103904.1:19360478-19361429 GCF_000313985.2 Echinops telfairi
TAGTGTGCTACTTTGTTGCTTGACTGTGTGTTTCACCCATTATCGCTCAGTGCAATTGATATGTATGGGTTTGTTGCTGTCATTTATATGTGTGCCTTTTTGAGGTGTTATTTGTTTCTATATTCTGCCTATCTTCCTGTGCTGTTTAAAATACTGTTTTAATTGTTCAAAGATTTTAAGTTTTAAAATTCTTGGCTGGCTGCTTGTTTATTTTCAGGATCATATAGATGTAACTCTATTTTCTTGCCTGCCTGGCTTTCTGCTAAAAAACAGGCTTATTTTTCACTGGTTTTTCTGTGTAGTAACTTATTTAGCCTCATGCATCTCGGTATTCTCTCATTGTTCAAGATATTGAAAAAACTGACTACAATATGTCATTTTATTTTTTTTCTGGGGCCTTTTCTGTTTGGGACTCTCTCTGCTTCCTGGACAGTTATACTTGCTCATTTCATGCTGGTAGGAAATTTTTCTTCCAACATTTTATGTACTTTTTCTCCGGGTATTGTATGTTTCTTACAGTTCTAGTTTCCCAATGAGAATAAATTGTTCCTCTTGATAGTGTCCCTTGATAAACTTTCATCAGAATGCTTTGCTTCTTTTGTTCATTGTTCTTTTTATATATTGAAATTGAGAGATTTTTCTTTAAGCTCACGAATTCAGCATTCCATCTCTTCAGTACTATTCCTCTGGTCTGTTACAGCATTGTCTAATTATTCACCCTCTGGATTTCGGGTTGATGTATGGTTTCTAGTTTCTCTATTAGTTTCCATTGTTATCTGGAACTCTTTGTCCGCCCATTCTTTTTTTTTAAATCATTTTATTGGGGGCTTGTACAACTCTTATCACAATCCATGCATACATCCATTGTGTCAAGCACATTTATACATTTGTTGCCCTCATCAATCTCAAAACATTTGCTTTCTACTTGACTCCTTGGTATCAACTCCTCAT
>NW_022103904.1:19362002-19363983 GCF_000313985.2 Echinops telfairi
TGTTGCTTCCCTGTTAGATGGCCACTTGTTTTACTTCAAACCTTTAAGATCCCAGACACTATATCTTCTAGTAGCCGGGCACCATCAGCTATCTTCATCACATTTGATTATGTACCCATTTTGTCTTCAGTGATCGTGTTGGGAAGGTGAGTATCAAAGAATGCCAAGTTATTTGAACAAAGTGTCCTTGTGTTTAGGGAGGCCCAAAGTATGTCTGCTATAACACCAAGCATGACATTTATGTTCATAACATTTAATTAAATGTATATATTAATATATATATTGATAACTATGAAAGTAAAGAATAAAAACAAAAGATTTTTCCTGAAATTAATAATTCAGGCATTATAGCGTTAGCATACAAATATATACACATTGGCCTCTATCCCTTTCATTGTAAATTAATATATTTATACATATATATGCCTATAGCTCTATCTTTATAAATAGCTTTTGCTTCCTACTTCTTTCTTCTATTTCCTTTCACCTTTCTCCTGTCTCACTATTATGCTCAGCCTCCACTTGGCTCTCAGTAATTCCTCTTGGATACATTGCAATTGATCAAATCACACCAGGCCTCCCCATCGTCATTTTTAGATCTCTTGTTGTGTCCTTATCCCTGAGTTTGTTGGCTCCCCACTCCCTCTCCCTGCCTCGTCCTCTCCCATGTCTCCTCAGGACCACCAGTCCCATTGTTTTCTCCTCAGGATTTTTTGTCATGCCTATCCTACATAGAGAGACACAGGGTGAAAGGGAGAGAAAAAAAGATAGATAGTTACAGGCCTGTCTGCTGACCCTTATGAGTGTTTTCCAATCGGGTTTGATGAGGTGATTGAGGCACTTTCTGATGAAGATCAGACTTCGGTATGATACTTCAACAAAAAGAAAGCAAAAATCTGCACACCTCGTTCAGTAAGCAACATACTAATAACTGGTAGATATATTGAAGCTGTCAATGATTTTCTGTTACTCGTAGCCACATCAGCACTCATGGAAGCAACAGCCAAAATGTGTCACTCTGAAGACTCAGATGTTCCTGAACCAAGCTTTGGTATTTCATGGGAAAGCTAGACCATGCATATGGAAGACTAAAAACTGTGCCTATAAATTACAGTGTTTATAAGAGCTATTCAATATACTCTGGACTAGCAGAAGAATGAACATAGCTATCTTGGAAAAAGGGAACCATAATGCCCCTTAGAAGTGATGATGGGACATTTCATGTCACATACTTCAGACATATCATTAACAGAAACCAGCTCCTGGGAGGGACATCAGGCTTAATGAAGTAAGGGATCAGCCAAAGAAAAGACCTCAGGGAGTTGGACTGAAACAGTGACTGCAATAGTGCACTCAACCACGGCACTGCACTGTGAGAAGGGTGCAGGAGCAGCAGTGTTGTGTGCACTTGCTAAGACTTGGAACCAACTTAAGGCATCTAACAACAAGGCATTCTCTAACATGTCTCAGTAGATAATTAACCCACTGTGGAATTTTGCAATCGTCTGCATAACATGACCAAAGAGCCACAGGGCAAACGGACAAAGTCTAGATGCTTCCTTGTTTTTCTAAGGTTACGGGAAAGTGAAGTAGCATTTCTTATGATGTGTCTGTGAAAAAAAAATGTCAGTGTGTTCCATTTAGACAGCATCAAGACAAACTCAGCACACAAGAGGCAAACAGAACTAACTGGGAAGCTATACGGAGATAGAAAGCAGAGTAATGGGAGCTTAGGGCCATAGAGGAACTGCTAACAAGTACTGGTTTTGTTTTGAAGTGATGAAAGTATTCTAAAAATGACCGCAGTGAAATGGAAGGTCCTGTGAATATAATAAAGCACACTGAATCAAACAGTTTTAACAGGCTAATTAAATGGGATGTGGATTATATCTCAATAAAGCTGTTATTTAAAAAAAAAGAAGAATGGACAAGTGTTAAATTAGGTGAAGGTGAAGGCAAAACACAATAAGAGGGATGTTAG
>NW_022103904.1:19376904-19378426 GCF_000313985.2 Echinops telfairi
GGATTGTGATGAGTTGTATGAGCCCCTAATAAAATGATTATTTTATTAAAAAAAAAACAAGCAGCCATCTAAATGAGATGTCAGTAAGTCCACACACAAGAAGCTCATCACCCAGTGTAATCAATGGATTATTAACAATAAAATAAAAAATGAGAAGGGGAGATTGTATTGGAGCTTAAATTTTAAGCACCCAGTTTGCAGAAGACTATGGATGAGCGTGGAAGCCCCAAATCTACGCATAGTGCCCCCAGATGGATTAGGCCTCAACTGAATTCCCTCAGGCCATTGACTAAGGATGTGAATAGTCTTGCCCTCAGATGGGGCGCAATGGAAAGTGGATTATTGCAGTCGGGTTCAAATTAAACATTTTAGCATTTGTTTTCCCTTGTGTCCAGTTTTGTTTTTTTTTTACTACTTTCTGCTATTTTTTTGGATTAAGGTATCTCCTATGTTGTTGCTTGGTTTGGGGATATGGCTTTCTTTGAATTTTATGAAATTCTATGAATTTCTATGAAATTCTATGAAATTCAGGACATGTAATCTATAGAGACAACAACCGGATGACTACTTCCTTGCCCTTGATGACTCTGTTCTTTTGAGGTACACAACATTGTTCAGAGGCCACACCAGAAGGCTTCTACTTGGAAATCACATAAGTGAACTGGATTTTACCTTAAACTCACCTGTAACAGACTGAAGGAAATACTCCCATAGACTTAAGGCTGAAATGCCCTAGTGGAGAAAAAGCAGATGACTGCTATCCAAAGGTTACAGACTTGGAGGTCGTTGGACTGGGGCTTGGATCTCTTGTTTTGAGAGTGCCCAATGAATAGCAGCTTTAGATTCCCGTCGATTTACTACTTTCATGCTCTCTTTGCCTTTTTAAAGGCATGTCTTAGTCTAGAAGGCATGGTCTGCCTTTTGTGAATAAACGTTATTGAAAGGTTTTCCCTAGCTCCAACCCTCATTGTTTATGTAAACAGTGTCAAGTCACTAGAGTTTTTTATCTGTGCAGGTCTTTTGGTCTATAAAGCTTTCTTATACATGAATATTTTCCAATAAACAGTATTTGAAAGTCTATAACATTGGCTAAATTAATTAAACAATCGATAGAATTACTATATGCCCCATAGGGATGATTTATAAAGTTCTCCAATAAATGGATAATGCTGTCTCTAAAGAAGACCAAGGGCATATATAAACCATAGACACATGAATGGATTTTGAGTTCACACTGAATTGAAACCTTAACCTAAGAATAATATGACATGGCCTGACTTGATACCCACCCGCAGGAAAGAATCAATGAAGATATAGGTGCTACTGCAAAGTGTGGTGAATAAATGGTGCCTGGATATCAGAAAGAATAGTGTCAGCAGTGTGGTAATTGTGCCCGGTCAGAATACCCCCCTCCCCTACACACACACACACACACACCGGGTGAAACACAAAGGGAGTGCAACAGAGCAGCAAGGGGAGCAAAACAATGAAGTCCCTGAGGAATCCCAAGAACAGTCTTCAG
>NW_022103904.1:19379086-19398775 GCF_000313985.2 Echinops telfairi
GCAAATGTGGTGAAGAAAGCTGATGGTGCCAGGCTACTAGAAGATATAGTGTCTGGGATCTTAGAGACTTGATGTTAAACTAGTGGCCATCTAGCAGGGAAGCACGAAGCCCACATGGAAGAAGCACATCAGCCTGTGTGATTACAAGGTGTCACGGGGATCGGGTATCAGGCATCAGAAGACCCAAAACAAATAATCATATTGATGCGAACAAGGGGGGGTAGAAGTAGAGACCCAAAACCCATCTGTAGACAATTGGACATCCCCTCACAGAAAAGTCACAAGGAAGGGACGAGTCAGCCATGGTGAAATATAGCACCAGCAAAACAAACAACATTCCTCTACCTTACAAATCTGGCTAGACCGGAGCATGTACACTGGTACAGAAAAGAGCTTTGGACACATGGAATCCAGGACAGATAAACCCCTCAGGACCAATACTGGGAATAGCAATACCATGAGGGTAGGGGGAGGTGGGGGGAGAAGAGGAGAAAGGGGGAACCGATCACAATGATCGATGTATAACCACCACCCTGAGGGGGACGAGCAACAGAAACATGGGTGAAGGGAGACAGTGTAAGATATGAAAATAATAATAATTTATAATTTATCAAGGGGTCACGAGGGTGGGAGGGAGGAGAAAAAAAGAGGAGCTGTTTCCAAGAACTCAGGTAGAAAGAAAATGTTTTGAAATTGATGGCAACATATGTACATATGTGCTTGATAAAAGTGATCTAACGATTGTTATAAGAGCTGTAAAAGCCCCCAATAAAATGATTTATTAAAAAATAAAAAAGAATAGTGTTTGAGGTCTTAAAGGCTTGTCTTAAAACAATCAGTCATCTAACGAAGGCGCCAGCTAAGTCCACACAGAAGAAGCACATCAGCCTGTGCTATCCAAGAAATGTGAATAACAGAATTCAAGACAGGAAGAGAACATAGCATTAGAACTTAAATTCTGAGCACCAGTTTGCAGAAGGATATGGATGAGAGTGAAGCCCCAAAATGCATGTGAGAGGCCCTCCCTGGGATGAAGCCTCCAATGGATCCCCTGTATAAACAGCCTTGCTGTCAGACAGAGCATTGAAAAGTGGTCCTAGTGCAGGTGTAGTCTATTTGAAATTTAACACTTTATCATTTGTTCTCCATATTGATGCATTTAAAATTCGTTTTAGTTTTTTAAATTTTCTGTTATGTTTTCAGCTGTTTGTCTATATTTTATTGTTGTTATTGGGGACTTTTTTCTTTTTCTTTTTGTATCTTTTCCTTTATATGAAATCCAGGATATGTAAATCTACAGAGACAGTAACTGGATTCGTAGTTCCTGGGGGCATGGCAGGGGAGGTGAGGATATGGGGATTTATTGAGCAAATGTTTTGAGAATGATGAGGCAATGAATGTACAAATATGCTTTACACAAGTGATGTATGTATGGGTTGTGATAAGAGTTGTATGAGCCCCTAATAAAACTATTAATAAATAAATAAATAAATTTCCAAAAAAATGAACACAAGGAGTAAGGAAAATGTTCTAAAATTGTAGTGAAAATTCTACAACTCTTTTAATATGTTTAAACTATTGAACTGTATGATATGTGAATTATATAGCACTAAAACTGTTAAAATATTTTTTTAATGAATACAAATATGAAGCATGTGCAAAAGAATAGGGAAACAGGAATAAAGAAGTCTCTCTCTGGGGTTTTTCGTTCTTTTTTAAAAAATACTTTTATTGGGGGCTCTTATATCTCTTATCACAATCCATACATTCCTCCAGTGTGTCAGCACATTTGCACATATGCCGCCATCATCATTTTCAAAGCATTCTCATCCCACTTGAGCCCCTGATATCAGCTCCCCATTTCTTCCCCCTCCCTCCCTCCCCCTCCCTCATGAACCCTTGATAGGTTGTAGATTATTATTTCCTTATCTTGCATTGTACTCTGCCGCCCCTCACCCACTTTTCCGTTATTCGTCCCCCTGGGAGAGTATTCTAGATTGATCCTTTTGATCAATTCCCCCCCCTCTCCCACTACCATCCCCTAATCCTCCTGGTATCTCTACTCTCATCGTTGACCCTGAGGGGTTTATCTATCCTGGATTTCCTGTGTTTAGGGCTCTTATCTGTAGCAGTGTGCATGCTCTGGTCTAATCCAATTTGTAAGGTAAAATTGAGGCCATGATAGTGTGGTGAAGGAAGCACCAAAGAACTAGAGGAAAGTTTCATCAGTGCTATACTGCACCGACTGGCTCATCTCTTCCCTGTGACCCCTCTGTGAGGGGATGTCCAATTGTCTACAGATGGGCATTGGGTCTCTCCTCTATGCCCATCCCCCAGCCCCCATTCACATTGGGTAAGATTTTGTTCTGGATCTTAGATGCCTGATACCTGTTCCCATTGACACCTCATGATCACACAGGTTGGTGTGCTTCTTCCAGTGGGCTTTGTTGCTTCCCTGCTAGATGGCCGCTTCTTTATCTCCAAGCCTTTAAGACTCTGGGGCCTTTCTACATTGTTTCTTACAGCTGCGTGCTAATCTACAATGATCTCAAAATTAAAATCTTAATTTGAAAAAAAAAACACCCAACAATTTCTTAGGGTTATGACATGGGAAGAAATGGGGAGCTAATAATCATTTATAAAAAATAAAGAAAAATTTATAAAATTGACCATGGTGATGAATGCACAACTCTCTTAAATATATTTAAACCACTTCATTGTATAAGGCATACGTTGTATGCCGATAAAACTGAAAGAGAATAAAAAGCCTGTGAGCAGCCATCTACAGCACAATATTGGCCTCTCCCTTTCTAGAGCAAAGGGGAATGATGAAATAGAAAGAAACATGAGACAATTAGTCCTGTGGATCCACGGACCATACAAATATCAATGTCCATCCTCTGGGCTAGAAGAACTAGACGATGCCAGACTACGACCGCTCAGTGCTCTGCAGAGGATCATAGGAGACCATCCCAGATAGAATGGGAGGAAACGGTGAACTAGAACTCAAAATCCTACAAGTGGTCAGACTTATTGATTTGCTAGAGACTGATGGGACACCCGAGACAACTGCCCTTACTAGTCAGGTCTGGAACTGAACTCACCCTGGAGTCACAATAAGCAATCGCTTAAGATCAAAAGGGCAGCATTTACTCAAGGACAAATTTCAAAGGGTTGGGAAAGGAAATAGAAAATATAGGGGAGCGATGGGATAAGCTATGGTACATTGAGGGGATTGCAAAGAAGGAGTGGAACCAGAAAGTGTAGGAATTTTTTAGGGTACAACTCTAATCTGCTCTGTAAATCCTCTCCAAATCCACAATAAAAAGTAAAAATAAATAAATAAATAGATAAATAAAATGAACCATATTTTTCATTTAGCATATATCCATTCATATCTAGCTAGCTAGCTAGCTTTCTATTTTCCTCCATTTGTTTACCCAAACTAACAAAATTATTCTTCTTTATCTTAAGTATGCACCTTCTCTGACACACAGGAAATCTGCTTGGTTGGCGTCTTTTTCAGGGTAAGAGCTACAGGGAAAAGAGCTGTTTTCTAAATGATAAACTTGTCTCTTAGTTCACTAATCACAGGATATTTGGTGGCTCCCAGGTGCTCCTTGCACCCATTCTCAGGACCTTCCTGATTCCTCTGTAAAGAGATCCACCTAACCATGGTTATCTGCAGAAGCCCTGATGGCGTAATGGTTGGGCTGTGAACCACAAGGTCCACAGTTTGAAATCACCAACCGCTCTGTGGGAGAAAAATGAGGCTTTCTATTTCTGTAAAGGGTTACAGTCTCAAAACCGCACAGGGGCAGTTCCACCTGACCCTAGAGTCAGCATTTACTCGATGGCAGCGAGTTAGTATGGTTGCCTGCAGAGTCATTTGACAGAGACTGGTGAAATAAGTCAGAGACTATGAATGAGGGCCTCGACTTCATCTCAGCCTTCTCGGCACCCATTATGCCATTCAGCACTTTATGAGCACAATTTAAATTATTCCTGAATTAAAGTGATTCCTGAATTAGAGTGATTCCCCTCATTTATGGGAGAAGAGACTAGAGCTAGCCAAGGCCCCACAGACACTACCTATTTGCTGGCCTTTAGAACAATCACTACCTAACTTCAAGCTTCCACCCTCAACCGTGGCTGGTGCTGCTCCTCAAGCAAGACCTCAAGGTTTCCTGATCCTGATGACCCACTCTTCTTTAAGGTCAAGTTCACTGCCATCGAATCAATTCCAACTCAAAGCTACCCAATACGGAAGCCATGTGGACACTGGGTCCAACTCTGCCAGAGCCTTGCCTCCTCCATTAGGGGTGGCCTAGGCTTGGTCTTGCTTCCAGAAGAGACTGAAGAGCAGCCACGGGATGATTTCTTGGGCCAAGTGAGGTCCTCTGTGTGGCATGCGACACAACAACAGGCTGGACCCCACTTCAATCCCAGGTGCAGAGGTAGCACTGGTGCAAGAGGCCACCAAAACCTAAAAACTCACGGCCATCAAGTTCACTCCGACTCGTAGTAACCCTACAGGACACGGTAGAACTGCCCTTGTGAGTTTCGAAGACTAAACTTTTACAGGAGTCGAAAGCCTCATCTTTCTTCTACAGAGAAGCTGGTGGTTTCGAAATGCTGGCTGTGTGGTTAGTAGCCCAACCCATAACTACTGTGCCACTAGGGCTCCTCTAAGATATCACCAGCTGATCTAAAACACTCTCCGATGTCAGACTGTTGTGGGCGCCTGGCTCTCCTCTCACTTGTAAAATAGTTTCCATGGAATGCTGTCCTGAGGACTGCATAGAAAAGAAATATGTGCATACCATCTGTTCCTTACAATGTTACAGGAAGAATCTCCTGCAAGAGAGAATGTTGATCATCCTTGTCCCTCCCTGGTTTGAGATGGAAATTTGCTTGAGGTCAGTAAGCTTGTAAGTGCTACAGGCTGGGGATTTGAACCAGGAGACTCCATGTCCACCCTGAGGCCCTGGAGGACAGGTGCACCCCCAGACTCCACTTATTTATGGGGCCTCATCTGCATAAAGGGACTACAGGCCAGCTTTGCACCTCAAGGAAGACAGCCCGTGCCGACAGTCCGTACTTGGCAATCATCTTCCTGTCTTACACCTAACAGATAGCCCAACAAAAAGACTGCCGGAGGCTGTTTCACCCCCCCACCCCACCCCACCCCACAATCCAGGTACTCAGGGTGTTGGACAGCCTACAAGCCCTGCCATCCAAGGCTTCTCTCCTAACTGTCCAGGGTGTTTGCAAAAGCAACATGCCTGGCCTCCTGTAGACTTACTGAACTGCGGGCAGCTGGTGCAAGGTTCTGCATCTTCACACATGCCCTGATAAACCTGATGGATACGGTGCCACTGTCCCACCCAAGCAGATGGGGAGACCATCGACAGCTTTTATCCAGCCCCTCCTGTAGCATTCCCACCCTATCTCCCCAGACACCGTCCCACAGCCGCTGCCACAGACCTGCCCTGCCTAGGCGGTACCACACTCTACACTCTGTGTCAGGAGGCTCTACTGCCCCCACCATCTTGCCCAGGGTACATCTATTTCACCACAGCCACCCACACCAGAGGCTAGAGGGCATGTCTTGCCTGCAGAGCCCAGAGGTAGTCCAGCCGAAACTTGAGGTCCACCTGCCTGGAGTGTAGGCCCAGGGCGAAGGAGAAGAGCAGGACGGCCAGGATGGGCTCATAGCTATGCGGGGAGATGGCATGGCCCCTGGGGAAGGAAGAGAAAGGTGGCTGAGAGCGAGTCCAGCACCACAGGGGAGCAGCTCACAGAGGGTTCTCGGACCTCATGTGGAGCTAGTTAGCTCAGCAAAGCTCCTCATACAGGGCTCCTAGACCACGACTTTGGACCTACCACAGGCAGTAGGACCATCTGGGGTGGAGTCACCTCTTACTGGGAAGTCTGGAGGACCTGGTGGAATGCGCACTGAAGGGGAGAAGTGGGGAAGCCAAACCTCAAAACGAACCAACAAAAAAATCCCACCAATGCGGACGAACGTTCTCATCAGAAGATGGAAGACGTGGCTTGTGATCAGCACTGAGAAGCCCTTGGGCCACACTCACCTGGGTGCTCCGGTGGACCTGCTAAGCCACAGCATGAGGACGGACAGCAAGGTAAGCACTAGCAGGAGGAGCATCTTGGACCAGGAGGGGACACGCAGGAAGGTGGCAAGTGTGAGGGTGCCGACAAGGCAGCAGAGCAGGGCATGGGGGGCTGACGTGCAGGGTGGCGTGGGCAATGAGCTGCTGCGGACTCCAGGCAAGAGGACCACCAGGGAGCTGTTGGGGCTCATGCTCCAGGCCCAGGGCATACAGCCCACCTTGGGGGAAAGAAACAGGGGTCACTGGGCATGACAAGAAGAATACATTCCCACACTGTACATTCCTGGCTCCCACACTGTACATCCTGTCTCCCTCCTCTGGCACCTTCTAACCTGTGCACCCAGCAAATTCAAACGGTTCCACAAGCTCTGCCTAAGGTGGAAACCATTCAGTTCGGGCTCCTTGATTCCAGGCTCATCCTCTGTCGGAGTGAAGGTCTTCCTCCACCCTAAGACATTTCTAAAGCTATTCCCTGACTCTAGTTCTGTTTGCCAGTTAAAAATACTTACCATACATCCTTGGGCCACTGAATAGATTAAGACCACAATGACAATACACAAAGTAGTACGGATCTGAATCGTCAGGCACCCTGGAAAACACTGAACAATAAAAACCACTTTGAAAGGTATCACTTTATTACACACTTATGTACAATTTTTATGTGCAAATTATGTAACTCAACCAATCAGGAGATGCAGCAAGTACTCTGAATGCTGCCAGCTTCTCATCCTCATTATTCACCTTCTATAATCATTTCTTAGCTGTTTTCATATATTTCATCTACTTCTCCCAAGTCAAAGACGCCAACAGAAACAAAAGAAAGCAGCTAAGCTCTTTAAATCGTTTTTTAAAAGCCCTCCTCCCCTTGACACTGAGTTGATTGGCATTAGAATTAATTCAGTACCTTAGGGGAAACCTGGCAGTTTCATACTATTGAATCATTCCATCTCGAAATGGTAGGCATTTCTATTTATAAGATTTAATTAAATGTTGTCTTTTCTTCACATAGGTTTCATACAAGTCTGATGAATTTTCTTACACATTTTCTTTTAGACTTGCTTACTTTAAATATTTGGGGGGGGGCATTCAATAAACAGTATCACAGATAGAGTTAAGAAATTCTTTCTATATTCACAATCTTGAAGCAAAACAATAAAAACAGCCATAAATACTCACAAGGCAACACCAACATTAGCGCTCAATGAAGGGTTTCAGGCAATAATGCTCTGTGCAGTCAAAGAGGAGTGGACCTTTACCCTAGTGCTGTGAGGCCAGACCCTAGACCCCACTGCCCTGCTTAACATGAAAAGAAAATGAGGTCCCAAGGCCACTAAGCCCATGACCTATTCTTATTAATGGGTAAACAAAGGATTTATTGTACATCATATAGCTAAGGAGTTAAATACCTGGATCCCAGTTCTGGGCTCCCCAGAGCCTCACACTCTTCTATTTCACATTCTCCCAAACCTTCTCAGACAGACCTGCTCAGCAGTACTCTAGACCTAAACTTTCCAGTGACCTTAACTTTCTCCTGACCTCATCTCTGACTCAGCCCAGGGCAGCTACGTGGTCTGAGCCCCCATTAGACAAGGCTTAGCACCAAATCTTTCCACTGTTCAACAGACACCGGCAGAGCTACCCAGTAGGCAGGATTGTCTCCAGAGCCCTCAGTGCCGGTACGACCTGCCATCAGTGTCAAGGTTACCTAGTGCAGAAGTGATGGTGATGACACAACTCGTTTTAAAAGTGATTTAACCAGGGGGGGTGGGGGGAGGACGAGTGTTCTAAAACTGATTGTGGTAATGATTGTGCAACTTTTCTTGATATGAGTGAACGACTGAACTGTGTGATATGTGGATTAAGTGACAATAAAACTGTTTTAAAAGAAAAAAGTTACTTAGTGCTACTTAAACAGAAATACAAGTGACTTTTTGTTTGTTTGTTTGTTTTTAACAAATATAGATTTATTTCCCCACAGTTTAAGAGGTTAAAAGTCTGAATTCAGGGCACAGGCTTTAGGGGAAAGCTTTCTATCTCTGTCACCTCTAAGGAATCCTTTATTTCCTTTTAATATTTGTGGTGTCCCCTGAAGATCTCCATGTGGCTTGGCATTTATCTTTCCTCGCCTCTGCTTACTTAATCTGCAACTTAGATATTTTGTAAATGTGAGTGATTCAAAACACACCCCAATTAACCATGTCTCATTAATATAACAAATAAGATGATGAGCACAGGCTAAGTTTGAATTGACTTTTCTTTTTTTTTTTTTTTTTGTCTTTTGTGACACAATATAATTCTTAACAGATGATGAGGGCAATGAATGTACACATGCGCTTTACACAATTGATGTGTGTATGGATTGTGATAAGAGTTGTATGAGCCCCTAATAAAATATATATATATATATATATATTTCTTAACGGTTAGTGTTAATAGATGAGAAGTCTTCTGAGGAGGTGGTATGTGAAGGTTCACTGGCTTGGGCTATGCCAACATTGGTCTGAGCGTGTGGGCAAGAGTCCTCAGAGAGGGGAGCACATGGAGGGAGGATGTCCTCAGAGGGAGAAGGTGGTGTTCTCAGAGGTGAGTGAGATTGAAGTTGGGGGCGTGTCCAAATGGGGCTCCCCAGGAAGATATCCTCGGAGGGGTATGTCTGAAAATGGGTGGTGCTCTTTCCAGGAGCAAAGCTCAGGAAGCCGTGGAAATGTTTGATGTGAAACCGATAACGGATTGAACTGTGTCCCCGCAAAAGAGACACGGAAGTCCTAACTCTTCATCCCAGTGAACATGGCCTTGTTTGGGGAAATTAGAACTTTCCCTTGCAGATGTTATCAGCTGGATGTTACCCAGTTGGGTGGATCCTAACTCTATTAATAATAATTATTATTATTATTAATAAAAAGCAATCCTGCGTCAGAATATGTGGTGAAAGAAGCAGATCCGAAGGAATGCCAGGGACCCTTGGCAGCCACGTCAAGGCAGCACAGAGGCAGGGAACACTTCCTCTCTGAAGGCACCCAGAAGGAATCAATATAGCCACAGACTTCTAGCTCTAACATTTCAAGAAAAGACAATTCTATCCTTTAAAGTCACCCACTTTGAGGGATTTTATTACCCAGCCCCGAGACACTGGGGCAAGCATCTATCCTGGTGAGCCTTGGGACACTACCATTTGTCTAAGACAAACTATGCAGACACAAGCCTTTTCCGATGAGTAATGTCACGTCCAAGAAGTACACGAAGGAAGGAGCGCTGTGGTAACGGAATAAGCACCTGCTGCTGAGAGGTAGCGATTCACACTCGCCAGCAGCTCCCTGGGAGGAAGACATGGACATGTGCTTCTGTAACGATTTACAGCCTTGGCACCCAATGGGGGAAGTCGACTTCACCCTTAGGGCTCTCAAAAACCAAACACGCTGCCATCGAGTGGATGGTGACTCACAGCTACCTTGTCGGACAGGGTAGAACTGTCCTGTGAGCTTCTGGGACTCTCTGTCTGGACTGGAGTTTTATGATATTTAGATTGACTGGGGTACTTCTTACATTTTCCCAAGGTTAAATCTTCTAATCCATAAACATGGAACAGTCTTCCATGTTTCTAGGTCTCGCTTGATTCTTGTTGGAGTGTTTTACACTCTTCTATGTTTCCCTGGCTAGGTTCAGTCTTAACTGTTCCAGCTGTTGCGCGGCTACTGTAAATGGCATGGTTTTGTTTTCCATTTCCTTTCGATTCTAACAAGTTTCCTGTCAAACTTTTTGGGTTTTCACATGTAGAAAATATCATCTGCAAACAGTTTTCCTTCGTTTTTGCCAATTTGGATGATTTCATTTCTTTTTGTTTTCAAATAGGTCTGGCTAACATTTCCAGCATAATATTGAATAAAAGTGGTAATAAGGAGCATTCACATCTAGTTCCCATTCACAAAGGGAACGCTGTCCATCTCTCTGCATTGAGCAAGATGTTGGCCAAAAGCATATAAGGCCTTTATTATGTTGATGACTTTCCTTTCTATTTCTATATTGCTGAATGTTTTATCAGGAATCGATGTTGGATTTTGGCAAACGTGTTTTCTGCATCAACTGGTATAATCACATAAGTATTATCCTTTATTTTAATTATATAGTGGATTACATTGTTTTTCTAATGTGAACCATCCTTGCACACCTGCTATGAAGTCCATTTGATTATCATTTAAAAGCATATATATTTAGTTGGATCCTATTGGCTATGATTTTTTTAATTTTGAGGTTTCTAACATTTAACTCATATTTATACTGTTCAAAGTTTTTTTCCCCTCTG
Source organism: Echinops telfairi (assembly GCF_000313985.2). Taxonomy (NCBI): domain Eukaryota; kingdom Metazoa; phylum Chordata; class Mammalia; order Afrosoricida; family Tenrecidae; genus Echinops; species Echinops telfairi. The sequence continues at coordinate 19,389,521 of NW_022103904.1, forward strand.
TTCAAAGTTTAAATACCATTTTAAAAGTTGTGCAATCATCACCACAGTCAATTTTAGAACATTTTCTTCTTTCTCATACTAGTTATTATTAGTTCCCCATTTCCATTAAGCTTCTCCTGCCACAAGCCAAGAAAATATTAATCCAATTAGTGTGTTTATAGACTTAGCTATCCTGGATTTCATATTAAAAGCACACACACACAAACAAAAAGAAAAAAATATTTAAAGAGCCAACAAAAATAACAAAATAAAACAGGATAAACTCAACTGAAAAGAGAACAAAAATAATAAAACAAGAACAAATTTAAAATTCGTTAAAAGGGATAAAAATTAAATGTTAACCTAACTACAACACTGTTCCACTTTCCAATGCTCCCTCTGATACCAGGCCATTGACATCCCTGCGCAATGGTCAGAGGGAATCCACCAGAGGCTTAGTCCAAATGGGGACTCTTCAAATGGATCTTGGGATTTCACTGGCATCCAGAGCCTTCTGTAAACTGGGTGCTCAGAATTTATGCTCTGATATCATTCCCTCCTCCTGTCTTGGATTTTATTATTTATAATACTAGGATGAAAAAGGCTGGTGCGTTTCTTCCATGTGGACTTGGCTGTCACTTCCCTCAGGTGGCTGTTTGTTTTAACAAGCGATGCTATGCTTTCTGATAGCTGTGAGCCATCTTCAACACAGTTTGTAACAGCACCCATATCTTCAGTGATCTCCTCATGAGGGCAACTGTCAAGTTCCCCTAAGAACTACTTGTTCTTAGATGAGGCTACAGTTAAGTGCAAGCTCAAAATCTATCCATGTCTTGTGCTTTATATGTCCCTGGTCCACTTTAGAGACATCCTTATCCTTTTATTGGGGAACTTTATGTCATCCCCATAGGGCACAGGGAAATTCTATGCATAGTATCATTAATTTAGCCAATGTTATAGAATTTCAAGTACTATTAAGAAAAGGAAAGAATACATCAATGTGACTGTTTTTTAGGCCAAGAGACATGAATTGGTGACCTGCACAGATAAAAACTCAATAGTGACTGGACACTATGCAAACAATGAAGGGTGGGGATATGCTCTTACACAAAGGAAGAACCATGCTTTCTAGACTAAGACATGTCCTAAAAAGGCAAATATGTGGCAGCCCCAAGCCACCATTCATGTGGCATCCTCAAAGCAAGAGATTTGAACCAAAGTCCAGTGACCTCCAAATCTACAACCCTGGGATAGCACTCATCTGGTTCTTCTACACTAGGATGTTTCAGCCTTAAGTCTATGAAAGTATTTCAGTTCCTTCCATCTGCTAGAGGTGAGTTTAGGTAAAGTCCAGTTCGCTTAGTAGGGTTTCCAAATTGCGGCTGTAGCCTATGATGGTGTGGTAAACCTCAAAAAAGAACAGAGTCTACAGTCCTGGTGGTCTATAGCATGCTGCCTGGGCCACCCAGGGCTGGGTAAAAACTAGGAGAAATGTGCTCAGTTAGGAGCATAATGTTAAGCATTTCTCCCAGTGGCAAGTTGTCCGACCTGGCTTACTTACCCACTAACAGAGGTATGGCCACATTCTCAAACACAGACCTGCCTGCTCCCATCTCTGACTTGAATCTCCATTAAAGTCCACTGAGCGCCCTTGTAGGAGCATACGTTAATTTGAGGTGTCAGTAAAGCAATGTTATATGTCAGGAACTGATGAATCTTTACCTAATCCCCCCATCATGAGAAACTAATCCTAGCTGAGGTGAGGCTTCCACTGTTGAAGTGGTTACTAAGATGAACAAATAAGGGGGTGATATATGTATCATGAGCATTAGGAAGCTCACCACCTCATTGATTGGGAGACCCAGTGAGAAGATCATAACATGAGAATGGAAGCCTGCCTTTGTCTTGCTGTTTATTCTTATAATAGTGGTCTCATACAATATGTGTTCCTTTCAGATTGGCTAACTTCACTCAGCACAATGGTTTTCTGGTCCATGAATGTCATGAGGCGTTTCTTGGTTTCATCACTATTTTGTAGGGTGTGTATGTACTAGAGTGTCTCTATCTGGTACTCGTCTGATGGACTTTGGACTGTTTCCAAAACTGTGCTGCGATGAAGATGGAAGAGCACGTGTCCGTCTGTGTTCTGCCTCTCACCTATTTGGGGTACATACCCAGCAGAGGTATTGCTGAATTGCAGGGCATTTCTATTCCCAATTGTTTTAGGTAGTGCTATATCACTTTCCATGATTATACATGTTTACAAGCACACAAGGAATAGATAAGTTCCGATCTCCCCAACCCTCTCCAGCATTTATTGTTTTCTTTTTTTTTTCTTTTTTTGAATTGGGCTATCCTTGTGGGTATAAGGTGATATTGCATCCTTGTTTTGATTTGCCCCTCCCAGGTGGCAAGGGCCTGTGAGCATTTCCTCATGTGTTTCTTAGCCATTTAAGTGTCATTTTGGTGAACTGTGTATCTTTCACCCAATTTCTCATTGAACTTTTTGTTTTTTTCTTATTGAGGTGTTGCAGAATTCTATGGAGTTCAGGATTTACTACCTTGTTTATTGTGTTATTGCTAAAGATTCTTTTCCCATCCCCTGGGATCTCCTTTGATGAAATGTTTTGATGCACACAAGTATCTTATTTTCAGTTGGGTGCAGTCATGTATGTTGTTTTCTGGCTTCCACAATACTCATGCCCTCTTTCACCTCACCAAGACCACATGCCACCCAACCAGTCAGTCGGAGTGGTGCAGATAAAACCTGGGAGCCATTAGATAGACAGGGCCAGCATTTGCCATGGACAGGCTGCCAAGCCATGTGTGCTTCAGGGTCAAGCACATCATCAATTTTTTCCCCATAGACAGACTTGCCACCGGTGCCATTATGGCTTGTGAAATCATCCCGCTGATTCATAAACCCTGGAATGATTCTGTGGGAGCAGGAACCTTTATAAGCAAATCCTTTGTCCCCGGTGCTCAGAGGGTGAAGATTTCCTGCTGTCTGTGGAACTTTGTCTGCAAACAGCTGCAAAGAGATCTGTCCCAGGGGCTCTCTGTGGATGGTTGTGTCGAAAAACACAGCAGGGCTGACCATGGCTGAATGTAACAGGATGAGACAAGACTACAAATTCAGGCGGTGAGTCTTCAAAGTCTTGGTTGGAACTTGCTTGATGACTATCTTTATTTCTTCTTTCATTATGGATCAAAGTTTCCTACAATTATCTGTGATGATTTTGGAAGACTGCATATTTCTAGGGATTTGTTCATTTGTTTTAGGTTAGTACACTTGTTGAAGTACAGTCCTTTATAATAATGTATTATTCCTTTTATTCCATTTGGATCTGTTATGATGTCACCTTTTCCATCTCTAATTCCAGATGTTTGAATCTTCGCTTTCTGTTCCTTTGTTAAACTTGCCGGCAGTTTGTCAATTTTGTTGATACTTTCTAAGAACCAATTGCTTGTTTTTCTTGTCTTTTTTAGAAGTGTGTGTCGATTGCCCTTCTGGAAATTGCTTTTGCTGTGTCCCAAAGGTCTTATTGCACCTGTTCATTTCAAGGAATTTCTTAATTTTACTTCTTATTTGATCTAACAACCAGTTATTTTTTAAGTAGTATGTTGTTCAGCCTCCATGTGTTTCATTTTTCATTCCCGTTCTTTCTTTTGTTGGTTTTACAGCATTGTGATCAATGAAAACGGATTCTTGGTCCTCCATGTTTTTTAACGTATTAATGCTTGCTTTGTTGCCGAGCATGTGGTCTGTTCTAGAGTGCATACCCTGTGTGCTGGAGAAGAATGTACACTGGGTTATTTTGGGGTGGAGTGCTCTGTACATGTCTAGGAGATCAAGCTGGTTGGTTGTGTTCTTTAGCTTTTGTTTCTTAATTAAATTTCTTTCCTGATGATCTGCATTTCCTTGAGGAAGTTGGAGACTACTATTGTTGTAAAGCTATTGCTCTCTTCAACTCTATGAGGATTTGATTGGTGCATGAGGGGGTACCCCCCCCCCCAAAAAAAAAAACAGGAAAAAAGCTCCCCTGGGTGGAGCGTTCAGAATACACATTTTTTTCCACAAGGGAGAATCAAGCAACTTGTTCTGAGTTAGTGCACCCAGTGGCATCGCCTGGGAAGGTTCTCTCTGGTCACTGTGAACTTTTTTGTAACGCAGTTTCACTCGAACCATGTTTTTTGTGACAGCTGATTTAAGAGAACAGCATGCAGTTATGAAATTTTGTTTCCTGCTCGGGAAAAATGTTTTGCAATATGTCATTGTTTTTAAATGTTTTACTTTGTGGATTAACTTAGGGTGTAATTTGGAGAACGTTAATTATGTGCACTGGAAAATAATGTAGCTTTTGCTGCTGATGGGTGGTGTTCTGTATATGTCAAAGAGGTCAAGTTGATTACCTTATTTAGTTCTTTGTTGGGTTCATAGGTGTTATTATGGTTATATCTTCTTGCTCAATTGTTCCTTTAATCATTATGTTCTTTGTCTTTCATGATAGATTTTGGTTTAAAGCCTATATTATTAGAGATTAATATTGCCACTCCTGCTTTTTTGGTTGCCATTAACTTGCTAGTATTGTTTTTCCCATATTTTGATTTTAGTCAGTTTTTATCTTTATGTCTATGGTACGTGTCATGCAAGCATAATACTTATAGGTCCTGTTTTTTTATCTGTTCTCTTACTGTTTGACTCTTGATTGGTGTGTTCGATTCAATTCAGTTTCATTGCTGATCTATATGGATTTGTTGGTCTCATGTGGCTTTGTAATTTTCATATTTCGTGACTTGGTGGTGGTAGTTTCTTCTCCATTAATTTCTGTTGAATCCCTCCTTCGCTTTGTCAATTTTTTGGTCATTTTTTCCCTTTACTGTTATTTTACTATTTACTAGTGTTTTTATGATTATTTTTTATCAAGTTTTTTCACTTTCTTGGGTTGGAGCCCTGGGGAGTCAGCTGTGAGGAAACCAAAATGTTTCAGTGCCCCTTTGTTAGTTTCACTGTCCCTCCCATGCAGTGCGGCTTTTCTACCTGGTCTGTCCTTTGACAGACTGTTGGCCGCCTTATATTTGTGAAGGTAACAACCAGCTTCTGGGGCTTCTGGGTGTGAGGAGCCACGGGTGTCCACCTCTCTCTCGTTGCTTCTACAATATAGGAGACGTTGTTCTGCTGGTAGCAGGGCTGGGGGTAAATCTCAGTTGTCCCCGGTTATTCTCAGAGGAGACAGAGAGAGGTTTTCAAGTGCTATAGTTCAAGCAGTTTACTTCCAGCAAGTGGACAATCACTGATGACTGCTTGTGAATTCTGTTCCCTGGTTTCCCTGTGTGCTTTGGCCAACTCAGCTGTACTTTCCTCAGACAGTCAAGGCTCCAGGTTTCTCCTCCACCTGTACTTTCTGGCTTTTTTGTTGTGGAGGGAACAAGTAGTGCATCTGTCTATGCTGCTATATTTTACTCAAAGTCCAAAAGTGTATCTAATCTTTACTTTTTAATAACAGTTAATGTAGACTGACTCTAGCTGTAGGAACACTGAGAACCCCATGGTTTTGCAAGCTTGATGCTTCAAAAGCACATAATTGGGTGGGTGGGTGGGAGGTGTGGTGCTTCATGCTTTCATTCCTGGGCTGAGGGTGAAGAGATGCAAGTAAACATTCAGAAAGAAGCCAACTGAGCCCAGGGTATGGCCTACCAAGAGGACCAAATATCACAGAAGGAGAGGGGTTATGTGAGATAATCTAGACGCTCCAGTTTTACGCCATCATCCTAGAATCATTCTGGCTATCTCTCGAGCCACAAAGGAAAGTGGTTCAATGCTATATTTATGGACAGATGGTCTCTATCTTGTTTGGGATGCTTTAATGAAGCAACAGAGGTATAAGAAATCTATGTAAGAAAACCACTATTTCTGGCATTCTTCCACTGTGTGGCTCTAATGTAGCAACCATCCTCTTGTATTTGCTGTTTTCCCATAGCAGTTAACTGCTCTCTCTCTCTCTCTCCATATCTCATGCTATCAGTGTAGAATTGGGTGCACAGGTTCCTAATTCTGGGGGTAGATGTCATAGGCTTTAGGAATCGTCATATATTGTAGTGCATTCGCTTGGAATCTCATGAGTAAGACGATCCTATCTGAAGGTGATCATTTCAATGTTCATCACTCAGTATGACTCAATCTAGAAGGGTCACTGAGCTGGAAATCTGGTTTTAAGGTGTGTTTTTTTTTCCTTAATAAATAATTTAAGACACTACTATGAAATACTTAAGACGTTAAATGAATAAATTAGATTGGAACTCTTCAAGAAATTTATGTTTTCAACAAGTAGGCCAGAAAAAGCAACTCTGGAAGGGCTAGATGTGATCATTTAAGGGCATACTGAGGAGAATGGGACATATGTAAAGGAAAGTTAAATATATAATGAAAAAACTGCAAAAACAAAAAACAATTCCAAACCATTTCCAGCAGAGTAACTTTGGATTCTTAGCAGTGATGTGTGTGTCAGAGTACAACTGTGCTCCCTAAGATGTTCATAGTTGTGACCATAGAAGGAGACTGACAGGTCCGTGTGTGTGTGTGTGTGTGTGTGTGTGTGTGTGTGTGCGCGCGCGTGTGCGTGTGCGTCCTTCTGGGTGGATTCAAACAACCAACCTATTGGTTACCAGTCAAGTGCTTAACCATATTCCCTAACCAGGAACTCATACAGTAGGAAAATAGAGAAATATTTCTAAAGAGCTACAGGCTGTACAAGGCAGCAATTTCAAATCCTATGTTCTCAACACCTGCAAGAACCAAGGTAAGAGAAAAACTAGTGCTGGGATCTCAGTTGTTGATCAGGATAGAAAGGCTTCCTAGAGAAATACCATCTCCTTGTCTTGCCCTTTGAATCTATGAACTGAATTCACCAGAAACTATTTATCTCCTGTGTCCCTGTGAGATTTCTGCTCCTGGTGCACAAGGGTCAGAACTGTGAGTTAATTCACTTGCACTCATCACCACTACCACCCCAACCGTTTCTTACACTCACAAAAGTCCACATGGTGTGGGCACGCCACACTTGCTCAATGAGCAAATGTGCTCGGCTTGCCCTTCCCACAATCTTGCTGAGAAGAGAGGCAGAGAGAGCCATACACATACCTGGACTCGAGTGATGTGCAGATACATGATACATGCCATCAAGAAGCAAACACAGAACACAAGCAGGACCAGGACGATTAGGCTTCTGGAAAGACAGAACAGACAGTTCACTGCTGGCTGAGGGTCAGGTGGAACCAACCTCCTCTTCTCCCAACCAATATATACCACAGATCTCCTCCCAGGAAGGCTGCCTACCTCCGTGTCTCTGGGGACATGCCTATGGCTGGTTATTCTCTATAGACAGTTGAGCAAGACCCTTCTCACATCCACTCCATCCCATCCAGCCACCAACCACCACCTGATCTCAGCCTGGTTTGAGGGCCACCAATTTTGATAGAGCCTCCTTTCTTTCCAGGAAACACTGGATGTTTCTAGACTCCAAGTCTTCTCTGCTCTTCTGTTGAGCTGTACCTGGGAAGGATATTGCTAGGAAAAGCTGACTATATGGATTCTGATACAGTAAGGAAGCTGGTCCCTGTGTGTTGTACCTGCGCAGGTGTAGATGGAGTGTGTTCACACATCCATGAGGGATGTCTTTCTCAGTAGGTATGAGGTAGCTTCTATTTGTTTTCTGGAAGCTCCAGGGAGATATTATTCCCCCTATAAAAGTTTTATTAAAAATATGGTACAACTTGAAGAAAAGTAAGAAATGAAGTGTTTCCGATGTTTTCCTTACCAGAAAACAAAAAAGCCGAGCTACTTTAATTACCTAATGATTAACTATTGTTGACATTACTATATTTATTCAATTTTTGAATTTATTTTAATTTATTGTTGAAATTACTATATTTATTTGTACATTTTGTACTATATTTGTACATTTTATTATAAATGGACTATATTTATTAAGTACATTTTTAAAAGTACTTCTAATTTGAATGTTTCTGGAAGGGCCATGAACAGGGATACAAACTAATCCATTCAGTGAATTGTTTTCTCCTGAAAAGGCTATGAAGACAGCAGCGCATCTTGCATTAGTGACAAAACTGAAGATACATGGTATGTTAGAGTAGCATACATGTAGTTTAGAAATAAAGACTGGGCAGTTGGGCACTACTTGTCATCAAGACTTGCAAAACTATTTGTTGCCTGAGTGAATAATTTATGGGTGGTTGACGGCTTCCCCCAGTGCTGCACAGCGGCAGCCCAGGTAGGACTACCAAGTAGATTAACCCTGAAAACACAATCGCCAACACCAGCAACATGCAGGCTTCAAGGCCTTCCCGGGTAATCCGATGCCACAGGGGTAGCACTTACTGTGGGATAATGAGAAGGTAGACAAGGCCAAGGACGGCAGCCAGAAGGAGTGAGAGAACAACAGCACTGGTGAAGTACTCGTCCTGAAGTTGGTGGTACTAAGAGAGAGAGACACGAAACGCTAAGTGGTCACAACCCACTAAACAACACGCAGTCTCACCATCACTTGGCACGCTGTCCCGGAAGAACATCGCCCATCCCCAAAGAGAAAAGACAGTCTAGAATGTCTACCCAACACCTGGCAGGTCCTTCGGGGTTTGACTTACAGTTGAGGCCCAGAGTCACTCACCTTTTGTTCTCGTTCAACATGCTTATACTTCAGGGTGAAGACGTTCAAGTCTGCGATCTCCAACTCTGTTTGCCGAGCTTCCAAGAGGCGGCTGATATACCTGTTGACACGTGTGCTGGGTGTGGTGTAGACCACATTGGTAGAGAAAGATGTCCGGTTTTTGAGTTTTTCTGAAGCTGTTCTCAGCGATCTTCTCTGCAGCAGCCATGAAAAAGAAGACTACTGTCAAATCCTCCCATTATTGAAGCAAAGGTCTTCTTCGACCTAAGGCCCAGCTTCCCATTCACCGAGTAGTTTGGAATCTGGGTTGAGATCGGAGCTGTAACCACAGTCACAGCACTTCCCGAGAGGTTTGGGCTCAGGCAAGTGATTGAACAACCCTGCCTCTGCATTTGCAGAAACTAGATATGAACTAGCACTTTCCTGGCAGCGCTAATGTTGAGGGCAGCTGGATTTTAGAGATAAAGGCTGAGAACAGCACTCACGAACAACACAGCCAACCCTCAGGAGAAGTTCACATCACGCTGAGAGAGATGCCCTGGATCCGAGTAGAGATCCAATGAACCTCTCACTTCTGACGTGGGCTGAG
>NW_022103904.1:19399956-19401859 GCF_000313985.2 Echinops telfairi
AAAAAAAGAGTCTTAAAGGAAAAAAAGAAACATTTTAAAAGGGGAAAGAAGAGAGCAGACCATAGAGCCTACAGAAAAACAGGTGAGTCCCTAGAACTATTTTTGCTTTGTAGGCTTTGTTTTATAACTAAAAAGCTGGTAATTAAGAAATGTCAAGGATTACAGGGAAGAGAAAAAAGTAAAAGAAAAACAGGTCAAGAAGAGCCTGTTCTTAATGGACAAAAGACTAGGAAAATAGGAACACAATAAGGCAGAAAACCTTTAGAAAGATGCTCAGCTCTACCCAAAAACACAGAAAAAACTATGACCCTAACCCCAATCCAGCCAGCAAAGGTCAAATGATCTTTAACCTAAACCTCACACTTTCTAAAAGCACAAATTAAAAATGGCTCATAGATTTAAAGATAAAGCATTAAAATTATAAAACTTTTTTTTCAAAATAAACAAGAATCATCTTTATTCCTTGGACACACGTTTGTAAAAATGTATCAATGAGATTGGAAGATTCAGAACACATTTATTTGTATGTAGCACATAAGCTGAGGATTAAAACATCTGCTATAATGAAACACACCTGTAAACAAACAGCTTAGGAAGAAGTTAAAACTGATAAGACTCCACTGTGCAAGGCACGAGGCAGATGCCTTCATTCCGACTAGATGTGTGTGTGTTAACAACAACAATAAAAAGGATCAGATATTAGCAATAATATACCTCTAAGAATATCAATACATTTTTAAGGCTTAAATTGTGCCAAATTGCAATGACACACATAGAAATTCACTGATTTCATTTTTTTAGAAAATGGAAAATGAATCCTGGCTTTATCTATTACGAGGGGAAAAAACATTTGACTCGTGGCTTGACAAGGGTGAAATAAATATTTGGGGACAAGTGTTACCCTAAACAATAATCTAGAAAATGATAAAACTTCTGGAAGAAGGCATGTGCTAAACTTTGGGACTTGGGCCTAAATAAAGAATTCTTGGAGATGACGCCAAACACCATTTTTGAAAAGGAAATGATAAACTGATTAACATGAAAACTTTCGCTCCGCCAAGGATCCGGTTTAAAGGATGGAAAGACAAGACATGGACTGGAAAATGATATTCACAAACATGTATTTGATAAACGAATTACATCTAGAACCGAAAAGGAACAAAGGTCATGAAGGGGCTTCTCCACAAACAGAAAGAGAACATACAAATGGAAAGTGAGCACAAGGTTAGATGTTGAACATTATTAGCCATCCACCTACTGCCATCGACGCAGTCCCACAGCCTGGCGACCCTGAAGGACCGACTAGAACTTCTCCTTAGGGTTTCTGAGACTGAGTCTTTAAGGAGCAGACAGCCTCATCTTAAGGAGTGGCTGGTAGTTTGAACCACATGCCTTACGGTTAACAGTCCAGTGCTGACTGATCCCATAGCACCACGAGGGCTCACATTAGCCATCAAGAAATGCAAATACTGCTTTAAATGCACTAAAATGACCAAACTAAAAAATAGTTAAGTGCGGTGGAGTGAAATTTCTTAAAGACTCTTCTACCTAAGTGTCTGTAACTCACCAAATGATTAGATGGGACTATGCAAAGAAGGCATGTATAACACTAATAGAGAGGGTTGGTCAGTTTCCTTATGACCCCCCTCTACCACCCCCCTCCGCCCGGGGCTATAAGGATGTGCCATCTTTGAGGCAGCAGCAGAGGGATAGAGCCCAGGACCATGAGAAGGGCACGTTCCACTGTCTGAAGTGGTGCAGGCCAAGACAAAAGGCACCAGAGATGAGCATGGAGACTACGAGAGAGAACAGGAGCAACGCCAAGACTAAGGGGCCGTGAAGGAGGCCAGCCTGGCTTCCTGGCTCCTGAAGGCAAAGCAAAAGAGATCGGGCAGCTGAGAGG
>NW_022103904.1:19402308-19433169 GCF_000313985.2 Echinops telfairi
TCACTCTGGAGAATAGGAGAGGTTTTTCCCCCCTTTCTTTCCTTTAAGACGTTAGCCTTTTTCTCAGACTTTTTAAAGACCCATTCATCTACTCCAGAAACTTAATTTTGATGATTTTTGTCTGTGTGGAAGCATGAGGCGCCTGTCTTGCAGTGTAGAACATCTCGGTTGGAGGCAAATGTTGGCAGGGACCTTAATTACAGAGGTGTCTTAGTTCGGCATTTTGTGAGGGGCAGCACGTCCGAGGCCTAAGGGTCTTCCGCAGAGAGAAACACCTTCAGGTGTTCTGAAGGCCTTCCCTCTACACGGAGCAGCGGAAGAGAGAGAGAGAGAGAGAATCTAAAACACTGCCTGCAGATCCGTACCATACCTCCATTATATAGTCACCATGCATCTTAGAGTCTCTTGGGACACTTGTCCAATGACCAAACAATAGCTCTTGCAAAATGTCGCGGTGCTAACCATTGGCACACTGGTGATGAGCTACAGAGTTTTTCCCCTCTTCTTATGCTTTTCTCTACGTTGTGACAACAGATATAAATTTTCTTATAAAACAATACAGAATGGAGGTTTTAAAAAAAAGTCTTGCTCCTTTTGAAGTGGCATTTGACTCTCGAAATGTCTTCTTTGCTCTGCTTTGGGCAGGGTTGTGGTTTCAGCACAGATACTCACGAACCAGACTGGTTGGGTGAGTTCTCACTTAGCTACTCAGGAGCTTGCCTGCCTCAGTTCGTGTCTTGACCTTTCTCGGTACCAATTTCCTCATGGGTCAAATGGAGATATTGGTGGCCCCAGGAAGAAAGGTCTGGAGATCAACTTCCAAGAATTGTCCAGTGAAAACCCTGTGGATCACAAAGGTCTGACTACTAACTGGCCAACGGCACAGGACTGGGAAGTGTCTTTCTCCATTGTGCATGGGGTCACCATGTGTGGGGAGCTGGCCTGACAGCAGCTGACAACAGATAGCACTCTTTGGGGAATCCGATACCCATGTATCTCTGAGAGAGCGCATTCCCTAGCACTGAGGGCCTCCTCACTACTGGGTCTTACCACTGTTACTCATATACTTATTGTATAGAAACCAAACTGAGTAGAATAAGCCCCAGGGATTGTTTCTCAGACTTCACAAGATCCCGTCCCATCTCGTTCATCCTCAGTAAATCAAGTGCCTACTTCCACATTCTGTGTCCTCATCAGGCAAAAGGGAGTCTTCTTAGAAGAGTGTTCCTGGGACACAGACGTCTCGCACATTAGCCAGCACAGAGCCAGAGACCAGCAGGCATCTGCTTTGTTCACTGAGAGTGCTGTTGGGGAGGCCTGAAGGGAAGCCAGACTGGGTGTGCTGGCTAGGGAGTAGATGCCAAAGACTGGTGTGGTTGTGGCCTTCACGTTGCTTCTCTTCCCTCCTACACTCTGGTTCTCAAGCATTCTGACTTAGGCTGACATATTCTAGTCTCCCTCCAAATCTGAGGCGTCACTTCCTTGAGCTCGAATCCTTGGTATTCTCTGACCCTCAGCCTCAACACTGCCAGGAACTCATTATAAACACATGATAGACCACTAGGCGGGTAGCATCAGGTCTGAGAAGCACTGCTTTACTCTACTCCAATTTTGAAAAGAAAGCCATCAAGGCTTAATCTAGCAAAGTTAGTCTTTGGGAAGAAAATTTGGAGGTTGAACCACAGACAAGGGGGTGGGGAGAGACATCAGACTGTGCAATACATGAAAAAATAATAATAATTTGTAAATTATCAAGGGTTCATGAAGGGGGGGGGATGAGGAGTAGATACCAAGGTCAAGTAGAGAGAAAAATGCTTTGAAAGTGATGGTGGCAACATATGGACAAATGTGCTTGAGACAATGGATATATGTATGGATTGTGATAAGAGTTGTACAAGCCCCCAATAAAATGATTTAAAAAAAAAAAAAGAGCCTCAATTCACAAAGTACTTCTCAGGAACAACAGCTACAAAGGTCTCTGACATGAAAGTGTACCAGTGCCTGCTACTGCCTCCCAACATCCACCTAAGGGCCCTCTTCTCTAGTAATGGAGGCAATAATATGGCCGATAGCTGAGCAAATGGCGGCTCTTTCGTAAGGACATGTGGCTCTGGGGTTAAATGAAAATGAAACTATCATAGTTTTTAATTTATAAAATTTTAAAGGATATTATTCAGATAAGGGTGATTTCGCTTGTTTGTAAAAATATATTTATGGTATCTCTACTCTCATTGTTGACCCTGAGGGGTTTATCTATCTTGGATTTCCTGTGTTGCAGGCTCTTATCCGCAGCAGTGCACATGCTCTGGTCTAATCCGATCTGTAAGGTAGAATTGAGGTCATGATAGTTGGGGGGCAGGAAGTACCAAAGAACTAGAGGAAAGCTGTGTGCTTCACAGGTGCTATACTGCACCCTGACTGGGGTCATCTCTTCCTTGTGACCCTTTTGTGAGATGATGTCCAACTGTCTACAGATGGGCTTTGGGTCTCCACTCCATGCACTCCCCACTCCCTCCCCCCACCCCAATTCACATTGGGTATGATTTTGTTCTGGGTCTTGGATGCCCAATTATACCTGGTCCCATCGACACCATCAAGGGTTCGTGAGGGAGGGTGCTCTCAAATCATTTTGTAATTGTTGTGAGGAAGTGAGGGACACGATGGGCTCTTCTATCTCAAAATTTTGCTGACCCTTGATATGGCCAATTCCCTGCCCTTGTCCTTTGGAGCCGGAGCTGGCCAATGAGCTATAAGCAGAGTGTTGTTTGAGGAAAATCGAAAGCATCTCCCCACTCCTTCCCTTCTCATCCCTGCCCCAGCTACTGACTAAAATGTGCATTGAATGACTGGTGATACACTAAGCAAGCCGTAATAGCAAAATAGAAGCAGTCTGGTCCAAACTGATTGCGAGGCCAGGGATGTACTAGACATAGAACATCTCTCAGATCAGGAGGTGCTGGTAGGCACAGAACCCTCCCCTCAGGTCAGAGTTGTTTGACAAGGAACCTACACTCAAGTCAGTGGTCTGATAGACACAGGATCATCCCCACTTCAGGGAGTTAACAGAACGACACCTAATTCACTATGCTGTCAGGGAGCTATTTTCTTGAAATGATTTAAGCATTTGTGATCATGTGAAACAACAACAAAACACCCGTGATGGTTATCAGTAAAAAATATATTTATTTCAAGTTATTAAAGTCAGAAATAAAAAGAATGATTTTTTAAATTACTATCGTGTAATAAAGAATGGAAGAGAAGAAACAAAATGACCACTATTTGAAACATATCATCGATCAAGATAATTAAATCTAAAAATAAATTAGAAACTGTTTCAATAAGGCTGGACCAAAGGCAAGCTGAAATTTTAATCCCATTAAATTCAGATTTAAGGATGGAAATTTTTCCCCCCAGTAAATGTATAGCTCCACTTAAAACAAAAAGATCTAGAGAGTAGCTATGGAGGATTACCTGCTGGACTTGAACAGAGAAATCAGAAGACATAGCACCTATCATATTGGCAATCGTTTCAAAGTTAGTGTGGGAATTTGGGGTTGGCGTGATTGCCAACTGGGCAGACAAAACTACACAGACCAAAGATACAAAAGGCCAATTACATGAACCAAAGATCCAAGGATTGTATACGTTTCATCCAAATGAAGCAGATGTGGATGATAATCCCGGGACCTTGCACTTACGGAAAGCATTGACAAGTGTACTGAATACTGACCAGGAGAAGGGAAACAAAAGCAGCCAGATGGGTGAATTATCAGCTCGCCTGGCAAGGTCCGTTGAACTTGAACATTTGCAAGCAGAATTCCAGCAAAACAGAATCCTGAAACCCCCCAAACTCTTATAATCCTGCTTTCTCAGAACGAGCACCAGGGCCCACACTGGTGGCTGACAATAAGAAAGGCAGTGTGCGTCCTCTCTTGTTCCCGACCCATCCTCGTGACCAGAAGAGTAGCCAGTTCCCACTCTCACGGGCTCCAGCCAGCAGGCAGTTGCCTCCTCCCACAACCTCCACACAGCCCTGCTCTACTTGACATTGGAGCTGCACCCTGTGGATGGGACTCCCGGGACATCCCGGTCAGGGAGCTCTGCACAGTAGACCCTAGAAATACAGGGGTGGACAGCTCGTCCGACTCTGTACACCTGGTGTGGGCAAGAACTCCTTCTGTAATGACCTGACCTGTCTCCAGCTGCCCTCTGGACCCAAAAGGGCTGCTACCAGGAACAAGGGCCTGGATCAGCCATCCTCTGAGCCTGCACACACTGCTTCTGGGTCTTGCTTGGCTCCAGGTAACAACTCAGTCAGCCAGTAGGAATTCCATAAAAGACCAGTCTCTCCCCCTCACCCCAATCCCACCTCTCCTCAGGAATGGCATGACTTATAAAGGGTCCTGGCTCATACTGGGTATGCGGCCCGCCACAGCTTTCTCTTCTCCAATTCCTGCCCCTCCCCACGTTCTTTCCTTCCCATGCTGCCCTCTATTGCTTTTATTTCCAAATTTTTTTAGGAATTCTGGTGGCAAAGTGGTTATGCATTGGGCTGCTAACTACAAAGTCAGCAAGGCAAAGCGGCTGCTGAAAAAGATGTGACCTTCTCTCTGGTAAAAAGTTACAGTCTTGGGACCCACAAGAGCCCCTCTACCCTGTCCTAAAGGACCGCGGAGAGGAAGTCGATGACTGGCAGTAAGTGTGGAGGTTGGGATCTCTCTTTTCCTCCTTTCTTTCTTTTCTTCAATTTCTCTTTCCTTTCCCCCCACCCCTTCTTTCTTTTTCTTGTATCTTAGTTTATTTTCTTAACTATGTTCTTTTAAGTTTTTCTTTTTCTACCTTCCAAGTGTTGCTTGTTGAATTTTTATTTTCCCCTATTTTCACTGGCCTTGCCTTTTCAGTTCTTATATTCTTTGTTCTCGTTCTCCTTGGCCTGCTTTCCCTGCTTATTTAGAAAAAATAAATATGATGTTTGCTGTTGGTGGTGGTGTTTGTTTTCTTGTCGCACCTGACAAGAGAAAGCCACACTGCCTGCAGAGCCAGCCACACCTGAGCCTCCTGCAAAGGCCACGGCCACTCTCCTGGATCATGTGATAATTCCTAGAAAGTAGTCAACACCAGCCCAAACCAGCCTCCACTGGGCGACGTTAACAGCAAACAGAGAACTGCATACGCACATTTTTCTAACACCAGGAGACAAGCAGTGAGTACTTAAAAACAATACAATCTACAATTACCAATCAACTACTAATACAACGCCACACTTTCTCAGCAATAACAATTTCAGTTCACATGAAAAGACAGAGCCAGAGGGCTTCATCGGGGCAGGGGTGGGGATGGTCTTAGAAGTCTCTGAGGAAATATGGTAAGCAAGATGGAGACATGGAAACAGAAAGGAGTAAGGTAATGGGCTAAGTGATGGTACAATAAAGGGATTGTAATGGATGAGCTGAAACAAAAGGTTCATGAACCATGAATGTAAAATGATCACCTGCTCTGTGAACCTTTCCTCAATTCATAATAAAAAGGTAAAAACAAAACAAAAACAGTGTGGATGAAGGCTAAGGAAGCAAGTCTGTCTTTTGCTCTGTTGTGGATGGGAGTGAGCAGGGGAAACACTTGCTAACAAGTAGAAGAACAATGAGGCGGTCTTGCTCCCATAAAGATTTAAAGTCGTGGAAACCCAAAGAGGCAGGTCTACTCTCCTATGGGGTTACTATGAATCGGAATCCACCCCATGGTAGTGACTTTGGTTTGAATGTCTCCATGATCCTTACAATGGATCATGTCCGTATGGGAGATGCACAATGGAAAAGCAAGACAGAAGAATTAACTGGGAGGTTTGTCAGAGCTATAGTACTAGCAAGAACCACTGAACATCCCATAGACTGCTGGAACGCAAAAATCGGTCTGAAAAAGAAATACAACCAGATGAATTCTTACAAGTCTCATAGGGACCTGATAGCACAGAGCAGAACTGCCACCCTGGGCTTCCCCGACTGGCACGCCTTGTGGCAGCAGAAAGTCCAGTCGGTCTCCCTTAGGACAGCTGTGGTTCAAACTGCTAGACTCAACGGCAGTGAGTTATTTTGTTTTTTAATCCTGATAAGCGAGAATAGTGAGACTTCATCTTGCTTATTTGGAACACACCATCAGAGAACACAAATTGCTAGTCAAGGTCAACAGGCTTTGTAAGGCAGAGGGCCAGTGAAACTCTTCTGTGGGACAGGCTGACACATAGCTACAACAATGAGCTCACACATGTCAAAGATCATGAACATTGGGTGGGAGCAGTCAACGCTTAGTTTTGTTATGCATTAGGCTGCCGCGCGTCCATGTTGATGTTACTTGCAACATATCCAACATTCAACCTATGCACACTATTTAACCTAATAATTTCACTGCAAGGATATTACCCTTGGTTATACTTATAGACGTTGACTAAGATAAAGGATGTAAAAAAGGATGTCCATAGCACTGATAGGTCTTAGGAATATGGGAAGCTAGAAAAAAATAATCCCTGTCTAGGAACAAGAAACTGGCTAAGTCCATTAATACGACAATATTATAAGGCCAGATGGCCACTTTAAAAATGGCTCAGATTCATAGGTACTGCTAAGAAAGTAAGATTTATTGTTGAGTTAAAAATCACAACACAAGGCAGGGTGGTGCTCCTGTTTGCATTAATTTCTGACACATACATAAATTACTTTCTGGAAAAATAAAATGATAGATAGGATTTTGACTTTTCCTGTGTACCTATTACCGTAAGTTTTAAAAAGTAAACAAAATTAGGCATGTTGAGGTATAAGAATAAAGACAAAAAAGTAGTAGCAATAAAGGGGAAAAGAGTGAGCAGGAGGCTTCTGTGTACAGATTTTAGAAGAGACAAATCTAAGGCAGATATTGAAAAACGAAAACAAAACTGACTCATGACAAGTCTCCAGGGCAGGATCAAACCGCCCTGAGGGTTTCTGAGACTGACTCTTCACAGGGGTCGAAAGCCTCATCTTTCTCCCAAGAGAGCGGCTGGTGGTTTCAAACTGCTGACCTCGCAGTCAATAGACCCACATGGTACTACTACACCACCCAGGATCCTGTGACAGATACTAGGAAAGTAAAATTGATAAAGTATTCTCATAAGGACCGAGGCGGGCGAAGGGATCTGACGGCCTGCTGGGTGATATGCAGGAAAACCTCTGACCAAGGTAGTTGCTGTCCCAGGTGCTCTGGGGACCCCTGTGACCGAGCAGAACTGCCGGGGAGGATGGCCGACAGGGCCTTCTCCACTGTAATTTTGCCAGGGGCACATCCCCAGTCTTCCTCCTGAGTGGTCACTGCAGGGTTCAAACGGACAAGCGCTCAGTCAGCAGTCTGCCTCCGGTGCCCCCTCGGCTCCTGAGAGATCGGCTACTCTTGATATTTGACTGAAAATGCAGCATAGCTTCATGAACGAGATTTTTCCTCTGAATTTTTCACTTTGATCAAAGAAAAAGATAAAGAAATGACTCAACTATCCGTGGAGGTTGATTAAACAGTTTGTCCTCAAACTAGAAGAATATGCAACACTTTTAAAAACCATAATTGTATATGTATGGATTGTGATAAGAGTTGTACAAGCCCCAATAAAATTATTTCTAATAATAATAATAATAAAATTATTTTTTAATTATTTCTAAAAATAAAAAAATGAAAACCAGAATTGTGATAACTATTTAATAATATAAGGAAATTTTTAACCTGAAAACAAGCAACCAAACTCCTTTTATAGCATCAAATCAATCTTATTAAACACGTTTACATGAACCAAAATATTAATACTAATTTTTGGTGGGGTGGTGGGATTATCTCAAAGCTCAACTGCCACATAGTCAATTCCAAATCGCTGAGAACCTGTGAGATAGCACAGTCCTGCCTCTGAGGGTTGCCAAGCCCGTACATCTTTACGGGAGGAGGAAGCCTCCGCTTCCTCCCGGGGAGCATGCAGAGGTTGCAAACTGCCGAGCTGGCAGTCAGCAGCTGTGCCAGTGCACTATAAGGGCGCTGCTGGGACTAGACATGGATAGTTTTTGTTTTATTTTTCATGAATTTTGCATTGTATAAATTGCTTTTATAATCAGAAACACTGAAAGGAGGAATAAAAGAAAAAAGAAACTGTACAGGTGAAAGAACAATTTGGGAGGAAGTAAGGGTTCCAAGGAGTGTTTCTCCTTGGAGCCTTAATGCCATCAGTCTTTCGGAGGTGACCTGGAGTCCAGTGTGCACTGCAGGTAAGTGCCAATGGCAGAGACAATTCCCAGGGGACGAAGTCAAGAGAGCAGAAGGGCTAGAGAGACGGCATCTTTTGTGGCGAACATTTGGGTTGATGCATTATGTAACACTGCCACCTAGCCACGGCCAGTCTCTCTTTCCAGTCTCCTGTGGAACGACTGGGTCTGTCTACTCTCCTAAAGTTAGTCCTGGTCACCCACTATGAGTTGGAATCCACTCGAGGGCAGCGAGTACTTTCTGGTTTTGTTTTACTTTATCGAACTATTAGATCTACACCTCTGAAAGGAGTAGGGCCTAGAAAACCTGAGCCCCAGGTGAGTGGAAGGCTTGAGTCTCTCCTGGAAAAGTGGACATTCTTATGCCCACCACAGTGCTTCCTAACAGCATCTCCGGGGCCCAGTTTGATTAGAGTCCAAGGGTCCTCAAACTTTTTAAACAGGGGGCCAGTTCACTGTCCCTCAGACCCGTTGGAGGACCGGACTATAGTTCAAAAAAAAAACTATGACCAAATTCCTATGCACACTGCACATTTTGAAGTAAAAAAACAAACGAGGCAAAAACACCTGGTGTGCCGGATAATTGTCCTAGGCGGGCTGCATGTGGCCGGCGGACCATAGTTTGAGGAGCCCTGGTTAGACACTGGCATGGCTGCCCATGGGCTATGTCTTGAGACAAGAATAAACAAGGAAAAAAATCAGACCAAGAGTAGGGGAGATAGATGTGCTAAGAAAGTGTTCACAGTAAAGTCACCCCCAGGCTCGGGTGAGGCCATAAAGGGAGGACGAGCCTGTGTGGCTGATGGTCCACGGTACCGCAGCACCAGGGAAGCCACATGCACTGGGGCCTGCTCCCTGCTAGGTCCCAGTCTGTATATTATCCAAATGCTACTCACATGGTCAAAACTTCCCACAAGGGCCCCTTTTATTCCCACGTTGGAATTGTCTTCACTAACTGCCCAGGCAGTCCCATGCTGGAGGCAGGTGGTGATAAAAGGAAACCCCAACGAGGCAGGGTCCCTGACTCCCTACACTGTCCCACCCACCCCACAGCCCCCTTCCATTTAGCCCCCTTCCATTCATCTCCTCCTTGGTCCTCAAGAGAGAAGATTAGCTGGGCCTCACAAAGGTGGCCCAAGGGGCAAAAAGGGATGGATTCAACTCCCTCCAAAAGGGGACATTGGGGTACAGCCTCGATCATCTTATTTTAGAAAGTATCCTTTGGACCTAGGGTCCTTGAGCCTGAAACCATCAATACCCAGGTTAACATCAATAGCAAAACACATGTAAATCTCCAAAGACCACTAGGCCAACAGATACTGAACAGAGACAAGGACCTTCCTCCTAAACTGTAAGCTGACCAGAGACAGTGTTCCCCCTGGAACCAGCCCCAGACTGAGAAAATAATTTCTGTAGGGTGGAGTCACCCACTTGTCGGAGCTGCGTTATAGCGCTGGGTCACCGAGACACCTTCCTCAGCCCTGCCACAGCCTCAGCCGCCTGCCTTCCCCTGCCCTCTCCCTCACAGCCTCATGGTCCTGCAGGTCCCACTCTGCAAGCTCCCCTGTGCTGGGGCTCACCCCTAGGAGGATTCCCGAGAAATCAGATCTTTGGCAGAGATGGTCCTTAGTCAGAAAACGTGCAGGAAAGTGAAGCGGGGAGAGGGGGCACCCTCAAAATCCTGTTAATCTGAGAAGTGGTCTCACTCACTGCCCTGGAGTCAATGCTGACTCATAGCGACCTTACTGGACAGGGTAGAACTGCCTCCCGTGGGTTTCCAAGACTGCAACGCTCTACAGGAGTAAACACATCGTTCTCCCGTGGTTTTGAACTGCTGACCTTGTGGATCACACCCAACTCCTAACCACTCTGCCACCAGGGCCGGTGAGAAGTAGTCTATCTGAGGAGAGCAGTGAGAGAGCCTACTGAGCCCTGCTGAGTAGAGTGTGAAGAACACCTTACAGCATGCAGGGAGGTATCTGGAGGAAGTGAAGATCAATCATTTTCCTTCTGCCTTTACTACTGACAGAACAAAGTGGAATCAACACTCTGTTGTTGTTGTTATGGTCCACCAAGTCGTTTCCTACCCTCGGTGCCACACAGTGAACCACGGCTGGGGCCCACACGATCCCACAGTGGCTCTTGGGTTTGAGCCCCTTGTGGCAGCCACTGTGTCCATCTATCTTCTTGAGGGCCTTCCTCGCAATCAGAGCCCAGAGTTTCCGAGTGTTGGTTCCAGGAGCTCTAGCTCCATAAGCTTTGGGGAAAAGGGTGTTTTATTAATCATATAAATTTAGGAGGTGTGAGGTTAAACAAAGTGAACAGATTGATTTAGCACACCCTGGCCTCCCCCATGTCCTGCTGAGCCTGCAGTGTCACCTATGCAGGGACAAGAGGCCACGGCCTGCCTTCCTGCTGCGGAGCACCCAGCAGGGCCAGTGTTCTGCCGAATAGCCTTTCAGAACTGCGAGGCGTGTGTAAAACATGTGACTCAACTTCACATATGTTGAACGACAGGGTTTTTCCTGGAAGAGTCTGAAGAGACCAGCTCTGCAGACTTTCAAGGAGGCCAAGCAGACGCGTCGAGGGAGCCCGGAGTGAAGGTGGGAAGGGGATACAGCCGGAGCTCTCCTACCTTGTCATCATCCTCACACGTCATGACGTTGGAGAAGGGGATCTCGGCCTTGAACATCTTCCGGCAGTGCATGAGCTGCACTAACAGGTAGCAGACCGTTTTGAACTTCATCCTCTTGGCTGGTTTTATATCGGAGAGAATCAGTCCTGGAAATATCTGTCCAAACAAGATATGATAGCAAAGAGAAATATGATTTTTAAAAGGCAGAATATGCACCGACTCTTTTGCTGGGGATTTTGTGATTGGCACACAGCTAGCAGGGGACCAGAGTGCCTGAAGTCAGCCCTTCAGGTGTCCGCAGAGAATCCAGACATCAGGATCCCAAATCTAAGACCTAAGCACAATTGGGTATGCTAGAAACACAGGTATATACAAACTGACAACCCGATATTTCTCAGCAGTCCATTTCCAAACTATACCACACACCACTAAACACCACAGGGACGCCTCTGGAGCCTAGGGCTGAACAGAGGGAAGTATGGGACTTGGGTCAGTGTAATACCACTTCATGCCCCCAATAAGTCTATTTAGTTCTTAATATAAGGTGATCAGATTTTAATATTGGTAAAGTGGGACAAAAGCGGGACACCATTGATAAAACTCATATCCTGGCGAAATAGCCACATGGCAGTCAAAAACCGTATACCCTAGCTTGTCGTGCATTCTTTCCAAAAATCGGGACTTTTTTAAAACGCCGTGGGATGTGGGGAAAATTGTTAAAAGTCGGGACTGTCCCGCCAAAAGCGGGATATCTGGTCACCTTATCTTAATAATCTTCCTAGCCCACAGACGGGACAAGTTGGAAGTCACACAACTCCTACCTCCGCCTTTGAGAATGCTAATTCTTAAGATAAATAGCCAAAACAATGCCCCTAATAGCATCTAGCATTCTCTCTCTTCCCTCCCCAAACTTCATCTCTGTGAACCCCCAAAGATGAATCAACTCACCTCCATGGCTTCTCTCAACCATCGGGACCTGGACTCACCCACACTTGCCCTCCACCACAGTCTTCCGGCAGTCCTCAGGAGCTCCACCCACATCTCACCTGGCTTTTATGGACGGGGCTCCTGCATGTCCCCGAAGGTCCGGGTGCCTCAGTGCTACTCTGACACCAGAGACCCCTCCTTCCGGCTGTTTGTGCTAACCAGCCCCGGAAGGCACAGGGTGTCACGGGAAAGGAGAGCTGCCCAGAGACCAGAAGAACCTACCTCAGAGCTTTCCTTCTAGACTATTTTAGAATATAAACATATACAGATATGCATATATTTGATTTGGGAAGTTGGGGGTGATACTTTTTAAATAAAGGAGCACTGTGATTTCTCCTCCTCCCTTATGTCTTTATACCTAGGCCCCGTTACCTGAGCAGTCCTCTCTGAGCATATATGTGCACATACCCATATGAGAGACATGTACGTATACATGTATGTAGGGGCATGTATTTGTATATGTATGCGTGTACATACATGACAGCATACATGCCTTGCCTATGCTCATCAATAGGCACACTAACGAGGCACACTCACAGTAAATTCTACTCAGGGTTTTTTCTGTATCCCCTTTCCTTAAGGAGAGCAGTCACCTGTCCCTGCCAGCCCGTGGAAAGCTAGCTACGTCTTGCACATTTTTCAGGGACTCGGTCTTGAATGTGAACAACCATTCTACTGTGCAGCTCTGTACTTAACAAATATATATATATTTTTTTCTTTTTTTACTAGAAAGAACAGTTGCCTCTGAGGAAATAGAATGGATAGAACTGTGTAACCCCCAAACATATATTCAAGCCTAACCCTAACCATGCGGCTAGGATCCCATCTGGGACAAAGTGGGGAGGGCTGTGGCACGTGCAGGCTGCTGAGCACCAGGGAGGAGCTGGGAAGAGACAAGGACCTTGCCGCCGAGCCCACAGAGCAGAGGAAGTCGTCCTCTGGAGTGGAAACCTTGAGTTCTGGCCTCCTAAACTGCGATAGAATATCTGTGTTGTGTGAGCCACCTGCTTGTGGTGTGTCCAGCAGCACTAAGCCGGGAAAGCAGCGAGGCAGGAAACCAGAATGGGAGGAGATGGAATTCTTCCGATGGACACCTGGACCTTTTTGCCATGGATATGGGCATGTGGTACCCATATGCCCAAATACTGAAAATGTGAGATGTGTTCCAAGTCCAGTTTTCAACGCAGGAGAGCATCTCTCAGGTGGGCCAGCAGGAGAGCTGGCCCTCAGCATTCCAAGTGCACCAGCTTGTACTAAATCACCCAAAACCCACCCGCACGCAGGCTTATCCTGTGGCTTCTCCTGCCCCCGCTGCCTCCAAAGCTACCACCCATCTATTCCTTCCAAGAAGGTCTGCTCCCCAAGGAGCTTGACTTTGATTCAACACTCAGTGAACCAACCATTAATGATCTGGCTGCTTTGTAAGTACTGGTGCTAAGTTGTCCCCCTGGCTGCCCCTTCGGCATCATCTGATGGAAAGGACACCTGCTTTGGTGTTTTGGTGTGAAGCCAAACAAGGAATCAGTTCTTGTTCTAACAAGTGGTGTGTGGGTGTTCTAGCACCGCCTGCCGTGGTGAAAGGGATCCACAGTTAGGTCCAACACTGTCCTGTCCCGGCTGTGGAGCTCCGTTCTGCTTCTCGCCATGCCGAGACCCTAGGCAGGGCGATGAGATGCCCTCCATCCAGACACTGCCCGGATACGGCAGCACCAAGTGGCACATGAGACAGGATACTGGTCCTCAGGTTGCTGGCCCAGCTTCCAGCGCTCTGCTAACCGAGCAAGCCTCCACCTCACACCGTGAGGTTTTTAGGATGTCAGAATTCGCCGTGGCAGCTGAGTCCCGGGTCTACTCTGACAGACTCTGCCAACCCCCACCCGCCTGAGCCCTCCTTGTTCTTACTCACCACAGCCTGGAACCCAGATGGTGACTGTAGATCAAACCCAGTCCTCGGCATTTCTTCAACCTACAAAGAGCTTCCCCACCTCTGCCCTTGCTAAGAGTCACATTAAGCCAAGAAGGTGGGGGGCAACATGATCCTTTTCCGTGAGTGGTTCTGTGGAGGCGCTGCCTGAAGCACAGCTACACGCTCTCCTGACAGCCTTGCCCCTGCCCTCTCTGCCGCCAAGTAGGCTCTATCCCAACGGGAGCTTCCAGGCCTTGTGAAGCCGAGCACAGCGGGTGGGGGCCTGACAGAATGGCTTGAAAAGCAAAAAGGAGGAGCACTCTGAAACAAGGGGGCACCTTCGAAAAGTTCATTATCACATCATCTTGTTTTCCCATGAACTTTTTGAAGCCCCGCCCCACCTCATATAATTATCTCTTTGTAAGCATGAGGCCACTAAGCGTCCTTCTCAGAAAAGCTTACTCACAAACTACTAGTCTGTCATTCTGCCCTCAGTATCCATTGAATTCTACAGGCTCAATGATGATTCTCTCTTGCTTAGAGACCCCGGGGCCTATCTGTAAATCTAGGAGCCATAGCTACGTATTATTTTTGAAAAGAGAACGCCTGGCCCCAGGCCAGGTTAGGCCAGACTCCAGGTCCATAGATTCCCTTGTGACTCAAGTGACCTTCCCACACACCCCTGCTGGCCTGGCCCATGCTCAGCACTGAGCGCTTAGATCTCGGCCACCATGGTCTATCTGCTTGACTATCTTCCTCCATGTGCCCTGCCAGGCTGTCCCCTGGCATGTTTTCCTGTCCATCCAGGCACTGACAGGTATGGCATGGGTGATGTGCTGGCGCCCTCGGTGGTAACTACCAGGGCTTCATGAAGAGCATCTGTCACAACTGTTCACATGCCACGAGAATCAATCATCCATACAGTCAGTGTCTTGGTGGTTCGTACTAGTCGGATAAAGGTTACAACTTGAAAGATGCCCTTCCTTCAGCATTTCCTCATTTCTAAGGTCCTCTACTAGCAGCCTCAAAAACAGGGTGGGGCTCGAATCTAGGTCTGTTCACACACCACCAAGAGCCAAGACTGGCAGGAAAATCAAGGCCTCTGGGCCTTGGCTATCCCTGGGAAGCAGCAGAAGAGTGGGTCCCATGAGCCAAGTCTCCCCAATCCACATGTGTGGGGTCAGCAGATCCGGGCTGCTGTGTGAAGTGGTGCTTTTGCGTCAGCAGGCTGCCCACCAAGGGCATGTGGGAATAGAACTTCAGTACAAAAGCAGCCTAGATGATCCATCGAGAGGCTGAACCAGGGAGGATCCCAGTTATAACTTGGAGTTCTGGACTCTTTCCCTTCCCCTCCCTTTCCCCAAGTAAAGCATTCCATGACCTTGAAAAGCAATGATGACGTACGAACCACAAGCAGTTGACATTTAAAGAGGGCTGAGTAAGGGCTGGCAGGTTCAAGAGGGCCACCAAATAAGAGAGGCGTTCTGGAGCCTACCTTTCGTCGATGGGATGGCACAATAAAAAAGGTTTTGATGTTATGTGTTTTCAAGAAGCTGTTCCTCTCGTGTCCGTAACCCGGCTCTACCTCGTAGTCCCCGTTCAGGCACTCGAGGGTCGTCTTTGTGATATGGACCTTCCTAGAAAAAGGGAGGCAGAGGTTTGGAAAAGTGTCGTGTGCCAGTATCAAGGGCCTGGGGGACTCCTCTGTGGGCTCTGAGCCCTCATCTGGGATGGCCGGTGGCTGCGGTCTGCAGGGCCATAGGCAGGGACTCCTTCTCTCGAGAAGCATGTCTTATGGAACAGGAGTTCCCATTCTCTGTATACCACGTGGCATGGGGCACCTGGGAAGAGGTAGGCACAGGCAGACAGAGCAGAATGAGAGGTGAAGCTGGCATAGGAGGGTAGAAAAGTCGGATGGCAGAGGGCAGGATGGCAAGGGAGTAGAGGAGAAACTAAAAAAAAAAAAGAGAGAGAGATCCGAGGGTACCCAAGCAAAATGAGCAAGGAAAACGTGGAAGTGAGGTAAAGAAGGGGAAAACGGCCTGAGATCTGCCTCAGAACCCACAGAAGCACACAGCTCCCATCTTGGGCATCCTGCCCAGCTGGATTTCTGGGGAAAGGTGAATTCCCTCAGGGTTAGCAGAAGCGGGATTGACCCATTTATGCCAAACGCAAACAGGAAAATGGTCTCCCACAATGCTAGGGTTAGACAGACAAAGTTTCTAGGGAAAGAGGCCTGAGCATGCAGCCATTCAGACAGCAAGCAGACTCCCCCCTACAAACCCACTCCTGAAAGCTCTGCTTTAAGCCTCTGCTAAGAACGCATGGTCTTCTGAATTCTTTGCAGGGATAAACCTTGATTCATGAGTGTTCTCTGAGGCTCCTGGAGAAGGGGTGGGTGAGAGACCCTGCTGAGAGAGGAGGTGGGCCGCAGGCTTTGGGAGGAGGGCCAGGAGAAAGCCGGTCCTATCAGCAAAACCTTCCTCTGCTCAGAGGCTTTGCATCAGGTCCTGAGGATGAATGCCTGCAATCGGCCCAAAGGGAATTAAAGCTGGCCCCTACCTCTAGCCCTGCTCAGTACTGCAACTGTCCTGCAGCCCTTGGTGTATCCTAGGCTGAGAGCCCCATCTGGTAACTGTTCTACGGGCCCTGGCATGAAAGATACTCACTCTGGATCGTCTCCAGAGTTGGTCCGTCTCTCCCCATGGCCACAAGTGCTCAAGAGACCAGAGAGTGCCCCATCAACTAGCCCAGAGCTCACTGGGGACAGCCAGGTGGCTTGAAAATGTTCCAGTGCCAGAAACCTCCAGAAATGTATTTGTCTATCCATCCATATGTCCGCCTGGTCCTTCCTCCCTTCAACAATTAGATGGCTGGTGTGGAGCTGGCATAGAGGAGTTCTCGGGGCAGTGGTTCTCGGGGCATGGTAGGCTCTTCCTAATCCCTGACCCTTCCAATGGCAGAACTCGGGGCTCAGGCCTTCTCCTTCGCTTTCTCCTCCTCCTTCTTTCCATGAACTTCCTTGCATGGTTCTTACCTAGTCCTGCGAATTCAAATGCTATGATATACTTCTGATTCCCTAGTTAAGACCCTTGCCCAGCACCCGAGAGGTCTTCTGCCTTAACAAGGTCCTACAAGTCAGGACACACATCTTATTTCACGTGTGTCCTCCAGAACTCCCATCTCTGACCGCCTTCTGTTGCCAGGGCTCCTAGCACTCGATTCCTAATCACACTCTCGGCCTGCTTTGGGATTCTACACAGGGGCCGTAGTCCACCTATGCCCAGGATTTCAACTCCATCGGGCAGGGCCCTGTCTAGTTAGTGCCAGTGTCTGTATAGTACAGAGGTTCTCAACCTTCCTCATGCCGCGACCCTTTAATACAGTTCCTCATGTTGTGGTGATCCCCCCACCGTAAAAATTATTTTCGACGCTACTTCATCACTGTCATTTTGCTACTGTTATGAATTGGGCGAGCCCTTGAAAGGGTCGTTCGACCCCCAAAGGGGTCGCAACCCCCAGGTTGAGAACCGCTGGTGTCCTATGCTGCCCTGTAAAGGTCTGGCTGCAGCTGGAGGCACTGTCTGCAGGATGTGAAGGCCATGGTGGGAGGAAGGGAGAAAGGAAGGGAAGTCGGTAAGGAGAGGAGCAGAGGGAGGCCTTTGCTTACATGCCCATCATATGTGCTGGGGTCTGGCACTCAGTTGGGAGGAGAAGAACGTGTGACAGCTCTGCCCTGTCTGATGAGGATGCACTGCAGTCACGCTGTACGGGGAGAAGGCTGTCACAGGAGGAGCCAGAGGGGAGGACTTTGTGTCCTACAATCCTGCTGGTCCACTGAGGCCGGAATGCACACCTCTCTCGAGGTTAGCACGGAGTAGTGGGGTTAAGAATCTAGACTTTATCCTGAGGTCAATAAGCAGGGGGCTCCATTCTGGCGACTGGAGGGGGCAGGCTGGGCGGGAAGAGCGGCTGGAGCTCCTTCTGAGACGTGGAAGCAGAGTGGTACAGAGTGGGAGGGAGCCTGAGGAAAGGCGAGTCAGAGGACAAGCAAGATCAGGTGGCTCTGACGTCAGGCTTTGGGTCTCTGATGGTCCACCGAGAGGATGGAAGAACAAGCTTGAAGTGATGTCCAAGGGCAGGTATTCAGAGGTGTGAGGGAAGTCTGGAGCCCACGGGTAGGTGTCTGGTTAGAGATGACAGAGGTCTGTGGGCAAGCTCCGTTAGAAAGCCCAGGGGTGTTAGGACTGCTCACCGCTCAGCAAGCTTAGCCACAGGTGGTGGAGGATGCTTAGTCCTCCCCCCATTGCAATTTTTGTTTGGTTTTGTTTTTCTCATTTCTCTACTTGCTACTGCCATGAATCTTGCGAATATAATTTTGTGTTATGTGGGCCCATGTTTAAGTCGACAACTTCTCCAAGGCCTTGCTCAGCATAAAGAAAGGAGCTCTTTGGTTCAATTCACCTTCTCTGAGTCCAGAAGGGAGAGGAGAAGATGCATATGCCAGAGGGTCTCCCACCTGGAGCTAAGAGACAGGCAGAGAGCGGCCTTGTGCTATTGAGAGGCGCCTCAGCTCAGGGGTGGAGACGTGAGCCTGAAATGCCAAGCGATACCGGAAGTATCAGAATAGGTGCTTTATAGAAGCAGACCTCGCAAGGCACCTTTTACCCTTTCCTTTTATAGGAGGAGAACGGGGACCAAAATGCAGACTAGCAGTCAACCCCCAAATCCTCTTTCTTGCACTGGCACTATCCCCTCTGTCCATTGATATATACATATAAAGGAAGAGGTATCTTCCGTGAGTTACTGCTGTACAGAGCCTTATGCCAACCTTATGTAAAGGTGTGTGAAAGGCCTGAATAAAACCAAAGAAGGCCACTGTAATTCAAAGGCACTTCCAGTGCACAAGCCTATAAGGGGTCTCTGTAAGTTCTCGAAAGTTGTCTTCAAATTGCCTCATGGAACTTGAAAGTTCAGCACTTTCCACCTACAGGGACTTCTGAGAAAGCAAACAAGAAAGCAGAGGAGCTGGGGGCCAATTCCGGCAGCGGGTGCACTGCCAGCTCTTCCACACACCACCTCTTCAACGGAGTGGGATCCCAAGGACAGCGGCTGAGGCTGAGGGGAGACGAGACGGACTGGGGTCCGGGCACAGACCATCGGCTTCTGGGGTACACACTAGCAGGTGCAGGACGGGTGAGGCCATCTTCACTGTGGACTCCACGCTATAGGGCAGCGGGGGCAGCCATCAGGGGGAAAAGACCCGGAATAATGCATGCCCAAGCAACAGAAAACAAAAACCCAAAACACCTACTGCCATCGAGTGGATAGTGATCCTATAAGACAGACTAGAGATGCCCTGGTAATTTTCCAAGACCGTAACTCTTTACAGGAGTAGAAAGCCCCATCTTTCCCCATGCGTGGCTGAGACTGCAACTGGTTACAGGAGTAGAAAGCCCCATCGTTTTCCTGAGGAGCAGCTGGTGGTTTTCAACTGATGACCAAGCTATAGCAGTTCACCTCCAAGACTCTAATGCACGCACAGAGCCCCTGGCAATCCTACCACTCCATCCAACTTACCCTGGCAGGCCAGCCGCTTCCATGACATTGGCGAGGGTGACGTCGTTGGACCACACATCATACTGCCACTTGCGCAGGCCCAGCACCCCACAGAGTACCCGGCCTGTATGCAGTCCTACTCGCATGTTCAAGTTCACCTCAGTGGCCTCAGCCACAGACCTGGAATACAAACAGAGGGGAGTTCACCAAACAGCCAAGCACGGCCTGGCTCCTGGGAAGTAGGTGGTGAGACATAGCGGACACCAGCCCTTCACTCAGTCCCAGGACTAGGCCAGTGTCCAAGAGGCCTCTAAGCCCAAGAGCCAACTGGGAGGCTGCACTTCCCACTGGGCAGTGGACAGCTCACGTCGAAGCTGCCGGGTATCTCAGATGAGCAGTCTCAGAAGCAGCTCTGTGGGCATCCCCATGGCTCCCAAGGTCCCTCCCCACTGACGGTGGCCTCTCTATAGAGCTGAATGTGGCACCCTGCATCCCCGACTTGGGTCACATCCCCACTTTCATGGCCAGAAGCAGGACAGAGTGGGCTGTCATACTTTATTCCTCCTCTGAAGAGGGTGCTATCGGGAGTAGTCACTCCATTCATACGAAGGAGCTGTACCCTCCCACTGCCCCAGGAAAGCCACCCCATGGCTTAGCTGTGTACAGGTGCAAGGGTTAGGTGCTGACCCCACTGAAAACGACTGGAGACCTATACACGATGAGGTTTGTGACACTCGGCTCCACATGGTGCGGCCAGGCGAGGTCCAGGATAAGGGCTGGTCACACTACAAGTACATGCTCTTGAGCCAGTGAGTCTGAACTGCACCTAAATAAATCCTTTTGTAAATGTAGACACTGAGGTTAGACTGTTTGGCTGAATACCAACCCACACTCCCATGCTGTGTGGCCTTGGGCAGTTTCTGTGGCCCAGAGCTCTTTCTCTGATAAATGAGGAGCATGACACTCTGTGTGTGTGGCTGTGCAAGAGGACGGAGGAGGCCTGAGCAGGCTGGACCAGCCAGGGTCATGTGTTGGTGGGAGCACTGTGCTCCCCAGAAGCTCTTACAAAAAGTGGCTCGTGTGGTTTTAAAGGTTCCACAGTAAAGAGCTTACTACACAGAGCTATCTAGGTCAGACGGCGTTGGAAATCTTCAAGTAAGGAGACTCCTGAAAACTGGGTGACCGCTGCTCCATCCACATGAAGAACACATTCAACTAAAATACGACAGTCAACACGATAGAAAACAAGGCGACGGCAGAGAAAATGGGCTAAAATGTGGGAGCAACTCCCTCCCTTGAGGACATCTTATTTTTCTGCATTTTCTACATTATCCCTACAGGGAAGAATTTATTTTATTACGCAGAAGTTGAAAACCTGTCAGTGGGTTATGTGACTTCTCAAAAAGTTAAGCATATGACCCAGCGATCCCAGTCCTAGATACTTTACAGCAGGAAATTCAAACAGAAACTTGTACCTCCATGTCTACTGCAGCATTTTCCACCACAGTCAAAAGGTGGAAATGTCCACCAACAACTGAACAGAGAATCAAAATGTGGCGCATACAATGAACGATTATTCAGTCCTCAAACAATAATTCTGATGCATTTCACCACATGGCTAAACTGGAAAACTATATGATGAGTAAATTTCGTCACAACAGACCAAATATTATTTGAGTCCCTTATATGAACGACCTAGAAGAGGCAAGTGCATAGAAATCTAAGTTTATTACTAGAAGTGGGAGGGGAGAAGAGGGGTTCACTGCTTAAGGGGCAGAAAGTTTCAGTTAATTGGTAGGTGCTATCAAGTTGGTCCCAACTCACAGCGTCGCTATGTACAACAAAATAAAACACTGCCCAGTCCCATGCCATTCACACCATTGTTGCAGCCACTGTGTCAACCCATCTTGTCAAACAAAAGTCTTCCTCTTTGCACTGCCACTCTACTTTACCAGCATCATGTCCTGTCCCCACCACGGATCTCTTCTGATAACGTGTACACAGTACTCGAGACGAAGACTCGTCATCCTCACACCCACAGAGCATTCTGCCAGTGCTTCTTCCAGACAGATTTGCTTATTCTTTTGGCAGTCCGTGGAGCTTTCAATATTTTCCACGAGCACCATAATGTAATGTAATGACCTCCATAATGAGATTTACTATGAGCAGTCCATCATTGAAAATTAGTGGCCTGCTTCCAACGTAAGTAAAAAACGTGCTTGCTTTTAGCTGGGTATAGATCCTGCATGTGGCTCATAATCTGACCTCTAGTTCTTCAAAGTTGAGCCAATGGCTTGCCATATTGCCTGCTAATCCTGGTCACCATCCTCAGCCTGGCATCTTAACTGTTGCCCTTGGATTCATTCACCGGAAATCTGTCAGCTGATTCGTGGACTTTGGGTTCATTAGCCCCTAAAGATGCACTACTTCAGAGGAGCCTCCAGGCTGGCATCTGACCCATGGACCATTTCTTTGGTCAAAAATATCTTCCACTAGATAGATAGATATAGAGATAAATATAGAAACTTCATTGATTTTGTTTCTCTAGAGAACCCAGACAAAGACTAAAAACAGGGTCTTCCAGAGGATCTTCTGGGCCTGTTAAATCCAAGGCAGCCAGGTCAACTCAGAAGGTGGTGGTGCCCGAGCTGAGGCTAGAGCCTCTTAGGTGCCCCCTGCAGGTGTAGTTCTTGGCACAACGCTACAGACCTGCGGCAGTCAGGGTGCCCTGGGGCTGTGCGGCTGTGCAGGTAACCTGGATGGGTCCTGGTGCGTGGAGTGCAGGTGGGTCCCCTTGTCAGCTTCACTGCAGGATTTACCCAAGGGAGTGGGCTCCCCTGCTGTCTTCCCTTAAAATGTCTCTCAAAGTAGACGTGCCCTGGGAGCCCACAGTGACAGTGCTTAAGGGCTTCAGGCCGTTGGGGGGCGGGGGATTTGACCCCCAACTGTGAGGCTGAGGAGGTGACATGGTGGCTGTGAGCTAGAGGGTGGGGGTGCTTGGTTAACAGAAACAGAGTTTGCTGTTTTAAGACTTATTTCTACCTTCACTTGGCAGACACGTTAAGCTGCCGTAAAGGATGCAACGTCAAAGAAGAAGAAGAAGGTGGTGTCTGGTTTCAGGGATTTTGAAGGGGTATAAATTTTCTCAAAAGATATAAGACAATCAGAGAGGTTTATCATAAAGAAGTTTTGTTTGTTTTTTTAATTGAAAACTGCATTGGTGAAATGGAGGCAAGGAAAGTTACACCAAGGGATTTTTCCCAGCACAATGCTATCATTTTTCAAGAGTAGCTGTTTCCTGTGTGAATTTTGATGGAAACCTTACCTCATCCAACCTATAGACCTGAACTTTTCCCTTATGACCACCTTTTGTTCCTCCGATTCAAGGAATATTTCGATGTTCTGAGTCCCAGTAATCTGACATGGCTGTGTAGGGAGAGGCTGTGTTCATCCCTCTCCAGAAGAACTCTGAAAACAAAGGTTAGCTTTCAGCCTCCTGAGCGCCAAATCTCCCCTAAGGGATGAACCTTTGCTAACAACACTCCAGTGCTTCAGAGGGAGGAGCTGACACCAGGAATTCTACCCAAAAAACCCAGCAGATTCGGTGCTGCCTGCCAGGACACATGTCAACTCACCTCCCATCCTGGCTTTTAGACTTTAGCAGTCAGCTGACTGGCCC
Source organism: Echinops telfairi (assembly GCF_000313985.2). Lineage (NCBI taxonomy): Eukaryota > Metazoa > Chordata > Mammalia > Afrosoricida > Tenrecidae > Echinops > Echinops telfairi. The sequence goes on from NW_022103904.1 coordinate 19,425,342, forward strand.
TCTTTCTAGCCTACTGATAACTCGCACTGCTGGGTAAGGATTGAGTCCGATCATGGGCAAGAGGATTCACCAATCACTGCACACCAGCTGGGCAGGGAAGATTTTGGTCTGCTGTGGACTGAGACCCGGCACTTGGCTGGAACTCCCGGAAATTGGACGGTGGCAGGGCTTCCCCAGAGCACCCGGAGGACTAATGAACCCAGAGTTGGTACAAAGCTAGGGTGGCATGCGTGAGGGTTGAGAATCCGCACGGCAGAGAGTGAGCGTTTCTCCACAGGCCCGGGATCCCAAAAACTAGCATCTGCCTGCCACAGACCTACACCCAAATCCAAAGTGGGCTCGATTATGGCATGGAGAGCCTGCGGAGATTGCTCCGGCGGGCCGTGCTGCACATAGTCTCTGCTCACCCCCATCACCTGGGTCTTATCTCATTGCCTAGCACGCCCTGGTGGCCTGGGAGCCAACCTCTAAACGGAGATTTTGGCAGGCACAATATTGAATGATCTTCTGCCTCTGGCTCCTGCTGGGGGTAGGCTAGTGCCAAACTCCTGCCTACCCTTGCCAATCTGGCTTCCACAGCAAGGGCATGAGGATTGCTTTGTACCCAGAGACACATATTTTTGAAAATAACATCTTGTCTCAAAAAGAGCGGTCAATCTGGACACGCTTGAGGAAACAGGCGAAAACAATCCAATTAACTGGAGCACAGACAGATGAACCATATGTGGATGAGCTCCTAGAGAAAGAGAGGGCCTTGGATCCTTCCAGGAGGGAGATTAGAATGATGATTTCCAGCTATTTTAAGCAACCAGTGGGGAAATTTGATTAAAATATAGAAGAACAGAAGAGGCTAAACAATAACTCAAGAATACTATAAAAAAGAAAACATTCTGCTAAAAAAAAATAATAAGCCAGGGGGGAAAAAACTTCAAATAGAAATTCAAAAGGTAAACAACAAAATATTAGAACTAGATAACGTGTTGAAAGAACAAAATATAATGACTGAAGCAACAGAATCAAGAATCCGTGATCTCGGAGACGAATTTCTCAAGACCAAAATACAAGAAGATGGAGCTACAAAAACACCCCCCAAAACTGAAAAAGGGCAGAAGAACTCTACAGGACACTATCAAAAATAACAATATTCGTTTGATAAATACCCCAAAACAGAAAGAAAAAATATTAACTACAAAGAAAATAACTGATGAAGTATTGGGGATTTCTATAATGTGAGGAATATACAATTCATAACAATGCACAGTATAAAATAACTATTCAAGAAGGCCAGAGAATTCCAGACAGATATGATCCCAAAAGAAAATCAACATGACACATTATAATCAAGTTTTCTGATTAGCAAATAAAGGAAACAATCCTGAGAGCAACACCAGAAAAAGAACAACCATATATAAGGATCAACCACTTAGGTACAGTTCAGATTTGTCTACTGAAACCATTAAAGCACTGTATTGATATATTCCAAATCTTGAGAGAAAAACACTGTGAATCAAGAATTCTATATCTAGCAAATATATTCCTTCCTCAAATATGAGGGAGAAGTCACTTTCAGATCAGAAAAAAAATAAAAGCATTTGTAAAAATACCACCTCTACAAAAAATATTAAGAGAAGTTATTAGGAAGAGAATCCATAACAATAACAAACAGCAACCTAAAATTATCAGAAAAGACATTGTTATGGAGAAAATCTGCTACTTAAATAATACACAAATGGAAACAAAAATACACAAATTAAAATAAGGATTCACAGATAAAAGAAAAAATGCACAGAGGATACAGAGTAGATAATTAATAATCAAACACAGGAGCTAGTGAACCGTTTGCAAAAACCAATAAACTATTGAATTAAGAAAGAAAACCACAAAAATCAAACAATCTTCAAATAAAACATTAAGACCTCAACAAGACAAACATATTATAAGCAAATTAATTATTGAGATAAAAAAGTATCATGAATAATTGAAATCAGTATCAACATAAGAAAACATATAACAAAATTATGCCAATAAAACCATACTTATGAATAACAACTTTGAATGGAAATGGACTGAATTCACCAGTTAATTAAAAAAAGAAAAAAATGAATAAACAAACATGAACCATTAATACGTTGCTTACAAAAAAGGCACCTCAGATACAGACAAATATAGACTAAAAATGAAAGGATAGAAAAAATATATATCAAGCTAATGAAAGTCAAATGAAAGCAAGAGTAGCAATATTTATCTAATAAAATACACATCAAAGTAAAAGATATAATGAGAGACAAAACAGGTCACTATATAATGATGAAAGCTTTAATTGAATAAGAAATAATAACCATAATTAATATATATGCACCAAGTGAAAGACATCCAAAATATATTAATCAAATGCTTATAAAAAATTATTAAGCAAATATGATAATGCTGCGAGACATCAACAAACCGAAAATCAGCAAAGATGGGCAAGAACTGAACAACACAATTAATTAGCAATCTCTTAGCCATATAGAGAACACTTCACCCAAGAAAACCACATTTTACATTTTTTTCTAGTACTCATGTCCCTGCTCCAGAACAGATCACATTTTAAGGCCATCAATAAATTTGAAAACCATGAGATACTTACTACAAGCCATTTTTTCAGATCACAGAACTGTAGAAGTAGACATCAACCATCGGATGATCAACACCGAAAAATTAAATACATGGAAATGGAATAACATTACATAAAACCACTGGGAAACTGAAGAAATGAAGAACACAATTCTACAATTCCTTGAAATGAATGAGAATACAAATGCAACATATTAAAATCTCTGGAACAAGGCAAAAGTAGAACTCAGAGGGCAATTTTTAGCAATAACTGCACAGGCAGAAAGAATTAAAATAAACACCTTAAATTAAAATAGACACATCAACAACAGCTATCAGGGGGAAAGCCCAGAAAATCAAACCCTAAAACATAAGAAGAAAAGAAATAACAAAAGATTAGGGTCAAAATAAATGAATCAGAAAAACAATTTTTAATTATATTTTAAAAATCAACAAGACCAGAAGTTGGTTCTTCAAAGAGATTAACAACATTTGCAAATCATTGGAAGATCTAACAACAACAAAAAAAGCAAAATTTATGAACAGAAAATGAAAGAAGTGACATTACAACAGAACCAGTTGAGATAAAGTAATACACAGTATATTATAAAAAAATTGTATTCCAGCAAATTTGAATACCTAGAAGAAATGGATATATTTCAAGAAATGCATTGTATACTTGTGAGAGTTGGGTTTTTTGTGCCAGGATGGCACCTGTAAGAAAATATGGGTGGAGTTTAGCCTGTCCATTGGGTCACAGTGTGATGACCTCAAGTGGAAGTGCCACAGAGATACATGGCCTCTCTCTCTCAACATTCAGAAATCAATTGTATTCTTGTATAATAAAGAAGATGCCACCGAAAAGGATACCTAATGAAAAGATACAATATTTAGGAATAAATCTTTCCAGAGAAACAAAAGATTTGTCAAAGAAAACTACGAAACACTCCTATAGAAAATCAGAAGAGACAGAAATGACACGATCACCTATGTTCCTGGATAGGTAAGCTAAACGAAGAGAAATATTATTATGACCAAAAACACTTCACAAAATCAATGCAATTCTGCGTCAAATCTCACCACAAGTCTTTCAAAAAGGGAAACCTAATCAACAACTTTATATGAAAAAGAAAGAAACCCCGGATAAATAAAACAATACTTAAAAACAAAAATAAAGTAGAAGGCCTTTCATTCTGACTTGACAATCCACTGTGGAGGAGCAGGGGAGGATGTCTGCCACATAGCAAAAACTACTGGAGTCTCCGCTAGTCCCGGTCAGAATGTAACATGTAGGAACCCGTATCCTGGAAAATCAGGCGCAGGACCTGAATTTAAAATGAAAAAAATCCCTCAGAGATCCCAGACTTCAGCATAACTGTCAGAGTCTCTCTGGTCCCACCCCACCCTGCTCAGCAACATGCAGGGCTCCCCTACTCCAGCCAGATCAGAAACCCCATCTCGCCTCCCACTCTCCTTCCTCTCTGACGCTGAGGACCCCTGCAGGGAGGGCAGATTCTATGGCCAGCATGGCACAGAGTCCCCTCACAATATAGGCAGTGCAACTTATCACTTTTTCAGACAACCAGGGCTACCCCTCCCCACTTTCCCCTGGAGATCCTCTTTTTGATAGTCTAGTTCCTATACCACTGGATCAGATCAGCTGCCTGCCACTGTGAAGCTGATGGCATCCCAACCAGGGGCACTTTCTTGTGACTGCTTCATCCTCCCTATACCATAGAGTGACCCTGTTAGACTCATCGGGACTCTCATCCTGAGATGAAAGCAACGAGGTGGGAGTGTGGGGGCTTGGGCAGACCATGCCCACAACAAGCAGGCTCCTTTCTTTAAGTCAGAATCCACAAGTGTTTCATACACATACTGCTGGGGTACTCAGGCTCTTCCCAAGCCAGGAAAAGGATCCTGGCTCCTGACATCCACATCCCTTAACCTGTGTCTCACACTAGACTGTACACCTCTCACACACATCCAGAGAAAAAGTTGAAGAGTCAGAAACTCCTATCACATTCTTGTTTCCAAGAACACAGTACAGCATCAGGTCTTGTTATATAGAGGGAAATTTTCCCTCTGAGGCCATTCTGAATGCCCGCAGAGGACACCCCAAAGAGTGGCCCCTGAACAGGGAAATAAGGATTTTTTAGCTCCCAGAAGTCCCAGCCCCAAAGGACACTTATTTTGATTCTTTTGCCCCACAGCACCACCCCGCTCTACTTCTTAGATTCCATCATAAGCTGCTCACTGTATACTTTAGAGCCTCAGACTTCTCATGGAAAATATAAGGCTGCACTCAACTTCCAATAAGAGCAGTGGGACAGACACACCCACCACACTCCTTTCTCCAAGGCCACAGTAGGGCACCACCCACTGCTTCTGAGGGAATAAAATCACAGAGATACTGAGAGAGAGTGGCCCTCAGGAAATGAGCTTAGAATTTTTGGTTCTAATAACTGCTTACCCCAAAGAGACACACAATTTTATCTCTTTTGTCACTCATCCCAGATTTATTTCCTTAATTATATTATAGTCCGATGTATGTACTAGATTACACCCTCCACCTACCCCACTACCACCACTACTTCAAGATCCCGCCTCCCCCTTCTCAGTGCAGTATAACTCCCACATAAATGAGCACACCTCTTAGAATCCCTTTTTCCAATGTATTAAAAATTATTATATTTAACCAGAAGACCACCTATTATTAATAGTATCACTTAAATCTACTCTGGTGGTCCTACCCCCCACTTGTGCTACACACTCAACTCTCGTTTCTTCCTCAGCTCCACACAATACAATGTTCACCCCCTATTGGCCCTTTTCCCTCTAACCCAAAGAGCTAACTCACTCCCCTTACACAGTCCAGAAGCCTACACACCATCTATGTCATGCAAACAACAGTCAACAGCAGAAACCACAAAAATCAAGAAAAACAAAATCCAACAATTGAAGATCACCCAAACCTAATGGAATACACAGATAAAGAAGCCCTGGAACCACAAGAAAAAGAATAAAGGTGAATGAGATTTAGGACCATGCAAGAGATCTGAGGATAGATCCTGATAACAGAGGTAAAAACAGAAATCACCAGATTGATAGTAGTAGTAGTAGTAGTAGTAGTAGTAGTAGTAGTAGTAGTAGTAGTAGTAGGAAACTTCAATACACCACCCTTAAGGAAAGATAGAGCAACAGGAAAGAAACTCAGTAAAGAAACAGAAGAGCTGAACAACACAGTCCAAAAGTTCAACCCCCTAGATATTTAGAGTACTCCGATGGAAAGCAAAAAATTACACCTTCTTCCCCAACACACCTGGTACATAATCTAAAATAAACCACATTAGACCACCAAGCAAACCTTAATAATTTCAAACACATAGAGATCATACAAACCATCTTCTCAGACCACAGTGCCAAACAGCTGGAAGTCAACCATAGAAAGATCAAGAACATAAAGAAAATTCATGGAGGCTCAACAACAGACTATTTAAAAAGACGGAGTTATTAGCCCAAATAAGAGATGCAATGAAGAGGTTCCTTGAAACAATGGAGAATGGTAATACACATCCCAAAACCTATGGAACACAGCAAAAGCTGTTCCCAGAGGTCAATTTATAGCAATCAATGCACATATAAAAGGAGAATAAAATCATTTGCAATACTATAACACAACATCTGGAGAGCTCTGAAAAAGATATTAAAAAAAATACCATTCACAATAGACACACAGAAGTTGAAATACCTATGAATAAACCTAACCCAAGAAACAAAAGACCTGTACAAAGAAAACTACAGAACATTATTACAAGAAACCAAAAGAGACCTACAAAATGGAAGGAAATCCCATGTTCATGAATAGGAAGACTCAATATTATGAAAATGCCAATGCTACCTAAAGCAATCTACAAATACAATGTAATCCTGATCCAAATCTAAACCTCATTCTTTAAAGAAATGGAAAAACTAATTACCAATTTCATCTAGAGAGGGAAGAAGCCCAGGATAAACAAAGAACGTCCCAAAATGAAAAAAGAAAGTAGGGAATCCTGTACTACCTGACCTCAAAACCTGCTACACTGTCACAGTTGTAAACAACAGCCTGGTAGTGATGTAATGACAGATATACAGACAAATGGAACAGGATAGATAATCCAGAAATAAAAGCATCCACCTGCAGGCAACTTGCTTTCAACAAAGGACCAAAGGTGCCTTCTTCAAAAAATGGTGCTAGAGAAAATGGCCTCTGTGTGCAGAAGAATGAAACGGGATCCACATCTCACGCCATGCACAAAAACAAAGTCAGGAAGGATCAGACACATAAATGTAAAACACAAAGCTATCAGGATCATCAGAGAGACAATTGGGACAAACTTAAGGGCGCTCTTGGAGAGCATACACAGACTACCACATATAACAAAGGAAGTACACACAGTGGAAGACAAAATAGATGACTGGGTCCTCTTAAAAATAAAACACTATGTACATCAAAAGATTTCATCAAAAAGAGTGAAAGAAGAGTCCTAGGATTGGGGGGGAAAGTCTCCAGCAATGATATAACAGACAAAGGACTAATTACTAAAATTTAGAGAATTCTGCAACATCGCAATAAGAAAAAACCAACCGTTTTAAAGGTGGGCAAAGTAAATAGACTATTCACAGAGGACTACACTGGAATGGCAAATAAGCACATAAGAAAATGCTCTTGTCCACTAGCATCTGGGAAATGCAAATCAAAACAAGGAATACCATCTTGCACCCACAACCACAGCCCAATTTTTAAAAAGAGCGAGGGAATAATAAAAGCTGGAGAGGCTGTGGAGAGACTGGAGCTCTTTATACACTGTTGATGGAATCGTAAATATGTTCACACACTGTGGAAAAGTGACGCGGCAACGCCTAACACGACTGTCGATAGAAATAGCAAACAACCCAGCAACACCAGTTTGTGCACATACCCCAAAGAACTGAGACACAGGCCACAAACAGACGTATGCTTTCCCATGTTCACTGCACCACAGTTCACAATAGTGTGAAATTGGAAACAGCCCAAAATGCCATCATTCTAAGATGTAACCGAGCGGAATTACTGAAACCCAAATGAAGGCTGAGCATGATCGTGGGACAAGAGAAAAGTAAAAGGAAATAGAGGAAAGAACTAGGAGGCAAAGGGCATTTATAGAGGTCTAAATAAATGCATGTACATATGTAAATATATTTATATATG
>NW_022103904.1:19433825-19450757 GCF_000313985.2 Echinops telfairi
GGGTGGAGGGAGGGTGGGGTAGAAAGGGGGAACCAATTACAAGGATCTACATATAACCTCCTCCCTGGGGACGGGCAACAGAAAAGTGGGTGAAGGGAGATGCTGGACAGTGTAAGTTATGACAAAATAATAATAATTTATAAATTATCAAGGGTTCATGAGGGGGGGCACCAGGGACGGAGGGGGAAAAATGAGGAGCTGATACCAAGGGCTCAAGCAGAAACAAATATTGTGAGAATGAGGGCAACAAATGTACAAATGTGTTTGACACAATGGATGTTATGTATGGATTGTGATAAGAGTTGTATGAGCCCCCAATAAAATGATTTTTTTAAAACGCCTTGATATATACACACAGTGGAATACTATGCATCCCTAAAAAACTGTGACGAAACACTTCATGTCATGGAGGGATCTGGAAACTACCATGCTGGGTGAAGTTAGTCAATCACAAAAGGACAAATATTCTATGAGTTGACTAAGGAAAAACACCAAGATGAAGGCAAATTCATCCTTCCCCGTCATGCAGTCCACCACCCAGCCTGCCAAGCAACGCAGCAGGGAGCCTGACTAGTGCCATGAAGCGCACACACCACCCTCTCTGCAGGTTTATGTTAAAAAGCACTTTGACAAAGGAGACCTCACTTCAGGCAGGATCAGATTTTCAAGACCGGGAGAAAGGAAGATGACCATTCAGTTGCTGCCATAAAAACAGGTGGGCAGGTCTCCTCAAACAAACTTTCTTACCAGAGGGACAAGCACTGCTGATGGGAAAATCGAGTCAAGATGGGAGAAGCGGAGCAGACGAGTCTCAGAGAAAATAAGTGTTGGTTCTATGGGTAGAAAATGGGGGAGACCAACTCCCCCTGCGGGGAAAAAAAAGTATTCACCATACTTACAGAGACCCCCAAGGGGATAATATGCCTGGTACTATGCTCCTAAGAAGGCCATTTAGACCTAGTTTCTGTAAAGCCCCTGGGACCCAGGCCATGTGTCATAAAATACTGAAACACTGAACGTGGTGTTTTTGAGACACGTAACATACTCCAAAGGCCAAACTAGAGGAACTTGGTGTGAAAAGCCCACTAGGTGAGCTGGACTCCACTTCAAATGCACCTCAGGGGAGGGCTTAACGCCCAAACCGCTTGGCGTATGAAAACACAGAAGACAGATTTACCCAAAGCATAGCACTGGTGGTGGGCGGGCTTTCACATACTTACTACTTCAATGCCCGGCTTGCTCTATTAGGATATGTATTATATATTAGTCTGGTAGACCTGGGTCTGCCACAGTAATTGAATATTATTGTAAATGTTGCCTGGCCACCAACTCCCATGTGTCAACAGTGTCCAGTCACTTAGGTTTAATCTGTACAAATCTTTAATCCATGTATTGTGATCTGTAGCTGACCTACACTTGTTTAATCTCCTTTTTTAAAATGTGTTTTAAATGCATTGCCATGGGCTACATCAACGACACTATAAACAGAAGGATTTTCTGCTCCAGGAAGATGATTGATAATGTTTTCAACATAAAATAACCAAGATGCCTCAGAGGCACATTTAAACATAGATACAGGAATGGATTTAGGGCTCAGGTTTAATCCTAGCCCCAATCTAAGAATAATTAGTTCTTATGACATGGCCCAGCCTGATACTGAAGAGGAGAACACTGAAGATATATGAATACTACTGCAAAGCATGGAGAAGAAACCAAACGGTGCCCAACTATCAGAAAGAATAGTGCCTGGGGTCTTAAAGGCTTACTTTCAAACAAGCAGCCATCTAAGTGAGCCGTCAACTAAGCCCACATGGAAGAAGCACACCAGCCTGTGTGAGTCGAGGCTTGTAAATAATATCATCCGAATTTGAAGGAGAGAATGGTATCAGAGGTTAAACTGTGAGCACCTGCTTTGCAGAAAGTTATGGGTGACAGCGGAAACCCAAAATCCATTTGTAGGGTCCACACATAGAATAAACTCTGATGATTTCCCTCGGACCATAATCAAAGAATGAGAACAGTCAGGTTATCAGACAGAGTGCTGTAGAGACAATTATAGTAGATGAAAATGAAACATCTGATTTGAATGCTTAAAATGTAGCATCTGATTTGAATGGCTAAAATGTAAAGTCTGACCTGATCCCCTTTCTGATCCATTTATCAGTACTAATCGTTATTAAAAAAAAAAGTGAAGGGGAAATAACATGTGGAAGAAGCATCCTGGTGAATTCCCTCGAACATGGACCACAGATGCGACAGGCCTTGTTATTAGAGGGCAGTGGAAAGTGGATTATGACAGATGTCTCTAGGGCAGTGGTTCTCAACCTTCCCAGTGCCGGTGACCCTTTCATACAGTTCCTCATATGGTGGTGACCCCAACCATAACATTATTTTCGTAGCTACTTCATCACTGTCATTTTGCTACTGTTATGAATTGTCATGTAAATATCTGATAGGCAGGGTGTATTTTCATTGTTATAACATTATTTTCGTAGCTACTTCATCACTGTCATTTTGCTACTGTTATGAATTGTCATGTAAATATCTGATAGGCAGGGTGTATTTTCATTATTACAAACTGAACATAATTGAAGCACAATGATTAATCACAAAAACAATATGTCATTATATATAGTGAAATATTTATTTCTAATTAAAAATAAATGAAATTCTGTCTTGAAGCATGGTGTAGCATGGGTAACAGTCTTCACGCCGGCTACTCATATGTGGGCATATCTGCATGTGGGCGGACCTGCCAGGAGACGTATAGAGTGGTGTCTCCGTTCTTAAGACCATCGGAAATATGTGTTTTCTGATGGTCTTAGGCAACCCCTGTTAAAGGGTCGTTTGACCCCCAAAGGGGTCGCAACCCACAGGTTGAGAGCCACTGATCTAGGGTAAAATCTAGTACCTTACCATTTGATCTCCCTTTGACACATGTTAAGTTTGCTCTGGCTTTTAATGCTTTCTGTTTTCTTTCCAACTGGGGTATATCTCTGTTGTATTTTGTTATTGTTGGTAGCTTTTCGTTACTCTCTGCTATGTATTTTTATATGGGTTTTTTGGTATATGAAACCCAGGATGGGTGAATTTATAGAGGCAATAACTGGATTAAGGGTTCCCTGGAAGTACAGCAGGGGAGGTTGGGGGGAAATGAGGTGCTAATAACAAAGAATACAGGAAGGGAGGGGAGTGTTCTAAAACTGATTGTGATAGTGATTGTACACTTCCTGATATGACTAAAATATTGAATTGTATGATGTCTGGAGTGTGTCCTAATCAAATGGTTTATTTAAAATAAAAATAAATACATAGATTTAGTAAAGGGACTGAATCAGGTTTGAGATTGACCACATTGCTTTGGTTGGCTTTGATGCTATGCTTCTTTTTATGCAAAAACAGTCCATTTTCTCATTTAGGAATACTTTTAATGGGGGTGAGGAGGAACCGATTATATAGCAGTGGTAATCCAAGCAGCTGGGTACTGGTACAAGGATAGACAAGAAGCCAATGGATTAGAATTGCGAACCAGAAATGCAACTAAGAACCTACAGACACCTGATTTTTTTTTTAATTAAAGACTAAAACACATTAAGTTGGAAGAGATGCTCTTTTCAATAAACAGTACTGGAAAAAATGAATCTCCACCTGCAAAAATATGAAACAGGCCCTGTACTTAACACTATGTACAAAAACAAACTCCAGATGGATCAAAGATCTAAACATAAACCCAAAACCATAAAAATCATCCACACACAAAAAGAGACAAATATAAGAGCCCTAATTCAAGACATAAATACACTACAAAATTAATTTAAAAATACTCACACTATAGAAGACAAAATAAAGGACCAGGGCCTTCTAAAATGATGACGTTTATGCACGGCAAAAGACTGCATCAATACAATTCAAAGAGGACTCACAAATTGGGAAAAATATTTAGTGAATGACACATCAGATAAAGGACTAATTTCAAAAATCTATAGAAAAAATACACCTAAATAAGAAAAATACAAATAAGCCAATCAAACAATTGGAACAAGACATGAACTGACAATTTGCTAAAGATGACAACAGAGTGGCCAACAACCATATGAAGGAATGTTTGCATTCATTAGCAATAAGAGAAATACAAAGTAAAACAATAATGAGATTCCTCCCCACACCAATACTTTTAGCCAAAAAAAAAATGTAACAGAAAACTAAGTGCTAAGGATGTAAAGTAATTGGAATGCTCACACATTGCTGGTGAGACTGTAGAATTGTACAACCACTATGGAAGTCAGTGTGGTGCTTCCTTACACAAATGCAAATACAATTTACCTTAGGATCCTGAAATCCTTCTACTGGGTCCTAAAGAGATAAAGAACACAATGCAAACATATGCACATTTGTATTTATGGGAGCAACTGCCAAAATAGCAGAGACAGAAACAAAAACCCGGATTACAGAAGAATGGATTAAAAAAACTGTGGTACAAAAAAAACAACCACCTGTGGTACATTCATATAATGGAATATTATGCATTGATAAAAAAATGACGACTCTGTTAAACACCATAAGACAATGGACAAAACAAGAGAACATTATGCTTAGCAAAGTTAGTAAATCTTATAAAGGTAACTATTTAATAACACAATTATTATAAGCAAAATCAAAAACAAAAAGTTATTTTCACACCAAAGGATAAGACTTTGAAGAATGACAGAGACGCCAGAGAGGGCAGAGAGGGCAGAGAGAGTGGAGGAAGAGGAAATTGGGGAGGGAGGGAGGGAGGGAGGTGAGGGGAGGGAAAAGGAATCACATTTCTGGGAGGGTGAACAGGATACTGTTACTGATGTGATGTGCTGAGACGGGCCATGCAACTACACAGAAGGTTTTCCTTTAAAAATCAAAACACATAAATTAAAAAAAAAAATTTTAAGTAAAGACTCAGGGCCTTAAAAACCCTCCAGATCCCTTCCGTTCCGATCTAAACATGGGTTTGAGGGGCTTTAAGGAGGGAAGGCAACAGTGAACTGAGCTTGGATGCTGCAGTGCATACGAGTCCATGTAAAACAAGCAATAAATAACATGTACTGAGTCCTCTAAGGAGAGTCAGCACTGCAGTTTTGACATGGTAAATTGAAGAGTACAGATTTCTCTGGAGAAGGTTTGGAGAGAGAAATGCTGCTTGTAGACGGAAATAGACTTAAATGGAGGATATATCAAGAAACCATCCTTCCCATTTTGATATTTTTGCTTAATAATGGCATCTAAGATTGTTGTAGCAATGCTTATAACCTACCCTGGTATTGTTATCACCATAAAAACTAAAGAAAAAGAAAAAATAAACCTGTCAGTAGGGAAGCAGTGTTAGCGATGTCCTATAATCCGGAAGAGAAAGAAGTGGGACAAGGTGTGAACACTGAGGTATGCAAGGGGCCCTGGGAAATGGCACACACGAAGCCAGGGGCACAGACATTCGCTCCAGAGAACTAGCAAAACTCTTCCTCTCCTACTGCTGTTCCTCCCTCGGGTCCTTCCTGGACCCTCGCCCGTGTGACTAAAGCCCTATGTGCCTCCCTATGTGCCTCCGGAGTGCTCCACTACAGACATGTATTGGCTCCTGCTCCACAGCTCACAGTCCTTGGCATATGCCCCTGTTCAGCCACGGCCTAGATTGTTCCCAAAGCACTCAGGAGGACCCAAGGCTAACCTCGCCAGGGCACCTGATCAGATCAAAGAGCTAGAGGGGACAGATCCTGGCCGTTTGGACTCAATTTTCCTTCTCATCTACCCCCACTTGACTCTTGTCCTTTCATCTTTCCTAAGCGTTTGATGGTTTAAAAAAGGCTAAAGCTATTTTGAGTCCTTATGGGAAAGGACTATTTTCTGCCCTTTGGGGAAAAATGCAGAACATCTTTCTGTTCTGATCAGTCTAGAGTGGCCCCCCCACCCCATCGCCAAGTCCCCAGGGACTTCAGGAACCAGTGCACCTGAAGACATAAATGCACCCCAAGTGTGCTAGTCTGAGCAGGTGCCGGTGGACAGGGAGGTTAGGCAGCACTACCTCAAAATGGCCTGAATGAGAAGCGAAGTCTGTGTCAGAGCGAGGAGCAGAGGAGCACACCTAGTCCTGCAGGCCAGACTCAACCCCTTCTCTCATGCCTGCCCTCTTCCCAGGAGCGAGCACCCAACACCAAACCACAGGGGGGACCCTCCCAAACGACAAGCCCACTGAGCCCCTTGAAGACAGGAACAACTAACAGATAAAACCTGAAGAACAGTAGTGGGAGTAGCTACATCATGAGGGTAGGAGGATGGTGGGGAGGGGGAAGGAGGAGAAAGAGGGAACCCATCACAAGGTTGGATATATAGCCCCTCCCCAAGGGGTCTAATAACAGAAATGTGGGTGAAGGGAGAAAACAGTGTAAGATATAAAATAATAGCATAATAACAATATATAACTGAGCAAGCATTCGTGAGGGTCAGAGGGAGGGGGGAAAAGAGCAGCTTAGACAAAGGGCTCAAGAAGAAAATTTTTTGAAAATGATGATGGCAACGTGTACAAATATGTTTGATACAATTGATGTATGGAATGTCATAAAAGCTGTAAGAACCCCCAAGAAGCTGATTAAGAAAAGCTATTTTAAAGTACAATGAAATCTGTAATAGGTTTATATCTATCCGCCTTCACGGAAATCCAATCAATACAAATATTATTCCAATTTATGCACTAACCACAAAAGCTAGTGATAAATAAATTGAAGAAGTCTAACAATGTCTTCAGTCTGAAATTGACCAAACACGCAATCAAGATGCATTGATAGTTATTGGTGATTGGAATGAAAAAGTTGGAAACAAAGAGGAAGGAAATATGGTCTTGGTGATAGAAACGAAGCTGGAGATCACAGGCCAGAATTTTGCAAGACCAACAACTTGTTCATAGGAAATACTTTTGCAACAACACGAACAGCAATTTTCCATGTGAACGTCTTCAGATGGAATATGCAGAAATCAAATTGAATGTATCTGTGGAAAGAGACAAAGGAAAAGCTCAATGGCAGCTGCTCAAACCAAACCAGGAGCTGCTCATGGAACAGACATCAATGGCTCATATGTAAGTTGACGTTAACTCAACAAATTCTCACTGCCACTGAGTCAATGCTGACTCAGAGTGACACCCTGTAGGTTTGTTTCTGAGCCTCTAACTGCTTATGGGAGTAAAAAGACCAGTCTTTCTCCCAAGGAGCTGCTGGTGGTTTTGAACTTCCAACCAAGTGGATCACAGCCCAACACTAAACCACTACACCACCAGGGCTCCATAAGTTCAGGTTAAAGCTGAAGACAATGAAAACTAGGCCACAAAAGCCAAAATATGACCCTGGGTCTATCCCATCTGAATTTTCCGAACATCCCAAGAAGAGATTTGCTGCTTGAACACTAATGACAGAAGACTTGATGAGCTTTAGGAGGGCATCAGCAGCATCTTTCACGAAGAGAGCCAAAGATCATTAAAAAGACAGGAAGCAAACGATCAACACTGCTATCAGAAGAGACGCTGAAACTTGCTATTAATAGTCGAGTAGCTAAGGCAAAGAGAAGAAATTATAAAGTCAAAGAGCTAAACAGAACAGGTCAGAGGACAGCTTGGGAAAACAAAGTAAAATATTATAATGAAACATGCAAAGACCGAGAGTTAGAAACCAAAAGAAAGAAGACGCTCGGCATACCTATAACTGAAAGAACTCAAGAAAAAATTCAAGTCTCAATATTGAAAGATTACATGGGCAAAATATGAATATTGAATTATTCAGGAAGCATCAAAAGAAGATAGAAAGGATACAGGGTCGCTGCACCAAAGAGAGCTAGTTGACATTCCACCATCAGGAGGTAGCATATAAGCAAGCACAAATGGTACTGAAGGAAGAGTGTAAGCTGCACGGAAAGCATTAGCCAAAAACAATGGTCCAGGAATTGATGGAATATCAATTGAAATGTCTCTACAAGCCGATGAAGCATTCGACGCCAGAGAATTTGGAAGACAGCTACTTGGCCACGCCCAGGCCAACTCAAGTCCGTAAGTCCGTTGCAAGCTATGGCCCTCTTCAGACTCATGCATGTGCAGGCGGATGCCAAGAGGTGAAGCATGAAGCAGGAAAATCACAGGATGAGTGGATTCAAAGTTGGTGGGAACGTGGCAGGGCACATGGTTACACATGGGTAGTTCCCAGTGTCTCTCACTCTTTTACAAAAAGGCACCAAGGATTGACAGATTGAACTCCATCCCTAGCCAGGAGAGGACATGATATCAAACTACCACAGTGGGGTTTTCAGGGTCGGTATTGTGAAAAGATAAATGCCACTCTTTCACTCAGTGGATGTTTAAGAAGCCCAGCTATGTGCCCGGCACACACTGGATGCCCATAGGAGACCATAAGGAACACCAGGCCTGACCGAACTGTCCCAGTTGCTAATGGGGCTGAACCAGATGTCTTCTACCATGAAGGTCTATGGTCCTCACTGAGCTGACTGGGAATTCTCTGTGAGAACTCGGTCTCTCCTCTAGCTCTTTGTGCTGCCTCACCCTCTGGGCTAGGTGTGTTATTTCTAAACATCGCCATTTCTCCCTCTCATGGTCCCTGACTTTAGCTAGAGTTGGCCCTTTCTTAGCCTAGCAGGCTTATTCTCAACCTGTGACATACAGATGACACAAGTTGCTTGCTGGAAGTGAAGAGGACTTGAAGCCCTTGCTGACAAAGATCAAGGACCGCAGGCGTCAGCATGGATTACGACTCAATGTAAAAAAGACCAAAATCCTCACAACTGGACCCATAGGGAACATCATGATAAATGAAGAAGAGGTTGAAGCTGTTAAGAATTGTGTCTTGCTCGCAGTTTAGGAAAAAGATCTTTGTCTCCGTACAGCATCTGTGGGTGTAGCATTATTGAGCCTTGGTATTAATCTTCCCCTAGGAGTATCCCAGTATATAGAACTGAGGTCCAAAGGATGTACTCCTCTCCTGGGCCCTCTTTTGCATTTTTTATTTGTTTGTTTGTTTGTTTTTCAATCATTTTATTGGGGGCTCGTACAACTCTTATCACAATCCATCCATCCATCCATTGTGTCAAGCACAATTGTACATTTGTTGCCTGAGCCCTCTTTCTTGATGATAGTAGGTACCTTGGCTGTAAGATTCATGGTTGCTTATTATGCATACCACATGCATGGACGCTGTGTGCAGACGGGCAGACTTATCTCAGTCTCGCTCTCGCTCTCTCTCTTTGGTGTTATGTTCAATATAGTCAGCTCTTTCTCCAGACCAATTTTCTGCTGGCAGCACAGCTAGGACTGTTAGCCTGTGCACACCTGGCAGTTTGTTTCAGCAGTGCTGAGCATCATATAGATTTCCTAAGGGACAGGGCAGCACCAGCTGCTGGACTGAGAGGAACTGACCGAGTAATTTGAAATTGAGAAAGTTGCAGCAAAGCAGGAATATGCATGCAAGTGAGCAGTGTGAGTCGGGAATCCTGTCTGTGTCTAACAAATGAGGGATGGTCCTTGCTCATCATGTAGCAGAATGTTCATCCTTACAGGAAAACATGACAACCGGGGTTTACTGTTTTCCTTTGTTTTGTTGTTGCTAAGTGGCATCGAGTTGATTCCAACTCGTGGTGGCCCCACGAACAACAGAACGAAACACTGCCTGGTTCTGGACCATCCTCAAAGTTGTTCCTATGCTTGCGCTCATTGCTGCAGCTACTGTGTCAATCCATCTTGTTGCGGGCCTTCCTCTTTTCCCGGTCCCTCTGTTTTACCAAGCATGATGTCCTTCTCCAGGGACTGGTCTCTCCTGACATGTCCAAAGTAAGTAAGTCTTGCCATTCTTGCCTCTAAGAAGCATTCTGGCTGTATTTTTTCCAAAGCAGACTGGTTTGTTCTTTTGGCAGTCCCTGGTACTTGCAGTATTTTTTTTTTCCACCACCACAATCTGAACTCATTGATTCTTCATTCGTCTTCCTTGTTCAATGTCCAACTTTCACAGGCATATGAGGCCATTGAAAATACTATAGCATAGGTCAGGCACATCTTAGCCTTCAAACTAACACCGTTGCTTTTCACCACTATATAGAGGTCTTGTGCAGCAGGTTCCCTAATGCAACATATCTTTTGATATCTTGCCTGCTGCTTCCATGACCATTGACTGTGGATCCAAGCAAGACAAAATCCGGGGCAACTGCAACCTTTTCTCCATGTATCATGATCTTCCCTATTGGTCCAGTTGTTAGGATTTTGGTTTCTTTACATCAAGTCATAATCCAGCCGGCTTTTTGGTAGAGCACACCTAATGAGAACAGCCACAGATAAAACGTCAAGGAGAAACTAGCCGCAGGTCAATGCCAAATCCCTCTTGAGAAAATGCTGGTCCTCACAGCTTTGGGAAAGGTGACCACATGTCGGCTCAGGCCGACCATGCCCAAGCAAGGCCTTACAATGGAGGCTACATGGGGCAGGAAAGGATTCAGCAGCTACAACCACTGGCAAGGCCCAGACCCCGGGGGGCACTTACGTGATAGTGTCAATCATGTCAAGTCCCATCTCCACACAGCAGTGGGCATGGTCAGCCTTGGGCTGTGTGAGGCCTGACACACAGTAGTAGCAGTCTCCCAGGATCTTGATCCTCCGACAGTGGTTCTCCTGCAGGGAACGGAACACCTACATGTTAAGGCAGCAGAAGCTTCATGGGACTGTCCCCAAGCTGTCCTTCTAGCCCTCCTCTTTCCCCAACATTGCATAGGCCGGGGTCATCTAAAATGTGAAGCAATCATTATACAGGCACCATGTTCCAGTTCAGGCCCCGGCCCATAGTGCATGGGCTGCCCTCTATCTGGCATGGGAGAACAGGGCCAAACCCCAACCCCAACACATCCCACACTCCCTGCCCGACAGGTTTCTTGCCATCTAGTTTGTGTGTGCCACTCCTCTCATCTCCACCTACGGTCATCCCTGGCCTCAGTCTATATTTCAGTTGGCTATATACTATAGTCCCTTCCGGTCCAGCTGAAATGTCAACTCTAGCTGAAATGCCAGGCATCTATACCAAGGTCCAGAGGGCGTCTCCTTTCTCTGAATTCACATAGCACCCTTGTCTCGGTGCACTATGCCAATCATGGAATGCTGGCCTTTCTGAAATGGCTCTATCCCCCTCCCCCCAGAAATAGGCCTCGGCCCACCACTCACAAGATGTGCAACATCTCTGAAAGTGTACTTGCTCCGTGATAAAATAGGAAGAATAACAGCACCCACCTCCTGGGCAACTTTGACGACAGAGATAATACATTAAAAGCACTCATTATACCACCTGGCTTAAACTAATAAATAAATTCCAGCCGAGATTGTTATTGCGACTATTTTTAGTTCAAGGGAAACCTGAAAACAGAAGCTCTCTACATTTGCTCTCAGGGCACCGTTTACATTCCTACAAGATTCTGGTGAATTGATGTCAACTCAACTCCAACTCCTAGTGAGCTCATGCAGAACAGAAGGAAGGTTATCTAATCTCGCCCCAACCTCTCAATCATTACTATGCTAGAGCTTCCTGATGCAGCCACTCTGGCCATCTGTCATGCTGAGGAAATTCTTCATTTGTGCCGACCCTCTCCTTGACCAAGCGTGATGTCCTTCTCCAGAGATTGGTCCCTCCGGAACCATGATGGTCAAAGTAAGCAAGGCAAAGTCTCACCACCCTTGCTTCTAAGGAGCATTCTGGCTATACCATGGCTGAGAACCTCACAAAAAACCCTGGCACAAGTGGGTCACATCTATTGAGAATTACCACATTAAAAACTGTAACTGAGAAATTTTAGCATATTTATTCATTGATTTTAAATTGACAATAGTACATCTATTATGTCTTAATACATTTTAATGAAAATAATGCTGATTGGCAAGACAAAAAACTGTGGTAGTATTTTAAATTTATATAACGTTCTTTACTCTCTGTCTGGACTACATTATTTGCTATTGCACCCATCTTCTGTGATGCATTTTCTGTGTTGGGGCAAAGGAGGGGTGTTGGCCTCACACAAACATGTCGTTGAGCATAAAAGAGCTTCAAAGTCTGTGAGATGGTCCTGTATGATCCCGAAAGAACTTGGGCCACACCGAGAACCCTGGCATAACACAAACGACATACCTCATAGCTCATATTTAATTTGTTCTTTGACTTATTACAAATGGGAAGCACATTCAGGAATGCACAGCTCTCATTATCCAGGTGCTCAAATATCATGCACTTCTGCTCGGGTTCTGGTTAGGGGCTGGAAGCCGAGAGAACCCAGAGGCAGCATGCAGTGAGTTAGGCAGTAAGGAGACCAGGTTGATCTTGCAGAACCACACTGTTGGCTGTACCAGGGATGTTGTAGTGGTAAATGGTCCTTCCCAAGCCTATTCAGCCAGATCCCACAGAGATTACTCTTCTCCAAAGTGGCTATCAGGGTTGCAAGTGTCTTCAGTGATGGTATCATCCCCCACATGAGAGGAGAGTGATTATCAGCTACACAGAGGAGTCTCTGTGCTCCTCCTTGCACCCCCTGTCCATGGACATAGACAACGGGGAGATGCTAAAGCAGCTTCAGAAAATCCAGGGCAGGTGTGTGCTCTGCCAGGATGACCTGGCTGTCACAATGGCAGGGAGTCATCCAGAGCATTTGGGAGAAAGCTCAGAAACATAGTTCAGAGTCTGACCATCCGTGGCCCAGTCTCAGCCTGACTCAGTGTGATGGTGGCTCCTTTAGGGAGTCTCTTTACCTGCAGAATAGAGGTAACCCCACTTATGCTCCTTCCAGGTTTGTCTGGCTAGGATTCTTAAGTGCATGAAGGCCCAGCTCAGAATCAGTGTACCCAACAGGTGATAAGAGCACACACTCCAAGGACAGCCAGCCTCATTCTAATACTCCCTCTGCCCTAGGTAGGGCACGAACCCTCAGAGATGACCTTCTGCCATCTGGTAGGTGGGGCTCAGAGACACCCATAACATAAGGAAGGTGGAGAGTCTGCAGGATGACCTGAGTGAGGCTGTCAGAGCAGGCAACCAGTGAATGGGGCCATGGTCAATACTGAGGGGAAAAGGTAGTCTTCCAAAGAAGGCTGGCCAGCACGGGGTGGGAAAAGGCACATCTGAGAGGCCAGCGCAGGCTCACATGGATCTGACCACGGTTGGTTGGCTGGCCTCATTGGTGCTAGGTACCTGCCATGTGACAACCTTGTCCAACAAGCCGTAAGCACTGCATCTTCACTATAGATGAGCTGTCTGGCTATCCTGCAACGCTGAGGCCCAAGTGTCTGCTGAGTGGGCAAGTGTGAGACTCAATGCACAGGTCACTCGGGGACAGGGCAACTTGTAGAGCAGGAACACTTGATGGTTGACAATTCAAACTCGGAACCCATGTATGTAAGTGATTAGAACAGCCTCACTGTGACTCTAGTGGATGAAAAACCGCAGGATTTCTGATAACAACGTGCTCTTTGGCTTTGTTTTTTAGCAGAATCTGATGGTAATCCTCACAGGAATGTCACAAAAGAAGAAACTTCGCTACACAGAGGAGGCTCTGTGCTCCCAAGCTTTACATGAGAGAAGAGGGTACACACCTTGAAGAACCTCAGTAAGAAGGTTCCAGGTAGTCGGGCCAGAGCTGGTGTGGGAAAGAGACCTCTGACCAAGGGTGAAGGTCAAGGTGACCTGGTGAGGGTTGTTCCCTTTGCACGCAGCTACTCAGGAGTAATATTCCAATGGGCTCAGTGTGGATTCTGAGCAGTTTTTTGGACCAGGATGCAGTCAGCACACTAAACACACTGGGGTACATAGATACGATTCTGAAGGGTGAGATGTGTGTAAGTGGACGGGAGTGGGGAGAGCAGCCCTCTCTGCAGTGGCTTCCTCGGACCTCTACCACGTGGCGGGCTAGTATTAGGGCTGAAAGCACTCCTTTACATAGCAGGTGGCAGAAACCAGCCAGAATAAATACAATGGACTAAAATTCTGATTTTAAAAAGCCAAATATTCTGGTTTTTGCTAGCATACTAAGAGGCACCCCCTCCCCACCAATTTTTTTTTAATTTGCTTTCAGTTTAGAGATTTTAAATAGTCTCTAAATATCCAAAGCTAATATATGGTCAGCTTAGAGCCTGGAATTCCCACATGAGACCAGCATGCAGCGGTAGGAGGTAAGGGTGGGGTTGTTCTATCCCAAAAGCCCTGTATCCAGACAAAATAACTGACAAGGAGGAGGGTCAGAGTGGCTTGACAAGAGTTCAGGATCTGATAGTCTGAGCAAAGGAAACTAATGCTACAGTCTCTTTTTCTTGTCTTTTCTTTTTTAACAATTTTATCGGCACTTAGTCCACATACCGCATTCTTCCTCCCAGGTTGGAGGGAAGTGAACACTATAGTGAGTCATGTAACAGACACCCCATTCGAAGTCCTCGGACTAAAGGGCTATCCATGACAACCTGCTTCCTGGGTGGGCCCGAGGAATGGAGCACAGGGACAGACAAATCCTGGGCTCACAATTGCCTGCTTCTGCAGAGATCATTCACTATGGTATACCTGCCCCTATCCTGCTCTAGCACGGATGTCAGAAGACCCAGGTGATGCGAAGAAAGCCAGGGAACAGAGAGGGGCTGAAGGGATGTCTCAGAGGAAGCAGAGAAATCAGCGGGATCAAGAAGACCACCTGCAGAATCCAGTACCTGAAGAGACTGTTTTAGGGCATAAAAGAGATGCCCATCTCAAATGTCATTTAAGGAGAACATTTATTGTCTTCAAAGAGACGCAGACACATGCAGATGAGGGAGGCAGGAAGTCAAAATGGCATCGAAGGGTTCACAGTGAGGATGCTAGTTAAGTAAGGCATGGAACAAAGGCGACTGTCACATTCATCCTTGGTGGCAGATCAATCCATCAGTTATAGATGGGACTACAGGAGCAGGGCTGGGACACCTACGGTATGTTAAATAGAAGGGTTTACATCATTGGCCAAGGGCCTCCGGACAAAGGCAGTTAGGATGAGCCCGATAGGGCATGACCCATGACTATGTAACCCCCAGTACTATCCCCAGTACAGTGACCTCCATCAAGGGCGCACCCAAGAAAGCTCCCTGGGCTGACCAGAGGATGAAGGTAATCCACTTCCCAAGGCACTCTGTATGAGGGCAAGATCATTTACATCCTTGGTTAATGATCAGAAAGAATTCAATGGAAGCGTAATCTATGTTGGGAGTTGGTAAATGGATGTGGGGCTGTTACTACCATCTATAGCCTTTTGCACACCCAGGTGCTCAGAATTTAAGCTCTGATACAATCCCTCCTCTGATCTTGAATTATTATTAAATAATAATAATTGTGTGATCTTTGATCATACAAGTTGGTCTGCTTGCTCTGTGTGGACTTACAGCTGACATCTCACTTAGACGGCTGCTTGCTTTAAGGAAAGCCTTTTAAGGAAAGACCCAAGATACTTTTCTTTTTAATACCTGAGCACCATATTATTTATTCACTATACTTTTCTCTGTACCCATATCTTCAGTGATCATTTCATTAGCAATTGAACAATTAGCATAAGAACTAATTGTTCTGAGACTAGGACTATGATTAAGTGTGAGCTCAAAATCCATTCATATTTAAGGTTCATATATCTTTATGGCCTACTTTTGAGCCAGCATTATTAGCTTCTTAAGAAAAACACAACTGTGATGGGACATTTAGTAATTCTAAAAATAATACCATTAATCTAGCTAATGGTATAGAATTGAAAACATTGTTTTTTAAATAATGAAAATATAGACAAGAAAACCTTTTAGAGTAAAAAACATGGAACATGCACTTACATAGCTTAAAACTTAAGTTACAGAACACTGTTTTAGCAATAAAGATTAGGTAAGGGGCAACAATTTCAATAACCCTCATTCACTAAGGCAAAACCCTTTGTCTGCAGAACTAAAATAGACCCAAAAGGCAAAGAAATATGAAACTAGCAAATGTACAGTAGTCTCAAGTTGTCGATCACTGAGCAACCTCGGAGTAATCGGAGATTTGCCTAATGGCTTCAAAGTCCACATCCTTGGATTAGCAGATCTCGACCTCTTCATACACGAGACTTAAATGATTTTCGTTGATAATTCATCACTGTCATTTTGCTACTGCTATGAATCGGGCGACCCCTGTGAAAGGGTTATTCGACTCCCAAAGGGTAGCGGCCCACAGGTTGAGAACCACTGCACTAGGGTATTTCAGGTACAAGAGCAAAGGAGTAGTTCAGTTCCTTTCATCTGCAGCAGTGTTTAAGGTAAAGTCCAGTTCACTTAGCGGAGTTTCCAAACAGGTGGTTCTGATGAGACCCATGAAGAATGTTGTTTACTTAGAAAAGACAAAATCTGTAATCCAGGATCTCCAAAGGCAATGAACAAATTTTGTCCAAAAATGCATGGTTAGCAACATTATACAATTAGGGGTCCATACTAATAATGCTATGGGTGTGCCCCTCCAACGACAGAGTGCCCTTCCCTATTTTACCCACAAAAAGAAGTGAAATCTCCTTCTGAGAGCAGTTGACCCAACCACCCCTCGTCATAAATTTAAACAAATTCACTGAGCATCATTGTAGGAGTGCCTATAGAATTAGGGTGGCCATGTACAACTCCATATTGCAGGGCCTATTTGGACTTCTCCCACTCTTGCTCCAAGTGAAAAACTCATACTGGCTGGGGTGAGCCTCCTCTGAGGAACTGGTTTTTAAGATGAACAACTAAGAAAGTGACAAAGTAGGCAGACACACTGACCATTGCCTGGGGAGACCAGATTAAGTTGTTACATGATCTTCCCTGAGCCCCAATGGCTAGTCTGTCCTGTTGTCCTTTTAGTCCATTCACTAAGGTACAATGAACAGAGA
>NW_022103904.1:19454394-19455815 GCF_000313985.2 Echinops telfairi
AGGAAAAATGAGGAGCTGATGCCAGGGGCTTAGGTGGAGAGCAAGTATTTTGAGAATAATGAGGGCAATGGATGTACAAATGTGCTTTACACAATGGATGGATGGATGGATTGTGATGGGTTGTATGAGCCCCTAATAAAACGATTAAAAAAACAAACAAGCAAAAAGAAAGCTTCAGGGTACTAACTCATAAACCCACTCCTCACGTACTGACATAATTGGGCTCCAAGGACCAGGCTGGTGTGGAAAGATAAACACATCAATAACCAAATGCGCCTTCTTTCAGAGGCTTCCCCATAGGGGTGCTTCCTCCCTGGCAGCGCTCTCTCTGAACTTCTGGCAGGCTGGTCAGCTTGTGCCACTTCAAACCACAAATAAAGCTGACTAGGTAAGGATTTGCAGGGTTTTAGGAGTCCTGGGGACATAGTGCTTAAGAATTGGGCTGCCAACCACAAGATCAGCAGTTCGAAACCACAAGCCGATCCCCTGGGAAAAGTGAGGTTTTTCTACTCCCATGAAGAGTTACAGTCCAGGAAACGCACAGGGACAGTTCTACCCTGTCTTGCAGCATCACTATGAGTCATAATTAACTCCATGACAGTGATTTTGGGGGTATGGAGGGTACAAAGACCTTAAAACTCAAAGATACATTAAAGAGAACATTTATTAAGTCTTAACCAAGACAAAGACACATCATTCCGACGACGGAGACCATTACCACATGATCCTAATGTTGCCCCTCACCCGGATAATGTGTCTTCTGTCTTCTTTCGATTGAAGACTTACTCAATGGTCCCCTTAAATTATACTTGAGATTTGGGATGTCCTTTGTCCCCCAAAACAAACAGCATTGTAGTTCAGGATTCTGAAGCTGGATTTCCTGGTGGAGCCAAGGAAACTGGGGCCAGAGAAAGGTGTGTTTGCCCATATTTCCATGGGCCCTACGAGATTCCACAAAGCGAGCACTGTTGGAATCATAAGCCCATGCCCGACACTTGCAGAGGCTTTATTAAATTTTATGCAGTTTCACTGTGTGTTTTCTCGGCTGTGATGTTTGTCTTTCCCTCTTCCCTGTTAGCCTTTGACAACTGATGTCTAGGTTTTGTGTGACTCGGAATCTTCTGACAATTGGGATTCTCCTTCAACTTTTAACAGAGGTAATTCTATTTGGGGCTGGACATGTGATGTCATGTTGTTTTGCGCACATGTGGTGGAGGTTCCAATCAACACATACACACACATACCTACTTATCCATATATAATATTCATAATAGGCACTCTGGGGGTATAGTGCAGCAACAAAAGATTTCTGAACACACAAGGATCAAAAGTTAATTTTTTAAAAACATTTTATTAGGGGCTCATACAACTGTTATCATAATCCATACACATATCAATTGTGTAAAGCGCATTTGTACATC
>NW_022103904.1:19456751-19461692 GCF_000313985.2 Echinops telfairi
TACCATAGTGAATGGTGGGGGGAGTGCGGAGTGGAGACCCAAAGCCCATTAGTAGGCCACTGGAGATCCCCTTGCAGAGGAGTCTCAGGGAGGAGATGAGCCAGTCAGGGTGCGATGTAACAACGATGAGAAATACAACTTTCCTCTAATTCCAAAAGTTAATTTAAAAATAAAATGCATCATGAATCTGAGTTGCTTCTGGTAGCACTTGCCCATGTTGCAAATTTCTTGATCGAAAAGGGGTTGAGAGGGGAAAAAGTTTAAGAAGCCCCAGAGTGGGTTGATTTGTGAACCTATCTACCTGGAAAGTACTGCTGTTCTGAAACTCTATGTTTCCAGATTGGGATATTTGAAGAAAGAAATTCAATTTTTCGAAGAGCTCTGGGTCAACGAGCCAACACTTTGTGCTGCTAACTGCAAGGTCATCAATTTAAACTCAGCAGCCACTCCACAAGAAAAAGATGGCGCTACTCCTGTAAAGACATGATAGTAATGATGCCTAGGGTTTTGTTTGTTTGTTTGCTGCTGGGATTTTCCTGCATATTTACTTTGTCTCACACAGAGCAGTAGGGGAATAGGTGACAGTATCTCTTCAGTAATTTTAAAGTAGATGAACCTGCCTGAAATCGTTTAAATTATGTAGCTACTTTAAAATATTTGCGTTGTTTTGAGACTGCTGTGCAGTTGTTAACCTTCATAACGGGAACTATCAGAAGGGGAAATCCCGCACAGAGTGGCCTTCTAGCCTCCTAGAGATTGGGTTATTTGACCTTCACATAGAATGCTGCTTGCTTTGGATAAAAGCTTCGCCTCCTGGCCCAGCTGCAAATGGTGGACAGAAGTCCCCTATAAACTTCTTTTCCAACCTTCAGAAAGTTTTTTTTTTCCCCTCCCCTTCCATTAACTAACTGCCTGTTTGTGATTTTTTATTAGACAGTCCTCTAAGAGTGCACTACAGATAAACTACTAATATTTCCATTGGTATAGCAAGGCCTTTCTAAAGCAAAATGTGTATAAAATATAATGTTTACTTCTGTATGGTATTGTAAATTAGAAAATGTACGTGTGTATATTTTACATGTCCAAGGGCTCAGTTTTGACTTTACACTTGTAAGTTGAATTGCTGTAACAGAAAGGGTGAGGTTAATGAATGGGGTTGTTACTTTGGAGGTGCAGGGGGGGGGTTTAGCTGGTCTAACACACCTGGTAGAATATAGAACCATAAACTCCTGACCCATAGCAACTCAAATAATAATGTGTGTTGTTTATAAAGTATCTACGTTTTAAAGCAACAGCTAACTAATACAAGCACCTACTACAACGTGCTATCTCCACGCAGTTCAGAACCTTCTGGAAACCAAAGAAACATTCTAATCAGAACTGGCTAATCTACTACTGTACGAATATCATACCAACCCCTTACATTGCCACCCCCAGCTCTGTAGCATCTCAGGGAGAGGCGTTTGCAGTTGATTCTGGAGAAAACTAACACCTGTGCGGACATGCTCCTTTTTGTTGTTGTTCTCAATCTTGTCAAGTGATAGCTACAGGAGCAGTGAAAGTCTCTCACCAAACCTCCCCTGCATGGGTCTGGTAAGAATATGGGGTTGGGGGAGTAGATACTGATAGGATTCACCTGTGAATAACTGTGGTGACCAGGATGCCCTGGAGTGCCATCCTGCTGCGTATAAAATGAGCCCTCTGAGAAGCAGGAGACGGGATCTCATTACTAGCAAGGGAGTCCTCTGGACCCAAGATTCCCATGCAGGGAACCTCCTGGGTTCAGATGACAGCTACATTAGAGGCGCAGCAGCAGAGCAAGAGCATGGTACAGAGTGATCGACTCTGTCGATGGAGCAAGTAAAGATGGGAGTGTTTGTGCAGGAGCCTGGCTTGCAGAGTAGGGTGCCTCTGGGCACTTAACTGGGGACACTGGACTTCCTAGCCCACGGAAATGGAGCAGAGTGAGTGGGCTGAGGCTTATTCGAGTTGGGTGTCTCTGGGCATTGAATTCAAGGAGCTGGGTTTTCAGCCCCACAGAGCTTCAGCTGAATACCTTCACGTTGAGGTTTATAGCAGAGTGGTATGCCTTTGGGCATTTATTAGCAGACTTGACAGAATTTTGAACTTTGTAATATCTCCTGATAAACAACTCAACCCTGAGCATTTCTCACTGGCCTTACAACTTAACTTGTTAACTTTTGTAATAAACTCATGAATCATTAGTTTTTGTTTGTCAGTTCTGTGTAGTCATTGCAATGGATATTAGAGCCCAGAGATGAAGAAGAGAAGTAAACGGGAGGGACGGAGCTTTGAAAGATTGTGGAAGAGCTTGTAAGGCAGAGAGAGTAAGCAATGCCATTAAAACGTACTTGGACCTACATGGTTCAGGGTCTTAAACAGGCTCCGGGACCCTGTCATTCCGACAGGTCCTTAGCGGAACTCTACCTCATTTCCCTTGTTGTTCAATGGGAACTAGCAAACTTTTAGTCTCCCAGCGTGGTTCTACTTCCTTCAGTGCCATATGATCTATCACAATATACTCTAAAGGGAGTGCGGTCATTCAATTCCTAAAGGGGTCATGACCTACAGGTTGAGAACCATTGCTCTAAGACCTTAATGCCTCATCTCATCTCTATAATCTTGTGATTATAATTTTTAAGCAATAAATTATCATTTTAATTGCTAATTTGTTTCTCTTAAATTTATTTACTCAACTACTGGCTTAATTAAGCTCTATCCTAATTAACTTTGATATCGTTCAGAATTTTACATCTTTAAAGTATTCTTTCTTGATTTAAAATGTGTGTATTATACTCGATTATGAAATGCAACACTCATAGTGTGGCAGACCTCCATAAATGATTTTACATATCCTAGTCTATTGAATACAGACTTCCTTAAGTACTGACGCCACAGTCTAAAAATGGGCTTAAGCGCTTGAAAGAAGACAGAATGACTAGTAGTCTGATTTTGTTTTGTTTTGCAAGAAAAGGAAAGTAGTTTTGTCTCAAGGCAAAACATCTGGTTGTCCCAGAATGCTTAAGACAGTACAAGTCAACCTGAGGGTGCATGAGAGAGAAGGTGTAGAAGGTTTGAGGGGAAGTGAATTTTACCTGCTTTGGTACAAAATACAAGAAACAATGAAATGGTTTAAAACTTTCATAATATTAGATCAACTTTGGTGGATTTATTTATATGGTCAAAAAAAGTGGATGAATCATTCACCTCACCATGCTGCATAAGCCATAATACTTTCTACTAAAACAACGGTAAGCATTGTGTTTTAACATCATTCTTTTTGTCTAAAATTCCTTCTGATTTAAATGAAGTCTGTTGGCTTTGCATGGTTCTGAAATCTTGCAATTGAGTCTTTAATCTTAAAAAACCACGATAAAGAAACCGTGGCCATATCAAACTTTGGCGCTTACAGATAAGTTTTTGCTAAGACAGTTTTATTGGCATATAACTCACATACAATTCAATAGTTCGATCACATCAAGAAGAGCTATGCAATCATCATCACAGTCTTAGAACATTTTCTTCATTCTTTTTTTTAATAAATCATTTTATTTGGGGACTCTTACAAATATTATGACAACCCATCATTTAATTGTATTAAGCACACTTGTACATATGTTGCCATCATCCTTTTCAAAACATTTCCTTTCTACTTAAGCCGTTGGTATCAACTCTTCTTTTTTCCCTCCCATCTCCTACCCTTCTGACCCCTTTATAAAAATAAATTATTATTATTGTTTTCATATCTTACACCATCCGCTGCCCCCTTCACCCACGTTTCTGTTGTTCGGCTGCTGGGGGCAGGGGGAGTTAAGATGTTGCTCGTTCCCCTTCTACCCCTTCTACCCCTTCTACCCCTACCTTCTCCGTACCCTCGTGGTATCCATACTCTCTGCTGTTCCTGAGGGATGTATCTGTCCTGGATTCTGTGTGTCAGGAGCTCTGATCTGTACCAGTGTACATGAACCAGTTTAGCCAGATTTGTAAGGTAGAACTGGGGTCATGATGGGGAGGGGGGCGCGGAAGCATTAAAGAACTAGAGGGATGCTGTGTGTTCTATGAGTGCTACACTGCACCCTGGCTGGCTCGTCCATTCCTTGGGACCCTTCTGTGATCACTAGACATTCTAATCTCTAGTGCTTTTGAGGTTGCCCCATAAATGGCAATTTGAGACTACCATATATTTGCTGTTGTCATATTTTATTTGCTTTCCATGGCATGCCTTAGTTTTGCAGACGTAGTTTTGCCTCAGTGAATGAGTGTTACTGTAATTGTTGCCTGGTGTCTAGGTGAACCTTCTACGTAATTCAGTATTAAAAGTTTTGATGCAGATAGATAAGGCTCCCATCTATAGACAATAGGACAGCCCCTCACAGAAGGGTCACAAGGAAGGGATGAGTTCAACCAGGGCACAGTATCGCCCTGATGAAACACACAATATTCCTCAGTTCTTTGAAGCTTCTTCACCCCCCAATATCACGACCCCTGTCCTGCCTTTCGGTTCTGGCTAGACCGGAGCATGTGCACTGTTATAGATAAGAACTCAGGACACATGTAATGCAGGTCAGATAAACCCCTCAGGAACAGGAATAGGAGCAGCAATACCAGGAGGGTAGGGGGAAGGTGTGGGGAGGAAAGGAGAACTGATTGAAATGATAGACACAAAACCCACCCACCCCCAGGAGCACGAACAACAGAAACACGGGTGAAGGGAGACAGTAGTAGGAGTAACATATGAAAATTAGTAATAAGATAGAAAGGGCTCACAGGAGGGGGCAGGGGAAAAATGCAGCGGATACCAAGGGCTCAAATAGAAAGTAAATGTTTAGAAAATTATGGCAACATATGTACAAATGTGTTGGATACAACTGATGTACAGAATGTTATAAGAGCTATAAGAGCCCCCAATAAAATGATTTT
>NW_022103904.1:19463056-19464742 GCF_000313985.2 Echinops telfairi
TAGGTACGAAAGAGGGAACCGATTACAAGCAAATGTGGCAAAGACCTCCTCCCTGGGGGACGGAAACTGAAAAGTAGGTGAAGCGAGACGTCGGACAGGGCCAGATATGACAAAATAACAATTTATAAATTATCAAGGGCTCATGAGGGAGGGGGAAGCAGGGAGGCGGGGGGAAATGAGGACCTAATGCTGGGGGCTTAAGTGGAGAGAAAATGTTTTGAGAATGATGAGGGCAATGAATATACAAATGCGCTCTACACAATTGATGTATGTATGGATTGTAATAAGAGTTGTATGAGCCCCTAATAAAATGATTTTAAAAAAAAAAAGAAACGAGCAAAAGGTAATGTAGATAACTCTTCAACTAAAAAAAAAAAAAGATAAGACTATCTATTTATCTACCTATCATCTCCCTTTCCTCACCAGTATTTTAAATTTTAAGCCATTGGCTGGTATGCTAATATACTGCCTCTGAAGTGGACCATAAGCATATAAACTATAGATATATGAGTGGATTTTAAACTCAAGTTGAATTGTAAGTCCTAATTTGAGAACAATTGGTCCTTATGATGTTGCCCTAATTGATACCCTCATGAGCAATCAATGGAGATATGAGTATTATGGCACAGCACATGTACTAATAAGGGATTTAAGTGAGCACCAGGATGAGGCAGAAATAGATAGGACAAGTCTATTGTTTGTGCAAATATAGTCAGGCTTATAATACAAGTGTCTTTATCGAAAATGCTGCTAACCCCAAGCCTTGAAGGGAAAAGATAAACAAAGTGCCAATCTTTTGGTTGCCCCCAAAAGAATGCTTGCACAATGAGAACCCTCTTTCTGGACTGATTCCATTAATGATTTACCCTGATATCATGAAGTACCTTGGAGTAAGGAATTGTTCAGGGTTCTTTTGTTTTTTGGGTTTTTTGTTTGTTTTATTTTTAAGTCTTTTTGACATTGAAGAATGTCCCTGGCCATCCAGAACCTAATGAGTTTAACATTAAAGGTGTGTGTAAGCTGTCTGTTTTCATTGGGTCCCATTGAGTCAGTTCCAATCCACAGCGACCCCGGTACCCAGCAGAATCAAAGCCAGTCCTGTGCCATCCTCACCTGTCTCCAAACTCATCTGTAAGTCAGTGTCTGCATCGGGGGTCACAGTTCTCGTTCCACACAAGACTCTACAGAAAGGAATGTCAGTGCAGAGGAGGAGAACCCTGATATCGCAAACATCATTCTAGTCTGGAAGGATTACACTACTGAAGACACCAGCACTGTTACAAAAACAAAAGAGGTTAGGAAAGCCATCAAGTCTGAAATTCCTTCTGGAGAAAGTTGTGTCACGAGGTTGTGCCTGACTTAAGAAGATTTACAGCAGAATGAATCAAGGAAATCTTGAGAGAGGTTGTGGATATTATTTTTAAGTTGAGGCTTGAGGAGTTTCAAGATAGGGATCTTGGAGAAATTCAAGGGTTAATGGACACCATACCAGAGGGATGAAGAGAAGACAACTTGATGGAGATGAGGGCTTCTGAGCCATTGCAAAACCTGGGGAAGAAGAAGTCGGGGAAGCAGTGCCCGAAGACAGACTGGCCGTAGACGACCTGGAAGAGGCTTCTGGCTTCTTTCAGGAGACAGGTGTAGGTTTTCACTCCTGTCCACAGTGACAGTCTTGGAAACCCACAG
>NW_022103904.1:19466710-19469753 GCF_000313985.2 Echinops telfairi
CTAATAAATGCAAAAGACATGACAGAATTAGAAATTCAGCATTTTTCAAGCCCAAATAAACTGCAAACTCTCAGCAATAAGTGGAAGGCAACCCCTGCGAATTCAGCAGGGACAACTCCTGATGAGGAAGCGGAGAATCAGCGGACCGTGCTACTGCAACCTGAGCCCAAGGACTGGCCTCAGCCAGGTAGAGGAGGAAGCAGCTACCTGCCTCCCCACCCCCAACTCCCAAGCAAGATGCCACAGGAAGGCAAGGCATCTTAACAGAATCAAGTGAAGCAACCTAGAGCTGTCTCCAGGAGAACTACCCATTTACAGAAGCTGAGGACATGGTGACAAAATCCAGAGGGTGCTTGGCCAAACTAACACTGGGGAGAGATGGGAAGGAAGCCAGTAGTCTTGCCTGGGTCCTGATGGGAGCACACACATTGTGAAGGATAGCTGGGGTTGGATCTTCTGAATAAGTCATACTTCAGAATTTAAAGATGAAATGATGTCTAAGATTTGGGTTGAGGGAGTGGGGTAAGGCCCAACAAGATTGGGCAGATCCTCATGAAAGCTGAAGTTAGGCTCTGGGCACATGAGACGGCTAGTACCCTCACTATTGGAACGTTTCCACAATAAAGAGTTGTACAACACCAGCAGGTTTGTCTCTAACTTGTTTGTGCTGCACCTCTCTCACCTAGAATGAAGTCCAGCTATGACAGGGACATGCAGTCACTCTCTGCGGGGACACAAAACACTCCAGGCTGCCTCTGTCCCCATGTGGAGGGACACACATTCCCCTTCTCTCATCATACTTGAGGCTTCCCATCCTCTGACTCACCAGCTCTACACTTCTGCCACCTACTTTACTGTGGGCACCCACATCACCATACCTTTTCTCAATTGGGAATACTACCTCCCCATGCCACCATCATGTTTGCTGAGCAATGCCTCCACGCGTTCCAGTCTCAGAGACCCCTTTCTCAGAAGTCTAGCTTGCCTATCAGAGCACCCAGGCCCTCTCTTCACCTCTGCACTAAATTTCTCCTCTCAGCATCCTCTACACACAGGGACTGCTGCTCACTAGAAGCGGCATGACACTACACTGTCATTCATCAGCGAGCGAGAGGCATGGAGTAAATATTAGTGAAATACCACATGGTGCATTTTCTCTTGAGAGAACCTGTAGATGCAGCAGGGTGGCTCGTGGAGTCACTAACTGAAAGATCACCAAGAACAGTCATGGTTCTGGCACCTCATGCTCACACTGCAGATATAACACTGGGATCTTTTTCACCAAAAATAAGTCAGGGCTGACATTCTGAAACCATCTGCTCGGAGTTGCACGGCGCAAACCTACCCTGTGAGAACCCAAAGAACACATCCCAGCGTGATCCTCAGAGACTTGGAAAGCACAGGTCCCCAGGGACCTAGGTCACAGCTAGCACATTGTGGTTAACCACACCCAGAGTCCGGGAGCTTTCTTCTAGGCCAATAAGAAAAGACAGCGAAATGCAGGCCACAGAAAAACCATGCTTAAAAAAGGCCCTCACAAGTTGTCAGACATCTTTCCGGGAGGAAAGAAGTCCCAAGGAGACCAGACAGTGTCACTGCTCATGTCCAGGGCCGTGTGGCCAATGCCCAGCACCTGGGGCTGCCTGGGCCCTCTGAAGTAGCACACACATTGACACGGGATAGGGTTTGCCAAGGGAAGCGCTGTAACAAGGAGAAGTAAACTAGAATCCCCAACTTCTATCTGTAAAGAGATGATATGTTCAAGGGAGCTTCAAATTTTCATCTAAAAACGAAATTAACTTTAAATTCCATTTTTCACAAACTTTTTAAAGTCCTCTGATATTTTTGGATAAATGGAGGGTGGGTAATAAAAGAAATCTATGCTCATTATGTAGAAATTAGTAAGCCAGAGCACAAGCAATTCAGCAAAATAACCAGCAATTCTGCACTATTTCATCATAGCCTTTTCTCATGTAATTCATGTATGTAGATATATGTGTGTATATGTAGATATGTAGATGTCCATATATATGTAGCAATGTATAGATACATATATATTTATATACATACATGTATACAGGCATTATTCAAATGACAACTCTTTAAGTATTTTAAACCTGCTCTTATCACTTACAACTATACACAAATCAGTTTTTCACATTAAGCAAGAGTGATAGACTTTTTCTCCCAATCACAGCTTTTCACTTCTGGCTTTATATCCTGACCATACCCACCCAAACGAGGGCTCTCCACCACCACCCCCAACCCGCCCTTAGTGAACAGAGACACTCACAGTCACACTGTCATAGCAACAGAATGTCAGCACCCACACCCTAGCCAGACTCCAGTCTTTTGTCTCTTTGTCTCTCCTTTTCCCTGCACATCAATCAATTTTCTCTTTCTGCTCTCTCTTTTACCTCATCCAATATATTTACATGAAACTTATTCATTCTAATTACACTCCCCAAATAGTTTCCCAACCTTTCTGCAAATCTGGTGACCTACCCAGACAGCTGTTTATGATTACTACCATTACTGTTACTTGGTGCTCTTTTCTTTCACCCCACATTCCCCACTTATTCATCAGTCTCCCTTTTTTCCACTTCACTACAGAATGATTCTCAGCCAGTTTCCTCCGTATGACCCAGAAGCTTACACACCACTAACAGCTGTACCACAATGCTGAGGGAACAGCAGTGAACCCAATAAACCTAAAAACATCAAGAAAACCAAACACAACCAAAAATCACCCAAACTCACTGGAGTACTCTAAAGAAGAAGCCCTGCAACTAACAAACAGAATTCAGAAAAATGATGCTCCATTTCTTTCAAGAGATAGGGGCACACTCACCAGAATAACAGAAGAAACTGAAAAAGTAAGATCCTTAAAAGAAACGGAATCGCAGAAGATAAAACAATCAGATAACAGAATTAGATAACATAGAATAGGACCTGAGAACCCTTGAGGACTATACCCCACTCCGAGCAGCCAATCACAGAGAGGACCAAATGGCCGGCCCCACTACAAGCCACGACATCCCTC
>NW_022103904.1:19471444-19476017 GCF_000313985.2 Echinops telfairi
TGGAAGTAATGAAAAATTGAATCAGTGAGCTTAAAGACAATCACCCTAACTACAACAGACAAGAAAAACGATCAACCAAAACAGCAAAGAAATCCTAAGAATGATGTTGAACTATAAAGAGCAACAACCTATGTCTCATAGGATTGCAGAGCAGGAAGAAATAAACAACCAAAAATTCTACAGAGAAAATATAGAAGAAATCATGAAGAACATGTCCCCAACATCACAACAGAGAAGAATATAACTATTGAAGAAGCTGAGAAAACCCCAGATAAGATTTGGTAAATTAGCAGAATACAAGATTAACCAGCAAAAATCAATTGGATTACAGTATACCCACAAACAGAACTCTGTAGAAGACATGGGGAAAACCACAGCATTTACAAAGGGCAAACAACAGATGAAATACTTAGGAATAAGCCTAACCAAAGAAACAAAAGATCTATACCAAAAAACCCCTATAGAACACTATTACAAGTCTACCAGAGATACCTACACAAATGTATGAATAGCTTGTGTTTACGGGTAAAAGACTCAATCTTGTGAAAACAATACTGTACTTCTGTGAAACCATCAGTGCTACCTAAAGCAATCTACAAATAAAATACGATTCTGATCCAGTTCTTAACTTCACTCTATAATAAAATGGAAAAGCGTATTACCAACTTCATATGGAAAGGAAAGAGGCCCAGGATAAGCAAAGGGCCCCTAGAAAGAACAAAGCAGCAGGCCTTGCACTGCAGGCCAGTCACAAAATCTAGCACACAGAGTAGTCAAAGCAGTCTGCGACTGGTTCAATGAGAGGTTCTCAGATCAATGGAAAAGAATAGAAGAGAGAAATAAATGCATCCAATGACATGCAAGTGATTATTGGCAAAAGACAAACAAACAAACCATGAAATGGGAAAGGGGCAGCCTCTTCAACCAATGGTGCTGGCAAAACTGAATCTCCATGAATGACCACATGTCCAAATAATGTAAGACCAAGGCTCGTCTTCCTTGGAAACAGGAACTCATTGCAACACAGTTCAAAATAGCAAGAAGCTGGAAATCATCCAAAGGCCCATCAGTATAAGAATGGATAAAGAAACCATGGTTCTTACACATAAAGGAATTCTATACATACCAAAAAACAGTGGTGAAACCATGGAACACCTCATAACATGGGTAGACAAAGAAACCATTACACTGAGCGAGTCAGTCAATCACAGAAAGACAAACACTGTCTGAGTTCCCTACTGTAAGGAGAACACCAAGACAAGGCAGGCTTCTGCTCTCAGGGCAGGTGATCTAATCCCATCTCCCAAGCAAGTAGGTGGAGAGCCTGCCTAGTGCCCGGGAACCAAACGGCCACCCTTTTATGTGCACATCTTCAAAACCGCTTGGACAGGGAAGTCTTCACCTCAGCTGGAGTCCGTGTTTCAAGATGGGAGAGAGGGAGAGACCATTCAGTTGCTGCCATACAACGTTGTTCTACGGGCACCCCAATTCAACAGACACTCCAAGAGGGATTAGAAAATCGTACTGGAAACTCAAGTCATGAGGGAGCCAGGGCAGAGGGGTGGCCAGTGCGGAGGGGGTGGGAGTGGGTGGGCAGGGCAAGGCATATCTGTCTAGAACAGTGGTTCTCAACCTTTCTCCAACCTTTCTCATGCCGCGACCCTTTAATACAGTTCCTCATGTTGTGGTGACCCCCACCCCAGCCATAAAATTATTTTCGTTGCTACTTCATAACCGTCATTTTGCTACTGTTATGAATTGGGCGACCCCTGTGAAAGGGTCGTTTGACCCCCAAAGGGGTCGCAACCCACAGGTTGAGAGCTGCTGGTCTAGGAAAAGGTGATTTCACTTCTGTTGGTGTGCAAACCAGATGGGGCAGCCTGCCATTGGAAAAGCACTGAACATTATTTATATAGACCTCCAAGTGGTGAATAAACCCAATATTATGTTCGCAATTGGACATTTTAAAATTTTTCCCAACAGTTTTATTGGCATGTAAGTCACCTATCATTCAATTCAATAGTCCATTAACATCAAAAAGAGGTTGTACAATCATTACCACAATTGGTATTAGAACATTTTTTAAAATCTGGTACCTATAGTTATCAGCTCCCTATTTCACCCCCAACCTGCCCTCAAGGAACCATTACTCATGTTACTATCTCTAGAGACTTACCTATCCTGGATTTCATATAAGGAAAAACATTTAAAAACAACAACTAAAAACTAACCAGAATAACAAAGTAAGACAGATAAAAACCTCAATCATAAAGAAAGTAGAAAATATTAAAAATAGAACCTATTTAAATGGATCATAAGGGACATCAAATGGTAGAGTGCTAAATATTAATATAACTGCATCTGCAACAATCCACTGTCCGATGCATTCCGCGTGTTAGCAAGTTTATTCACATCTGTAGTCCATGGTCAGTGGCGATTCACCAGGGGCTTAATCCGCATGTATTTCCCCTTTATTTTTAGTTCTTTTAAATGGAACAATTCTAAAATTATAAGACATTAAATTTGGACCTAACAGGGTTATTCATATCCTTCAACTACGATAAGAGGGCATCCACTAGAGGTTAAATCCGTGTGTGGACCCTGAAAATGGATTTTGGGCTTTCACTGTCATCCGTAACCTTCTGCAAACCAGGTGTTGACAATTTAAGAACTGATATCACTCCCTTATTTTGATTTGGATTATATTATTTATAATCCTTGGATCACACAGGCTGGTGTGATTCTTCCATGTGGACTTTGTTGATGATTCACTTAGACAGCTGCTTGTTTAAAAATAAGCCTATAAGATCCTAGACACTATTCTTTCTGGTAGCCAGACACTATCGAGTTTCACCGTACTTTACTATAGCACCCATATCTTCAGTGATCGTTCCCAGAAGGCAAGCATCAAACAAGACCATGTCATAGGAACTAACCATTTTTAGACTGGGGCTAGAATTAGGTGGAAGTCCCAAACCCATTCATGCATTGATGACTTATATATGTCTCTGGTTCACCTTAGAGACTTCATTGTCATTTTATGTTAGAGAATATTATCAATCATCCCCTAGGGCAGTAGTTCTCAATCTTCCTAATGCTGTGACCCTTTAATACAGTTCCTCATGTTGTTGTGACCCCCCCAACCACAAAATTGTTTGCGTTGCTACTTCATAACTGTCATTTTGCTACTGTGATGAATTGGGCAACCCCAGTGAAAGGGTCGTTTGACCCCCAGAGGGGTTGCAACCCACAGGTTGAGAACCATTGATTGCCCTAGGGCATCACTTCCACTGTCATCAAGTCAATGTTGTATCAGATCAACCCTCCAGGGCAGGGTAGAACTTCACCTTGTGAGTCTCTAAGCCTCATCCTTTCGCTGTGGAGCTGGGCTGACCTTTCAGTTAGCAGCTCAATGTATCACCACTGCTCATTGGTAATGTCATTAGTGTAGCCAGTGAAAACACATGAGAAAATGAAATTATATAAGTTTAGGCCAGCTATGAACCACAATACATGAATTGTTGACTTGTACAGATAAAACTCAAGTAACTAGATATAATTTAAACAAACAATGGGGGGTTGGTGATATGGCAAATATTCCAATAATAGTCATTCACAGGAGCAGGGCCATGCCTACCAGATTAATCAGCATCATGATGAAGCAAGGGGGCATTAAAATACTAAGTGTATGGTAGTTTCGGGCCACTATTCATTGGGTACCCTCAAGGCAAGGGATTTGAACCAAAGTCCACACTTTTGACCTAATTTCTATCCAACACTTGGTGACTCAGGCCCGGTGCTACAGATCATTGGAATTTTAGAGTCAGTCTTTTCAAGGTGCACAACATTCTTCATCCAATTTGCAAACCCCACTACCTGGGCTTTAAGTCAACTCCACTGTAGCAGATGTAAGGGACTTGAATTATTCCCTTAGAAAGCTAAAATGCCCTAGCATGAGAAGAAGCAGATGACAGCTGTCCCAAGGCCATGGGATTGGGGTCACTGGACTTTGGTTCAGATCTCTTGTTTTGATGATACTCAGTGAGTGGTGACTTGAGACTACCTAATATTTAATGTTTTCATGCTCCCTTGCTTTTTTAGGACATGTGTTAGTCTTGCAGGTATGGTTCTACATTTGTGAATGAGTATGATTGAAAGTTTCGCCCTATCCTCAACCCTAAATGTTGCAGTAAATAAAGTCCAATCTCTGAAGCTTTTAATCTCTACAAGTCAATAATTCATGTATTGCTGTCTGAAAAGTTGGCCTATGAATGTATAATTTCCTTTACTCGACAGTGTTTCAAATTCTATACCATTGGCTAAATTAATGACATTACCAGTAGATTTTCTTTGTGCCCCATGGGGATGATTTATAATGTTCTCTATTATAAAAATGATTTCTCTAAAATGATCCAAGGGCTCTAAAGCAATCCTCAGACACAAAAATGGATTTGGGGCACACACTTAATCAAACCCTAATCTAAGAACAATTAGTTCTTATAACATGGCATTTCTCTACACTAGCCCTCAGGAAGATGTGAGCGCTATACCAAAATGTGGTGAAGAACTCAGA
>NW_022103904.1:19476634-19478354 GCF_000313985.2 Echinops telfairi
CCATTGAGTCGATTCCAACTCATAGCAACCCTACGGACTACAGACAGACACACCACTCAGCCCTGCACCATCCTCACAATTGTTGTTTGAGTCCATTGTTGCAGCCACTATGTCAATCCATCTCGAGGAACCTCCTCTTTTTCAATATCCATGCATTTTACCAAGCACTTTTCCGTTCTCCAGGGATTGGTCTCTCCTGATAACATTCCCAAAGTACATGAGATGAAGTCTTGCCATCCTTGCCTCTAAGATTGTACTTCTTCTAAGGCAAATCTGTTGATTATTTTAGACGTTGTGGTATTTTCAATATTCTTCTCCAGCACCACAATTCAAATACACTGTTTCTTCTATGGTCTTCCTTATTCCATGTCCAACGTTCACATGTATATAAGGCAACTGAAAATACCACGGCTTGCCTCAAGCATAATTTAGTCCTCAAAGTAACAGCCTTGCTTTTCAATACTTTAAAGAAGTCCTGTGCAGTAGCTTTATTTAGTGTAATGATGGATGATAGTAGAAGCCCAAAAGCCATTTGAAGGGTCCCTGCGTGGGTTAAATCTCCGGCAAATCTACTCTGACCACCATCTAGTGATGTGAATAGCCCTGCTATAAGACAGAGAGTATTGTAAATCAATTATGGTAGAGGTAGATAAATTAAAATGTAACACCTTATCCCTTTGACCCACTTTAAAGTAGTTTCCATTTTAATATTTTCTGCTTTTATTCTATTGAAGTTTTTCTTTTCGTTTTATTATTCTTGCTGTTTTTTCTTTCTTTCTTTTTCTTTCTTCTTGTTTTGTATGATACGCTGTATATGAAATCCAGGATAGGTGAATCTATAAAGACGGTAACTGGATTAAAGGGCCTGGCAGGGAAGTTGGAGGGAAATGGAGAACTAATAACAATGAGTATGAGAATGAAGAAAATGTTCGAAATGGATTGTGGTGATGATTGCACAACTCTTCTTAATATGATATACCTGTTGAATTGTATAATATAGAAATAATAGGCCAATGAAACTATTTTTTAAATTTAACTATAAACTCTTCAAAAGAACAGATGAGAACATCTTTGTGAATTTTAGCTAGGCAAAGATTAGTTTTACATTTGACACCCAAGTTAATACTCATTTTTAAAAATCTGATAAATTAGACTTATATCAAACTTTTGAAAACCTCTATATTTCAAATATTCAATATGTCCTGAATTATGTATTATATTCCTCATTGGAATGACCTAGTTTCTATCCAGACCTTGGTGACCCGAGTCACATGCTATAGATGGCCAGGATTTAGATTCTTTCCTTACAAGGTCCACAGATTCTTAAGAGGTCACACCAGAAGGATGCAATTTGGAAACATCAGAAAGTCAACTGGACTTTACCTTAAGCACAGCTACAGCAGACTAAAGGGACTTGAATACTTTCTTGAACTTAAGGCTAAAACTCTCTAGTGTGAGGAGATAACTACGCTTCCAAGTTTATGGATCTGGAAATTAATGGACTTGGGTCCAAATTTCTTGTGTTGAGGATGTACAATAAATGGCATCTCAAGATTACCATATGTTTGCTATTTCCATGCTCTCTTTTATTTTTTTAAAGTCTGCTATAAGTGTTTAATTTTATTTTTTAAATCATTTTATTGGGGGCTCATACAACTCATCACAATCCATACATACATCCAATGTGTCAAGTACATCTGCACATTTGT
Organism: Echinops telfairi; assembly: GCF_000313985.2. Lineage (NCBI taxonomy): Eukaryota > Metazoa > Chordata > Mammalia > Afrosoricida > Tenrecidae > Echinops > Echinops telfairi. The sequence continues at coordinate 19,478,344 of NW_022103904.1, forward strand.
TGCCATCATCA
>NW_022103904.1:19479049-19481011 GCF_000313985.2 Echinops telfairi
GTGCTTCTTCCATGTGGGCTTTGTTGCTTCTGAGCTAGATGGCTGCTTGTTTATCTTCAAGCCTTTAAGACCCCAGACACTATATCTTTTGATAACCGGGCACCATCAGCTTTCTTCACCATATTTGCTAATGCACCCATATGTCTTCAGTAATCAATATGTCTCAGTCAACAGGCATCGTTTTGCCTTTATGGATGAGTGCTATTAAAAGTTTTGCTCTATCTCCAACCCTCATTGTTTGCATAAAAGTTCTTAATCTGTACAAGTCAAGAATCCACATATTTTAGTCTTAAAAGCTGTTCTATTCATGTATACTTTCTTTTTCTCCACAGCCTTTTAAATTATGAGGGGGTACCCAAAAGAACCGGAAAAAAGCTCTGCTGAGTGGAGCTTTCATAGTACACACTTTTCCCACTAAGCGAGCATCAAGTAACTCTCTGAGTTAGTGCACCCAGTGGCGTTGCCTGGGAAGGTTCTCTCTGGTCACAGTGCATTTTATTGTATAAGCAGTTTTGCTTGAATCTTGTCTTTTGTGATGACTGTTTTAAGAGAACAGTGTGTAGCTGTGAAATTTTGTTTCCTGCTTGGGAAAAACGCCACAGAAACTGTTGTGATGTTGAACAGAGCTTACAAGGACAGCGTTATGGGAAAAACTCAAGTGTACGAGTGGTTTTCTCATTTCAAAAAGGTTAAATGTCGATTGATGATAAACCTCATTCTGGAAGGACGTCCGCCAACTTCCCAAATGGGTGAAAATGTGAACTCATACTGCATTTGGAGTTTGTTCCACCAGGTCAGACTGTTAATCAAACCTTCTATTTAGAGGTCCTGAAAAGACTGCATTACTATGTGACAAAAAAGGCCTGTTTTGTGGCAGATGGGGGACTGGTTTAGTCACCACAAAAATGCACCTGCTCACATAGCCATCTCAGTGTGTCAGTTTGGGGCTAAAAACAGAATGCCTCTCTTGCCCCATTCACCTTACTCACCTGACCTTGCTCCATGCAACTTCTTTTTGTGTCTGCAAATGAAGATGAACATGAAAATACAGTGATTTGTTGGGGTAGAAGAGGTGGGGAAAAATGAGGGAGGGCTCTCAGTCATCCAAATAGATTATTTGAAAAATGTTTCCAAAAGAGGAATCATAGATTTGACAAATGTATTAAGTGTAATAGAGAGTACTTTTAAGGTAATAGGTTGCTTTATACAAATATTTAAATACATAACTTTGAAAAAAAATCTTTTTGGGGGGGATACCCCTCATATGTACCATTGGCTAAATTAATAGAATTTATCAATAGAATTACTATATGTTCCATGGGGATGATTTACAATGTTCCTTATAAAATTATAAGGATATCTGTAAAGTGAATCCAGTATATATATAACCATAGATATATGAATGAATTTTGAGCTCACACTTAATTGTAACCCTAATGTAAGAGCAATTATTCCATATACACATGTATACACATACATACACATACACTCATACATATACACAGTACACAAATATTCATGTATAGATACTCAGACACATATTTATACAACTATAAACATGTCTATGCATTTATACATACAGACAGACATGTATATGCACATTCACTAATCAATCTATATACTCACTCATGCATATACACAATGCTAAGAGCAGCAGGTAGCCTTGAGTGCCATCTATGACTAAGCCTTTGAGCCACACTGGCAGCTTTGTTGCAAGAAGTTGGCATGATGGCGGAATCAGGTTCTACTTTTACCCAAGGAAGAAGGAAGAGATGCAGTCACAGTGCCCACTCATCCATCTGTGGGCACAGTGTATGGTCTTACACTTCCTAGACAACTGCAATACCAGCTCCAATTCACATACTCTCCGGCAGGTGGCCTCACCTATCCTCAGCTTGGTCTCTCTGTTCCTGAGGTACAGAGGGAGGGGGCGGGGCAGGGGGAGGTATTCCTGCGCTTGAT
>NW_022103904.1:19481935-19502606 GCF_000313985.2 Echinops telfairi
GTCCCTCACTCTTGGGCTCTCACTCACACTGAGGAATTTAGTTTCATCAGAAAAGCAAACTGTTCTAAGCCTAAGTTGTCTATGAGATCAGCTAAGATTCAAATGATAATTTCTGGGGCCTCTTGTTTAAACTATTACTAAATCGCTCCTCAAATGATGCGTCCTTGGGCAAGGAGTCAGGCACTACCTCCATATTCTGCTTCAGGAGGTGGGTACCATTCTTTTAAAGTTTGTTTTCACTTGCCCTTGAAGAGCTGGATCAACAGATGTTTTGTTCTCTCCCTTCCAAACCTACCATGAGTCTCTGACGTCATACTAGCGTTATAAGGAAAGAGCGCGTGAAGCAACTGAAGTTACGTAATCCATAGCTTTAGCCATACCTTTCCTGTCTCGTAAAACAGAATGAGGCACTTTCTCCCAAGCTCCACCGCACTTGAAAGCAAGAAGCCAGTAGAAAGGGTGAAAGCACAGGGAACTGAGGAAGCACAATTTACTTACAGTGAGTCATTCTGCTCAGACTAAGGACCAGCGGTGGCAGCAATTTGCTGGAAATGGGCACTAAAGGGGATGCTGTCTGCGAGAAGCTATCTGGAGAGATTTTAAAAGCAATAGTAAACCAACTAACGTCCATTTGCTGGTTAGCATCACCATACACATATCAGGAGCAGCCAAACCAAAATCAAATTCACTGCCATCGAATTGATTCAGACTCCTAGCGATCCCGGTTCGGATTTCAGAGACTATAAACCTTGATGGGAACAGACTGCGTGGCTGTTCTCCTGTGGAAAGGCTGATGGGTTTGGAATGCTGAGCTTGTGGTTAGCAGCCCACTGTTTATCCCAGTGTTTCTAGAGTAGGAACAGCAATAGTGAACTATTCAAGCACATCAGGGGCTGTGCAAATAAAGATCAGATGCCTGCATATACATGGATTCCTGACACACAGAATGTCTGCAGAGGTATAAATGTTCAGACATACATAAAGCCTGCACATACAGAAATGACTGAACATAAAAATGGTGAGTTCTCCCCTCATTCCTGGTACTACAAATTGGAAAATTGTGGTGACAAAATGGAGAAGACCTTACCTTCTAAGTGACGCAGACACAGCAGGGGTGCACAGCACATAGGGAGCACAGAATGCTGAGAGGGAAACCTGGAGAGGATGCATGGTCTGGGCATCAGGGAAGGTGTGCTGAGGAGAAACCCTGGGGACGAAATCCTGGAAACTAGGTCCAGGTTGTCCTGGTGTGTTAATGTCCCAGGCTGTGTAAAAGCTAATCCCCATTTATGAGCTTTCCGTCTTATAGCTCACAAGTGCAGAAGTCCAGTGTAGTTCACCTGGGTTCTCTGTTCCGGTGTCACAAAGTAGAAACGAAGACATTGGACAAGCTGGTCTCTTATTTGGGGCTCTGAGGAAGAATCTGCTTCCAGGCTCCCTCAGGTTTTGAAAGTATCTGACCATTGTGCATCAATGAACTCAGGCATAGGAATAATTATGAGCATGGGGCAGGACTGTGCGGTGTTTCAATCTGTTGTGCACAGGGTTGCTATGGGTTAGAGTCTGCTCAGTGACACCTAACAACAATAACAGAACCCTTGTGGCTATCCAGACTGTGGCTGGGTGTCAACCAGGACTCAGTTTTGCTTTTAGGCATATGTCATTCTCCAATTCAAGTGAGCATTGGCTCCTTGAATCCCCCTCATCCTTTGAGTCCTGACCTCCCCTTTTGTCACCAGCTAAAAAATACACTCTGCTTTTAAGGGCTCAGCTGATGAGGTCAGACCCACCCAGACAATCTCCCAACTGTAAGTCACCTAACTTAGGCTTTATAGTCACAGCCATAAAACCCTTCACAGCAGCACCTGGCTTAGTTAGTGTCAGACTCAACAGACAGGGGCTAGTAATCTTGAGAATTTAATTTGATGATTCTGCCTGCTACATATGGCAAAATAATGGAGGTAGGGGAAAGGAGGGATTTTCCAGGCAAAAAGGACACATGAAAAGACAAAGAGTGTGTTTTCTTCCCCCACCCCCACTTCAACCTCCTACCTCTACCAACTCTTAAGCCTAAGACCATCAAAGTCTGTTTCTTTTGGTATAAAAACCATTTGTCTTAAAATGGGTGCATAAGCAAATGTGCTGAAGAAAGCTGTTGGTGCCTGGCTATTAAAGGATATAGTATCTGGAGTCTTAAAGGCTTGTAGTTAAACAAGCGGCCATCTAGCATGGAAGCAACAAAGCCCACATGGAATAAGCACACCAACCTGCGTGATCATGAGGTGTTGACGGGAAGCGGTATCAAAAGTTCAAAAACAAGTAACCAAATAGACATGAAGGGGCGTGGATGTAGTAGAGACCCAAAACCCACCTGTAAGATAACTGGGCAGTCCCTCACAGAAGAGCCATACTGAAAGGATAAAAAATCCAGAGTGTGGTATAGTGTTGATGAACCACATAACTATCCTCTAGTTATTTAGTATTTTCTCCCCTTACTATTATGGTTTTATTTTGTTTTACCTCATTAATCAGGTTATATTTGCATAAGTTCATTTGTATATTTAAGATCGCTTGATACATGAAAGTCAAGATAGACAACCCTTCAGAAAAAGTAACAGGAGTAATGGTTCCCTGGGGATGTGGGAAGAGGGGGTGGGGGGAACAGGGAGCTGATGGCGTTGACTGTATAACGCCACTCGATGGAATCGAACAACAGAACTGTATGTGAATGGATATATTGGATCATCTAAGATATGGGGGGGGGGCTATTATAAGGGGAAAAACAATAAGGGTTCCTGGTGGGTAGAGTGGGGAAGGGAGGGGATAAAGGGGAGCTGGTATCAAGGAGTTCAAGAAGAAAATGTTTTGAAACTGATTGTGGTAGCAATTGTACAATACTGCTTGATGTGATTGAACTATGGATTGTTATGATATCTATAAGAGCTCCCAATAAAATGATTAACTTTTTTAAATAAATAAAATAAAATTTTCAATCTCAAAACAATGTCAAAAAAAAAAAAACCTTTCATCTTTCTTCTTTTACAATAGGGGTCTTATACAATATTTCTCTTTATGTGATTGATTAACTTCAGTCAGCATCTCTTCCAAATCCAACCACGTCATGAGGTGCTTTAACCATTTGTTCATTATTTTTTAGTGAGGTGTAGTATGTCATTGAGTGGGGGGACTCAAGTTTATTTATCCATCCCTACACTGTGAACATTTATTTATATTGCTTCCGTCTTCTTGCTGTTGTATGGCAATAAACATGGGTGTTCACATATCTGCTCGTGTTCTTGGTGTTTTAGAGTCTGTATCGGTAGAGAGATTGTTGGGTCATATGGCACTTCCAGTCAGGGAGTGCATTTTAATGAGAAGGCTTGTCAGGTTTGTCAAGTGATGCAGAGGGGACGTCAAGGGAAAGTTGAAGTGTGAGGTTGCACTTCACTCTGAGGTGCTCCTCCCACCCCTCCCATCAAAGCCAGCCTCCTCTTCTGCCTTTCCTCCTGTGGTTCCCCTGATGGGTCTACCGAGTCTTGCCTCCTCCAGTGCTTTGCAGTCCACTACTAGCCCCACAGCAGACTTGAAAGCCTCGCAGCCTTCTTAGACACGAAAAGTCCCTAATTGCCCCGCTTGAAACCACAGCCGCCCAGAACAGCTTACAGATTTTTCCTCAGGATGGCTCTTTGAAAATTAAGTCTGTGACCCAGCCCTGCTGACTTCTATCCCAGATTTACCTTCATTTTCCATGCAGAGCCTGATTCAGAAATATCCCACTAACCTTCTTACCTCCTACTTAGCCAATCTGCCTCCCTGCCCCCAACCATAAGACTGAGCTGAGGTCTCACTTCCCCCATTACCCTACAAAGTTCAGTGTCTACATCGGGAGCTTGTCTTCCACGAAGGTCCACGTTGTCTGTCTTTTCTGTGTCCATGGAGGTTCTGTTCTGATGGCCCAGAACCCATGTCTCATCTTTCCTTACACTCTGCCTTTGCCTATCCTGCCCCTGCGCCTGCAGGACCACCCTTTCCCAAACCTTGAAGCCCACTCAGGGAAATCCTACCCACATCACAAGGTCTGAGTTTTCTGTTAGCCAATCCACACGTCACTCACTTCCTGAGCTTTGGGCCTGGGCCAGCAGAAACAGAGGATATGGTCACGATCCTGGCCTTGATCCTTGGGCTTGTGCTCTTTCCTCACATTGACCCCACATTGGCCTTCCTACAGACACCTCAGCACACAGCTGGGCTTACAGCTCTTAAAATTTTAGTTCTATGTTTTCCAGGCACTTTTTCAAACATTAAAAAAGGAAGAAAGTCTCACTATCATCTAGTCAATTCCAACTCACAGAAACCCTATAGAACAGAGTAGAACTGCCTCTGCGGGTTTCCAAGATTGTAAAGCTTTACGCATAACCTAATAGGGTTCCTGGGCATGATGGGAAATATTAAATGACCAGAATAAAGAGACTAATGTGTCCCTTTACAGGTGGCCCTTAGTGCCCTTGGGACTTTCCATATGCAGTTCCTTCAAACAAACTGGCTTGTATGGTTCAGTGCTGCCTACAGCAGGGCCAGGGTGCCAAGACCCTGGCAGGGCAAGCTGAGCTCACCTTCCACACACCATTCTGGTCCTCCTCCTCATGCTGCTGGTACAATTGCTTTGCAGTGTTGCCAGATGGCCTGGGAAGTCTCACGGGGCATCCCAGGAGTTGAGGTGGGAGCCCCACTTCCCCACTGACCAGCCCAATTCCCTCTCCTCAGAAGCAATGATGCTGATTTCCGAGCCCCCCTGGGAAGATGAACCAGATAGAGCAGGGGATGGGCTCACACACATCCAGTCTGTAGTGCATGTTCATGGTTAGCTTCATTACCCAAGCTCAGTCGCCAGAAGCTTCCAAGACCAAGGAGCCTCTTCATGAAAGGGCAGGCAGAGTAGCAGGCTCTGGAAATGCCAGTTGCCATGTCTGTGTGTGCCCCCACTCCTCACTTGGGGAAGAGTCATCCATATTCTGGCAACCTCACCACAACAGGCAAGTTGTGGAAAACCACTACCCTCACCCCTATGGGAGACTTGACTGGGAAGGACAACTGGTGGTGGGCATGGCCACGTGAGTAGAGGGCACATCCACATCTTTCACACCTACCTTATACCTCACCTGAAGGCCCCACCCAAATCCTTTCATCCACACAAGGAGAAGAGCGCTAAATTTGGATACCTATTAAGGGAGAGTGCATCACAGCAGTAGATCCAGGAGGCAAGTCCAAATGGCCATCCTCAAAAAGAGCCCAGCCCTAGACTGGTCTGTATCATGACGAACACCCACTAACATGGGCAACAGACAGCCTCCTCCAGCCTTCCCCATATGAGGTCTACAGCACCCTTGTGCAGAATGTCTACAATGTGCTCCACCAACAAATCCCCGTGGAAATAGCCGGCTCCTACATTTAACCCTCTGGTGGCATAGTAGTTATGAGTTGTGCTGCTAACTGCAAGGTCAGCAGTTCGAAAACACCAGCCTCTCCTTGCGAGAGAGGCTCTCTACTCAGTAAAGTGTTACAACTGTGGGTTTTCCCCTGTTCTACAGGGTCAGTGAGTCAACATGGACTCAGCGGCAGTGAGTTTGTTTGGTTTTTTGCAAGAATCTCCTGAAGGCACTCACCTCCTTCCTTGTGCCTCCTCCCCACCTCATCCTTCCTTAAGGCCTCTTCTTTTCCTCTCTGTGTCTGCAGCCACTGACTGAGTACTCTCCCACTTCCAACCAACCCTCTAAACCTCTGCCACCTAGTGCCAATCTGTGCCAGTTTGACTCCCACCTGGCTTAACCGAGGAGGGTTTAGAAAACTGTGGGGCTGGATGAGCCCTGCATTCCCAGAGGAAGCCTTCTGGGCTCTGCCATGGCAGACACAGGCCCAGTCAGGGAGCGCCTTCTCATCTCTTCTTCGCGGAGCAGTCTTGTTTGTCTTAGTATTTTCCACAGTATTTCTGTAATCACCACCAGCACCTCCCCAGACCATGTAGGCAGCATGGCTAGATTCCAAGAGGGCAAACCACTCCAGAGATCTCGGGCACCCCTCAGAGAGCTCCTACGCACCCAGACTAGGCCCTGACATGGAGAAGGTGGAGACCATGCCGTCAAAGGAGTGGCCACCGCAGGCCTCTTGGCTTGCTCGTTTCTCAGTGAAGCACAGTGCAGTACACTAAGTTCCTTTGTTGTTTTGGGTTGTTTTGTTTTTTAAGGTTTTATAGTTTATTAATTCTCTGCTGAAAAATTCACATAACCATTGTAGATCAAGTCACTGTAGAATCGTTATTCTTTCTGTGATCCAATCTCCATCTCCCTGCTAAGACACGTCATTCCTTTTTGCCAGCACCAGCGTTCTCCATGACTTTCTTCCTACTGCTCTTGGGCGTCTGCTGGAGATCTTTTTCTTCTCGTGCAGGCCATGGCTTGCAAGTCTGGGCTTAGGTTCATTTTTCTTTGCATAATTCCAAGGACTCGTCAATCATGCTGAAGCCAGTAGTCTCGCCACCCCCCAAATGGGTGCTAAATCCAAATACAAAAATGACATCTGGATGTGGTCTTGTACATTTTGGCTCGGCTTTCACGAATTTCTGTCTTAGGCTCTGTCGCTTTCCCAGGGTGAAGGACATCAATGACCATTTGTTTTCGGTGAAGTAGTCGGTAGGTCATGGGACTTCCTGGTCCAGATAGCTACTGTGTCATTCACGATGGCAAAGGACATGCAGGCAGCCAGAAAGCCGCTAAATTCCTTTAAGTAGCTTTTTTTTTTACCTTCAGCTTTTGGAAAATTGACTTTAGAGGATTTCCCTTGAACAATCTTGGACTCCATGGTAACCATGTGGCTAGCCGGCCTGCCTGCCCAGAAACTGACAGTGGGGCACATGTATTAGTTTATAAAGCCCCAGCAGCATAGTGTTTACATATTGGGCTGCGATCCACAAGATCTGAAGTTCGAAACCACCAGCCGCTCCACAGGAAAAAGTCGGGGCTTTCTACTCCCATAAACCGTTATAGTGCCAGACTCTCACAGGGGCAATTCGGTGCTGTCCTCTCGGGCAGCTGTGAGTGGGCAGCAACTCGATGGCAGTGAGTGTGTGAGAAGAGACAGGCTTGGATGAGCCTCCTGGTGGTGCTCTTGTGAGAATCAGTGTGCGCCCTAGAGCACAGTAGTCCTGGGGATAACTCACTCTGCGGGCCTCGCCATCTGTCTCCTTTCTGGTATGACAAATTGATAATGGTAGGTTCTCCATAAATTCTGTGAGTCATTCCAGGGAATTTTGGAACCACGGGGGCAGTGAGACTCAGCAGGTGTTGGCATCTGCCTATTTGGAAATCTGATGGGCCATGCCCTTTAGCTTGTGAGCTAAGAACCAGCCCTGGATAGCTAGAGATGAGGAATAACAGAGGCCAGTTAGTCCGAAGTGAAGGGAATCACTTGGCACAAGCATGCAGCTGGTGCTCCTACCCAAGACCCGTGTGGCTGGGGATGAGAGAGAGTGGTGCATGGAGGAGCTGGCCACGAGGATAAAGAAGTGGGAAGGTACGAATTGGGTCCCTTTCTAGGTGGGAATTGGATTCATGAGGATCCTTACCAGGCGGTTAGCAATAAAAGTGAGGTTTGCTCACTGTAACCCTTGTTTATCATACACAGCGTGACCAATCGAAACCACCTGGCAGGGGCAGCACATGGAATAGGTTTCAGGAGAGCTTTCCAATGCAGTCACTCCGCCAGTCTGCCATGGAGGAGGTTCAGCCATTGCCCAGCCTGGCATCTTGAAGGCTTCAGCACCTAGCGTGACTGGCAGTGGGCCCAGGAGGCAGATGTCTTGGCCTAGCAGTGCCCCTCCCTGCAGAGACCTCTAGCCTTCATCTCTGCTCAGTCAGTTCCCAGCCGTCATCCGAGGCTCAGTGCAATGTTTCTGCCTCCATGAAGGCTGAGATGCTCTGGCTGAGACACCTGATGTTCAGTGCTATCTGATATTCCGCCGGGTCTTTGTGCCCCCCTGGAAATGAGCAGTCCATGTTGCTGAACCCCCCCTTAAGTTCACCTCAATTTTCCAGGGTACTTATTGGCCTAGCATTAAGAGTGTAATTTCAAAGCCAGATATAAATGCCAGCAATACCAAATTTGCAACATTTGATCACTGCGAGTAATACTATTTGTCCGTGCCTCAGTTTCCCCATAGATACAACAGGATATGGAAAGAATTCAATAAAAAATTAAATGGAAATCATTTGCTTGAGATCGTAAGAGCAGGATCACATTGGGGGGAAAAAACGTTAGATGGGATAAAATTTTAGATTTGGTATGTATGTCCTTTATACCCCTACTGGGGCCTGAGGCAGTACCAATCCACCCCACCCCATAACCCAATACATAAAGACTTCTTCAGGAAACACATGAGTGCTCCCATGAAGTGAGAGGAAGATTGTCGTCAGGTTTTGCAATCCAGGCATTTCAGAAAAAAGTTTCAGATTTCAGGCCTCCTTGGAGTATCAGCACTGCAGAGACAGGGCCAAGGGCTTATAATTCAAATAACAGCTTAAACATAGAACCTAGACCATGTTAACCACATACAATTATCACGGGTCTCCTCACTATTAAATGGAAAGTACCCAGTGGCTGTTTCCCAAGTGAACTTGAGCTGGAACATCCAGGTGAAGCTTCACTTTAACCGCACATTGTAGAATAACAGAAAAGCAGCAGGCAGGGCAGGGTGTAAGGGCACGATCTGCTTGCTCCTACCCATTTCTGGGAGCAGAACATTGGTCTTGGGGTAAAAAAGTGGGAGGCTAGGTGTCATTAGAGATAGGTTGAAAAGTCTGGGCCACGCTGACAACCCTGGTCACACCCAGGACAAGCAGCTGGGGACCTACATGTGTCCAGGGTCTGAGGAGAAATTGCACCTCTATCCCCAGCACTGTTGTAGGCGCCTTGCTGTGTTGTAAGCAGAGGGGCTTCAAAACACAGTACTAGTGTCAGTACTAGTGGCCCAGGCTCCCGGGGCCGGGGTGGCATGCATAAGTGCCATGAGGGGCACAGGCCTCACCTCCCAGAGAGACGGTGGCACAGCAGGAGGACGAAGATGGGAAGGGCACCTTCTTGTCTCTGCATTTCCCCATTACCCTGCGAGGGCGGTGCACAGGGATCAATGCCCATTCACCTTCGCCTTGGAACATTCTGGCTTTCCTAAGCTTTAAAGACAGGAGGCTCTGTCTCCAGGCCCATCGGGCCCATCAGCAAAGAGCCTGTCGCTCCTGAACAAGTCCGCTTCAGAACCAAAAACAAAACAAAAAAAAATGCTCAGGGCCAGAAATAGCTGTGTTGAGTATGGGAAGGTGAAAGACACACACAAAATCCACAACAACGTCCGGATGCTAGTGTCTGGGGCCTTTTCCGCAGCGGTGTGTCTGCTATGCTTGGGCAAGCGTTTTCTTCTCTAACAACTGTCGTGCTCAGATCCAAGGAAATGAATCCATGAACAGTTAAGCTAAAAACAATGGGTGATTGATAGACCTGCTGGGTAAAACTGCTTAGAAATCAGTCTGCACCCATCTCAGATGTGTGGGACCCACCTGGCATACTGTGATTCCAGAAGTCATTCCAACAAAGAAAAGCTCCGTGCTTACCGTGGCTAGCTCGTCAAACTTCCCGAAGAGCTCATTCAGGAGTTTCACCAGCTCCTGGGCCGTGCACTGGGATGCCAGCCCCGTGAAGCCCACAATGTCCGCAAACAGAATGCTGTCGAGAGAAAGGGGGTGCTGGTCTGTCCCCCAACAAACAGAAACGGCCCACCTACTTTCAGCAATAATAGCCCCTTAATTATTGTGGTAGACTTGGACAGACATTTCCATCTCTTCGAAATAACCCATCGCATCAAAGCAAGCAAAAACGAAGGACTTGCTGTTTCCATTTTACAGGTGAGAAGACTGAGGCTCAGAGGCGCTCTAAGACTTCCTCCCACAACCACCACTCTGCAGGACAGCCCCTCCCTGCCCTCTGCTGGGCACCTTGCTTGAGAAGGGGACCAGCATGGGGGGAATATGATAAGCCTCAAGGCCCCAATACTCCCTTCTTCCCTTTCCACCAGCTAAGGGATGGAGTTGGGATCAAGGCACTGGATCTGGTTTGTCAGTGCGTCAAAGTAGACGGGGCCACAAACCCTGGGCTACTGTGCAGAGGAAACTGTGCGCCTCCGTGTGGTGAGGAAGGAAGCACACTCTCTGTGGTGTAGCCTATCCGTGTTGTAATGCACCTGTATGGCACAGAGCTTTGGAAGTTTAAATCTACTCTAAAGCACCTGGGGAGAAAGCCTGGCAAAAACCAAAGGTCACGGCCATTGCACATCCCCGGAGGGGCAGTTAGTTCTACTCTGACACACACGGGTTTTCATGAGTCGGAGCTGCCTCAACTGCAACTCTTTGTTTTATGCTCTCCACAAAATTTAGGATCCTCCTAGTACTGTGTCTGCGCATGACTCAATTTTGCAGAGATCCCAACGCTGGTTATGGTTGTTTCTTATAAAATTAAAGGATGCTCATTGTGGAATATTTGAGAAGTAAAGATAAGCCCACACAGATGGCTTTGTCTTTACATTGTTGTAGCTTTGAAACATCTTAAAACGCAGTAGGACAATCCTCAGTTATTGATTCATCCTCTTTCAAACTGTTCTTGGGCTTTCTCTAACAGGACCTAGACCTCCGCCCACAGCCCTCTAAAGTGTGTATGAAATGAAGCGATGCCAAAGCAAGAAAGGAAAAGAGTTATTCTGTTCCACAACCCAAAGAAAAGGTCATCCAATGTGTATGCTCTTCCGTCTGCTGCATCAGGTTAACTAGACATTTCTATGAATTTGTCCCTCTGCCTCTTTTTACCCTGCTCTGTTTCAGTACCTCTCCGGTGAAGGGTCCCATTCTACTAAAACCCCGAGGAGAACATGAAGTCCACCTCAGGCCCAGCATCAAGCTTATGGCCTAGTGCTTATGGCCAAGCTTATGGCACATGGTCTTTAGCAAGGAAGTGAGAAACAGGAGTTTGATGGTGGATAAGTAGTCCTGATGTGATAGTTAAAAACGAGGCTGTTCACTGAAATGTCAGCATTTCGAACCCAGGCTGGTCCTTAGGAGAAAGGCCCTGGCAATCAGTTTCTGTAAAGACTACCACCTGGGACCCCTAGAGACGTATTCTACTATGTCGAACATTGAGTCACTAGCACTCAGAATTCACTCGAGGGCACCAATCACAGCAAGCTTGTAGCAGCACTCTGATTTCCTCACTCTACACTCACCTTTTAAAGTTCACTACTAGTTCACTCATTCACATCTCCTGAGGCCCTGCTGTGTGCCAGTCACTATTTAGACTAATGCTAAGAGGAACGGAGATACAGCCACTGGGTGAGATTAGCTCACGGTCTACCCAGTTACCCTCGAGTTGATTCCTGTGTCAGAGGAGAACTGACCTACACAGCGTTTTCAGTGACTACTTTTGCAGAAGGAGATTCCCTGGCTGCTCTTCTAAGGAACTTCTTTGTAGCCTCAAACTGCCAAACTGTCAGTCAGCAAATGAGCACCTTAAATCATTGGCACTACCCATGGTCTAGTGTAGGGGTTGACAAATTTTTGAGACCAAAGAGCCAATCATGTCCCTAATAACAATGTAAACCTTATTTGAGAGCCATTGATATATTTTTAAAAAACAAATGAACTCACCATTATCTGAATAATCTCCTTTAATTTTGTTCAATTTTACTTCAAAAATCCACCCAATGAAAGCCTATGGGGTACAATTCCACTTTGATGCCCTGGGGCCACCTTGCATCAGGACACATTCTACGGCAACTACCTAGTTGTATTGGAGGTCGAGGGAGGGGGCAACATTCAACAAAGGCAAGAAAGAGAACTTCTAAGCCATTTAACTCAGCATGCCCAAAGGACTGTTTCATGGAATGCTTCTCCTGCATGGCGCAGTTCGTTTAGCATTTAAAACCCACCCGGTTGCTCCCTGGAAGAAAGCCCTGCTTATCCGTTTCTGGAAGGATTACAGCTAGGAAAATCATATGGGCCAAAGTTCTACTTAGTACCACAGGAGGTTATCATGAATCAGACTCGACTGGATGTAAATGTGTTCATATTTACATGAAAAACAACGGACAGAATTCCCTGAAGGTTTGAGCAAAGAATCATCCCCACAGCCTAAACCTCTGTAAGTGTGGTCAGGAGTCAGGATCTATGAGGGGACTAGAGTGGTCCTCTGCCCCAATCACTGGCTGCTCATTCCAGGATTCTCATTGTACGGGAAGAGGAAGAAGCCCGTTGTTCCTGGAGGTGTTACAAGGGCACTTACAACCAAACACCTCTCACATAAACATGGAAGATCTGTGAACACACAGCAAACCCTTCTGAGATTTCCGGAGCCCTAACCATAAACGTGTGACTCAAAATGAATAAAGAGAGGAGGCATCTCAGTAGGTTGCTTTTATGACACAATTTTTTCCTCCTATCTAGCTTCCTGACATTACATCTTAACTCAAATCTGCATTTTCAATAATACAAAAAGTGGGGACCCACATTCATGTTCATGTTCTCCCTGACAAGGCCCTCATGCATCTGCATATTCCACAAACCCTCTCTGTGCTCAGACAGCTTCTGTAACAGCCCAATGAAAACTCTCAGCTTGATCTACTACATCCCCACCAAAGCTGGCTGACGCCAAGGGACTGGGAGGGCTGGAGTGTGCAGACTGGATCTCACAGAGGCGATCACAGGAACTGTAGCTTCAAGATCTACATTCTGAATAAACCAGTGGATGGATGAATGAATCAAATGAATGAAGTCTGGAAGTGGAGGGCATTGGTAATATCATACATTAATTCTGGGAAGCTGAGAGAAAAAACTGCAGGGGTAGAGGTGGAGGACAGAGCTGAGTGGTTTTCTTCCACCTGGCTATACAATTCAGGCATATAAATATCTCTAAAAACCTATCTTTTCCTTCTTTCTCTCCTGTACAAAAACAATTCATCTGAACTCCTTTCTCTATTCACTGGCTTTTTGAATTTCTGAATGTTCACTTAGTTCTGCACACCTCTGCTAGGAGATCTCACAGTATTTGTGCTATTTGGATCTCCACTTTCTGAGGGAAAACTTGATCCCCAAGACACTTCAGATCCTCCGTCTACACAAGTCAACGCTTATAAAATGCCTTTCCCAAGCCAGGCTTCTTCCCTCAAGAGACTAAAAGTCCAAGGGCAGGAGGTTCAGAGCAAGAAGGACAGACAGGTGAGCAATTCAACAGAGTGCAGCGAAGCAATGGTGTGGAAGTCCAAAATGTGACAGGTAGCCACAGCACCATCTCTGAAGACAAGAGAGAGCTGCACAGATGAAGCTAGATCCGTATGAAATCTTGAGCCTGCCTGGGATGTACAGAGACAATGAGAGAAGGAAGGATTCAGAAAGACAGCAGATTCAAAATAAGGTGGATGAGAAATACTGTAGAGACTTACTAAACAACGAGACCACAAATGGTTGAAACGCATGGTTTGGGCAGTAAGCAGTAGAGCACGAGGCTTCCAGAAAGATGGAACCCAAGGAGTGTGCTCAGGAAAGGGCACAGGGAGAACTGAAAGGAAGAGGAAGGGCTCTATTAATAATGCAGCTGGCCCGTGTCCAGCCATGGGATGCTGGATAATTTAGCCAAGGCCTCCGTGTGCCAGCCCTTTCATATGTAGAGTGGGGATGGGGAAACAACTGTAAGAAATCCTGAGTTATAAATATCCAACTTACAAAGAGCCTGTAGTTACAAACCAACCCTGATAAAGCTTATTACACTAAAATATGTATCTGCATAATAAAAAATATAGAATAATAACACTACTAAAATGTAGTATGTCTAGGAGTGTTTCTTTAATGTTACTGATGCATATAAATACATATTACATACTATGTAAGTATATTACACACTACGTAAATGTAATGATAAACATTTGACTAACTCTAACTGATGTCAGATCCAAACCACGCCGAACTGTTCCAACTTATATACAAATTCATCTTTAAAAATTAGATGGTGCCCAGCTATCAGATAAAAGAGTGTCTGGGGTCTTAAAGGCGGTTTCTAAACAAGCAGCCATCTATGTGAGATGTCAACTAAGTCCACATAGAAGAAGCACACCATCCTCATCAGTCACTGAAGGATTGTGAATCATACAATTCAGCAGCAAAGGGAGGACTAGTATCAGACCCTAGATGGTGAGATTCTGGTTTGCAGAAGGCTGTGGCTGAGAGCTACCTGTGTGGGGTCTACAAAGGAAACAAGCCCTGGTGACTTCCCTGTATCCATAAGAGAGGAACGGGAAGAAACCAGTTACCGAATGACTTGAACGGTTAAAAACGTGTCAGTTGATCGCCGCTCTGATGTAACGTTGGGCCTGATGTGGTTTTCAACATTTTCTGTGGGCTTTTTTTGGTGTGGTAGTGGTTTTTATCTTTTGGGGGGTGGGATTCATATTGGAGTTTTTGTCAGATGTATTTTGTCTTGGGGATCACCCTCTTTAACTTAGGTTCGGGGTGGGGGGGTTCTTCTGTTTTTCAGTATATGAGCCCCAGGACTCATGAACTATAGCGACAGCAAGTAGAATAAGGGTTCCTGAGGGGTACAGGGGGGAAGGGTGGATAAAGGGGAGCTGATATCAAGGAGTTCAAGAAGGAAGAGAATGTTTTGAAAGTGATTGTGGTAGCAGTACACTATTATGCTTGATGTAACTGAACTATGGAATGATATGATATCTGGTTTTGAATGAAATTGGTTTGGAAAAAAATTTCATCTTAAAGACAGATGTAGAAACGGAACTTACTTGTAATCCGGGTGCTGCCTATAATGCAGATCTCATAGGGTTTTTAGATTAAATGAATTTTAAAATGTTAAACACTTAAACAATACTTTGGACCGAGTAAGAGCTCTGTACTTGCTTATCATTATTTATAATAAATTTGTAAGTGTTATCATTTATGCACTCAACTCAGCCATCACATATTTATTGACAGCTGTGTGTGCCGGGCATTGTTCTGGGTGCTAAGGATTTAACAGTGAGCAACAGAGTCCCATTTTAGACAAGAGGTGAAGAAGGAGAGTCAGTACATGGAGCAAATTCAGAGGACCTCAAGGGTGGCAAAATATCACAATAAAGAAACATGAAGCCAAGAAAATAAATATGGACGATCTGTCAGATTAGCTTAGGCTGCTCTGGTGACCGTTCAGCCAATTCCTGAAGGGGAGAAGTAAAGGAGTTCATCAATGCTAGGAGAAACCAGGGAAAGGGAAAGGGAACAGAAGGGTCTGCTGCTGATTCGGTCTGGATACAGAATTCTTAGTTGATGGTCTTATTTCCAGATTTTGGAGCCTTTATCCCACTTCCTCTGGTTGTCACATTTCTGATGAGAATTCAGGCATTAATCATATTAAGGATCCTTTGGATATGATGAGTCAGTTTTGGTGCATTCAAGATTCCTTAGGTCTCTCTGGTTCTCCTACAGTTTATTGCACTTGAAGTTCACTGAGCTATGTGTAAATTGATATTTTTAATCAAATTTGGAAAGTTTCTGACCATTATATCCTCAAAATGTCTTTCTGCACCTTTCTCTGTCTTCTTTCCCTTTGAGAATCCCATTATACATATGCTGGTCCACTTAATAGTATCCCACACATCTCTGGTTGGAATCATCATTTTTCTTTCTGTTCCTCAGACTGAACAATCTCTATTGAGCTATCATCAAGCTCACTGATTATTTCTTCTGCCTGCTCAAATATGCAGCTAAGACTCTCCAGTGAACTAT
Organism: Echinops telfairi; assembly: GCF_000313985.2. Lineage (NCBI taxonomy): Eukaryota > Metazoa > Chordata > Mammalia > Afrosoricida > Tenrecidae > Echinops > Echinops telfairi. Next base: position 19,497,790 of record NW_022103904.1, read on the forward strand.
TCTTTTAAGTTATTGTACTTTATGACTCGGGAGATTTCGAATTGGTGGCTTTGTATGTTTTCTATTTACTTATTGATCTCTATTTGATAAGACATACTTATCTCCTACTTTTCTTTAGTTCTTTACACAGTTTCCTTTAGCTGCTGAACAGATTTAAAACACCTGATATATTTTTGTCTAATATGCTCCACATTTGAGCTTCCTCAGGGACACTTTCTATTGACTGTGTTTTGTATGTTTGTTTGTTTTCCCTGTGTATGAACCATATTTCACTGGGTTATTTGTTGTTCTTTTGCAACTCTCGTGTTTTTCTGGTTGAAAGTTCTATATTTTAAATAATGTGCCAGTTCTTCGAATCAAATTCCAACCTCTTCCCAAAGATTGCAATTGCAGCTGTGTTTTGTGGTTGCTCTTTGTTAGATTCTTGACTTTCCTAAGCTGACCCTCGAGTCTGTATTTTTTGTCATGTGTGACAACTGAAGTCTCCAATTGGTTAGCTTAGTGGTCAGCTCACGAATGGACAGAGACTCACCTAAGTGCCTGAACCCAGTCTATCTTCCAGCCTTTTCAGAATATTGGAGAATGTCTTCAACACTCAGTCATAATGTGGACAACTGGACCTTAGCCTTCACTTCCTGCTTGTGCTAAGCCTCATGATCAGCCAGAGAGGAGAATGTAGAGCCTTCTAAGGTATTTCCTCAGCATTCACACAACCCTGAGCATACATACAGCTGTGTGCATGCCTGAGGCCTTCTAAATTTCAAGAAATATGCAGGGCCTTTCCAAAGTACCTGTAGGCATTTCAAGGAGCCTTCGTGGCATAATAGATTATGCATTGGGCTGCTAACCACAAAGTCAACCATTCAAAACCATCAGTTGCTCTGTGGAAGAAAGATGAGGCTTTATGCTCCATAAATATTTATAGCCTCAGAAACCCAAGGGGTAGGCCTCCTTTGTCCTGTAGGGTTGCTAGGAGTCAGAACTGTGACAAAGTTTGCTTGGATTTATGGGCATTTCATTCCCAAACATCTTTTCCTTTTAAATTTCACTTAGCTGGTTGTTGGCTTCAGCTATGATCAGTCGACTTCAGCTATTATTAGTTGTGGTCTCAAACAATTTCTTAAGGTAGCTATGGTGAAAGGAAATTTCTGATTATTCTGGTAGAATTCCTAGCAGAATTCAGGTTCAATGTTGCATGTCCCTTGCTAATCATTAAATGGAGGTAGTAGACCAAAATTGGCACTGCCGAGACAGACACCAGAGTCAACTTCCCCATTAGAGTCAGGTCCCATAGATGTCTGCTAAGCCTGAGTTTCCTCACCTAGAAACAGGAGTGTGATGATTTTAAACAGAAAAAGATAGTTAGCAGAGAGGTTCTGAGCACAATTTCTGGACTCAACCTAACACACACATAGGATGAAAGAGGAGTAAATGAGCGCTACCTATAAAACTTCAAAAAGCTGTCCGGTAAGCATATAGAAGACCATGGTCAGCAAGCTGGCTTTCAGTGAGAAATCAGACGGAGATGGGAAAGGGCTAGAGTAGTAAAACTCCCTATTTCAGATCAGCAAGAATGGTCTCAAGAGACTCAACAAAGTCTATGGTGCTCCGCAAAAGACAATAGATGGTTCAATTATTTTCTTAGATCTTTGTGTCTGTGAGAGCCCTCTCTACCCTTGATCTACCACAGAAACACAATGGACAGGGAGGGTTGCTACAAACTCCCAGAAAAGCCAGGCCAAAAAAATAGTGAAAAGTGTGTGAGGGTCCTTCAAAACTACCATGTCCCAGCAAAGAATGTGCATATATGTAAAATATGATGCCCAAACTAGAAATACTCATCAATGCTTAATACATTATACAGCAATAAACAGTTTTTATGATGAAATGTACAGCTTAAGAAAAACATACTTGTTAATCATATCTTAAAAAGGAACGAGCAAATCTGAGAGTGTGTCTTGAGAAAGTTGCTTCACTCTGAAAGCTCAGTTTTCTCACCTGTAAAACGGGAATAACGATACCTACTTTCCAGGGATTTTATAAGAAGACTACATTAAGGAACAGGAGAAAACCTACCCTGGAGCCACCTGGCCATTGACAATATCGCTGAGATTTGAATTTGACATGGGCAAATCTCCAGCCCCAAGTGTCCCTGCCCAAATCTACTTTTAGGGACAGAGTTCTGCCCCTCTCTAACCCACCAAGCAGCACCCAAAGAGCTGAAATTGAAAATGGGTAACAGGAGGTGTCACATGCACCCTCTGCTCCAGCCCACCTCCTACACGGCCTGCTTCCCTGTGGGTAGATGCCTCCCAGTGCTCCTGCCGTAACACAGGGCCAAAGCCTGGCCAACCTACCTCACATTGTCATGCCTCTGGATATAAATCTTGTGGAAAATTCTCTCAGGGGGTTTCAGAAAGTCCTCCTTCATCTCCATGGCAACATTGCGGGGCAGAAGACTCATCAGAAGCCGCTCCTGGTCAAAGAGAGAAGGGCACACACATCAGAAGGTCGCTTGTTGGCACTTCCTTGGCTGCTTGGAACAAGTTTAGGGGAAGCACCGCTGTGCAGCTGATCTCTCATGCCCATTGTCCGGGGTCTCTGATCAGGAGCCACCCTCACCTCCTGAGAAGCCATTCAAAGCCCAAGGCGTCTCATACTGTTCCCTACACAAAGTACTGAACCCCATCTGCCATGTGCCCCAGAGACTTCCTTATGAAAAGAATTCAATGTTTGTTAAGAGTAGTCGTCCTCCTATAAAATATAAAGGGTCCTATAGTTTATACAGTATGATTTGGACAGAGATAAGTGGCTTTGGGTAAAATGTGGCACTTTCTCTTGGTCATTGTTGTTGTCTCATACCTTTTTCTCTCATAAAAAGAATGGAATACAAGTTTATATTTTTTAAATAGTCGTTTTAGCATATACTGCATACATTATATTATACAATTTAATCTTTCAAGCTTATTAAGATTGGTGAAATCACTACCACAATCAATTTCAGAACATTTTCTTCTCATATTCATTTTATTTTATTTTATTTTATTTTATTTTATTTTATTTTATTTTATTGGGGGCTCTTAGAGCTCTTATCACAAGCCATACATATATCCATTTTGTCAAGCACATCTGCACATATGTTGCAATCATCTTTTTCAAAGCATTTTCTTTCTATTTCAGCCCTTGGTATCAGGTCATTTTTTCCTCCCTCCCTTGATAATTTATACATTATTATTATTTTTATGTCTTAAATCGACCGCTGTCTCCTTTCACCCACTTTTCTATTGTCCATCCCCATGGGAGGGCGCCATACATCGATCATTGTAATCGGTTTCCCCTTACCACCTCCCCTCCTTTCACTTACCCTACTAGTATCACCATGCCCCTTACTGGTCCTGAGTGGTTTATCTGTCTGAGATTCCCTGTCTTGCAAGCTGTTCTCTGTAGCAGTGTACATGTTCTGGCATAGCCGGATTTGTAAGTAGAATTGGAGTCATGACAGTGGGGGAGAGAAAGCATTAAAGAACTAGAGGAAGGTTGTGTGTTTCGTCAGGACTCGTATTCATTTTTGATAGCTCCCAACTACCCCACTCCCTCCCCTGACATGCCCCGAAGAAATTATCAATCCATGTACTGTCTCTATAGATCTACCTATACTGGATTTCACATATAGAAAATGATACAAAAACAAACAACAATGGCTAAACAAAACATGGAAAAATCTCAATTGAAAAGAACACAGAAAATATTAAAAATTGAAACTTTAAAACAAGTCAAAGGGAGATCAAACTATAAAGTTTTACGTTTCAACCTAAGTACGGCAGCCACAATAGACTTTACAATGCTCTCTGTCTGATAGAAAGGCTACTTATTCATATCCCTGGACTAAGCTCACAGGGAGTTCACCAGAGGCTTAATACATGTGAGGACCCTGCAAATGGATTTTGGACTTCCACTGTCATCCATAGCCTTCTGAAAAATGGGTGTTCACAATTTAAACTCTGATGCCATTTCCTCTTTTGAATTTGGATTTTATTATTTACAATCCTTGGACAACAAAGGCTGGTGACATGTGGACTCAGTTGATGCCTCACTTATACAGCTGCTTGTTTTAAAGATGACCCTAAATACTATTTTTTCTGATAGCTGGACACTATCTAGTTTCTTAAACACACTTTGCTATGACACTTACAGCTTCAGTGATCTCTTCATGGGTGAGGACAAGCAGGGCCATTTCATAAGGACTAATTGTTCCTATGTATCTATCGTTGTGCCAGTACAAAGCAGTGGCTGTGTAGGTTTTGAGGTCTGGTAGGTTTTGAGGTTTCCTATCTTGTTTTTCATTTTGAAAAGTTCTTTGTTTATCCTGGGCCTCTTCCCTCTCCATATGCAGTTGATAATTCTTTTTTCTATTTCTTTAAAGAATGAAGTAGGGATTTGGATCAGAAATGTGTTGTTTTTATAGGTTGCTTTAGTTAATATTGACATTTTCACAATATTAAATCTTTCTATCCATAAACACAGCATATGAGGCAATAAAAGATACTATGGCTTAGGTCAAGTGCACTTTCATCCTCAAAATAACATCCTTGTTTTTCAATAGTCTAAAGAGGTCTTATGCAGATATGCCTTTCAGAACTTTATGTCACTCCACTGTCTTCAACCTGCATGGTTTCTGCTAAGAAGTCAGAGCTTATTCTTATTGGTTTTCCTTTGAAGGTAACTGTTCTTTTTTTTCCCTAGTTGCTTTCAGGGTTCCCCCTTGTTCCTTCAAATTGGAGAACTTGACTATGTGTTGAATTCTATTCTTTAGGGAT
>NW_022103904.1:19503860-19505499 GCF_000313985.2 Echinops telfairi
AGGGGAGCAGAGGAGGAATTAGACATAAAGATAAGAAAGTGCTACCTGGGTGGGGACATGTGGAGATGGGCATGTAGGGGTTCACAGTGGGGATACACAAGCCATCAGAGCAGGGATGCATGCGAGTCCAAAGAGAAAATTTTAAAGTGTTTCTTGGCGGGTGGGGACTTGTGGCAGTAGGCACATAAGAGGAAGAAAAGAAAGGGGGGAGATAATATGATGCTTGGGAGAAGATGCGCTGATCACCAGTAACAGGAGGGAGAGGGAGGAAGCTCCATGTGGAGTGGGTTTTGGGGGCTTCTGCACCGAACTGCTGGTGGAGTCTGCTATCTGGGCATGGCCACTGGAGGCTGTAGAGGTAGGAGCTGTGGCTGGGCTGGGGAAGCAGGAACAGGGAAGAGAGTGCTCCAGGATGAGTGTCAAAAGTGCACACTGCAGGGATGAGGAAGTGCACAGAAGCTGCTCTGGCTGCTGCTCAGTTGTAAAGAGGGGGTATAGCAGCAGTGGCAGCTCCTGAGAAGGCTGCCAATAGCATCCAGCAAATGTTGCCAAACTCCTTGTGCCTGGCACACTCCTTCCTCCCCTTGCTCCATCCATCCCATAGAGTCCAACTTGGAAAGAACGTGGTCTACTTAGTTTTGAGGTTGTTGTTTCTATGGCTTCCAGGGGGCCCAGGATTTCTTTCTCATGGGATTTCCTTCTCATGGGATTTCCCTTTGGGTACATGTTGAAGAGGGATGCCTGTGCCTGTCACCTAACAGCCATCTTCTCAATTTACCAAGATCAACTATTTTTATGTAAATCTTTGAAGAAGCAGGTCAGCCTCAGCCCGGTTTGATACCTATTAGGGCTTGAGAGTGCACACCCAGGTCTGAGGCTGGCCTGGCCTCACCTGTGTTCTGTACCTCAGTTTTACATTAAAGTGAGGCCTGTCCAATCCAGACGTGCAATAAAATGCTGCAAAAGACTGTCCTGTCTACTGACACTCTCTAAGTAAAGTCACAAAGGACATAGATATTATAGAACAGTGCAGAGTCCAATTTAGATGTCTGGACTCTCTACTGGCCTGGCCTGGGCTTTGTGGTGCAAGCACAGTCTCAGCAACAGAGGAGACAAGGGAGGTGGGGCTTGTGCAAGTCTGTACCTGAATGATGGATGTCAGGTCCCTCTGGGGACAGGATACAATAATTTTAAAAAGGCCATAGGCCAGGTGTGTACATGAACCCATGGATCACAGTATACCAGAAGACCAAGTCTTAACCTGACATAACTGTCTTGCCACAAGTTCAAACATAACTGAAAAGGTGGGTAAAATAAAGAGATGGTCAAATAAGGAAAGCTAACTAATTAAGAGACCCCAAGAAAACAATTGTAGGCTTCACTTACTCACCAGACAGCTGCTGATTTCCGAGATTACCAACTACCCTCAGATTTTTCTAACTCATGAGTGGATCAGTCCAGAGAGGTAAAGTACACAACTCAGCTGAGTATCAGAAGTTCTCAATACCTGCAGCACTGCATGCCCTGCCTTGAAATATGCATGTAGAGACTGCAAGTATAAAGTGGCATCCTGGTGCAGTGGCAATGACCTGCTCTCATGAGAACAAATCCACTGAAATTAAGTCAATTTCAAATAATA
>NW_022103904.1:19517958-19528411 GCF_000313985.2 Echinops telfairi
AAAATATCTCAACCTAGAGCCCTTTGGGAATAAAGCAGAAATCAAGATAGTCGCAAAGGGGAGAAAACAAAGATAATTTGTTGTTAGCAGAACTGCTCTTAAAAAATGGCAAGAGGAAGTTATCTAAGCAAAAATAGGAAACAATAAAAGAAGAAATATTGGAACATCAGGAAGAAGAAAAACGCATAGATCCAATAGATGCTTCTTTTCTTTCTTGATTTGTTTAAATTATGCTTGATTGTTAAGAAAAAATTATAACATTGCTTGATGTAGTTCTGAATGTTTTTGCAAAAATATTTAAGATAATTTTATTATAAATGAAATAGGGTTAAGGGATATAAAAGGAGTAAGGTCCCTACACCTTACTCAAACTGATAAAATGTTGACAACAGGATATGGTAAGATCTGCAGATAGATAAGACCACTAAGCAGACCACTGCTGTCTAGTTGATTCTGACTCACAGCAACACTGGAGGGCAGAGTTGAACCACTCCACAGTTTCCACAGCAGTCATTCTCTAAGTAAGCCAATTGTTTCCTCTTGCCCCCACAGAGCAGCTGGTGTGTTCAAAGCACCAACCTTCTGGTTAGCAGTCAACCAACTGTTCCACCAGGGATCCTTGATAGATAGGTAAAGAGAGAAATAACTGGAGCAATCATTAAAAATTCATACAAAGAGATACACCCACGAACGTTATAAATAAATCAACTTTGAATTCTTTATAAAAATGTCCAATAATACACAGAAAGGCTAAAAGGAAAGAGAGAAAAAAGATACGGAGAAAAAAATTTTAAATAAAAAATGGCAGCCTTAAACCCTACAATAAAATTACATAAAATATAAATGTTTTTAAAGACATCCATTAAAAGGCTGATAATGAGAGAATGGATTGATAAAATGACTCAACTCCATGATGTCTACAAGAAACTCACTTAAAATATAATTGGAAGTAAAGATATATTATCCAAACACTAACTAAAAGAAAGCAAAAATATTAATTATCAAAAAAAGGTTTTGAAGAAAAACATTACTAGAGAGAGAGGTAAATTACATAATGATAAAAAGTTAATCCTCCAAGAAGACCTAACAATCAAGAAAGCTGTAAAATAGCTTACCAAAAATTGATAAATTAGGAGAAGCAGAAATTTAAATTATTGCTGGAAACGTAAACATACCAATCACAATAACTATAGAAAAACTAGACAAAAAATTAGCAAGGACACAGAACTTATTATCGTCAGCCAAGAGTATATAAAATCGACATCTATTTTAAAAAATCTACATCTATAAACACTCCACCCAAATAGAGCAGAAGACACATTATTTTCACAGGCCCACAGATCATATCTAAGATAGGCCATGTAGATATCAAAATGACACAGAGAATAAGATTAACATTAAATACATAAATTGGCAGTCTAGATGAAATGGGCCAACATGAATACACCCTGAAAATATTATGCTGAGTGATAGTAGTCACAGAAGACCACCTACCGTATATACTCTATTATAAGCCAAACCGAATATCAGCCAAAGCACCTAATTTTACCACAAAAACTGCATTTAAAATGTGCTGAAAAACCCAGCTTATACATGAGTATTCGGTATTTCATGGGCCCACTTATATGAAATGTTCAGAACAGATACATCCCCTGGGACAGCATGTAAATTAGTGAATTGAGCTGGGCAACAGAAGGGAGAAGGGAGAAGGGAAACAGACAGGAGAAGGGGAGTCACTAATGGGTATAAGATTTCCTTTTGTGGTTGTTGGGTGCGATCAAGGCAGGTTCAACTCATATGTACAACAGAACAAGTACAGACTGGCTTGTGCCATTTCAACAACTGTTGTCGTGGTCAAGCTCATCATTGCAGCCACCTCGTCAATGGATCTTGTTGAGGGTCTTCCTCTTTTTTGCTGCCCCTCCACTTTACCAGGCATGATTCCTTTTTGAAGAATCATCTCTATTGATAACATGTCCAAAGTAATTGAAACAAAGCCTTGCCACTCTCATTTCTAACAAGTATTCTGCGTGTACCTCTTCCAAAACAAATTTGTTTGTTCTTCTGGGAGTCCACGCACGGTCAATCCAGTATTCTTTGCCAGCGCCACAATGCAAATGCATCGATCTGACTTCGGTCTTCCTTAGTCAATGTCCAACTTTTCACATACATGCATGTGAACAACTGAAAATACCATGATTTGGACCGGGTGCACCTTAGTCCTCCAAGTAACATCCTTGCTTTTCAATACTTTAAAGAAGTCTTGTGCACCAGATTTACCCAATACAATGTGTCCTTTGATCTCTTGACTGTTTCCATGAGTAGTGACTATGGATCCAAGCAAGATGAAATCCTATACAATGTCTTTCTTTTCTCCGTGTATCATGAAGTCACCTAATGATACCATGTGAGGATTGTTGTTTTCTTCACATTGAGTTGCAATCCACACTGAAGGCTGCAATCTTCTTCAACAAGTGCTTCACGTCCTCCTCATTTTCAGCCAGCAAGGTTGTGTCATCTGCACAGCAGAGGTTGATAACAAGCCTTCTTCCAAGTCTGATGCTACCTTCTGCTTCATATAGTTCAGATTCTGATTGTTTGCTGAGTAGACAGCTGGAGTAACTATGGTGAGAAGACCGTTCCTTTCCTGATTTTAAACCAAGAAGTGTTCCCTTGCTCTGTTCATACAACTACCTCTTGATCCATGTAGAGATTCCACGAGAGCATAATGAGTTTTTATGGAATTCCTATTCTTCTTTAGCAGACACATAGTTTGTTATGATGCACACAGTCAAATGCCTTTGGATTGTCATACTGTGGTGACTTGCATGTTGCTGTGATGCTGGAGGCTGTATCACTGGTATTTTAAATACCAGCAAGGTCACCCAAAGTGAACAGGTGTCAGCAGAACCTCCACCTAAGAACAGTCAACAAAGAAGAAATAAGCTGTCCACTTCAGAAGGGTGGGCAACTAAGAACTTTTGAAAACACACGGAATATTGTCATATAAGGAAAACCTCATAAATGATAGAAGAACATTGCCAGATAAAGTGCCAGAAGTTGAGGCCCTCAGGTGGGAAGGCATTCAAAAGATGATGAAAAGCTGCCTTCTCGAAGTATTATTAGCCATAATAATGTGGAAAAAGGAAAGTCTTGCAGAATAAAGCCTTTGGGACCTTCATTTGCATGAATCAAAATGAGGAGAAACAGCTGCAAATATAAATTAATAATTAGAACTTGGTATGTACTAAATATAAAACTAAAAAAATAAGTTGTCAAACATGGAATGGCCCACATAAAGAACAGTATCCTAGGCATTACTGAGCGGAAATGGGCTGATATCGGCCATTTTGAATCAGACAATCATATGGTTTACTATTTGGGGAGCAACAAATTCTGGAGGCATGATATAGCATTCATCATCAAAAAGATGTTTCAAGATCTATCTTGAGGTCTAGTGTGGGCTATAATAGGATTATATCTATTTGCATACAAGGAAATCCACTCCACACAACTATCATTCAAATTTATACAGCAACCACAAAAGCTAGTGATACAGCATTTGAAGGATTCTACCAATGGCTTCCATCTGAAATTGATCAAACATGCAACCAAGATGCATTGATCACCCCTGGTGACTGGAATGCAAAAGTGAGGAACAAAGAGGAAGGAATAACAGTTGAAGAACATGGCCTTGGTGATAGAAACAAGCTGGAGATCGCATGATGGCATCTTGCAAAATCAACAGCATCTTCATCTCAAATACCTTTTTTCAACAACACAAACCGCTACTACCCTGTTTCCCCGAAAATAAGACAGTCTCTTATATTAATTTTTGCTCCCAGAGATGCGCTAGGTCTTATTTCCAGGGGATGTCTTATTTTTCCATGAAGAATACGGTACACATTTATTGTTTATTGTTTTATTAAAAGAGACCTCACACTTCCTGTCTGCTCCAGCTGTGCTGTGGCCAATAATGAGCCACGCGGTGGCACCCGCAGCTACGGTCCAGAGTCCAGAGTTACGGTCCTTGGTGGGGTGCTTATTTTCGGGGAGGTCTTCTTTTCGGGGGATGCCTTATATTTCAGCGAGAGGCAAAACGGTAAGTAGGTCTTATTTTCGGGGGTGTCTTACTTTTGGGGAAACAGGGCATCTACATGGACTTCTCCAGATGGAATCCACAGACGTCAAACTGACTACATCTGTGGGAAGAGTCAATGGAGATGGTCAAGGTCAGCAGCTAAAAGGAAGCCAGGGACCAACTATGGAACAGACCATCAACTGGCCATATCTGAGTTCGGTCGAAGCTGAAGAAAACTGAAACAAGTCCATGAGAGCCAAAATCTGAGGCCTCGATTAAATCCAACGTGAATTTCAAGACGATTTCAAGAATAGATTTGCTGCATTGAATATTAATGACAGAAGACCCGATGAGCTGTGGGATGACGTCACGAACATCAGACAGGTAGAAAGTTAAAGGTTTTTTGGTTTTTGGTTTTTCATTCTAAACAAGAAAAGATCAAAGTGTGTATCTGAAGAACCTCTGAAACTTGATCTTAATTATTAAAAAAGAAAGATCATAGAAAAAAATCATAGAGTAGCTAAGGCAAATGGAAAATTTCCTTTTGGATAATAAAAATATTATAAAATTAGGGTATAGTGAGGATTGTACAAATCTGTAAATATATGAAAAACCATATAATTGAACTTTACATTTTTTATAGTATGTAAACAATATATCCATCGAGCTTTTTTTAAAAATGGAAAATGACCGGTAACAGCAGCAGTTTGGGGAGGGAACAGTGAATGAGCCAGAGCTCTAAAAATCTATCCTATATCACTTAAAGGGAAGTTTTCTTTCCCTTGACACATTTCCTTCCACAATGAGAACTCAAAATTGTCCCATTTACCTCAATTACAATGGCAAATTTAGTATGTGATTTATAAATACCTGTATGTCATTTTTGGAATAACAATTTAATAATAGCATTTGGGAACAGGCATGGCACTTGACAAGGGCAGGGTCAGCCTGTGCTTAGTTTCGAGAAGATGCAGTTGGGCTGAGCGGTTATGTGGACAGGCCCTGTCAGCCCAGGCTTCCTGGCCGGAATGCAGGGAGGGACAGAGAGGTCAGAGGGACACCTTCAGATGGCTCTCATCCTCACCCTCTTGATGACCTCTAGGCACAGATCTCAGGGGGCCAGCCCAGTGGGGAATCGAGGACATCCCAAGCGTTCTCACCAAGGAAGGACTGCTCTTCCAATCACCACCACCCAGACTCCTGCCAAGCCGAAGGAAGACAGAGCTCCCGCCGGCTAACCTGCTTGGCCTGTCCTGAAAACAACACCTACCTGCTGCCTGAGATGCCACCTACTGCTGTCCACCTCCTAACATCAGCCTGCCTCACTCCTTCACATCTTTCAAAGGCCCAGTGGGCGATTGCCTCTTCCGGCATCCTTGGAGGACACCTCTCACTTTCCCACACAGCACTCGCAGACTGCAAGACTCACTGCTCTCAGGCTTCGCATCCACCTGTGGAGCATCTGGCTGCCTGAAAGCTGAGGCCAAGTGTTGTCTGACTGAAGGTCTCCGAGCACAGCCCTGCTTTGGGGGTTGCAAGGACCCTGCATTCCAGTTTGCCACATGAGTGTTCTACAACACCTTAAGATGGTAGCACTTATTTGTAGACCAGAAAGTCAAACTAGCAATGTGATAAGACCTTAGCTTAACCTTTCTATTTATTAAATTACTGATTAAATAGAAAAGAGCACTTGCCAACTATTTAATGCCCTGTCTGAAGTGGAAGTGGGCAAAAGGCTGAGGACAGATGTATTTTCTGTGGACTTCTGGGTAGAGCTGATATGTTGAGAGCTATTTCAGGAGTGAAATGGAAGTCAGATGCTGAAAAGAACCAACTGACAGGCCCAGAGTTTCTATTTAAATAGAAAAGAATAGCTTTATAAGATAAATTTATCCGCAGTACTGATGTGCAGTGACATCAGTCTTTCTACAGGAGTATTTAAATGCACTCCGTCATCAGCCTCTACTCTGAATTCAACACAAGCATGTCGGGAGCCCCTGCATCCTCATCCACACTGATCCTCAGGGAGAGGCACACCAGAACCACCCTAAAAGTGAGTGAAAGCAGCTCACAGATGAAACCAAGTCACCTTCTCACCGTCACAGGAGCCCAGCATGGAGGAAAGAAACACCAGGGTTAGGCACACCTCCTCTGGGCTCAAGTCGTTGTCTCTACTGCCAGCTTCCCAGAGCCTGGCTACGTCATCCCTGGTGCTGCAGAAGCCCATTCTCAGAACCACAGCGACACTCGAGTCCAGGTGTCAGGCATACAATATCACTGTGGGCTCTTGGTCACTGAACCCTGACTCAGCCATTATGTTAGACCAGTTTCATTTCTGTATTGTAAATCATACCTCTGATTTTTACTCAAAATACAGGATAATATGCTCAGAGAAGCGGCAGTCAAGAAATCCGGCAACGATTACATGGGGCAAATCTGCTGCACAAAACCTCTTTTAAAGTGTTAAAGAAGACTTTTCTCTAGTTCTTTAATGCTTTCTCCCACCCACCCCCGCCCCCACTATCATGACCCCAATTCTACCTTACAAATCAGGCTATCCTGGTACAGATAAGAGCTGGAAATACAGGGAATCCAGAACAGATAAACCCCTCGGGACCAATAATGAGAGTAGTGATACCAGTAGAGGAAGGGGAAGGTGGGAGGAGAAAGAGGAACCGCTCACAATGATTGACATAAAATCCCCTCCCAGGGGGACGGACAACAGAAAAGCAGGCGAAGGCAGACATTGGTCAGTGTAAAACATGGCGGGGGGGATGATAAATTATCAAGAGTGGATGAGGGAGGAAGAGGGTGGTAGGTAGGGAATGCACTGATATCAAGGGCTCAAGTAGAAAGAAAATGTTTTTTAAATGATGATGGCAACACATGTACAAATGTGCTTGACATAGTGGATGGATGGATTGTGATAAGAGCTGTACAAGCCCCCAATAAAATGATTAAAATGAAAAGAAATCTTCAAAGAGCAGCCTGAGTATAGGAAAAAATGTTATAATGAAATACTATAAACCAAAAAGGAAGAAAACTTGCAACATATCTTAAAGTGAAAGAACTAAAGAAAAATTATAGTCTCCATTTGCAATATTAAAAGATTCTATGGGCAAAATATTGAATATGTAGGCAACATCAAAGGAAGAGGGAAAGAATTCACAGAGACACTGCACCCACCAAAAAGAACAAGTCAACATCCTACCATTTCAGAAGGTAGCATATGAGCAAGAGCTAATGATGTTGAAGAGAAAAGTTTACGCGGCACTGAAAGCATTACCCCCACACCCACCCAAAAAAAAAAAGGCCTCAGGAACTGATGGAATATCAACCAAGATGTTTCAACAAACTGATGACACACTGGAAGCACTCACTACTCCATGCCGGGAAATCTGGAAGACAGCTACTCAGTCAACAGACTGGAAGAGATCTGTATTTGTACCCATTCCATAGAAAGCTGGCCGAACGGAATGCTCAAACTATAGAACAGTATCACTTTTGCTGAAGATTATCTAACAACGGTGTCGGCAGTACACTGATAGGGAGCTGCCAGCGGTTCAGGAGGGAATCAGAAAAGACGTGGAACAAGGGATATCGCTGCTGACATCCCGTGGATCTTAACTGAAAAACAGAATAGCAGAAAAATGTTCACTTGTGTTTTAGTGAGTAGGACAGTGCATTTGATTGGGTAGATCATAACAAAATATGGATGGCCTTGAGAAAAATGGGAATTCTAGAATATTTCATTGTGTTCATGCTGAATTTGTAATAGATCAAGAAGCAGCTGTGTGAACAGAAAAAATGAAAACTGCAGTTTACAAACTCACAGAAGGTATACTTCAGGGCTGTATCCTCTCACTATACTTATTCCATCTGTATGCTGAGCAAATCATCAGAGAAGCTGTATTATTGGAAGGAGAATGAGACACCAGGATTCCAGGAAACTTATTACCAAACTTGCTAGCTGAAAATGAGGAGAACTTGAAGCACTTGCTGATGAAGATCAAGAATCGCAACCTTCAGTATGGATTACAACTCAATGTAAAGCGGTCCAAAATCCTCACAGCTGGACCAATAGGGAACATCATGGTAAATGGAGACAAAAACTGAAGTTGTCAAAGATTTAGTCTTGTTTGAATCCACAATCAATGCTCATAGAAGCAGCAGTCAAGAGATCAAAAGATGAGTTGCACTGGGTAAGTCTGCTGCACAAGACCTCTCCAGAGCAAGGATGTTACTTTGAGGACTAAGGTGCTCCTGCCCCAAGCCAGGGGGTTTTCAGATGCCTCATATGCATATGAGAATTGGACATTGAATAATGAAGACTGTGTTAGTCTGGGTAGACTAGAGAAACTAATCCAGGGAGACTCATATGTTTATAAGAGAGAGTTTTATATAAAAGATCAATTGTGGGGGTGGATGGGAAGGGAGGGAAAAAAATAAGGAGCTGATACCAAGGGCTCAAATAGAAAGCAAATGTTTTGAGAATGATGATGGCAACAAATATGCTTGACACAATGGATGGATGTATGGATTGTGATAAGAGTTGTATGAGCCCCCAATAAAATGATTTTTTTTTTAAATGAGGACCTAATGTCAGGGGTTTAAGTGGAGAGAAAATGTTTTGAGAATGATGTACAAATGCGCTTTACACAATTGATGTGTGTATGGATTGCGATACAGTTGTATAAGCCCTTAATAAAATGTTTAAAAATAAAATAAAATAAAATGATTTTTTTTTAAAAATAGATCAATTGCATATTGAGAAAACATCCCAGCCTAGACCAGATCAAGTCCCTAAGTCCGATATTAGCACATATGTCCGATGAACTGCCACGAGAACAAACCAATCTGGAACAAGTAAGGCCAGAGTGCTCCTTAGAGGCAAGGACTCGGGCAACACATGCAATGACGCCAAATGTAGGAAGGTCACAGGCCAGTGAGTGGAAAGTCTTGTGGATCCAGTGGCAGTGGAAGAATCTCAACACTGGCAGGGGTCTCCACGTGACTCCCTCAGCTCCAGGGCTCTAGCTAGCTCCATGTGTCTTCTCAACAGGAATGTCTCACAGGAAATGTACGTGTATCCTGCCTCCAGCGAGCTATTTATCTCCTTAGTGCCTCCAAATGAGGTCATCAATCTGTGTCCTGATTGACAAGCTAAACTTCACCCCTTCACTCTTACGTCTCAAATTGACAACAGATTATGTAACTACCACAATGACCAAAGAAGAATCCATGCATCTGAATTGTGGTCTAGGGGAAATATTGAAAGTACCATGGACTGCCAGAAGAGCAAACCAACCTGGAAGCGCTCCTTAGAGGAAAGGATGGCAAGACTTCATCCCACATACTTATCGTCAGGAGAGACCAGTCCCTGGAGAAGGATAGCACGCCTGGTAGAGGAGAGGAGCAGAGAAACAAGAAGAAAGCCCTCAATGAGATGGAGGCCACAGTAGCTGCAACAATGGGCTGGAGCACAGGAGCAGTTTTGAAGATGACACAGGAGCGGGCAGTGTTTTGTCAGGTTGTGCACAAGGTCGCTGTGCGTCGGAACAGACTGGATGGCACCTAACCTCATGACAAGCAAGCTAACACCCAATAAAGAAAATGAAATTTTATTGAGAAAACGGCAACAAACCTTCATAAAACTGATTTTTCAAAAGCAACCATTTACAATGCCATCACGAAGAACAAACCTAGGAATTAATTTAAGAAAAACTAAGTAAGGTAACTACACAGAAAATTACGGGGCACTGCTGAGATACACTGGCACAGAACTGAGTGCAGACACGCACATGCCCTGACATCAAACATTTGGTAGAGAGAGGCACCTCTGTCCCCTCAGGTGAGCTAGCAGTCCAACATCATCCCACTCAAAGCCAACTGCAAGTGGAACTTGTAAAGTGGTTTTCAAAAGTTATCTGGAAATACAGACAGCCAAAAATAGTCCAAATACTCCTCAGGGAAAATAAAACAAAGTAAGAGGGCTTGCTCTATAAAACATGAAGCAATTGGGATAGGGCCATATCGGGACAAGCACAGATAGAAGACTTGGAATAAAGAGAGCCCAGAAATATACCTGCTTATGAACGAATCCTCAGTTTATGGCAGGGCAGCTTGCATGACTATGGGGTGGAGAGCTTGGAGGGTTTCTCAGTAGCGGCTGCTGTGCCGTGACAAATGTATAGTCAAAGTGAGTCTTGATCCAACACCACAGCATCAATGAAAATTAATTCAAGATAGATTTTCTCTAAATTTGAAACGCAAACATAGCTATATTGATGTCATAGAATGGGTTTTCCATTATCTGGGATATAAGATTAGAAGGATGTTCTCCATGGACATTTTGTATAGCCCCCCCCCCCC
>NW_022103904.1:19529173-19539725 GCF_000313985.2 Echinops telfairi
ATACCTGATCCCTTCGCCACCTCGTGATTGCATAGGCTGGTGTGCTCTCGGCACATTTTTAATGCAGTTTTTGTGGTAAAATTAGGTGCCTCGGCTGATATTCAGGCTGGCTTATACTCAAGTATATACAGTACCTCTCGCACAGCTACCACATACCTGTCATTGGAGGCATGCATACTGCTACAGTGCTAACTAGGTTTCAGTGGAGATAACAGACTATGAGTAGGAAGAAAAGCTTAGTAATCTATTTCAGAAAACCAGCCAATAAAAACTCTATGGATCACAACAATCCATGTGTAAGCATCGTAAGCAGAGCACAGGCCTCGGCAGTGTTCCATTCTACCTGCATGGGTCTCCACAAGTCAGGGGCCATCTGGAACAGCAGCTAACAATAACAAATACAAAAAGGCTTTAAATTATTGACTCATTGTTTGTAAATGGGTAAAGGGCGGGTCAGGCTTTCTTTTTCTTCTTGCCTCATTTAGTAACACATTTTTCTGGGAATTTGACCATTCTGTCTAAGTTTCCAAATAATCTAACATAATATCTCTCAGAATTTTCCTGTTAGCTCCTTTAACCACTGCTTTGTCTGTAGTTATGCCCTTTTCCATCCCTAATACGCATCATTTTCCTTGTTCCTTTTCTTCTTGGGTTGTCGCAAGAATGAACAATTCTATGTTGGAAGTATGACAAAATGCTCCTGAGAAGCAAGGATGGTGATGCTTCAGCTCAGGTATTTCCGACATATCAGGAGGGACAATCCCTGGAGAAGAGCAACATGCAGAGGGTCAATGAAAAATAGGAAGACTCTCAGTGAGATGGACTGACACAGAGCTGCTACAATGGGCTCAAACACCAGGACGATTATGAGCCTCATGCGGGCTGGGGAGTGTTTGGGTCAGTTGTACCTATGGGCCCCATGAACTGGAACCAAGTCAATGGCCTCGAACAGCAAAGACAGTTTTCTTCTGTATCAATCTCTCCTTTCTATTTCAAAGAACCAACTTTCGATAGAGGCTTGTTCTGAAACTAAAAGAATCTTATTAAAAGAATCTTTACAGTCCTTTGAAATAGTTTAATAAAAGTTTCGGTGGAGATTCCAGACTAGGAGTAAGAACCATTATCTGTAAGCATAAAACCTCCCCTGAGCTTCATCCATCTGAGGGGAAGTAGGATCCAAAGGGAGAGAAATGGTTGTAAGCAGCACTAAGCATAGGTCTACCCTCAGCTCAGTGACAGGTTTACCACCTTCTACTTCATTATCTTTCCCAAATTAGTTAATTTCTCTGAATCCCAATTCTAGGAATTATAAACCAATAGAAAGTTGGCTTATATTGTTAATAATGATGCAGAAGTCTGATATGTAAAGAGATTTAACAACTCAGATTGGAAAATTTGGGGATCCCCTGCCTTCTTCTCCCCTGCCGAGTCTTTTCAGGGAATGACAGCATTCCTTGGGTAAGCATGAGATCGGCAGCTCCATGATGTGTGTGTGTGTGTGTGTGTGTGTGTGTGTTTGCTTTGTTATGATAAGAGGTTACTTTAGCACATGCAATTCCTCTCAAGGTATCAGACTTGGCAATAATGACAATATAGATAACTATGCAGATAAGAATACAAGAAAACCTTCTCTGAACATAAAATCAATTGTCATGTGGCTGATTCAGACTCGGAGAGACTCGTTTGTGTCACCTTAGAGCCATGGCTGATCCTGCAGTTACACCAGCAGGTCTTTCTTCCCACGTACCTCTGGGAAGTAAACCACCACCTTTAGGTTGGCATTCGAAGCATGTTAACCATTGACATCACCCACAAATTCCTTCTAGAAGCCTTGTAAGTGGCAAACTGAAGCAGACACCTTCCTCCCTCCACGCACACCCCACCGACTACTGCTGACTAATCCCTCTTTGTCCGATGGGCTACTTGAGAATGTACAGGAAAAGAGAAGAAAGGACAATGGTTCGTTATAATATTTCTACTTCGAAAACTTAAAAGGCCTAGAAAACGAGCCTGCTGAACTGTGCTACCATGAAAGAAGGAGAAATTAATAAAACCTCTAAAGATTCTGCATTCGAGAGTGTTTCTGTTTTCTTTGACATTCACGACAGGACAACCAAAGGGTGTTTAGAACTAAACAGTCAATGAAAGGAGCGTGATGGGTGGGGCTACTGTCACCTGTTTCACAGGTTGAAACAAAACTCATCATAAAGTGTCCTGGATGCTGCGTGCATGCTGGGACAGGGATGAGGTGCAACGCTCCTCTCAGCATCTTTATTTGATGACTGCATCCCGGTAAAAACAATGCTCTCCGTGTCACCTTTATCATGAAGTCGTCTCCCCAGATGGGAATCGGGAGGGCAGTGAGTCCACCTTAATGAAGGAGGACCCATTCAGAAAAGGAGGGGGAGCTTGAGTGCACGAACTCTAAGAACATAAGCGATGTCATCAAATGATACACACCGACAATGGTGCGCCGATGTACATTTTGTTGTGTAAGCTTTACACAACCACGACAACATAATTAAAGTTTGAGGAAAGGAAGACATAATCTATCAGTTTAGGGGAGAAAAATTTGGGTTCCGGGGAATGCAGGCATGGAGACTGCTTAAACAACCTGGAGCATCACCTGTGTTGTGTCTTCCCCATGCTTCCTGCTAATGGGCCCTATCCTGGGACAAATGGGCTCTAGTGTGACGAGCCTGCGTGGTGGAAGACTCCACTTTAGAAGGGCAATTCTCTCCTCCTCACCGCTACCAAACCTGGCTGGTCAGGGAGGGCAAAATCCCCTGGGCTGTCTTCCCCGGCACCTCCCTTGAGGGAAAGACGTCTGGGTTTCCTGAGTAGAACACCTCTCTCTGAACCAGAGCACAGTTCTCACCCTGCTTCGAAACCTCCAAGCGGTGGCCCCTCTGGAAAGAGTATTGCCCATGGACAGAGAAAAGATAAAAAATCCTACCCAACTTCTCATCCGCCTTTCTCTCTGCTCTTACCTGCGATTCTTCACTTTGCTCACTTGAAGCCTATGTCTAACTACATCTCTTTCCTACTAAGGAGTTGTCAATGGCTCCACCAGACACCTTACCAAATGCAGGAAGACTCCTCAGAGAAGCATCTAGGAGCCAGCCCTACTTCCTTCTCCACCAAGAGGGCTAAATTTCCTTTCAGCTGAGCCTATATCAAATTAATTCACTTCCTACAACCTGTCAGGTCCCTTCCTGGTCAACCTTTCCTCAAAATGTGTCCTCTTTCCAAGACCTCTGCTCCCCAGCACCACTGGCCTCCGCCCTGCTGCCCCACTGCCTCCTGCCAATACTGATGGGACAAGATTACTGGCTACTTACTGCCCTTTCTGCCTTCTTAGCTATTTCCTCCTCAAAAATCTGGGACCCCATCCTCAAACTGGGAAGGATGCAGCAAGCACTCCTTCCTGAGAACTCAGGCATGCCCACCCAGCAAGCCTCCTCAGAACTAGGAGATAATCTCCCTGGCACCCCCCACCCCCCTCAGAACCAGGGAGTATCTACCCACCCAGCCCCGTTCCCTCATCACCTGAGTCTGTCCACTGAACACACTCCCTCAGAAATGGGTCACGGCCTCTTGGCATTTCTCTTCAGAACTGGAGGTTCAGCCAGTGTTCCCTCCCCAGAACCAGGAGCAACCGCCCCACCCCACCTTCTTAAAACTGCCACGCTTATTCGCACGGCTAGTAAAGGCCTGAGAGACAAGAGCTAAAGCCAGTTCCCTCTAAACTCACAGTCTCCTCCTCTTGCTTGTGTCTTCTACATTTGGGAAGTTGGCAGGTCTCCCTCAGCAGACCATGGTAAAGAGGCTCATGCTTGGTGCTGGGGACATTGTGGTTCAAAGTAAGTCCCGTGAACACCACCACTGTTACCACGGAGACATCCTGCTCAGTCACATAGCAATTCTGTGGACGTGCAAAAGTACATTCACATGCACCCAGTGCCAAACCAGGACCAGGTCTGCAGAAGGAATAAGATCTTCATCTACAAAGGGCTCTCAGGCCAGAGGGCAGCACCCTGCCCCACCCTGCATCGACCCCCATCAGGAAAAGGTCTTGTCTCCTGACCAGGAGAAGAAAGCTAAACATGCCCACCTGAGAACATGGGAAACAATTCCCATTTTTCATCCACTGGGATGAGCCTCGGTATACACCTCGGCCTAGTGTGATTCTCACACTCCTCTAAGGACTCCCTTGATTCTGATCAAACCTCTCAGGTGTTATCACAACCTCCCACATGGCCCTGTGTGGCAAGGGTTGTCGCCCCACCTGGCCAATAAGTAAGCCAAGACTCAGGGAGGACGATGACATGTCACGGGAGGTCAGAGGTAGGCATTGTAGCCATGCTTGGGGACACTTGGCCCAGCCCCCAGCCACCACCCCACTCCCCAGCTGCCCCAGTTCTATAGCTCAGCGAGGGTGCTGGAGCACACACTCTGCCAAGAGGAGGGGCTGTCCAGGAAAAGGCAAAGTGGGCCAGCTGGGCCCTGAAGCCACTAAGCACAACCGGGCAGGTAGGGACCTCTGCTCAGTGCTTCCTGTCTCAAGAGGGCCTGTCACCACGCAGCGATCTGATGGGAGCCCAGAGCACTGACCTGCTTCTCGTTCTCATCCTCCAGCCTCAGCCTGTCCTCGATGCAGCTGCGGGCCTGCAGGAAGGCCTTCCTCTGGGAGCGCTCGGTCAGGATCCGCACAAAGGCCCCATACACGTTCACGCCGACAAAAAGCAAGGCATTGGCTCCGAGCTGGAAGGAGAGAGGGTGCAAACACAAGCTGGGTGTACATGACAGGCACAAAGAACAGCCTGCGAGTTCTGGCCCAATACACACAATAATACACTCCTAGCTCCGCACAACCCACCTGAGGGGAAACCCCACTGTCTACTACATCAGGACACACTGACTGGCCCTGAAACCCTGAACCCCAACCCTGAAACCCACGGCCCGCAGCCCTGACCTTGGGCCTGTCAGACACTCCTCCTGTCCAGGGGGCTGTACAGACAGGATATGGCGTGGTTCAAGATACAATAAGAGCCTTAAGGTACTCAGCACTTCTCCTGATTCCCTGCTTTAAGTAACTTTACTTCATTCCTCCACAGCCCCCAAAGAATTTAGAATGTGCACCTTGACAGAAATCTCCGCCATGCCCAGGGTCATTTGCTGGGCCAACTGGGCACCAGGGAGGAGCAGAGATGAGGATCCAAGTTGTGTTAGTCTAGGTATATTACAGAAACAAATCCACAGAAACTCACGTATAAGAGAGTTTTATATAAAGGGTAAGTGTACACCAAGAAAACATCCCAACCCAGTGCTGCCCAAGCCCACAAGTCCAACATTAACCCATATGTCCCACACCAATCCACAAAGTCCTCCTCCATCTCACAAAACAGACGCAATGACGCCAACTGCAGGAGGAAAGCCGAGTCAGTGAACATGTAAACCTCTCAGCGCTGGCAGGGTTTCCACACGGGTGCTCCAGCACCCAGGGCTGCATTGGGGTAGGTCCATGTGGCTTCTCCTGGGGGATGTCTCACAGGAAGTAAGCCTTGCAAGCAAAATCAGGGAACTGGCTAAGGCAGCTGGACCCTGGTCCAACTACCACAAAGCAAGAGACCTGAGAACTCACAAAGCGAGGCTCACCAAGCCATTTATCGCTCTGCCTTTCAATTAACCCCACATGTGATTATCGACCAGGTTGGCACAATAAACTTTAATTATCTCACAAGTGCTGGCTGCCAGACTATGGCCCCAGCTGCTCCCTGGAGTGCCGAGTTGGCTCCACTTGCAACTTCTTCCTCTGGTGTGGACCTCGGGAGGATCACAGGGCAGAGCAGACGACACCTCCCGAGGGCTTTGAAAGAACCACTACCCACACCGCAGACCCACTTACATCCCCGTCCACTGCCAGCATAGAAAAGTTTCACACGATTAAGTCCCACATATTGATACAACCTCCAAAGTCGCCGCAGACCCTCAGCAAGAAGGGCACAGGACCCAGCAGCCTTCCGTCCTGCAGGGAGTTGGAATAGACTCGGTCTCACCTAAGAGCCACAGAAACCTGCGTGTCCCAAACAGAACCACACAGCGCTCCGGCCAACGAGACACACCTGCGCCACACAGGAGGGTAAATAGGAAAGAAAGTCGAGGGAAGAAGTTTCTGCAGCCCTCCATCCGATAAAGGGCATGGATGAGGCCAGTGGATGGATCATCTGACCCACCCCCTGAATGCAGACCAGGGAGAGTAAAGGACAGACGACCGGAAGGGCGACAGAGTCAAGAAGAGGAGAGTGTAAAATTTAGGAAGAGGAGAGGGTAATACTAAGGGCAGACCAGGGACCCCGTGGCCTATTGGCTCTGTGGACAACCATGGGGCCCCCACTGGGCCCATGCGGTTCTCCCTTGTACTGTTCACTGCTGAGCTGAGAGGAACCCCCTTGGTATCCTACACTCGTGCACTATCCATCCTGCCAGGAATGTCAGCATCCCCTTGAGACGCAGATGGCGCAAGCCACCCCCAGGCATGAGACAGAGCCAGGGTCTGTGTTTGCACCGGTGTTCCAACTACACGCAGCCCTTTCACAGTCCCACGCAGCCAGCCCTTCCGGTTCTCTGGACCGGGACAGAGTCAGCATGGCATCCATGCGCTCAGGAACCCCAACTGTGTCCCAGAGATGGGGGGGTGGGGCAGTCTCCGTTCTGACCAACACAAGCTGTTTATCCCTTGGAGTAAGTTTGGATTGATCTGTTTTTTATAGCATTTGTCCAGCGGGTGGTGGAAGACCAGAATAGGAGAAATAGAAGGTGCAGTCTTAGAGCATGAATATTAAATACATACTGCACACAGGCAGAGGTGGGGTTCATTTTTAAAGAATCTGACAATGATGAATTGTTGCCAAGGGCAGGCTCCTCACGCTAGTGCGCACAGCAAACCCGCACTTTTAACAAGCCAACCTAACTTCCGCAGAGGAGGACGGGCGCCTAGAGATAGAGGCAGGGGCTTCGTGAGCTGGTAATGACCACAAGGTGCCCCATAGTCCTGTGCTCTCCCTGCCTCTTCAGGAACTCTAGCTAGTGAGTCACTGCTTCCTGCATAACCCACCAAAGCTGGGACCACTGAGTCACTGCTTCCTGTGTAACCCACCAAACAAAGCTGGGATCACTGACTCCCTGTAAGATGCCCTGGGTAGTGTTTGGCAGGGACAGGATTCAGAGAAAGCCCTCACAACAGGTCGCTGCTCACAGAGACATGAGGACAATTCTCAGAACCAATGGGCAGGTGGACCACCTGTGTACCCGAGGATGTCCCCAACTCGACTTCAAGATGCAACCAGGCCCCACCAAGCATCCCTTCCCACGGTGAGCAATAACGGCTTCTTCCTTAGCATCTCCAACGGAATAGTCTCACGTCACCCCCAGCCTCACTCGCCTCAGAGAAGAAGGACCACTCACAGGGTAGCCGAAGCATGGTTTTAACAGAGTGAGACCCTGAGACCAGGGACAGGGATGGAGGAGGGAGTATTGCTGTGAGGTAACAGTATGGCCCAGGCAGACGGACGGAGACAGGAACTAAAGGCATTCCTGGTGGGTGTAACAAGACCAGCCAGGACAGCCTGCACAGTGGGGGACAGGACAGTGTGGTCCAGTGGAAATGCTTTTGAAAAAGAAGGAATTGGGCTCAAATTTTAACACCGACCACTCAGACAGCAGAGTGGGGAGTGCAAGGTAATCCATAGAGCCCCATTGTCTCCTCTCCACATTTTCCAAATAGAATCCCTCTCCTCTTATACAAGTGAGATGGCACGCCCACCCCTACCCCTAGGGAAACTGCCTGGTACCTATCAACAATAGAACCACCCTGAGCTGCACACAACTAGAAAGAGTCAGACACAGCAACCCCAAAGCCCGAATCAGGCTAGGCACAATGATGGGAGGAGGGGTCTACAGGGAGGTGATTTCCTATCTCACTGCTTGGGTATATAAATGTCTGGTAGGTCTTCGTGGCCCCGCACACCTTCCATGAGAGGGTGATGGAGGTACCAAGACTTCGCCAAGCCCCTTGAGTACCTGTCTGCCTCCACACTATCTACTCACCCGCTCACTTGGAATGAGGCCTCAGGGGACCTATCAGAAGGCAGTTTCCCAATAAGCTGCCTAACTAGTCGTTATAGCCTGAGTGAGGCAGAGCCGAAAGAGCTGATGGGGGCATATAGCACGGCTAAGAGAGGTAGCAGCAATGGCAAAGGTCCACATCCAGGCATCTGGGAGCTGGGAGAGCCTGGGGCCGACCAGAGAAGGTGGGCAGGACTGACACAGAAAGCAGAGGGGAGTGGAGTGATGGGACCACAGATGGGCAGGCTGTGCCGCCCCAGCCATTCCACTGCCCCCCACAACCCTGGACCTTGCAGAGCTAACTGCACCCTGTGGCACTGGCCTCGGAGACTGTGCAGCCTGGAGATGGTGCTCGTCCATTTCACTACCATGTGGAACACCCTGCCCCTCTAGTGCCAGCTGGCTAATCTCTAGGTCTTTCTCTCTTGTGGCCCAGGGCCACTGGTCTGGGACTATGTCCAGTCTCCTCCGCACTGCTCCCAACCCTACCACCACTTTCTGGCCACAGTGTCATTGCTCCCAGACCTGGGGTCAAATCCTCAGTTGCTTCTCCAGTGGGGATTGGGCAATAGGGTGCTGGGGATGTCGCTTCTGCCCTCAGCTCAGAGCATATACCTTCTACCAACCTTCCTGGGCCGGCCCTCTCTCTAAAACAAACACTCAGGGACAGGACTCTCCAGCCCACGCAGATGCTGCGTAGGGGGTTGGTACTTACTAACTAACGTTCACTGGAGAGTGGTAACAATGCAAGAATACCTGGCCAGGATCACAGGGCCCACGTAACTCATAGGCGCTTACAAGCAAGAACCACTGCATTCACCAGCAAAGACTGGGCCAGGGAAGTCATGGGAGCAGGAGGGTAGCACCTTATCCCGGGCACAGGGCATCAGTCCAGTACCCTCGATGCTACAGGCTCTGCTGCTTGTGTGGCCACTGGAGGGAGTGCCTCAGGACTGCCGGCTATGCACACGGCCTCTGAGGGTGCATGGCGAGTGCCCTCCTTGATGCAGGAAAGTAGCAGCGGCCCAAAGGGGAAAGAATGATGGAGCACGTGGGGAGGAGGTCTTTGTACTACAAGGGCAACAAACAGAGTGCCCAGACGAGGGCGTAGCCCCCAGAGGCCTTCTTGCCAATGTCTCTAAGGCTCATTGAGGTGGAAAGGCCCTAAAGTGAAAGAGTAAACAGGAGGCTGACCCCAGGCTGCTATGTGGGGTGGCTAATTCTGATCATGAAAAGTTCCCTTTGTAGGGCATTGGGTCCTTCCAAAATACTCTTTCCCCATTTTCCAGCCCAGATGGTGCTGGCTGACCCCAGGAACATACCCAGGGTGAAGGGCTGTGGTTTCGCATGATAGGAAGGCACAAGAGTCCACAAGAAGGTGCAATTGTGAGAACACAGATTGGAACTGTCTTCACACACCTCAAGGAGTCGAGGGGAGGGGGCAGAAAATCAGGGACAGAGAAGGACAAGAACAGGGCTCAAGAGAGAGCCAGCAGGAAGTGAAGGAGCCCTGGAGCTGCAGTAGACCACAGGAAGCAGAGGAGCCTGGGAGCTGAGGAGCCAAGATCTACAGAAGGCCATGGGCCAGAGGCCACACACGCACCTTCCGGGGGCGGTCAAAAAGAGACCCAAGAGGAGGAAAGAAAAAAAAATCCTCTTCTGAGATTTTCTGATGATCTCTAATCATTTCCTTGTGGGACACATGTTAGACGATAAACATGCAAAAGAGGATCACAGGCGTGCATAAAAGGGCTGTACTTCAGTTTGCCAGAGTAGGGCTCAATGAGTTCTCATTCTCCTAGGGTCCTTGGGCCACGACACCCCCAGAGATGAGTGGTAGTCCACTCAAAGTAGGCAGTGGAAGACGGACGGCAGTGAGCTCTGAGGAGCTGGGCTATGCCTTCTCCTCTCCCCACCAAACTGCAGGTGCACAGAGCAGCCTCTTCCGGCTTGCTGCCCTGTGCACAAGAGGCTCCCTTGCCTCTAGGAGTGCCCCTGCAGAGATGAATGACTATCCTTCTCTCATTCCCTCACCCAGGCATCCTCAAACGACGGCCACATGCGGCCCGCCGAGGACATTTATCGGGCCCGCCGAGTGTTTTTGCCCCATTTTGGGTTTTTTTACTTCAAAATAAGATATGTGCAGTGTGCATCGGAATTTGTTCATAGTTTTTTTTTTAAACTATAGTCCGGCTCTCCAACAGGTCTGAGAGACAGTGAACTGGCCCCCTGTTTAAAAAGTTTGAGGACCCCTGCCCTCACTTCTCTGTTTCTATTGATTATATAGATGGCCACACTTATTATAATGACTACAGTCACCTACAGTCAGGGCATCTAAATGGCAAAACAAAATCAACACTCAATGTGGGCATTCTAGGCCATCTACTAGCCTATTCAAAAAGAACAGGCTCTCAGTAAGCCAGTA
>NW_022103904.1:19540853-19542149 GCF_000313985.2 Echinops telfairi
CCTTTCTACCCCACCCTCCCGGTATCGCCACTCTCACCACTGGTCCTGAGGGGATCATCTGTCCTGGATTCCCTCTGCTTCCATTTCCTATCTGTACCAGTGTGCATCCTCTGGTCTAGCCAGATTTGTAAGGTGGAATTGGGATCAAGTGGGGGGAGGGGGAAGCATTTAGGAACTAAAGGAAAGTTGTATATTTCATCATTGCTACACTGCACCCTGACTGGCTCATCTCCTCCCTGTGACCCTTCTGTAAGGGGATGTCCAGTTGCCTACAGATGGGTCTTAGGTCCCCAATCTGCACTCCTCCTCATTCACAATGAGGGGATTTTTTGTTCTTTGATGCCTGATACCTGATCTCATCGGTACCTCGTGATCACACAGGCTGGTGTGTTTCTTCCATGTGGGCTTTGCTGCTTCAGAGCTAGATGGCCACTTGTTTACCTTCAAGCCTTTAAGACCCCAGATGCTATATCTTTTGATAGCCAGGCACCATCAGTTTTCTTCACCACTTTTGCTTATGTACCCATTTGTCTTCAGTGATCGTATCAGGGAGGTGAGCACACAATGATATTTTTTTGTTCTTTGATGCCTGATACCTGATCCCTTCAACACCTCGTGATCACACAGGCTGGTGTGCTTCTTCCATGTGATAACACTCCATCTTATTGAGGGCCTCCCTCTACTTTGTGTCCCCTCTACGTCACCAAATATGCTCTCCTTTTCAAAAGACTGGTCTCTCTTGACATGTCCAAAGTGTGTAAAACCAAGTCTCACCCTCCTTGCCTCTAAGAAGCACTCTGGCCATACTTCTTCCAACATAGATTTGTTTGTTCTTCTGGCAGTCCATGGAACTTAAACGATATTCTTCACCAGCACAATTCAAATGCATCAATTCTTCAGTGTTTCATAGTCAATGTCCAACTTTCATATGCATGAGGCAACGGAACATACCAAGGCAAACCTGAGTCCTCAAAGGAACATCCTTGCTTGTCAATACGCTAGAGAGCTCTTGTGCCACAGATTTACCCAATGCAACACATCGTTTGATCTCTTGAATGCTGCTTCCATGAGCATTGATTTTGGATCCAACCAAGACTAAATCCTTGACAACTTCAACCTTTTCTCCATTTATCATGATGTTACCTATTTGTCCAGGTGTATTTGGGTCTTCCTTACCATGAGTTGCAATCCATACTGAAGGCTGAAATTCGTCATCTTCATCAGCAAGTACTTCAAGTCCTCCTCACTTTCAGCAAGCAAGGTTGTGTCATATACAAATTGCAGGGTTTTTAAAAG
>NW_022103904.1:19542249-19545051 GCF_000313985.2 Echinops telfairi
CTGAAATTCGTCATCTTCATCAGCAAGTACTTCAAGTCCTCCTCACTTTCAGCAAGCAAGGTTGTGTCATATACAAATTGCAGGGTTTTTAAAAGTAGTTTTACTGAGATATAGTTCATATATCCTACACTTCCATAGGTCAGTCATATAAAGACGAGTTGCATAAACACTACAATCAGTTCTAGAACATTTTCTTCCTTCTTGTATTCATTATTTGCTCCCTATATCCTTCCCACTTCCACCTTCCTTGTGTTCCCAATAAAGCATTATACCAGTTATTGTATCTCTCTATTTGCCTGTTCTGGACTTTATATACTGGAAAATATACCCCAAAAAAGTAGCAAATATGTGTGTGTGTGTCAACAATATTAAAATAAACCAGAGAAAAACCTTCAATTGAGAAAAAAGCAGGAACTATGAAAAACCAGAAGAAATTAAGCATGGGTCAAAAGGGAGATCAAATGATCAGGTATTACATGTTAGCCTAATTACATCTGCCATAGCTGAGTTTGATAGCAAAGTTATTCTATTCACATCCCTTGACTATGGTCAGAGGGAATTCACCAGAGGTTTCATCCACATAGGAATCCTGAAAATGGATTTTGGGCTTCCATTATCATGCATAGCCTTCTGCAAATTGGGTGTTCAGAATTTGTTCTGGTACCATTCCCTCCTTTGGATTTGGATTTTATTATTTATCATCGTTGCATCACACAGACTGGTGTACCTCTTCCATGTGGACTTCATTGATGCCTCACTTAGATGATAGCTTATTTGAATACAAACCTTTAAAACCTCAGACGCTATTCTTTTTGATAGCTGGGTATACCATGTGTTTCATTAGGACAGAGTAGAACTGACCGTGTAGGATTCCTAGACTGTAATTCTTTTCTGTTAGCATTTTCCTCACTGATGAAGTTTCTTTATTTGTTTTTATCAATTAATATTTGGGGCACCTAATCCACATATCACACAATCCAATAGTTTAATCACACTATGAAGCATTGTTCAATCACCACCACAATCATTTTTGGAATATTTTCTTCTTTCAATTTTAGAACATTCTCATACTCATTATTGTTAGCCCCTCATTTCCCCCTCCAACTTCCCCTGCCATATCCCTAGGTAATGATTAATCCAGTTACTGACTCTACAGATTTACATATCCTGGATTTCAAATACTGAAGAAACATAGAAAACAAAATCATGAAACAAACAACAAAGGCAATAAATAATTTTTTAATTTAAAAAGACTAAACAAAACAGAAAAAAAACACAATTGAACGAAAAGCATGAAGTATGAAAAACTAGAAAAATTCAAAATGGGCCAAAAGAGAGATGCGAAAGTGGTACATTTTCATCTAACTGGGTCTGCCATGGTCGACTCCACAAGGTTCTCTGTGTGCTAGTCACAGCTGCACTGTGGGCAGAGGCTTAATCCTTACAGGAGCCCCACAAGTGGACTTTCTGCTCTTCTGTCCTTCAGAGTCTTGCATACTGGCTTTTCAGAATTTCAGCTTTGATACTGTTCCCTCCTCTGGATTTGGATTTTACGATTTACAGTCTTTGGATCACACGGGCTGATGTGATGCTTCACTTAACTAAGTGGCTGCTTGTTTTGAAGCAAGCCTGTAAGACCCCGGGCATTATTCTTTCTGATAGCCAGGCACCATTTAATTTCTTTACCACACTTTGCCATAGCGCCCATATCTCCAGTGATCTTCTCAAGAGGTCAAGTGTCAAGTAGGGCCATGTCATAAGAACTAATTAGGGGTAAAATTAAGTGTGAGCCTAACATCCATTTAAATATCTATGGCCTACATGTGTCCCTGGTTCATTTTAGAGACAGCATTTTCCTTTGATTGGAGAACATTCTAAATCATCCCCACAGAGTATTTGGTAATTCTATCGATACTATCAGTAGCGTATCCAGTGGTATAGAATTTAGAACATTTTTTAGAAGAGGACATTACGCAAGTACCAGTCATTTTTTTAGAGCGTAATATGTGAACTGTTGACGTCTACAGATTAAAAGCTTAAGTGACTGGCCACCAAATACTAACAATTAAATAAATAATGAAAATCTAACCCCGGAGGGAACACTATCAAAGCTTAAATTCTGAAGTGCCAGTACGCAGACGACGACGAGAGAGGGCAGTGGAAGCCCAAAACCCAGATGCAGGGTCCCCACAAGGACTAAGCCTCTGACCATGTAGTCCGGAGATGTGAAGAGCCTGGCCATTCACACGGAGAACGTCGGAGAGAACATGATCATGGCAGAGCCCGTGCGGTTAAAATGTAGCACCGTCTCATTTGATCTCCCTTTTGACCCATTTTGAATTTGTTCCAGTTTTTATTATGTGTTGCTTTCTTTTTGATTGAAGTTTTCTCTTTTTATTTTGTCATTGTTGTTAGGGGTTTTTTGGCTTGTTTCTTGATCTTCTTTTGTATGCTTCTTCGGTATATGAAATCAGGATGGGTAAACCCGGACCGGCAGGAACAGGATCAGTCATTAGCCAGCGCATAGCAGGGGCTGGCTGGCGGAGCAAAGGAAGAGTAAGAGACAAGGAACTGTGCTGAAGTTGACGTGGTGCTGACTGCACAGTCCTTCTTACTACGGCAGAACGACTGAATTGAATGGTAGGTGAATTATAAGCCAATAAAAGCTAATTAGTAAAAAAACAAGTATATGAATTATTAAATGAAAACTGATGTTCTGTAAACTTTCATACAAACTGCAACAAAAAATTAAAAAAAAAAAAAAAGGCTAACATTTACTCCCCGGTTTTGAGCAGATGGGGG
>NW_022103904.1:19545151-19547618 GCF_000313985.2 Echinops telfairi
AAAAGGCTAACATTTACTCCCCGGTTTTGAGCAGATGGGGGAGTGAGATGTCACCAATAAAGCCCAGACTGTGAGCAACTATAGATAATAAAGTACCTGTCCTCGCCGAAACCTGCAGATTAAACTAGACAGAGAGTTGCTACGTCAGAACCGACCCAATGGCGCCTCACAACAAGAACAGCCAATTCATCCCCCCAGTGTGTCATAAAAGCTCTATAAAATGGCTGATAGGTCATGTATGCTGACCAGACACTAACTGACCTGACCACATGTGGGGACCAGGCTCCCCACAACTGAATGGGTCCAAGGGGGGATTGTGTAACTGAGGGGTAAATCAAAGAGACATCAGACAATCTAAAGCGTGCAAAGGGCTCACCTCAGTCATGACTTCAGGAGCCAGGTCCACGCAGAGAGAGCCAGTAATGCAGCCCCAGGGGGTTAGCGCATCTGGGGTACACAGACACATACGTGACAGGAAGGGGGTGTACACAGGCATACACATAACAGGAGGGGGAAGAGCTCGGGGTATACACACAATAGGAAGGGGCTGTACTAGAGGCATACATGTGACAGGAAGGCACATACATCACAAGATGGGCGGACTTTAGAATCAAGATGGCAGCCTAATCTTGGTCTTCTCAGTTGGCTTGACTTTAGGTGTCTCTCCTCCAGGGGAACAATCCATCCTCATCAGAAGGGAGTGGGCCCTACTTAAGGTGGGGCAGACAATAGAGTCTGATTGCCTTAGATGGCTGACAAGCTTCAAGCAGATAACCTTCATGCAGTTGACCTCCAAGTGTATAGTCAGTGACCATGTGTTTGCCAAGAGCACCTTAGATTTGGCATTATTATGCGGGGACATCATGGAGAATAACTTTTACTTAGGAGAATATGAGTGGGAGGCAACTCCAACCCACGAACATGAAGGTCCCCTCCACGGGAGCCTTGGCCTTCCAGATTCCTTAAGAATGTTGAGAGTTTGTCTGCATACACTCTTTTTCCGGTTCTGTTTCCCACAACCACACTGTGCCGTTTTTCGTAGAGAGTGGTGGGACCAGGTGTCTGAGAACCGAGAAATGCAATTGGAAAGAGAAAAGAAGGCAATGAGAAAGGAGAAGATGTGAGGCCAAGGAGAGTGATCAGTCCTCCCTGGGCACAGAAGACCTGGCCTGCCCTCCTATGGGGTGGAAATTAATAGGAAAGCACTTGTAAGTCACAGGCAAAGGCACCAGGGACTATGGGGACATGCCAGAGAAAGGTACACACAGGGAGCCAGGTACAAGATGAGAAGACAAACGGCTAGCCTCTGCCCCAGAATTCAGGTTGGGGAGTGAAGTCAGAGAAGGACCCTGTGACATCTGGTCTACACATTCCCCAGGAACAGAAAAGAGAATTTGCATGACAATGAAAGTACAACTGGAAGGATGATGCCTGGCTGGACTCTCTGCCATGCCCTCAGAGCACTCAGCAAATGAACAGGAGAGTGGCAAGCCACACAGTGAAGGACAGGCACAGGGTCCAAGTGTCCCCTGTGTTCTCAGAGCCGTGTGTCAGGACTGCCCAGGGTCCTTAGCTCTGTACTGTGGAGCCAGAGGGCCACCAAGGGCACACAAGCAAGTCGATGTCCCCAACAATAGTGTGCCCCAGAGATACCTGGCAAGAGATGGCATTTTGAAAACACAAGCCTCATTTCTTCAGGAATAAGAGATATCCCGTGAATAGATGTTGCCTGTGTCTTCCTGGGTGTCGAAGCCTCCAGGGTTAAAGCTGTGGATACTAAGACATGGTGGACGCCCAGACGTGAGACAGGATGAAGGAGGGAGATAAGGCCTTGGGAAGTAGGCACTAGAGCGAGCGAAGCATGGTAGGCTGTGTATGACAGTAGGATGTGGAAAGGACATCTGGTCCCACAAGTGATATTAGAGAGTCCTCCAGTCACGTGGACTAGATAGTGGACTGCCCAGCCAGGAGCGTCATGGCACGTGCCATCTCAAGATCACATAGAAGACAAGCCTCTTGCAGTCTGCTTCAGCTTGACTGTCACTGTCACACCACCCACTGTATCTGTTAACTCAGGCCCTGGAGGGTGAGTCACAGACCAGTACACGGTAATTAAGGTTGGGGTAGGGGCTGGTCATCTGTTCCCAGGGTCACTCACAGGCCTGTGTGCTCTGTTCTTTATCGGAGGGAGGAATGGAGACTAGCTAGACTCTGGGATGGGCTGGGAGCCCACGGACAGCCCGGAGCCTGCTCCGTTCAGCCTGGCCCTGAGCACAGCTGGCCTCCTATCTCCAATAGCAGCAGCGGCGGTCACCCAGCACAACCCTCTGAGTCCTTAGGGCTGCTTCCAGGGCAGGATGGTCTTCCAAATGGAAATTTTCCAGGAACAAGGAAAAGAGAAAATTCTGTAGCCAATAAAAATGTCACCAAAAATAGCCGTCTTCCCAGAGCAAGGATTTAGGAGTCC
>NW_022103904.1:19548198-19549519 GCF_000313985.2 Echinops telfairi
CTCTGCCGTGGTCTGCTGACCCTAACTCTCACGGTCCCAGGCATTGCCCAGAATGGGAGCTGAGACCTTGCCATGCCAGGTGGGGGAGGACTCCTACCCTGTCCCATCCCTCCCACTACAGTTACTCTAAGGCTGATACTTTTTTGGGAAGGCCCCAAGACCATACTCCAGAACTCTGACCTCTGTTCAGTTGTTCCGTATTCTGAGTATCTCCCTAAGATATGTCAATGAAATCAAGGCCAGCCCTGCCTCTTCATGCCATGCACAGGCTGTGACTCAGGGACATTGCTCCTTTTGCACAGGTACGAGAGAACAACGAGGGTCCGAGGCCAGGACTTGCACCCCTCACAAGCTCCTCCTGGCCCACTATGACAGGAGTAGCAGCCATCAGGACGCCCCAATGTCAGAGCAAAGCCAAGCAAAGAGCCTTCACATTGACCCCTAGGTCTCCAGGGACTCAGGGACGTCACAGAGATGGAGCCTTCTTCAGTTCACCTTCAGGGAGCTTCAGTCCAAGTGAACGGCTCTTTTGAAATGCCCCTTCCCCCAAACGCTCCACTGGAACTGGACTTGCATACACTGAATAAGGAGGACCGGAGAAAACCTGATGCATTTGAATTATGGTGCTGGGGAAAATCACTGAAAAGAGCATGGACTGCCACATGAAGCAACAGATCTGTCTTGGAAGAAGTAAGGGCAGAGTGCTACTTCGAGGTAAGGATGGCAAGACTTACGTGCGTTGGACGTCTTGGCAGGAGAGACCAGTCCCTAGAGAAGGACATCATGCTTGGAAAGCAGATGGGCAGCAGGAATTGTACCCACTCTGACCCCACCACACCGAGGTGAAACACTAAGGTTGTGCAACAAAACGGCAAGGGGAGCGGAGTAATGAAGTCCCCAGGGAACAACAAAACTAGACTATGAGCCAGCGTGTGGCACCCCATCAGACTCCACCGAATAAACCTTGAACTATTTATAGGCTTTTCTCTTTTTTTTTTTCCTCAGTTGGCTTTTGTTGTTGTTGTTGGAGCTATTGTTTTATTTCCTATTGTTGCTTTGTTTTGCTCGAGCTTGTGTTTGTGTGTATTATTATCTCTGCAGGCCTATCTAGATAAGATAGACAAGATAAACAAGTCAGATGAGAAAACAGCAGGAGGACAGTTCTGGGGGGACATTGGAGCCCGGGAGATGGGGGAATGGAAGTGGTGTTAACAAACCCAGGGGCAAGGGAACAACAAGTGACTGAAAATCAATGGTAAGGAGGGTGTAGGAGGTCTGGTAGGGCTTGATCAAGGGCAATGTAACGGAGAGGAATTACTGA
>NW_022103904.1:19551173-19553380 GCF_000313985.2 Echinops telfairi
CGAGCACAGCTTCCCAGGCAGCCTGTCCTCGGGGTACCAGTCAGAACAGTATCTCAGAACAGTGTCCTTGTTCTAGATAGCGGCAGTGCTCCTCAGGTTGGATTGGTCTACAAGTGAGGATGCCTGAACTGTCAAATAAGAAAAAGAGGGGTAGAAATGGGGAAAATAACCCAGGCTCAGAAAGAGAAACCTCCACTCCCAGGCCAGTCATATCAGGGGCAATCTGCATGACCTGGGCATGTCGTCTGCCCATTCTGAGTCTGCTGATGGGCATGACAGGAAGGAGGAACTTGCTTGTAGGGATATGTGGTTGTTGTTGTTGTTGTTGTTGTTGTTGTTGCCATCGAGATGGCTCTGACCCATAGCAGTCCTGTACACAGCAGAATGAAACACTGCACTATCCTCACAATTGTTCCTGTGCCCGAGCCCACTGATGCAGCCACTGTGTCAACTCCTCTCATTGAGGGTCTTCCTCTTTACTGCCACCCCTCCACTTTACCAATCATGATGTCCAAGGACTGCTCTCTCCTGACAATATTTCCAAAAGATGTAAGATAAAGTCTTGCCATCCTTACCTCAAAGTAGCACTCTGGCCTTACTTCTTCCAATATTTTAGCAGTCCATGGTACTTTCAATATTCTTCTCCAGCACCACAATTCAAATGCATCCATTCTTCTACTGTCTTCCTTATTCAGTGTCCAACTTTCACATGTATATGATACAATGGAGAAGAATGGTGTAGGTCAGGTGCACATTAGTCCTCAAAGAAACATCCCTGCTCTTTAATACGCTAAAGAGGTCTTGTGCAACAGATTTACCTAAGGCAATAGGTCTTTTGATCTCTTGACTGCTGCTTCCATGGGCATTGATTATGGATCCAAGTAAAACAAAATCCTTGACAACTTAAACCTTTTCTCCATTTATCGTGATGTTACCTATTGGTCCAATTGTGAAGATTTGGTTTTCCTTACATTGAGTTGTCATCCGTACTGAAGACTACAATCCTTGATTTTCACCAGCGAGTGCTTCAATTCCTCTTCACTTACAGCAAGCAAGGCTGTGTCACCTGCACACAGCAGATGACTAATAAGCCTTCCTCCAACCCTGATGCCGCACGCTTCTTCATCTAATCTAGCTTGCTGATGACTTGCTCAGCATGGAGATTGAACAAGTATGGTGCGAGGATGCAGCCCTGACACACACCTTTCCTGATTTTATTCCCATGTCCTGTTAGCTCAACTGCCTCTGGATCCATGATAAGTTCCAAATGAGCACAATGAAATTCCCACTGGAATTCCCACTCTTCTCAAGGTGATCCACCATTTACTATGGTCCACACAGTCGAATGCCTTAGCATAGTCGATGAAACACAAGGAAACAGCTTTCTGGTGTTCTCTGCTTTGGGCCAAGATCCATCTGACATCAGCCATGATATCCCTTGTTCCACCGCGTCCTCCGAAAGTTCCCTACCAATGTGCTGCTGTAACTGTTGTTGGATTAAGTAAAATTTTACTTGTGTACAATATCAAAAGATATTATTCTAAATTTGGAGCATTCGCTTGGGTCACCATACTTTGGAAGGGTCACACATATGGATCTCTTCCAGTCAGTTGGCCAAGAGGCTGTCTTCCAAATTTCCTGATGTAAATGAGTGAGTGCTTCCAGTGCTTCATGGGCATTGCATCAATTCCAGGAGCTGTCTTTTTGGCTAATGCATTCAGTGCAGCTTGAACTTCGTTCTTTAGCACCATTGATTCTGCTCATATGTTGTCTCCTAAAAAATGGACTGTTGACTCGTTCTTTCTGGTACAGTGATTCTGTGTATTCTTTCCATCTTCTCTTGATAATGTGTGCATCATTCAATATTTTGCCTATAAAATTTTTCAAAATTGAATTCGAGGTTTGATGTTTTTTTCTCCTCTTGGGTTCTTTCAGTTTCAAATAGGCTGAGTGTGTTCACGCCTCTTTGGGGAAGAGCACCGCTTGTCTGTCAGTTTGTCACACTGTGGTGGCTTGTGTGTTACTGTGTTGCTGGAAGCTCTGTCATGTATTTCAAAGGCCAGCAGGGTCACCCAAAGTGAACCGGTTTCAGCGAAGCTTCCAGACAAAGAACAGACGATAAAGAAGGACTCGACTCCCGACATCCGGGGACAAAGCCGCTGAAAGCCTTATGTGGAGTACTAAACAGACAACATATGTGATGTTAC
>NW_022103904.1:19553695-19561146 GCF_000313985.2 Echinops telfairi
TTGCTGCACTCACTTCCTGACGTTGCTGCACTCACTTCCTGACGTTGCTGCACTCACTTCCTGACGTTGCTGCACTCACTTCCTGATGTTGCCGCACTCACTTCCTGACGTTGCCGCACTCATTTCCTGCCGTTGCCGCACTCACTTCCTGACAATGCTGCACTCACTTCCTGACGTTGCCGCACTCACTTCCTGACGTTGCTGCACTCACTTCCTGACATTGCTGCACTCACTTCCTGACATTGCTGCACTCACTTCCTTTTGTGCTGACATTGACTATTCTGCAGATGAGAAAAAAACGGGTTCTCTCGGATGAAGTGTCTTATGCCACAAGCAGGCACCATAACCTCTCTCTTCCTCCTGGACAGCCTTACCACCTGAGTGCACCACCCAAATAAGAGACCAGTCAGAGGCATTTAAGCCATCCAACACCTGTGTACACTCTCCAGAGATAGCTGGTGTCACTGATTCAAGGGTCGATGGCCTACATATAGCTTCACACCGTCCACTGTCTCCCTCCTGCAGCTGTGACGAGTTGAACTCTTAGCCAAAAACATATTTTGAAGCCCTAACTACTATATTTATTTGGTAATAGGTGTTTCCTTTTTATGTTAATAAAATCATACCAGAACAGGTTAGGTCTTAAATCTAATCCCTTTTGAATGGTGTCTTATAAAAAAAGAAAACAGACATGGAGACAGGAACGAGGGAGAAAAGCAGCATGGGAAGAAATGTTCACACGCCCAGGCGTGCCACGGAAACCTCGGGCTCCTGAGAAGGGAGGGTCTGTGCCTAGAGCCCATGCCCTGATTTGGATTTCTAGCTTCCAAAACTGTGAGACAATATAGAAAGCCAGCCACCTGGTGATATTTCAGTATGGCAGCCCTAGGAAACGAAGACAAAATGTGGTACTAAAAAGTGGGGTCCTACTGCAGTCAATACCTGAAATGTGGCAGGGGTTTTATAAATAAGTAATGGAGAGAAATTGGAAGAGTTTGGGTGTACTTGGTAGTAAGGACCTTGATGAGATGGTTGGTAAAATTTTGGATACCAACGGAGATTCAGATGAGGACTCAGGAAAAAAATGATAGATTTTATAATGAAACTTCTAGTGTCATAAACAGAATGCTTCTGAAATTGTAGATGTTGAAACTGTTTCCGGTGAGGCCTCAACAGGAAGTAATGAACAAGTACTTATACACTCGGTGAAAGAAGATCCTTGCTGTAAACTGACAAAGAGCTTGTCTGAGTTATGTTCAAATGCTTTGTGGAAAGCAATGCTTATAAGTCCAACTTTAATATTTGACTTAGAAGATCCCTAAGTGAGATCTTAAGAAGACAAAATTTTCTTTTTGATGCTTATAGTAAAATGCAGAATGAAAAAAATACTGAGAAACAACTACACAAAAAAAGAAACTAAAACTTAAAGATTTGGCAAAAAAAAACTGAGTGTGTGCCCTGGAGAAATCACAAGGCTGTGGCTACACAGACTTTTGCTAAAGCGATTAGGCCTTTGGCCAATGTATCTAATCAACCATGTCAGCAGAAACTCTGTCACTTTAAACTAAAAGGGATGGAGGATAGACAAAATATAGTAAAGGTGCCTGCCTCCTGGAATTTTACAGCCAGGAAAAAGGCCAGTGGAGAAATGGTTGTAGAAATTTGTTGTCCTCCCCCAAATGAAATCATGATCCTGGGAGCAGTTCAGAGAAGGGCGGGATGTTTGACAAGGGCACATGAGATATAGCTTCTTAGGTTTCTATGGACGTGGGTCCAAAGGGAAAGCTGCTGTTCTCACAGGCTGCTGCCCAAAGTTGAGGGGTCAAGCAATTAACCCAGTCGAGCAGGAAAAAGGGCAGGGCTTGGAAAAGAGTAGATTATGTTCAAGTCTTGAGAGCTGATAATATTTGTCCTTTGGGGATTTCTACTTGCTTGCTTGGTGCTGTTCTTGTTAGGTGCCATCAGAACAAAACACTGATGGTCCTACGTCATCTTCGAAATTGTTCCTATGCTTGAGCACACTGTTGCAGCCACAGCATGAATCTATCTCCTTGAGGGCCTTTCTCTTGTCGCTGCCCCTCTACTTTACCAAATAGGATGACCCTTTCCGAGGACTGGGCTCTCCTGGCAACCTGTCCAAAGTATGTAGGATGAAGTCTCGCTATCCTTGCCTCTAAGGACGGCTCCGGCCATACTTCTTCCAAAACAGACATGTGTCTCCTTTGACAGTCAACAGTGCTTTCAATACTCTTCTCCAGCAGCACCATTCAAATGCATCACGTCTTCTTCGGTCTTCCTTATTCAGTGTCCAACTGTCACCTGAAAATGCTCTGGCTTGGGTCAGGTGCACTTTAGCTCTCAAAGTAACATCCTTGCTCTTCCATACTCTAATGATTTACCTAATGCAACCCATCTTTTGATCTCTTGGTCGCTGCTGCTTCCATGAACATTGATTGTGGATCCAAGCAAGACAAAATCCTTGACAACTTCAACCTTTTCTCCACTTTTATCTATTAGTTCAGGTGTGAGGATTTGGGTCTTCTTTGCATCAAGTTGCAATTCATACTGAAGGCTGTAGTCCTTGACCTTCGTCAGCAAGGGTTTTAAGTCCTCTTCGTGGTCAGCAACCAAGATCGTGATATCTGAAGATCACAGGTTGTTAATAAGCTTC
Source organism: Echinops telfairi (assembly GCF_000313985.2). NCBI lineage: Eukaryota > Metazoa > Chordata > Mammalia > Afrosoricida > Tenrecidae > Echinops > Echinops telfairi. The sequence goes on from NW_022103904.1 coordinate 19,556,367, forward strand.
CTCCAAACCTGATGCCACATTCTTCTTCATAACAGCCGGCTTCTCGGAGGATTTGCTCAGCATCCAGACTGAATAAGTATGGTGAGAGGATACAGCCCGGACACACACTTTTCCTGACTTTAAACCGTGCAGTATGCCCTTGCTCTCTTTTCACAACTGCCCCTTGAACCACCCATGAGCACAATGAAGTGTCTATAAAAATTTCTTTCCCAATTTCTCCCTCTGGACTGGAAATGTTTACTCTCTGCTTATCCTACCACTGTACTCCTGAAGTAGATATCCTGTACCCTACATTTCTCATACTTATAGATGGCAAGCCTTGATTCTCTGTGGTTTGGCAGTTACATAGTTATCCCCCATTAAGAGATCTGAAGTGCAAAACTAATCAAAAGGAAACTTCCTTTCAACTGGAAAAGCTCTTTTGCTTTCTTGAGAGATCTGGATCCTGCATCTGGTTTGTCATCATCTGACCTCCAGTTCTTTGGCCTTGAACCAGTGGCATGCCTACTGATGCTGGAAATTCTTAGCCTCTGCAGCCTGTGAATCAGCAGCCTGACATCGTATCTGTTGACCTTGGAGTTATTTACTTCCATAGTCACCAGCCTGCCATCTGACTCACATGTCTTGGGTTTGTCAGCCCCAGCAGCTACATGAGTTAGGAGAAGCCACCAGTCTTACATCTGAACTTGTCAGCCTCTAAACCAGGTGAGCCATTTCTCTGAGATTAATATCAGCATATAGAGACATACATAAGACATACATAAGTGGATTTGACGCTCTAGAGAACCCAGACTAAAACAGATAGGGAAGCATTTCATCCCAGGGTGGATCAGAACCCAGGGTCCCACCCATACCTAACTTGAATATTCAGAAGACGAAGCTTTGAACTTAGTATTGGTGCTAGAATGAGTTCAGACCTTGTGAGATGCTGGGTTGGAATGGGTTTACTTTGTACAAGAGAAGACATGAATTTGGATGAGGCAAAGAGCAGAGGGTTACATGTTGGGCTGTGTCCCTCAGGAATACATGCTATAACCTTAACCCTATGCCTGTTAAAGCTACCTTTTTGTAAATAAGAATTGTCTTTCAGGTTGATGAGGTTTAGAGTAGGTCCTAAACTTAATTCTGAGTCATGTCTTAGAAAGTGGAACACAGGTACCGAGAGACCCGTGTAGAGGCAACGACTGCGCAGAACTATCTGCAAGTTCAGGGAGGATCAGAAAAGCCTGCCATTACCAACAAGGGAGGACCCTCCCCTAAATGTGATGCCCAGACTTATACTGCGAGCTTCCAAAACTGGAAAACAATGCATTTCTGTTTTATAAAGCCACCCATGGGGTGATATTTTGCTAATGTAGCCAGGAGGCTCAGACATCTGTTTACCAAAAGGAATATACGAGCGGCTGAGTGGACCCTGCACCACTGCCCCGAGCTGCTGGGTCAGAAAGTATGCCGAGTCTGGGTTGTAGATGTGCCTCTCCATCGATCCCTTCAGCCCTCCAGCTGGTGGCAGGGTCTATATCAGTTAGTTACCATGCTGTGGGCTGCCCACCTCTGCATCATGAGGTGTCATGAAAAACTGAACGTACTGTTGTAACCAGCTTCTCATTTCGCAGAGGAAGGAGATGGAGCATAGGTGCTTTCTGCCGGCGCACTATGAGGGTTAGCTACAATGTGCTGGCAGCTTATTAAGAGCATCTCAGCACCCCCGACCACCATCATCCCTCCACCTCAGCTCTCCAAGCTCCACCTGCTCAATCTACCCAGCAGGTCATCTCTAAATTGGCTCTGTTTCAATGCCCTCCACGGTGGCTCCATCTGGTGATGGTACCAGGTGGCCGGCAAAACAAAATGAACTAGGAAGTTTTCCAGATCCTAGGAGTGCCCTCCCCTATTCAGATGTGGGGGATAGATAATTTTATGTCAACTTGAAGATGTAAAAAGCGTAGGGGTGGAGTCTAACCTGTCAATCAGATCAGAGCCTGATGCCGGCTCCCTGGGGGTGTGGCCTTCTTATAAGGAGGACCCTAGGACACCCCACCCCACCCCACCCCACATCTCTCTGCCTTTCCCTGTTGACTTGCTGGCTACCCTGAGAGCTGCCGCAGTCCTCCCATGTTTCCACTGACCTTGGATCATGCATGACTCTGCACCCATCAGCCTGTGATCCTCCTGCATTCTGCATCACTGCATGTGGCTGCGTGAGTCTGAAGAGGGACTTATGGACTAGGATCAGACTTAGGGCCTTGAGTTGGACTGTACTGGGACACTTTCTTGATATACAATAACTTCTTGAGAGAAAGCTCTTTCTTATACATAGGCGAGTGTCTCTGGATGGGTTGCTCTAGTCAACCCGGCCTAACACAACATGATAACAGACTTGGATTTCTGTTACATGGCCAGGGGTGGGAGTACGACAGGACAAAAATGGGTGGCAGAGAGAAGGGGAGGCTACTCCCAGGAGAACGGAATGCCCAGCACAGTATTCTTGTGTGGATGGACAGAGCTGGCCCCTGGATACTGCCTCTCTGGCACACAGGCCAACATAAAATCTTCATCTCACACTCCCACAGGCCTGCCCCTTCTCCCGCATGCCATGTCTGAGACTAAGGTCATCACCATTCACTCCTGAGAGTCACCTCAACATTGCCCTCCCAGTCTCCAACATCCAACCTTTCATAATTTCCTGAGACTACTGTGGACACATCCCACAACTGTAGCACTGAATAAGACACCAACCACACTCTGTACACATCATCTGCACAGCCTCCCAGCTCGACACCCTCAGAGAGACTGTCCCCACACCTACCGCTCATAAGTCTCCCCATGCCTCTCATTTATGTGGGCATGGGTGTACTGCACACATGCATACACACACCTACAAGTACATGTACACAAGCATGATGCTTGCACGCAAAAATACATGTACAAACACCGCAGCTATGATAGTTGAGTTTTATCTCAACTTGGGTGGGCCGGGATTCTCATGATACAGTCTAACATAGTGTGATCAGCTCCATGATGGGATTGTCTGTGAAGCAGTCAAGCAGCTGTGGTTGAATAAAAAATTTTAAAACTCACTGCCATCGAATCAATTCTGACTCATAGCAACCCTACAGAACAGGGTAGAATTGTCTCTTCGGTTTCCAAAGCTGTAACTATTTACAGGAGTAGAATAGGCTTCCTTAATCTGGTCACAGCTTTGATATGATTAAGGGAGATTTTATTCGGGATGTGTCCTATTCTTAATATAAACTACCAGTGTGTGGAAACTAGCCAACTTCTGCTGGATTTGAATCCTACGTCTGGTTTGTCAACCTCCTGTTACAGCACCTGCCGATCCTAGGAGCCATCAGCAGACTGCCAAACTTGGATTCATTCAGCTCAGCGTATCACAGCCTGTGGGCTTCCTGCCCCTGTTCAACAGGCCCTGCAGCTACAAGAGTCAGGAGAAACCTTCAGCTTGTGTCTGACATGAACTGGATTGGACTCACCCAATTCTACAACTGTGTGAGCCATTTCTTGATATAAATCTCTATGTCGACATACACATACAAATATCATGGTTTTATTTCTCTAGAGAAGCCAGCCTAAGACACTGGCCAGATTCACAGCACATGGCTCTCAGAAGATCATGTTATCTCTGGTCTCAGGATTTCTCACACACTGCTGTTGTTACCTAGAATGGCTCACCTCCTGCTAGCAGCGACCTTGACCTCCACAAGGAGCCGGGTGGCCTTTCTCACAGCACTACAGCACCCCATGTCACCCTGTGTATGTACAAACCTCTCCCTGGCTTTGTGATAAGAACCTGTAGTGCCCTGACAGGGTCATCTCTGCAGGGCCAGGCTTGCACGGTACAGGGCCACAGCACACAGACCAAGAGGTGGAGCCAGCTCTGGGAGGACTGCTCCCAGAGGAAATTTGTCCTCAGAAGATCTATGCAAGGAAGTGTCACAGATGTCCTGGGCACTCAGGGCATCTCCCTCATGGTGACTTAGAGATCTGGCCCACAAGGGGTAATGAGTGGATCCCCACAGGAATGCCACCTCCACCCTGTGTAGTGTTGGGTGGTAAATCAAGGAGCTGCCGTGAGTTGCTCACTGGGTGCTGAGCTTCATAAATCTGATATGCTCCCATGAGCCCTTCCACCCTGGAATTGAGGAACGGGTGTAGCCACCAGACCTCAGAGCAGGTTCTGAGAAGGACAGATGAAACAGGAATTATATTTGATGCTCTTGTATAAACTCAGTGCCTTAACCTTAGTGGATTAAGTGGTCTCGGGGCTGAAAGTAGTGACCGCATGGACTTCTACCCCACAGGTCACAGGAGAGCAAAGAGAAAGCCTGACCAGAGACTGACCCCATGCAGCGGAGAAGAGAGCACCCGATGTTCACATTAATGAGATAAGGGGGAACGCCTGGACAGAAAGCAAGCACGTGCACACACTGATTCCCATCAGTACCACTGCCACACAGAGTGATGGCCTGGGGGCAACTGAGCACCCAGAGAGGCTCGCACTGGGCAAAGGTCCACTAGCGATCAGAGATGTCAAGGGGCTCTTCTCAGGCTCCCCAACCCACCTGACAGTGACTTGATGCCCCATTTTTTTTTACCTTCCGAAAACTGGACACGATCTCAAGCCCCATCTCACAGCAGGGCTGTCTGAGTGCTCGGTCCACGCCCAGGCCTGACACCTGAAGGAACCAACGGAGCCAGAGGTGCACACAATCAGAAACAAGTCTCATTCCTGGCTGGGATAAGACCCACCCAGCACTGG
>NW_022103904.1:19561860-19563029 GCF_000313985.2 Echinops telfairi
ATCACAAAAAACAAGATCTGGAAAGGAGTCCTTCTGATCCTTGCTCTTCCCTTCCAGAAGCCATGGCTGATTAAGGGTGGCAGCAAGTGATCCTAGTAAGAGAACAGTCCTCTTATCGGGCGCACGCAGGCAAAGCACTACGGCATGCAGAGAAAGACACTGAGGGGCACTACCTGGCATTGTGAAGCACCCACTATCACAGCCAAGACCAAGGGCCTCACAGAGATCCCAGCCAGAGGACACATCACTGCATGTCCAACTGTAGCCCTGGGAGCAAGGCTCATTACCGCGTCCCAACAGCATCGACAGACAGAGCAGGGAGCACACTGTCCAGACTCAGCACACGTCGTGACCGCCCTTGGTCCCCTCAATTTTCCCTTACCTCTAGCCAACTGGCCTTCAGGTGTGGTTTGTCTCTGTGCTTCATGCTCTCTATGTAATCTCACAACTTCCACCGTCCACACACATGTAGGAAATACTAGGTTCCTTTGTATAGAGCCTCTGCATACCATTGCCAAGAGCACCTTGCTGCTGCATGGTTAAAACGCTGGCAGGTATGCCTATTGTGAGAAAAGGAGCCCCCTGAAGTCCTGGGGTGAGCAGGCAGGCCAAAGCCTCACAGCAAGTTTTAGTATAGATAAATTCGGACACTGGCTTGCCCCTGCATGTGTGGGTAGGAAAGGGGAGGCACCCCCGAGAAGGTACAGGGCAGGTCACCAGGGAAGAAGTCCTAAGGAAGTGGACACCAGCCTAGAAGTCAGCCCAGCCATCAGCTCCATTGGAAGAGTAGGCAGTGGGGGTGAACTTGAGGACCAAAGCCAGGGAAGATCTAGCTCCCGGCGTCTAGGCCTATGCTCAGACGGCCACTGTGGTCTTCCAGTACACAAAATGGGGTTGTCTCTGAATTCCAACCTTGGGCGCTGTGACAATGCCAAAGTCACAGTGGCTGGACAGTCTATTCAGGAAAGAGAGCCCTAAACCATTATAGAGGAGAGGTTCTGTATTGGCTAACCAAAATAAATAACTGTACTAAGATTCTGAACATGTTCGCTGGCATCAGCTTGCTCTCCTGAACCCACACAGACGCAGATGGGAGGCGCGTAGTCGTCTTTGTCAGCACTGGTCTACGGTCAGCATTTGACATGGCCCTTGTGTTAGTCTGGGTACTT
>NW_022103904.1:19563530-19566778 GCF_000313985.2 Echinops telfairi
TGGTACCGATAGGAACTGGAAACACAGGGAATCCAGGACAGATGATCTCTTCAGGACCAGTGGTGAGAGTGGCGATACCGGGAGGGTGAATGGTAGGTGAGGGAGAAAGGGGGAACAGATTACAAGGATCTACATATAACCTCCTCCCTGGGGGACGGACAACAGAAAAGTGGGTGAAGGAAGACATAGGACAGTGTAAGACATGACAAAATAATAATAATTTGTAAATTATCAAGGGTTCATGGGGGAGGGAGCCAGAAAGGGAGGGGAAAAATGAGGAGCTGAAACCGAGGGTTCAAGTAGAAAGCAAATGTTTTGAGAATGATGAGGGGAAAAAATGTACAAAAGTGCTTGCTTGACACAATGGATGGATGTATGGATTGTGATAAGAGTTGCATGAGCCCCCAATAAAATGATTTTTTTTTAAAATAGGAAAGCCGAATCAGGGAACGCATAAGCATCTCAGCGCTGGCAGGGGTCTCCACACGGCTGCTCCAGCACCCAGGACTGCATCAGGGTAGGTCCATGCGGCTTCTCCTCAAGGATGTCTTGCAGGAAGTGAGCCTTGCCAGCTGAAGCTGGGAACTGCTAAGGCAGCTGCACCCTGGTCCGACCATCACAAAGCAAGAGTCCAGAGAACTAGAAAGTCGAGGCTCACTGAGCCACTTATCCCTCCACCCTTCAATTAACCCGTGTTTATCGGCCTGTTGGGCACAATAAACTTTAATTATCTCAATCCACCCCTTGTCAACTTGGGACCTGTACAACTTGGGATTCTTTAGTCTCACAATTGCAATTAAGTTACACCTACACCTCAATCCTATAATCCTGTGAATATGTTCCCCCACCTATGAAAGTTTGTAAGCCAACCACTTCGTGCCTTTATCCCTCCAGTTTTGGGTATCCAATTTATCTACTGCCCACTTACAATCAACCCAGTGCTCTGAGGAAACAATCACATTTTTTGACGTGAAGAATCTATTCCAGTTGGAACCTTGTGAAGTCTACATCCATAAACAAAGTCAAATCCAGACAGGCCATCCATAAAGTCAGCAACAATATGCACCAGTTCACAGGCTCAAAAATCTCCATCTGGTCGGGCTCTGGTCAACTCAATGTGGGCTGCCTCACTCAGCCTCCACAGGGTGTCCATTGGTCGCCTGGCCTTGAGACCGTGGGCTTGCACCAATACTCAAAAAGCCTAGCCCCCTCAGGCTAGGTCATGAACTTTAGACCAGTCCACCCACTCGTCTTCTCTTTTTCCTGTAAACCAAGTCCACAGGTGTCAGTGGCCAAACTCAACCTGTCTCTTTATTGCTGCATTTCTCCCACTTCCACTCAACAAGTAGATCCAGGTGGTCACCCAGCAAGCATTTTAGCCTGCTCTCAGGCTCCCTTTAACATTCACTCCCAGAGAGGAGTTTTCTTCCTGGTTCCAGATTTTTTTTCAGCTTCTGACAAAGACCATTGGTTCCTGAGTTCTCCAAAGCACTGGGTGGGACATATCTTTTCAAAGCTTTCTTTGCAGGTGTGGCCTAAACCCATCTAAAGACCAAATTTTCATGGCTGAAAGCACATGGGCTTACAAGCTTTCTATTTTCATAATTCCCTTATTTTCCCCAGAAAACAACCAAGTAAACAATGTGGCTTTATCTGACCTCTGGCTAGATGAAGAAGAACAACTACCCTGAGGGAGAGGTCAAACATCTACTCTCCACCTTATGATGTGTTTCCCCAGTCCCCCACTCCCAAGGTACCATAATGTGTTAGTCTGGGTACTTTAGAGAAACAAATCCACAGAAACTCATGTATAAGAGAGAGTTTTATATAAAGGGTAAGTGCACATCAAGAAAACATTCCAACCCAGTGCTGCCCAAGCCCACAAGTCCAACATTAGCCCATATGTCCGACACCAATCCACAAAGTCCTCCTCCATCTCACAAAACACACACAATGACGCTGACTGCAGGAGGAAAGTCGCATCAGTGAACGTGTAAGCATCTCAGCACTGGCAGGGGTCTCCACGTGGCTGCTCCAGAACCCAGGGCTGCATCGGGGTAGGTCCATGTGGCTTCTAGGACATGTCTTGCAGGAAGTGAGCCTTGCCAGCTGAAGCAGGGAACTGGCTAAGGTAGCTGCACCCTGGTCCGGCCATCCCAAAGCAAAAGACCGGAGAACTCGAAAGGCGACGCTCATCGAGTCATTTCTCTCTCCGCCCTTCAATTAACCCCACAGTGTTTATCGGCCAGGTTGGCACAATAAAGTTTAACTATCTCAGCCCTGCTCTACCTACACCTCATGTCTTGGGCCTGAGGCATCCCATACCCTCAGCCTATGAGATCCCCAAGGGCTTGGGAGCCTACAGAGAAGACACTGCCCGAGGGGCCCAGGCTCTCTCCCAGACACTGCCCCAGCCCGCCTGACCCTCCTTCCAGGCTGAATATGCCTGATGATCCTATACTAAGCACATGTAGTACTGCCCATCTCAGCTACCTGGCAGTGCCTAAACTCTGAAAGGGCAGCAGGAGGCTCGAGCTTACAGCTCTAGGCACTATAGGTCTGGGATTGGTTCTGGGCTTCTTCTCAGACCTGAGTTACAGACATGCAAATACCAGAGCCTTGGACACCAGAGAGGCTTGCCCAGCCCCCATGTTCAGAAACAGGGTCCCTCCTAAGATCTGTGCTTTCTCAACACAGAGAGGGGAAAGGTGGGGGATTCCATTCTCCGTGCCTTGCCACTGGGGATCTGGGGTAGTTACACAATTTCATGTCAACCTGATAAAGGAATGAAGGGGTGGAGTCTGCCCTGTCAATTAGACCACAGCCTGATTGATCCCTCCTTGTGGGTGTGCCCTTCTCATGAGGATTCTGGGAGCTTTCCCTCTCTTGATTCTGCCATTAGAAGAGGCAGGCCTCTCTCTCTCGCTCTCTCTCTCTCTCTCTCAATTCTCCTTCCTGTGGAGAAGCCATGCAGAGACTCGTGCCAGAGCCCTGAGATGCTTCCACTGCCCCTGGATCCACAAGACTTCTCAACCAATGGCCTGTGAGCTTCCTGCATTCGGCATCATTGCATGTGCTGCGTGAGTCTGAAGAGGGACTTATATACTGCTTTTGGACATAGGGACTAATATTGGACATATGGACTGGGTTGGGATGTTTTCTTGATATGCAATTACTCTTGGATATAAAGCTCTTCCATATATATATGTCAATGAATTTGTTTCTCTACTCAACCCGGTCTAACACAG
>NW_022103904.1:19567357-19568615 GCF_000313985.2 Echinops telfairi
CCCAATTCCCCGCCCCCAACTCACTCCCACAAACACACCCACTGCTAGGCGCCTGCCCATATTAACCTCTACAAGAGCTTGTAGCGGGGCAGCCTCGGCCCAGGAGAGGTATTGCTGGTCTGAGCTCCTGAGGCCTTGGCCCTAGACCACAGCCTCCCTGGACCCACACTGTCTCCCCGAGTTCTCCGTTCCAGGGGCTGCCCTGAGTCCTTCCTGCTTGAAAACCTTCAAGGGCATTTTCTCAGACAAAGGGCAACATCCTCCCTGCAGCCCTGAAACCACCAGCCTCCCCTGACCTTTGCCCTCTGCACTTGTCCTCACCTCATCATTCTCCCTGGGATGCAAGAGCTGGGAGGGGGTGGGGATGGGGGCTGTTGAACTATTACCGTGTGGTCCGAAGCTTACCAGACAGTGCAATCAAGGCGCTCGCTCACTGAGACAGCTAGCAGGAGACAAATCCCCAGCGAAGGGGAACAGAACTACCTGGGTTGATACCCTTCCATCAGGGGAGGGAGATGACATTCCTCCGCCTCACACAACCTGTCCCCATGCAAGGTGTCATATAGTGTGCTACCCTCTAGGCCAGAAAGACCCCAACCCCAGCCCCATGCAGACGCTGGCTGAGCACTGGGGCAGCTGAAGGGAGCCAGCAGCCCCAACCCCTGCAACAGGGGGTCTACAGAAGCAGAGGAACACACACCGGATAGGTGCAGGGGCACAGGCGGAAGTAGAAGGTTAGGCATCTGGACAGGCTTCTCAGGGAAATGGGTCTTTATCTTGGGCCCAGCCTGGAACAGCTGCCCACCCACTTATGCACACCTAGGATGTGGGCTCAGCCATGAGAAAAAACCAAGTAATCTCAGGGCCTGCAATGTCTGCTATCCTGAGAGGTGCTGACACCACGGTTTTCCCTCAGAACAATGTGCTTTTCCTAAACAGAGCTCCGACGGAATGAAAACTGCAAAAAGAGAGTCTCAGCTGATTCACATGTCACCCCGATACTCACTCACTGGGTCCCCCTGCCCCAGGAGGGCCCAGATCAGCAAACGACACCAGCAGAGACAGAGCTGCAAATCAGGTGTCACCTGCCTTCCTGCACCACAGCCCTCACCTCCCATAACTGCCACCCCAGGTCCTGGCCCTCACCGCTCCAATGCCCTCCTGCCCACACTGGCTCTCCTAAAGTTCTTCCTTCTGACAATGGCGCTTTTACATTCAAATAAACGAATTGTATTTCATTTTAGGGATAGCCACTGAC
>NW_022103904.1:19568730-19574867 GCF_000313985.2 Echinops telfairi
GGGGAGCTTTCTCTTATAGCCTACCCTGATTTAGAGATCTACAGTTTGTTTAAATGCTCTTTTAGGATGAACAGGGGACTAGCTGAGCAAGTCAGCTGTCTAGATCAGCACCAGGGCCATCCTCCTTCTCATCTCCCCAAATCAGTAACCCCGGCTGGTCTTAGCTTTACAGAAAAGAATGGGGAGGCGCGGGGAACAAGGACCTTGCATCGACCAAGCCCCTAGAGCCTTACCTGATGTGGGAACAGAGGCTGTAAGAAGAGACCGCACCGCACATCAGAGCCAACATGTGGCCCCAAGTCTAAGAACAAGGCCTTGGCTCTAAAGAGCTCTAACCCACCTTAAAGTTATTCTGGTAAGAAGCTGCCAGTCTGAGAGATGAGGGAGAATCAAAGAGCAGTTCCTTTTCCCAAGAAGTCAATCTCATTCTGGAAATAGTGCAAGGAAGGGCTGACTGGCTCCTGTTGTTTGCCACGGGCAAGTAGCCTGGGTGACCCTCCGGCAGGTCAGAGACATGCTAATGGGGAAAGCAGCACACGGGACCCAGGGTCCACGCATGCACAGTGGGCCCAGGTGGTGATGGCTCCTGCTGCCCAAAGTCAGAGAAGCTGCCCTGTGAGCAAGCAACTCGACTGCAGCCCCAGCTCCCCTCTGCCCCCTCCGCCCCAACCCACACCCAAGGGCTAAGCAGGAGACAGCAGGAAAAGGGAAAGGGCATGCCAGTGCTGAGACGTCAGAGATTCCTGGAGCCTTCCAACTGGGAAGGCAAGTCTCTGGGAACCGCCTAGCCCTTGCCAAGGTTGCTCTACAGTGATTCCAATGCATCTCCCTCCACTGGCACCCCCATGTAATAACTGTGGACTGGGATACAAATCCTTAAAGGAGCCCACATGATTTAGAAGTGGCAGAAGATTTCCAATATTAATTTTAAACCTTTACCACAGTCCTACAAGGGGAAGGCCTCCCTGGGCAGGGACACGTGGTTAATGTGCTTGGCTGCTAACTGAAAGGTTAGGGACTTGAATCCACCTCTGGGTGGGCACCTTGAGAGGAAGGTCTGATAATCTACATCTGAAAAATTCGGCCACTGACGACGTTCCTGCTCGGAGCAGCTTGTTCACAGAGAGGACTGCAGGGCCGGCCTCTGCTCGAGACATGCCATGCCCTCCCTAGATGACAATGCTACAGAGGACAGCACTAAAGATACAGTCTGGAGAGTGCAGCCGGTCTGACCCGGCCACAGGGGCAAACCAAGAGGGCAGTGCAACAGACCAGCAATGGGGGCAAAGCCAGAAAGTCCCTGAGGAATAACGACTATAGACTTCTGACAGGGGGGCAGCGCTTGGTACCTCATCTGAACGGGTTGGGGGATAGTCACTGAAAGTCTAAAGGAGTAACAGGGTCGGGGTGGGGGGGGTTGGTGAGCACTAGACCCCTCCATCCCTGACTGCAGGAAGAGCAATGGGTCTTGTAGAAGGCAGGGTCCTCGGTCACCAAGGCTGAGGTCTAAAAGGGTGTATGTGCAATTAGGTCAGTGGGTCCTGGGATATATGGAACCCTGAACGAAAAGGGGATTGGGCTGATGGATTATAACAGGGTCTTCTCTAGTTAACAGAGAGCTACCCATCTACTCTGGGTTAGGACAACAGTTAGATTTGGAACTATTTGTATGGTCTCTCTCTATTTTCTTTTTCTTTTGGTGGCTAGCTATATAAGATAGGCAGGATAAGTAATCCCAAGGAGACAGCAACAGGACCCACGGTTGGCAGGGGAGGGGGGGAGGGGGGGAAAGGGTAGCCGTGAGCCAATAACAACAGGGACATGGGCATAGCAAGGGATCTAAAATTGAGAGTGAGGAGTGTAGTATTCCTGGTCATGTTTGATCAATTGAAATGTATCCGAGAGGAACTGCTGAGAGGTGAACAATGGGTAAACGTGATAGTGGAGCAGGAGGAAAGAAAAAGAGGAAAGAGCAAGAAAATAAAAATTACATATATAGGTATAAAAATAGATATGTATATATGTAAATTTGATCAATTTATAAAGATGGGTGTATTTGTCTATGCAAATATATAAATAGGTAAATACAACAAGGAAGCAGATGGACTTTGGGCCTCCACTTAAATCTTACTCAGTACAAGAACGGTCTGTTCTAACAATGTGGCATTGTATGATACTCACCTCCCTGACACAATCACTGAAGACAAAATGGGTGCGTAAGCAAATGTGGTGAAGAAAGCTGATGGTGTAATCATGAGGGGCCGACGGGATTAGGTGTCAGAAGTTCAAAAACAAGCAGTCAAATTGACGTGAAGGAGCATAAACAAAGTGGAGACCCCAAACCCACCTGCAAGATAATTGGACATCCTCACAGAAGGGCCACAGGGAAGGGATGACATATCCAGGGTTCAATATAGCACTGATGAAACACATAACTATCCTCTAGTTCTTTAATATTTCCTCCTCTTATTATTATGGTTTTAGTTTTACCTCACTGATCTTGTCAGACTTGTATATGATCATTTGGACAATCAAGATGTATGAAATCCAAGATACACACACCCCTCAGATACAGTAACAGGAGTAATGATTCCCTGAGTAACGGTATGGAAAGAGAGGGTCGTGGGGGGAGAGGGGAAACTGATAGCAATGATGACTGCATAACCCCACTCAAGGGGAATGAATTACAGAATTGCAGGTGAATGGATACATTGGATGGTGTAAGATACAGCAAATAACAATAATGATATGTAATATAACAACAAGAGTTCCTGGGGGATAGGGGAGGGGAGGGGAGGACAGGAATAAAGGGGAGCTGATATCAAAGAGTTCAAGAAGAACTTTTGAAACTGATGGTGGCAGCAACTGTACAATTAAGCTTGATCTAACTAAATTATGGATTGTTATAATATCTGTAAGAACTCCCAATAAAATGACTTTTATATATATATATATCGGCCACTGAAACCCTACTACAGAGTACAATTTGACTCTGGTCACCGTAAGCTGGAGTCAGCTCAATGGTGTGATTTTTTTTTTTTAAAAGATAAGACAACAGACACAAAGAGAAAAAGGTTGCAGTGCCCCGTGTTACAGAAGGAATTGTGAGCCCCCAAGTTCGTGCCATAAATCCTAACCCTGGTGGCATAGTGGGCTCCCCTGTGAACTGCTAACCACAAGGTCAGCAGTTGGAGACCCCAGCTGTTCCTCAGAGAAAGACGAGATGCCTGGGAAACCCACCGGAGTAGCACTTCCACGCAATGGCAGTGAACTTGGCCTGAGGATTACTCTATCTGTGGTTAGAGACTGTTTTCTTTGTTATGTGAATGAGACAGGATTCCAGTCGGGAGTGTCTTGAGACCACCTCTTTTGACATATGAAAGAATTAAACACACTGGCAGGAAGAGCAGAGACAGGAGGGGAGCTGCCGCCACATGAAGAGAGCCGGGGAGCAGAAGCTCAGAAGCACAAAGACGTTGCTCCCGGACAAAAAAAGCCTTCCTCGAGAGCTGGAATTCAGACTCTGAGCTTCCGAAACTGTGAGAACCTAAATTTCCGTGGAAGTCGCCCATTGCTGTATTTCCGTTATGGCAACACTAGATGACTAAGACACCAGGGAGTTCCAGCTAAAACCAGTGAAAACCAAATGTCTGCTCCCTGAGAATCCATGCTCCCATGACAGATACAACAACAACAGAAGCCCAGGTCAATTTTGAGTCCTGGTGGCCACGCAGGACAAGGTAGAATCACCCTGTGGGTTGCCGAGCCTGCACCTCTTTAGTAGAAAAAAGCCTCATCTTTCTCCCTCGGAGTGACTGGTGGTTTCAAACTGCCAACTTCGAGGTGGCTGGCCCAATGCATAACTGCTATGACACCGGGGCTCATAGACTAGCTGGAGGCACTTCAAAAGAACAGAGGTCTCTGTGTCCACAGCACCTTGATACACTCTCTCCTCTCTCTCATTTTCCATCTTCAGTTCTCTAAAAGGAATTACTAAAAATGGTATTTGTTCTAAAAGGAGAAAAAAAGGTAATAAAGCCTTTTCTTGTGCCAGCTGATTCCTTGGTGTACCAGGGTGCAGCCAGGCCTCCGCCCACCTGGTCTGCCCACAGATGAGTTCTGATCTCCTCTCCACCCTGTGCTAAAACACAATTTAGGCTTCCAGTCTAGCCTCCCGGTCATTCTTGCTGGGATCATCTGGTTGGAGGGCCTAATACCAGGCTCAGGCTAAACATCTAGCAGAGGGGAGGAGAGGAATAGCATGGGGGGCCCTGAAAGGGGTAAGCACAGCCCATCTGAGGTAACAGAGGAGATACTTGGGAGGTCCCGGCCCCTTCCTTTCTGGTGCACACAGCCTTTACCTGTAATGGGCCTGTCTCTGGTCTTCACCATCTACTTCTCCCATTGATTCTTCACCTCTTCTTTGCCAGTTCCCTTACATACTCCTCCACCCCCACCCGAGTCTGGCCACAGGCTGGTCTTCCTCCAGGAAGGGAATCGGGTCAACTTTTGTGTTCCCAGTGTCAGGCTCTGCGTCCCACTCTCTCTGGACTGTGCTGTCCCTGGAAACCATGACTCTTGACCTTGTTGTCTCTACCGTCCTGGCTGTCTGCCTCTCCGCTATCACCACCCTCCAAGGGTTGTGTTCAGTGTGTTCAGCTGCTCTTGACCACCACCACCACCCCATCTCCCCTCTGCTTTCTCTCCTTTGAATGGCTCGCCATCCTCATCTTCCTCTCACTACGGACCAGCAAGTAAGCAAGCAACACCCTCTTGCTTACCCAAAGTCAGAGGTAGAAACAAAATCCCTCCCTACGAGGGCCATCCAAGCCCAAGGTAGGATGAAGCTGCCACCTGCCCACATCCTTGCAGTGAACGCTCCCAGATCTCATAGGACAGGGGTGCCTTCTTACAGTAGGATGGGTACCTATAGGAACCAGAGGGAGAACAGGTGCTATGCTGGACACCTTCTTGCCCACCAGCCAGGAAGACACTAACACAAAGTTTCAGATCACTGCAGAGCTGGAGCCAGGACAGTCCCTAGCAGAGGTGGCAGCGAAGACTGGTAAGGAGGGCAAAGCAGATGACTAGAGAGGTAGACATTTTCCCCCACCGACTCCCAGCTTTGAAAGGCATGGAGCATGATCCCAGGAATCCTGCAAGTTTCCCGATGTGCCACAGAGTAGCCTCTGCCCTGTGCCATGAGCCAGGGGCATCTTAAAGTCCATGCTTGTCACCAGCTCCTCCTCTGGAAGTGATGGGAACAAACAGGGGTCCAGAGGTGGGGGTAACAGAGACTCAGTGAAAAGGCCAGGCTGGCCCCACACCAGTTGCATGACCTTGGGTACATCTTTCCCTCTTTCATGCTGGTTTCCCTTCCCCGGACCTGACACGCTGGGGACACTTTGTGGACGGTAACGCTAGAAGTCTGGGCCCCAAGTGTCAGCCCTACCTGCATTCACACTTGCTTCGTGACCTTGACTATGCCCCAAATCCGGGGCCTCAGTTTCCCCACCTGCCCAATATAAAGGACACGACCTCCTCCCACTCCCTGCTCCCAGCAGGTATGTCTTGAGACACGGGTGGCACTTACCGTCCTCCAGAGAAGTGGGCGCTTGACAGGGACCAAGGTGGCGGTGACCAGCAAGTGTGAGGCGGCCACCACGAGCCCAAAACCGATGGCCAGCAGGCTGTGCACAGGCAGCAAAGCATAAGACACGAAAGTAACCAAAAGAAGCTGCCAGACGCCCTGCTGGGCAGCCGCGGGTCCCGGGTCTTGGACACTGATGGGGCCGCCCAGCGCCAGGGGACAGCACAGCAGCGCGAAGGTGAGGCTGAAGAGCAGCGTGAGCTTGCCGATCTGCTGCAGCTGGGGCACTTGCAGGTACTTGACGTGGGTGGCCACCAAGAGCAAGAGGAAGAGAACGCAGTGCACGGGGTGCGAACCCTTGGCCAGGCCGGGCGTGGGGCTGGGGTCGCCCAGCAGCTCGGTCAGCGCCAGCACGCCCGCCAGCAAGCTGAGCACCGCCAGCGCCTTGAGCGTGGCCGCCTGTTCCAGCCGCAGCGTGTAGGTGCGAAACAGCGCCTCCAGCTCGGGGCACGCGAACTCCTCACTGCACGCCCGCAGCCCGCGCCGG
>NW_022103904.1:19575889-19578346 GCF_000313985.2 Echinops telfairi
TAGCCGCAAAGCCAGAGTGCCCGCGCTATGGGCGACGCTCAGGAGCCATCCCTTCAGGGTTAGTCCTGGCAAAGGTGTGTGTTTGGGGAACAGATGGGGTGCCACGGCGCCGTGATAGAGGGAGAGACGAAAGGAGAAGGTGTGTCGGAAACGAGGACTCGGAAACCAGAGGGAGAGTGGACTGTTTGCTTCCAGCAGGACAAAAGTCGGTTCTGCTTTCTGCTCTCCGTACGTGTGTTGAGTGCGGGTGCGGTGCGGGAGGTGGGGGGTGGGGCTGGGGGCGGGGTTACAGGCTGCGAGCTGCACTGGACCTGTTCCTACCCCTACCTCCGGAAACCCCTCCTCTAGTGCTTACCATAGTCCCTGGAGTGGGGTCACCATCTTCCCTTTACATATAGAAAACCTATGACCAGCAGCTGCACCTGACTCCTGACAAGCAGGGAGAGTTCCACTCTTCCTGCCTGCTTCTCATTCACTCAGTTTCTCAAGCCCCTGAAAAGGCTGGAGCAATAACTGCTGACCCATGAACTCACACTCGTCGGGGGCTGGCCCCCTCGTAGGCGATCTTCTCCCTTGCGCTAGAGAGACACGTTGGCGGCCCCACTGGAAACACACTGATTCAGCGCACGACCCGCAGGCACTGGGCTGCCCTTTAGAAGCGCCCCACATGTTAAGTGCACAATCTTGTGTGAACCACGTTGTCAGTTTTCTTATGTAGACTAAGTGATAAAGTGTTCTGATATTTGGAAGGGAGGGGAGCTGTTGAACCATACGTTGAATCATATGACATTTCCATTTTTGTGGAAGGCCAAAAATGATCACACGGCAGGTATTTCATATGTGTCCACTAATATTTGTAAAGTTAGATTATGCCTCTCAGTCTTTCCCTAGGACAGGAGTGCATTCCTTCAACGCAAGCCTGACAGATTACAGTCTGAAGGCACTTTCTCCTGGAACGGCTTTCTGCTCCAGGGGCCCCTCCTCTATGCACCGTTAATGGACCTCTCCCTACCTCACCCCAATCACCTACTGAAGTTACTGTCCATCACTTTGAATGTGGTTTTCTGTTTGCCTTCCTCCGTTCTTTGAAGGCAAAGCTCCTCCACGCAGAATTCTCAGGAGAAGGCCATGTCCACACAGAGGTCTCATTGGCTATGACCCCATCAAGAGAGTAGACTCCACCCCTTTACTCTTAATCCTCTCAAGTCCCAAATTGACACCAGATTATGTAACTACCACAGAGGGTTTGTGGTGTTTGGGGGCGTGTTTTTTTTTACCCTCATCTATTAAGTATCAAGGTTAGCTTCTCTCATAAAGTGGTGTGTTGTATTTTTATGCTTTAATGATCTTATGGAATCAAAGATGAATAATATCCAAATCACGACTACACTACATGAAAAGGAAGTAACTGAAGAAGTTTTCGAGGTGCAAAATTCACAAGTGGCACCTGTTTGGGTCCTCAACTCTTCCCTTCACCCAGGAGCATTAACTGGCAGGATCTGCATTAATTATTTTTGAAAGAACTTGTCAAGTCTATAGTGAGATATAGAATGGGGGGTGGGGAAGTGAACCGTGTCTGAAGTGCCCTCATAGGTGGGGTACTTTACTTACTGCTGCCATTATTGCTTGGGGGCTGGTACCAACAAAGCACACATGGCTCTGTGGTATGTGCTGGTTTATTGACCATTTTCATGTCTATTATTGTATTTCCCCCTTACAGCATCCATGTAGAGAAGACCTAGGCATGTAGGAGCTTACCCAGAGTCACAGAGATGTACTGTCCAGAGTCTGGTGAGAACTTGGGGCTCCTTACTCCAACCTCTACTGTTAACATCTTGGAAGGGGCAAGAGACCATGAGAGTTATTGCTAATGTGAATATTCCCACTACCTGTCTGCCAGTTGATGAGAAAGATGAGGCTTTCTACTCCTGTAAAGAATGGAAGTCTTGGAAACCCACAGAGGCGGTTCTAACCTCTCCTATAGGGTTGCTATGAGTCAGAATTGACTCGAGTTGGGTTTTTTGTTTGATCTGTCAGTCTGCTACACTGTGGTGCTTGTATGCTGGTAAAGTGCTGGAAGCTACGCAGTCAGGATTTCAAATCCTGCAGGACAACCCACGGTGGACACATTTCAGCAATTTTCAGGCAAAAATACAAGTAGACTAGGAAGAAAGGTCTAGTGTTCTGCTGCTGAAAACTAGCTAATGAGAGCCTTCTGAACACAGCAGACTATTGCCTGGGATGGTGCTAAAAGATGAGCTTCCTAGGTTAGAAGGCATCATAATAATCACTACAGTGAACTTAAGCATCATGAAGATGGCACCTGTGGGCTAAGTTTGATTATGTTGTACATGGGGTCCCTGTGAGTCAAAACCAACTCAAAGGTAATAGCAACAGATTGATATTCCTTTCCATTTGCATGATTAGAAAGAGAGCACCCAGGAGGGCATAGGATGC
>NW_022103904.1:19580248-19581842 GCF_000313985.2 Echinops telfairi
TAAAGTGGGCATACTCCGAGCTCACTGTCAGTGAGTAAACACTGAATAGCATTCCTTCAGAAAAGAAACAAAGGGCCTATGAGGTCATGGGGAAGAACGCTGCTCTTAGGGGGTGCACCTGCTTTCTTTACCAAAGGGCAGCAAATAGGACACACAGGCTGCCATGTGGACCTTGGATTACCTGAAAGGACAGTGCATTTGCCCCTCTCCTGACCACAGGAATGTTCTCTCGTTAGAAACAAATCATCTTATAAGTGGGACCCACGTGTCTACATGGCAGAGCCCTGGTGGTAGAGGAGGTGACCAGTGGGACTGGGAGCCATAGCCCAGTGTTCCAGACCACCAGCTGCTCCGTGAGCTGGAGCCTTCTACGTCCATGAAGAATTACCCTCTTGGAAACCCACAGGGACAGTTATACTCTGCCCTCCACCTCTGAGCCAGAATTGACTTGATGGCAGTGAACTTGTTTATATGAATTTGGGGCTCATAGTCTATTAGTAGGCTCCAAAAGGAAGTTTGATATCTCTTGAAGATATAAATGAAGGGTTTCTACGGCAATATGTCCCTCGGCACCCCCGTGGGGCTCATCAGCATTCATACCCAAATCCAATTCCACTGAGTCGATTTTAACTCATCCATTGAGATCCTCTGGACTAGATTAGAACTGCTCCCAACCATTTCCCAAGATTGTCAGTTTTTACAAGGGCAGACAGTCGTCACGTTCTCAGGTACTCTTCTATGAGAGAACTTAAAATCATTCAGGGAAATTTTCTATTTTCTTTTCATTTCATTTTTCCATGAATTTTTTAAAGATGCCTTGTATATACCTTTGCTTTTGATCCTTACAAACACTGATGTCACTGCATTCAGAAAAACTAAAAGGATGGTGTTGGTCCATGGGGGTGGTTCATACTAGGACAAGCCTGGAGCCTTATCCCATATGATTCCGGGCCTGGCATTACATACATCACCTGCATGTGTGATGTATGTGTATGTATGTGTCATGGATCCTGAGTCACATGACATGGGATCCAGAATCACCTATTTGCTGTGTGACTTTAGCATCTCCCAGTCTCTCTGTGCTCCATCTCTTTATCTACCAACTGAGGGTTTTAGAACCCCCGGTTCACAGAACTGTCCTGAAACTAGATACCCAAATGCACATAAAACCAAGGACAACATAAGCAAAAAGTAAATATCGTTTTGCCTGTAGCAACATTCTCTTTACACATTGTATACACAAAAATTTATGCGAGTCGATCAAACTCTTGGAGCTATCAATTTAGGTATGAACAGAGAGGTTAGCACTGAGAATCACTCCAACCACTTCTGCACTGGAGACACCAACCATTGATCTCTGTGTTAGACTGGGTTGAGTAGAGAAACAAATCCAGGGCACTTATGTGTGTATAAGAAAGAGCTTTATATCAAGAAGTAATTATATATCAAGCAAACATTCCAGCCCAGTCCAGATCAAGTCCATAAGTCCGATGCTCCGTAAGTTGATAGTAGTCCAGAAATCCCTCTGAAGACTCACAAAGCCACATACAATGATGCAGAATGCAGGAAGATCACAGGCTCCCAAAAGATATAA
>NW_022103904.1:19583090-19584642 GCF_000313985.2 Echinops telfairi
CGGCTAGATGCCACCCTTTCACTCTATTTATTAAGGTGACATAGATTATGTAACAACCACAGTCTCAGACTGAGATTTGCCCTCCAGACTAATGGATTTCCTGCTCCACTTCTAATCATATTGGGGGGACACGACTTCCCTAGTGAAATTAATCAAAGGTGCACTTGGACAAAAGCAGTTTAGTCAGAAAACACTGTGGATTCTGTGTCTCATATATTCAATAAGATGGAAATAAACTGTCTTCAGTGATATTAATTTCATCAAAACAGTTTTTAGGTAATTAAACGATCTACATGGTGACCTTAATTAGCCATTAAACAGTAAGAGACCTTAAAGCCATCAGTACAGTGGTACTCAGCCACAGAGTAAATGGGAGCTCTCCGGTGTTGGCTCTTTGTTTCTTCCCACCCTTATAGGTAAGGGTGGCAGAATGCTTGACTCAGGCAAGAGTTCACATAGATTTCCCTCCCACCCATGCGAATCCTGAAGTGTGTTATGCTTTTCCTACTTGTTGGGCTGCATGGAGCATATAAGGAGTTGGTCATTCTGGCCCCTGCGTTCAATATCTCAGGCTCCTCAGGGACACGGTGTCCTGGCTGCACCAGGTCTCAGGCTGCCTCAGGGATTCAAACAACAGATAAACAGCTAATTGCAGGCCCTGGCATGCAGGAGAGAAGCACCTGGCAAGAGGAGGTTTGTTTCACGGCCATTTACAGAGTGTGTCTCTTGTCACTGAGGAATCAGCTCGGAAAAGAACGGTATGGCCTCCCTCTGTCTGGGTAGAAAGGCTTGAAGAGGCAGACCCAAGCAGACGATTGCACACATAAGGGCACACAGCACAGCTGCAGTTTCAGGAGCAGGTGCCCAAGGATAGGCTCTCGGCTGCCCAGCTCCAAGAAAGAAGTGTGGATCAGAGAGTGGAATGAAAGCTCTAGCAAGAGAGGGTGGTCCCCTGGGCTGGTGCAGGGGGGCACATATGGGGAGCTCACGGGTTTATTTAGGAGATCAAATTCATTAGAGGGCAGCATGGCATAAGGCTGACTTCGGTCTCTGAGGAAGATGCCAAGCCCAGGGCATGGAAGAGCTAGAGTAACAATAGGAAAACATACGAGCCCCAAATTCTCTTAAGGTCCCTAGTGAGCAAGGGGCAGCTTTCTCTACCTGTGCAGAACCTGACTGTGTCAACCACCATCACCCCACCCTGGGGGCCGGGTGGGCAACAAATGGCCCGAAAAGCTCTGGACCAAGTTTGAAGGCACTGGGGTAAACAGGAATGAGTCTGTAGGGTATGCCATGGTGCTGAGTATTCTAAAAGCAAAACCAAACTCACTCGTATTGAGTCAATTCCCATTCATAGAACTACCCTTGTGGGTTTCTGAGACTGTAAACCTTCACAGAAGTAGAAGGCCTCATTTTTCTCCCTTGGCGTGGCTGGTAGCTTCAAACTGCTGACCTTGTGCTTAGCAGCCCAACACATATGATACACCACCAGAGCACTGTACATAGATTTCAAATTCTGGCTTTGAACTGTTAGCAGAAATGTCAGCCCACT
>NW_022103904.1:19585621-19587375 GCF_000313985.2 Echinops telfairi
GTAGGCCAATGACGTGCTTGCCCTCCTGTAGCTGGCTCTCTGTGAACTCCCTCTTGTGCTCCTGGGCCTTCTTCATAAACCAGTTGGGGTCACCACGGTAGTGCCCGTCGTTCTTGGTCACTGCCAAGCTGCCCAAAGCCATGAGGGTCCTCTGCACGGCTGCCATGTCTTTGCCTTCAAAGAGGTCCACAGTCTGGAACATGTCCGTTTTGGTGACCCCGTCCGTAGTCCTCGGCCGCCTTCAGGAACTGAGCCACCTGCTCCATCTGTTTGAAGACCGTGGAGGGTGGGGTCTCTGGCACCTTCACGGGCTTGGAGCCAGGATGGAGGCTGCTCACCAGCTTGCTCAGAACCACGCCGTTCTTCAGCCAGACCTGGAAGCCCAGGCGCCCACGGTCCGGGCGGCCCACGTCCGGGCCACACTGCATCACAATCCACTCCACCAGCTGCTCCTCCAGGTCCTTGTCGTACTTCTTCTCGATTTTGGACTGCACCTCGCGGCTCATGCCATAGGAAGGACCTTTGTTGGCCATGCTGGAGAGAGGGGCTCCTAGAGGAACTCAGTCCGTGGGTTGGTCTCAGTGTCTGGGGCTTGGACAGACAGGCCACAACACTCGTTTATTGTCTCACAGTTCTGGCATGCTCCTTCTGAAGGCTCCAGGAGGCGGGGGCAGTAATCCATCCTTACCTCTCCTGGTTTCCGGTGGTTGCAGAAACCCTTGGCATTTCTTGGCCTATATCAGCCTTACTCCAATCTCTGCCTCCAACATCATGTGGTCTTCTTCCCTGTATTCTATCTCTGTGTCTAAATGTGACTCTTTCTATTGGGACACCAGTCATTAAGGCCCACCCTATCCCAATATGGCATCATCGACAAAGACCCTATTTCTAAATAAGGCCACATTCACATGAACCAGCGGTTAGGGATTCAACACATCTTTGGGAGAGGACACAATTCAGCCTCCAACACAGAACATAAGACGTTGATCCTCTGAGACTTTACTTGCCAGGACCCCTTTGGCCCAGCTTACCCCACTGAAGCCCTTAAGGGCCTCTCTCTTCCCCTTGCCACTCCTTTTTTCAGACCTACTCATGCCCTAGCCTCTTAGGACCTAAGCACCTAAGATCTGAAGGACATGCTAAGTTGGAAAGTCTATGTTTTCTTCTACCCTCCTTGGCCACCAGAGCCCACTGAGCTGAGTGTTCCCTAAACAAAGAACTTCCATTGATGGAAACCATGCCCCCTTTGAAGCCAAAGCAAATGACTCCCATTTCTTTCTTTTAAAATTTGTTTTTCATTTCATTTCTTGCTAGTCAGAGTTGACTAGAGAAACAAATTCATAGACACTTATATGTGTATAAGAAAGAGGCTTATATAAAAGAGAAATTGTATATTGAGAAAACATCCCCCGCCCAAAAAAAATCCCAGCCCAGTCTCAATCAATAAGTCCAATATCAGCCTATATGTCTGAGATCAGTCTGTTAACTCCTTTTCAGACTCATGCAACACATGCAATGACGCTGAGTACAGGAAGATCACAGGCCAGTGGGTGGAAAGTCTTGTGGATCCAGTGGCAGTGGAAGCATTTTAGCACTGGTGTGGGTCTCCATGTTGCTCCTCCACCTCCAAGACGGGCTGCCATCAACATAGATCCATGTACCTTGTCAATAGGAATGTGTAGCTGAGAAACAAAGCGGAGAGAGCATGTGTGTCTGGCCTCCAGTGAGCTATTTATCTCCAGTTTGCCTGCAAA
>NW_022103904.1:19588556-19589433 GCF_000313985.2 Echinops telfairi
GACTACGGGCTGGCCCCAAACTGAGTTACATTGACCCCCTCCCTAGAAGAATGTATCACAGAGGACAGACCTGAAGATATAGGCTGAGGAGACTGGCCAGCCAGTCCTGACCACATGGGAGCAAACTAAGAAGGAAAGAGGGAGAGTGGACCTCATCCTGGCCCACCATTCCTCCAAAACAACATTCCTGCTTGGAGCAGCACAGAGAGGACCCAGGGCGTGCCCCCAACACGAGAAACAACATCCCCTCACTGGCCCAAAGCGCCACAGGAGACAGGCAACACTTGAGACACAGTGAAGGAAGTGTGTCTGGTCTGATCCCCCTCCCCCCACCCACAGACACACACACAACAGGGCAAATCAAGAAGGGTGCACAACTGCAACAAGGGGAGGAAAGTCACAAAGTCCCTAAGGAATCCTAAAAATCAATTTCTGCCTCAGGGAGCAGTACTTGACACATCATCAAACCTGGTTGGAAGACATTCATAAAAGTCGACAGATAGACCTGGAACTATTTAATTTATTATTTTTATGTGTCTATCTATATAAGATAGGCAGGATGAACAATCCCAAGGAGAAGGACCAATGGTTTGGGGGGGACATGGGAGAGGAGGAGAAGGGGGAAAGGAAGCAGGGAGCCAACAAACTCAGGGACAAGGGAACAACAAGGGGTCTAAAATTGATGGCGAGGAGGGTGTAGAATGCCTGGTGGGGTTTGATCAAGTGCAATGTAGCCGAGAGGAATTATGGAGAGCCTAACGAAGGATGAAGATGATGGTGAAACAAGAGGAAAGTAAAAGGAAATAGAGGAGAGAACTAGGAGGCAAAATCTGTACAGAGAGATAAGCAAATGTGGTGAAGAAAGCTGATGGTGCCC
>NW_022103904.1:19590764-19601463 GCF_000313985.2 Echinops telfairi
GGCTATTAAAAGATATAGCATCTGGGGTCTTAAAGGCTTGAAGGTAAGCAAATGACCATTTAGCAGGGAAGCAACAAAACCCACATGGAAGAAGCACACCAGCCTGTGTGATCACAAGGTGTCGACAGGATCAGGTATCAAAAGATCAAAAACAAATGATTTTATTTATATGAAGAAGAGGGGTCAGAATGGAAACCCAAGGACCATCTGTAGACAATTGGATATATCCTCACAGAAGGGCCACACAGAAGGAGCAAGTCAGGGTGTAGTATAGCACTGACAAAATACACAACATCTTCTAGTTCTTTGATGCTTCCCCCCTACCCCACTATCATGATCCAAGTTCTACCTCACAAATCCAGCTAGATTGTAATATGTACATTGGTACAGATAAGAGCTTTCGATATGTGGAATCCAGGAGAGATAAACCCTTCAGAAACAGTAATGGGAGTAGCAGTAATACCATGAGGGTATGGGGAGGATGGGTGGAGAAGGGGAGGAAGGGGAACTGTTATCAATGATGGATGAATAACAGAAATTTGGGTGAAGGGACACAGCATACTATGTACGATATGGAAACATAATAATAATATATAATGTATTAAGGGTTCATGAGGGTGGGGGGCAGGGAGGGAAAAAGAGGAGCTGATATCAAAAAGTTCATGTAGAAGGATAATGTTTTGAAAATGATGATGGTAACATACATACAAGATCACTTGATAGCATTGATTTATGGATTGTTATAATATCTGTAAGAGCCCCCAATAACATGTTTTTAAAAAGAAGAAAGCAAGAAAAAAGAGTATTTATTTGACCTTGCTTGAAGCTCTTGCTGATGAAGATCAAGGATTGCAGCCTTCAGTATGGGTTAAAACTCAATGTAAAAGAAACCAAAATCTTCACAACTGGACCAATAGGAAACATCATGACAAACAGAGAAAAGATTGAAGCCGTCAAGTATTTCATCTTATTTGGATCCACAATCAATGCTCATGGAAGAAGCAGTCAAAAGATCAAACAATGCGTTGTATTTGGTAAAACTGCTGCACAAGATCTCTTTGAAGTTTTGAAAATCAAGAATGTTACTTTGAGGACTAGGTGCACTTGACCCAAGACATGATATTTTCAGTCACCTCATACATATGGGAAAGTTGGACACTGAATAAGGAAGACCAAAGAAGAATAAATGCATTAGAATTGTGGTTTGGCAAAGAATTTTGAAAGTACCATGGAGTACCACAGGAATCAACAAATCTGTCTTGGCAAAAGTATAGCCAGAATGCTTCTGAGAAGTGGAGATGGCAAGATTTTGTCTCACATTCTTTGGACATGTTGTCAGGAGAGACTAGTCCCTGGAAAAGGACAGCATGCTTGGTAAAGTGGACAGGCAGTAAAAGAGGAAAGCTACAGTGATGGTCGCAAACATGACACTTGTGAGGATTGCACAGGATGGGGTGATGTGTTCGTCTGTTGTACATAAGGGCCACTGTGAGTCAGCACTGCCTAGGTGGTACCTAACAACAACAACCATCATTATCAAAGTGAACTACTATATCTTTCTCCCACCTATGCTGCAGACATTGCATTGTGCTGATCCTCCATAGCTTTGGCATCACCCTGGAAACCCTCAAACGTGTTTTAAGTACTAGGTAAATGTAAAGTCATTAATTGGTGGTATTGATTTGGCAGCCACATTTTCTCAAACCAAAATCAGGCACATAGTGTGCCAGTGAGCCAATGCTTTGAAATGAGGAATATCTTTCCAAAGGTGAAATTGGTCTGAGTGTCCTGCGTTTGAGTGTTCCTGTAAGGCTGGGAAGGTAGGCAGAACTTTCCAGAACACAGTCTCATTGTGGACATGACCCAACAGAAGCTTGTTGGTTGGCAGATATGACTGGAGGTAGTAAACACTTTGGTGGGGACAAGGTCGTGTGTAAGAAATTCAGGGAAACAATTACTGTTTGGGTGACACGAGCCTGTCTCCTTTTACTAGCATCCTGCATTTAAGGAAATGAAGTTCAATCTCTCCAGGTCAGGGATCCCCTTGATCATCTACTACTGGAGTCTAGACCCCTAAAGACATCAAATGCTGAACTCAACCTTCTTCAGGACAACAACTTCCTGACCCTGAGCAGAAATGTAACGTGTTTACTTCAGTGACCAGAATCTCCCCAGCACTAAGGGGGAATGGCTTGAGTACCCTCAGGAGAACACTGAATTACTCCTTTAGGGTGATATTGTGGCAGATTCTAGAGACACGGGAGAAGGACCTCACTCTTTTCCTGATCATTCAGTGGGAAATAAAGCAGACTATTGGAGTCTAGAGCAGTGAACTCGGCTATTGGCTAGGACTCTTACAGTCAGAACAGGAAGGGCCCCGCAATCTTAGAAACATCCAAAAAGACTGTTTCATGAGCAGATGCCTGGTGCATATCTGAAGGAAGAGTGGAGTCCCGTGGTCAAGATAGAAAGAGCATTGTAGGCCAGAGAAAAGATCCATGATCAACCCATGAGGTAGTTAGTTTATTGTGCCAACCTGGCTGATAAACACATGTGGGGTTAATTGAAAGGCGGAGGGATGAATGTCTCCGTGAGCCTCACCTTTATAGTTCTCAGGTCTCTGATGCTTTCTGATGGTCGCACCAAGGTGCAGCTGCCTTAGCCAGTTCCCTGCTTCAGCTGGCAAGACTCACTTCCTGCAAGACATCCCTAAGGAAAAGCTGCATGGACCTACCCCGATGCAGCCCTGGGTGCTGGAACAGCCCTGTGGAGACCCCTGCCAGCAATGAGATGCTTACACATTCACTGACTCAGCTTTCCTCCTGCAGTCTGCCTCATTGCATGTGTTTTGTGAGATGGAGGAGGACTTTGTGGATTGGTGTCAAACATATGGGTTAATGTTGAACTTGTGAGCTTGGTCAGCACTGGGTGGGGATGTTTTCTTGATGTGCACTTACCCTTTATATAAAACTCTCTCTTATACATGACTTTTTGTGGATTTGTTTCTCTAAAGTGTCCACACTAACACAACCCACCAGTAGTTTACAGGGTGGCTATTATTTCTGGAAAGATGTTAAAATCCCTTGGTGGCACCAATAGTTTGCACCTATCCGTAGCACATTTGAAAAGAGACCTAGTAATCTACATCCATAAAGATCATGGTCAAGAAGCCTGTGGAGCTCAGTTCTACTCTAGCATACGGCGTCCCCATGAGTTGGAATTTGCTTGATGGTTCCAAGTTTGGTTTGTGATTGATTCTTAATAAAATAAGTAGTTGGATTGACCATTTAAAAAAGATTCTTATGCTATTGTAACCCTCTATTTTTATTTTTCTAATTTATTATTAATCTGGAGTTAATACATGTATCATTCCATAGTTCAATCACATCCAGCAGAATTGTACAATTGCTACCACAGTCAGTTTCCAAATGTTCTTTTTCTTCATGGACTCCTTGACATTGGGGTTGACCACTTCTATGCCACGCTTGAAACCCACTCCCTTTGACCCATCACCCACCACAGTGACAAAAGTCACAAGGAAGCATCTTCAGGTGCTTTTCCAAGCTAGCAGCCCAAGATCAATTATTTATTGTGGCACTGGAGACACAAGCTACTGAGTGTTCTGTGGATTTGAGAAACAACTCAGAGAAGAAGAGATTCATAAGAATGAGGAGGTCAGAAAAGGCTGGGCAGATAGTTACATTGTCAAGTGTCATCAAGTTGGTTCTGACTCGTGGTGACCCTGTGCACAACACAATGAAACACTGCCCGGTCCTGCGCCCTCCTCACAATTGTTCCTGTGTTTGAGCCCATTGCTGCAGTCACTGTGTCAATCCTTGTTGAGGGACCTCCTCTTTTTCACTGCCTCTCCACTTTACCGAGCAAGATGTCCTTCTCCAAGGACTGGTCTCTCCTGACAAAATGTTCAAAGCATGTGAAAAAAAAGTCTCACCGTCCTTGCCTCTAATGAGCATTCTGGCTGCACTTCGAAGACAGGTCTGTTCGTTCTTTTGACAGTCCATGGTACTTTCAGTGTTCTTTGCCAACACCGTGGTTCAAATGCATTATTTTCTCTTCCATCTTCTTCATTCAATGTTCAACTTTCACAGGCATATTAGGTGAATGAAAACCCCATGGCTTGGGTCAGGCAAACCTTAGTGTTCAAAGTAAAATCCTTGCCTTTTAATACTTTAAGGAGGTCTTGTGGGCAGATTTACCTAATGCAATGCATCTTTTGGTCTCTTGACTGCTGCTTCCATGAGCACGGATTATAGATTCAAACAAGATTAATCCTTGACAATCCTTCAGTCTTTTCTCTGTTTATCATGATTTTACCTATTGGTCCAGGTGTGAGGATTTGGGTCTTCTTTACATTGGATTAGGATTTATATCCTAATCCATACTGAAGGTTGCAATCCTTGATCTGCATCAGCAAGTGCTTCAAGTCCTCCTCACTTTCAGCCAGCAAGATTGTGTCATCTGCAGAACACAAGTTGTTAATAAGCCTTCTTCCTATCCTGATGCCATGTTCTTCTTCATATAATCCAGCTTCTCTGATGATTTGCTCAGCATACAGATTGAGTAATTATGATGAGAGGATACAATCCTGATCCATACCATCCCAATTCTAAACCATGCAGTATTCCTGCATGGTGTACATAGGCTCACTTTGAAATCTATTGAAATATATGTGTGTGTGTGTGTATATATATATATATATTTAAAATAGGTCTTTGTCTGGCTTGAAAAAGCCAGAATGGAGCAGAAAGTCAGCTCTGACAACTGTGCCTGAAAGGCAGCTCTTGCTTGAGGATGTGCACTAAAAATAGAAATGCTGGCACGTGGGTAGAGAATTTGACCCAATTCAAGATTATCAGTTTCAAGAATTACTGGAAAAGAAATCTCATTAAATATGTTAAATATAGGAGCAAGAGGATTAAAAGGCTATTTGGAATTAAAAGGAAAGACAAAACTCTAAAACGATTTTAAAATAATGCTTGCACCTCTTTACAGAGAATGAGAAGTGGAATCCTATGTGTTCAGCCACTCACAGGGGAGAGCTAAAAGGCTCTGGTGAAATTGTGCTGCACAAAGGGAGCGGGGCTTGTCCAGAGCTTCCTACAGGCCCTGGGCCCTGCACTTGGTGTGGTTTTCACATGGCCACTGTCGGGTTCTTGCCAAGCCAGCTCCACCTTGATCTAAAGTGTCAGGACAGATGGCACTCACCCTCGCATGCACTGAAGGAGAGGCCCAGACTCCTTCCCAACCACTCCTGAATTCTCATTTTCAGTTAGTGGCATTACCGCCCTGCTTACTCCAACCTAGAGCCTGGCAGCTACATGCCTCCTCCTCCTCACCCCCACATCCAATCTGTCGCTAAGTTCCATTGATTCCTTACTGAAATAGCTCCCTCATCTGTTCTCTCTGCTCTCAGTGCCCACCTATTGCTCCCCACAGCACTTCTTGCCAGGACGACCAAAATTACTCCCTTATGATTGTCCTGCCTCCCCTTCCTAAAAAATACAGTCTTATCTATATCTTGCCTTAAATTTTTTTTTAATCAATAGCTTCTATTGCCACAAAGCACACCCCAAAATTCCAGTCTAGAATTCTTAAGAAAACTCACAAAGAAGCAAAAACAGTTAAGCGCATTACCCAAATGCTGCAGTCAGTAAACTTCCCTTTATTTAAGGCCTCATTTAGCAAACTTAACTAACTATGGGCCATTTGCCCTCCTCCTGCATGTTGTGAAGATGCTTAGCTACCGCTGAACAGGCCAGCCTCTGAACACCCCTACAGGACTCTCTACCTTCTCCTTGTATTTTCCCTCTGCTCCTTGTTCCCTCTTCCTGACTGGCCCCGTCCTAAGACCTCCTCTGCCTTTCAGTTTTACCCATTAAGTTGGTCAGAAACGGTCCAGCTGCAAGGGACCAGATTGCCACCCAAGGGAAATGATTTCATACAAGTCTTGGTCCGATCCTGAGGCTCAGATGATAAATATATTTTCCAGAGTCCATTTGGGAATCACTTTGTTCACAGTGCTCCTGGGTGCCTTGGCATACTTTGCTCATAATGTGTCCACAGGTAGAAAATATAGCCCAGCACCCTCCAGTCTGAACACTCCTGCTCCATCATTGGAAAGGAGAAGAGTCTCTCACCTGCACATTCATCACAGGCCTCTCCAGAGTCCTTCTAGGGCTGTATGTCAACTCCTGGGTCCATCACAGAGGAGTCAGGAGTCCAGGTGCTCTGACCAGCTGTGCGTGGAGTTCTAGCCATGCGCTTACTTGTAAAAGGCATATGGAAGACATGTAGATTGGCAGTCCTCACTGAGCTATGTGGATTGGGAAAGATTAGGATGCTGATGAGATAGTAAACAAAGTTACTGCATTCGCATTTAAAGGTCAACTTAATTCCCTCTTCCTGGAAAGAGCCTCCTTCAATTCTCCCTTACAGCTTCCCCCTCTACCCTGCACCCTGGTGCTCAATGTGTGTCTTTCTAGTGGAGTTAATACTTACCCCAAAATGGTGTTGACTTTAGACTTCAAAATGTGACCTTATGAAAAATAGAGCCTTATTTCTTAATTTCTAAAATAGTTTTCTTCAGAACTATTTTATTGGGATCTAATACAGGTATCATATCAGAGTTCAGCCATATCATCCCATAGTTCAATCACATCAAGCAGTCTTGTACACTTGCTACCACAGTTTCCAAGCATTTTCTCCCTTCTTGAGCTCCTCGTTATCAGCTCCCCTTTGACCCCCGCTCTACTCCCCCTCCCCCACCATATCCACCCCACCCTCCCACCCCCAGGAACCCTTATTGTACCCTTTATTCATCACTCCAAAAAACAGACATTAGCTCCCAATAAAATGGTTTTGAAAAAAATATATAAAACTTACCATACCCTCAGAAAATCAGGACACATACTGAATTATCAAATGGAAGTATGAATTTTAAAAGAAATTTTACTAAGCTATTTTTCACAGATTTTTAAAAGAATAAAAAATATTTGCACTGATATAACAGCAAAAGTAGAAGAAATTGGGCCTTTGCTGGTGAACTGGGCTATGCTACAGGGCTTTGTATGTTTCCCCCTGTGTAGATGCTGTGTACTCCACAAATAAAAGGAATAGGAGAGAGAGAAGTCACAACCTTGGAAATCCTCTCATTTCCTTCCTTTGATGGGCCCTAACTCCAATGGCGGGTATTCTTCTAAGACAGGAGAAAACAGTTATAGGAAGATGGAGGCAGAGATTGGATGATGGTGTCACCGGCAAAGGAACATGTGGGCCCACCTGTAGGTGGATGTCAAGGGAGGACCCTCCTCTAGAGCCTCTGCCAGCACCTTGATTTCTGGCCTCCAGGACCTTGAGAGAATTCATTCCCATTGTCTTAAACACTCAGTGTGTGGTGATCATTTACAGCACACCTAGGAAACCAGTACCATCAAATCATCATTGTCTAGCCACCTCCACGTGTCGCTTCACTACAGACTCCTAGAGCACCTTACCTGTTGGATGACTCACCCCTCAATCTCTGGGGCTCAGCTCATGAGGGCTCTCTCCAGAAGGCTGGTAGGACTGAAGCACATTGGACCTCACACCACAGGAGCCACACTCACCAAATGAATGGCCCAGGGTCTTCAAGCACATTGTTAATGGCCCAAGGGTCCCACTTTACCTTCCACGAAATGGGAAGAAGCATTCACAGTGCCTGCCTCACCACAAGGCCCTAATGGGGCACCTAAAAGACAAAGGCACATAAACCACGGTCCATCACCCCTCTAATAAGTCCTGGTGGCACTGTCGGGTAAGTGTCGGAATGCTAACCACAAGGTTGGTAGTTCAAGGCTGCCAACCACACCTCGGGAGAAAGATGAGGCTATCTGCTCCTATAGTTTTACAACCCCAGAAACTGTGCAGGAGTGTTGGCTGTGGGGTGGAATGGGGGTGTATTTTGTGTCTGTGCTATACAAATGTTTACCAATATGTTTACAGTCAGAAAAATACAATCAGTACGGTAAAGGTTTAAACCTAGCACATTACAGGTTTACTGTGAAGTCAACACATAAATCAGAGTACACCAGGAAGGACTTTGACAATTGTAAAATAAGGCAAATGCACATTAGTATTGTAATAAACTTTTTTTTGTAGAATGGGACAAGTCATAAATGGGTTCAAAGAAACAAGGAGGATGGCAACATATGTACAAATGTGCTTGACACAATGGATGGATGGTGATAAGAGCTGTAAGAGCACCCAATAGAATGATTTTTTTAAGTAAAAACATAACAAACGAAAAATTAGAGACCGAAACAAACCCGTCTCTGCCTTTACTCAGATGACACTGCTTAAGGACCTGCTCTGACAGTGGTGTAGATTAAGCATTGGTCTGCTAAAGGGAAGGTTGGGGTTCAACCCCACCCCACCCCCCTCCATAGCACAAAGTTCTGCTTCTCTGAAGGTTGACATCCTGGGCCGGGGGGCAGGGTTCTACTCTGCCCTACAGGGTAACTCTACCAAAGCCCACTGGACAGCAGCATGTTTTAGTCTGGTTTTCTCCGGCAAGGATCCCTCCCTCTGCTTACACCAGCCCTTTCCCTGGTGCAACTGGGTGGTATAGATAGTTACACTTGGTTGCTAACCTAAATGTTGGCCATCTCAGTCCACCCAGAAAAGGAAGGTCTGGCAATGTCAGCCTTGGAAAACCCCACAGCATGCAGCTTTCCCCGGACACACGTGGGGTCACTCTGTGTTAAGAAGGTTCACACCAGCAAGGGTAACCCCCTGGGCCCAAAAGATCCGAGTCTGCACCCCTGCCCACACCTGATTGATTACTGATGTTGTCTCTCATTGAACCAAATTCACAAAAGAAACCAAAAGAGTTACAAACCAAAGTCGTCATGGAAAATAGACTTGAAACTACAAAGGCACAACACACCCAAGAAGAGCCAGCGTTAGCGATGTGGCCAAGAATATAGCCACGAGAGCACTACAGAAAGAAGCAGCCTCTGGGAACACGCTCAGTCCAAGCTCCACACACGTCCGGGGTACCACTGTGCCCTCCCTGGTCCATGGCAGGCAGAGCAGGAACGGTGATGGCAACCTGTGGTGTCCTGGGGCAGCGCTGATGTTTCCAGCTGTTTGAACCATGGGCTTCCTCAAGACCCTCACCTCACATGTAGAGCTGTGTACCCCGGCTCCAGGGAAACAGGATCCACCCCTCTGCCCTTGGAGTAAGTGCTTCTTCCCCTGGGAAGAAAGGTCACCGGTTCATTCGATCCAGGAAGCAGCCTGTCTCAAAACAAATTATGTTGCTGTGCCCTCGGAAGTCACCCCAGAGCCCAGCAAGCTCCGCAGAAAGACGCCCCGGCCAGTTTGGCTTGTTATCTGTCCTCCGGTGCACTCCGACTCGTGAAAACCTTCAGTAGAACAGAAACTTTCCCCAATGCGGCGCATCTTCCTGATTGTTGTCAATTTAATTTATTATTAATTGGGAATGAATACATATATCACCTCATGCCATAGTTCAAGCACATTGAGCAGTATTGTAAAATTGCTACCACAGTTTCCAAACATTCTTCTTCTTCCTAGACTCCTTGACATCGTCTCCCTTTTACCCCCACGACCACCACCACCGCCCCCCCAAAACCCTTATTCTGCTTTCTGTCCCTATAGGAGATCAAAGGGATAACTCTGACTTGAACAGTTAAAACTTTGTCAGTTGATTGGCCCCCTCTGATGCCTTCTGGACCTGATCTGGTTTTCAACATTGTCTGTAGTTTCATTTTGCTTCGGTTTTCGTTTGTTTGTATTAGGGTTTATCTCAGAGGTCTTATATGGATGTGTTTGAATCCAAAGATATCCTCATTTTAGATGGCCCTCTTTGTTCTAGCTTTTGATTTCCCTGATGAAGTGATGAAAGTCAGTGAGCCCCCACATCCCCGTGAAATCACCTGTCACAGACGGGGGGGCGCAGCTCCTTGGTGAAGCAGCACTAGGCAGACATGGGTTCAGACTCAGCTCCCTACCTCGTGTGGCAAGGACGTTTTCTGATCCCTTCACTGTGTATTAGAGGATTCACAAAGGTGAAATTAAGCCACCTTCGGAGGACAGGATCTTGGTCCATCCAAGAGCTCTGACCTCTGCTCCAAATTGTGCCTGAGCGCTGCCAGCTCTTCACTCCACTCTCCAGCCCTCTCAGACCCGTAGAGAGCCATCACATTTGGAGAAACTGGTAGCAAACGCACCTCTGCGGAGATGGAGCTCTTTCACATGGCTTTGTTCAATGAAGAGGGATGTGCTGTCCCCGGGCAACCTTAGGTACCAAGGAATCATTGTGATGGGCAGCTCTGCCACCTACAACCATGGGGAAGGATAGCAGCTACCTGTTTCCAGGTGTCTCTTTCCCCATACAAGGATGAGACCACCCTGCCTGCCCAAGTGCACAGATCACCCACACAGCCCAATGGTTTTGTAGCTAGAGTGCCCTCATGAATGCAAGGGGTCCTGAAGATGAGGGTGGGCGTAGGAAGATGATAATGGAAGTGGGTTTGTCTTTTCCACAAGGAAGAGCTTAGTGTGAAGAGTTATGTGCTTAAACCATCACACAGGACTCAAGTTGAGAATGGTTCAGAGTGTCCAGAACGTTGGCATCCCACTGCCTGGAGGGATTTGAACATTGGGATTCCAGGAA
>NW_022103904.1:19602745-19608464 GCF_000313985.2 Echinops telfairi
CTTTATCTAGACCTCTATAAATGGAGAGCTTTCCTCTCTTTCACTGCAGCTCTCACTTTACCGAGCATGATGTCCTTCCCCAGGCACTGGTCTTTCTGGATAACATGCCCAAAACATAGCAAATGAAGTCTTTCCGTCTTTCCCTCTAATGAGCATTTTGGCCATATTTCTTCCAAGACAAACTTGTTTGTATTTTTTTACATTCCATGGTACTTTCAATATCACCATGATGTGATCTGGAATCCTCATTCTTCTCAAAGTTTATACATCATTTATTATATTACACACAGTTGAAAATCTTTGCACAGTCAATAAAACACAAGTAAACCTTCTTCTGGTATTCTCTGCTTTGAGTTAGGATTCGTCTGACATCAGCAATGATATCCCTTGTTCCACATCATCTTCTGAATCCAGCCTGAACATCTGGCAGCTGCCTGTCAGTGCACTGATGCAACCATTGTTGGATGACCTTCAGGACATCTTATGTATAGCTTTGAAACATTGTCAGATACTGAAGGGAAGATGGTAATGTCAGTAAATTCCATGAGCTTGGGCCAATTGCTGCACTTCATTTGGTATGAAATGAGTCCCTTTATCTGAGGCAATGCTCTGTGGGTTACCACACCAGTTTAGGTCATTCAGTATGTTCATAGATAGTAATTATCTAAGGCACTGCATACAAGAAAGGCAAATCTCTATCCAGATAAGTGCCTATGCCATTACAAACAAAACTCTGCTCTTTCTATTATGAAAGTCGTCCGATGTAATAAACCTGTCACCAGGTTGTTGGTGGATGGCCCTGCGGTATGTTCCCATATTGAGGACTAGGTTTCAGTGTATGGTGCTGAGCCCTCAGTGGTGCCAAAAGTCAAGCCGAGTTTGGTGAGTGGAATTTCATGTTACTGAGCTCACCTATCGCTTCTCTCCCTGCCACTGTGACCACTTTGTTCATGAGCTCATCGGGCAGTGACAGGAGTGGCTGGGAAAAGAGGATAACTGTTTCCCACAGAACATGTCATCTCTCCAATTGATGGTTAAAACCCCACTCTGCCAATGTAACTCTTTGATAAGTATTCATATGAGAGATAAACATATTCCCTTTTTGTCCCATACAGGGAGGTCTACCTCTTCCAAATACTTCTGCGTCACCAATTTTCCAGTCATGTCCCTTCCAAATCCCTGATCATCCAGCTACGCCATTGGCCACAGCTCATGAATCAATATACAGTCACACATTTGGCCTCTTCTCCTTTATGCCAACTGGGAGAATTTTCCTTCACTACAGTCTTTCTGGAAGGTCCCCAAAGGGGGTCATAATGTCATGACTGTTTACTTTTGAATGGTGCCTGCATATCCTGCAAACCCATCTGTAAGCGAAGCACAAGTCTTCTCTTCCTCAGTCAATTGATTACACGGAACTCCAAGGGCCAGAGGTGTAGACTGAAACAAGAACGTCATGACAGACGTGAAAACTGCAGGCATTTGAGGCACTTCCTCATGCAACGTGCTTATGCCTTCAGCTCCTGCTCAAGCCTCCTCTTGTATATATCACTGCCATTGAATGATGGGGTGTTGCTTCACACATTATCACTCTGGGGATCACACAAGACCCAGTTCACGATGTGCTTGTGAGGCTGTGTGGAGCCTTGGTGGCCCTTGGTTAGGCATTCAGGATCTACGAAGGCCCAGTAACATGGCAAACACTGTGTCTCAAAAGGACAGTCATTATCTGAAGTGGATGATGGTGATTTCCTCCATTACCCTCAGGGTCTGCTGTATGATTTACAAATAGAGACGTGCTGAAGATTCCAAACTGCATCTCTATCTGCCACTGACAGTTCAAGCATCGGCTGGGTCATGTGACCCACGTGACAGAGTATCTTGGACAGCAGCTTGAACATGTTGCAGAATCTTTTCCTATTCTTGGCCCTACCGGGTAAGTCACCTGGTAAATAGGCCACATTTATTGTTGTTAGGTGCCAATGAGGTGCCAGGATGTCTTTCTTTAGGGACTAGTCTCTCTGACAGTAGGTCACTCTGGCCATACTTCTTCCAAGACAGATAGTTTTGTCCTTTTAACAAAATCACACCCCTAGATAAGGCCAAAGTAGCACGTCCAAATAAGGGCTATGTCTCCTCCAAACAGGTCCTCCACAAAGATCCACTAGCTCTTGTATCTCTTTTTCAGTTGTGGGAGGAATCGGCTACAAAAACGTATCCTTCATTTTGTAGGAATATGTTGACACATCGCTGGACCCTGAGAAATTTCACTGAGGTGGAAGACACCTGAGTTTGTATCACGTTTCAAGAAATCGTTTGTGTATCAGGGGCTCGAGTGGGAAGAGAATGCTGAGAAAATGATGATGGCGGCATACGTGCAAATGTGCTTGACACACTGGAGGACTGTATGGTTTGTGAAAAGAGATGTAAGAGCCCTCAATGAAAGTATTTTTTTTAAAAGAAAGAAATCTAGAATCATTGATGCTGCTCCTTTACTGGATGCAGCAAGTGTCATCAATGCGATATACGAAGGTGATGTCATGTGCAAAGGAAAGGCCATCATGGTTTCTGTGGACTAAGTGATGTTATAGCATTGGAAAGTTGACATACTTCTGAGGTAAGATGATGAAGGTATGTTGCTCACCTTGCTGGCTGAAAGCAAACATCTTTTGGTGACCTTTCAAAACTGACAATGAGACAACTGCATTGACCAGATTAATAACCACATACCATACACCAGGAAATGAATTACTTTGTTCAAGCAATGAAATCACATCTGGAACAGTAGGCGCAATTAGAGTCAAAATCTGGTTAAGTTTATGGCAATCCAGACTCATTCTTAAAAATCCATTTGTTTCTTCACACAAATCAAATCGATGGGTTCAATGTGGACGTTGTGGGAATCACCACCCATGCATCTGTCAGGTCTTTGATGGCCCGCTACTACCTCCAATCCCACCGAGAAGGCAGCATTACCTTTGCCTTACAATTTTTACAGGTAGAGACAGTTCTAAGACTTTCCACTTGTTTTTTCCGATTATAAAACCCTTACTCCACATGTCAGGGACCTAAGGTGGAGGTTCTGCTAGTCACTAAGTATGTCTATTCCAATTATGCATCATGGAGTTAAGGATATCATTACAGCATGGGTTTTTGACCCATTGTGAGTTCTGAACCCACTGAATCCCCTGTCATCCTTCTTGTTGCTTTATAAGAGGAATACATGGATTTGAATTATGGTGAAGAATATTGAAAGGACCATGGACTACTAAAAGAACAAACATCTCTGGCTTCCAAGAAGTACAGCCAGAATGCTCCTTAGGAGGAAGGAGGGGAGACTTCATCTCAGGTGCTTTGGACCTGTTGTCAGGAGAGCTCTGTCCCTGGAGCAAGACACCATGTTTGCTGAAGCAGAGTGGCACCAAAAACAGGAAGCCCTTGACAAGATAGATTGACACAGTGGCCGCAGCAATGGGCTCACACACAGAAACAATTGTGAGGTTGTCACAGCACCAGGCAGTGTTTCCTTCTGCCGCTGTGAGTTGGAAATGGCTTGATGGCACCTAACAACAACCACATCCTACGAATGTGAATGGAAAGACTCAAGATTGTTAGGAAATCACTTCTTCCTAATGGATTTAACACAATTGCAATTAGAGTGTCACAAAGCTGTTTTATTGATATTGACAAATCAATCCTAAAATTTATAAGCAAAGACCTAAAATAGCAAACACCATGTAGAAGAAAAAAAAAAACAGAATCAATGATCTGATAAGCAAGGAAGGCAATTAATTCATTGTAGAAAGAATAGTCTTCAATAATGGTGCTAAAAAAAAACTAATGAAAAATATGCAAAACGATTAATCCAGACACAGACTTTAGCTCTTTAACATAAATTAAGTGAAAATAGATTATAGGCTGTCTTATGCAGGGATGACTAGAGAAACAAATCCAGTGACACTCATCTATGTATAGAAAGGGCGTTATATCAGCAAGTAATTACATATCAAGAAGGCATCCCAGCCCAGTCCAATGCAAATCCATGTCTGATGCTAATCCATAAGTCCTTCTTCAGACTCACGTACCCACATGCTGGTGACACAGGATGGTGAGCCAGGAATCAGAAAGAGCACAGTCTGGTAGGTGCAGAGCTATGTGGATCCAAAGTCGGTGGACACATGGGAGGGCCGTAGCAGTTCTCAGGGTCAGCAGTGGAATCCCAGCAAGCAGAAAGGCAGGGTGGCAGAGAGAGAGGGTGGTTCCCAGATTCTCCTAGTTTTAAGAAGGCCACAGCCCCAAGGAGCCATCATCAGTCTGTGACCTGATTGGCAGGTTGGATTCTACCCCTACACACTCATACATCTTTAAGTTGGCATCAAATCATCTAACTACCATATAGCCTTAAATATAATGTGCCACACTCTAACAAACTTTGTGACTATCAACTAAAATTGTGCAATTTTTAAAAGATAATTTCAAGAATGAAAACAAAATAAAGACATTTCTAGGAAGTTAAATTGTGATATGTTATAGTCAAAATCCCCAAATCTTTTTCTTCTTCATCTTCTTTCAAAGAATTAAACAAGCTGACTCTAAAACTTACACAAAAAGGACAGTTAAGATACTTGTAAGATTTGACAAATTAAAAGAACAACCTAGAAATTAGACCTATGTACTCAAGAAAATTTGATATATGAAAATAACACTAATGAGCTATTCAACAAGCAATGCATAAGAAAAATAAAACAGGACCTTCACCATATCCCATCCATATCAAGTTTTCATAAAATTAAGGCTTAACAATAAAAATCAAAACTTTAGAGCTTTAAATTTAAAAGCTGGAAAGAGCCTCTTTAACTCAGCACCAGGAAAGGATTGTATAAACAAGATAGCAACAGCAATTGGATAAATTTTAAGACATTAAAATTAATTTCTGTTCATCACAAGCAAGCATAAAAATAAAAAGTTAAGTTGCAAACTTTGAAAAGATATGTGCTACCTATAGAAAAGAGTGGCCCCTATATGGTGCATATGGCTTGACTCAAATTGGTGATTTGAATTCATCAAGTCATAGTGCAGAAGAAAAATCTACTTCTATTAAGATTAAAAATTTTAAAAGCCCTATGAAGCAGTTCTCTGTAATACATGATTCAGAATTGATTTGACAGCAACTAAGAAAAGCAACACCTAACAGTGGTTCTCAACCTGTGGGTCGTGACCCCTTTGGGGGTCAAACGACTCTTTCACAGGGTTCGCCTAATTCATAACAGTAGCAAAATTACAGTTATGAAGTAGCAACGAAAATAGCTTTATGGTTTGGGGTCACCACAACATGAGGAACTGTATTAAAGGGTCACAGCATAAGGAAGGCTGAGAACCACTGACCTAACAGAATAAGTTGGTGTCTACTTGTATAGCATTCTTATAAACAAACAAGAAAAAGATAAATGACTGCTTCTTCCAAAATGCAAGCAAGATATGGGAAAACATCTTAAAGAAAGGGAAACATGATTAGTGAATTTAAAATATATAATAAAAGCCAAAAAAAACCCTCATTGCCATCAGGTTTATTCTATGTGTGTCACAGCTTACACACACACACACACACACAAACACCCTTGTGTTAGGCAGGGTTCTCTAGAGAAACAAAACCAGGACACTTATGATTTTATAGATCAGTGGTTCTCAACCTTCCTAATGCCGTGACCCTTTAATACAG
>NW_022103904.1:19608633-19610653 GCF_000313985.2 Echinops telfairi
TAGGCAGGGTTCTCTAGAGAAACAAAACCAGGACACTTATGATTTTATAGATCAGTGGTTCTCAACCTTCCTAATGCCGTGACCCTTTAATACAGTTCCTCATGTGTGGTGACCCCAAACCATAAAGTTATTTTCGTTGCTACTTCATAACTGTAATTTTGCTACTGTTATGAATCAGGCAACCCCTGTGAAAGGATCCTTTGTCCACCAAAGGGGTCACGACCCACAGGTTGAGAACTGCTGTTTAGATAGATAGATAGATAGAGCACGAAGGAATATAACAGCTACCATATATACTTGAGTATAGCCGACCTGAATATTAGCTGAGGCATTTAATTTTACCACAAAAACTGCATCAAAAATGTGCTGAAAAACTCAGCTTATACTCAAGTATATACGGTAATTAGTCCACACAACAGTACAGAATCTCAATTCAACTCACTTCCATAAAACAGTTAATATACTAGAAGTCATTCAACTCATGGGGGCTGCTGGGTCCAAGGTCAAGGAAGCAGACACCCGAGTCTTCTGTAGGGCAAATGTAGGCAGTCCAGCCACCGACAGCAAACAGCAGAGCGGGTCACCAACAGTCAGCCAGACGACAGGATCTGACAGTCACAAGCTCAAGAGATGTCTACACCAGCAGCAAGACGAAGTAGGTCTCAAAGGAACCTCAAGCTCTAGTGACAGGATCCACAGGTTGCTCACAAGTGAAGCAGAGAGCCAGCTTAGGCAGCCTCAGGCTAGTCCTATCACCAGAGAGCAAGCGAGAGTGGGGTGTGGCTTGCTGAGCCATTTCTCTCTTTGCCCTCCAATCAAACTGCGACCTTATTAATCCCACATGTTCTCATTGGCCAGGTGGGCACAATAAACCTATCCATCACAACCGTATAGCTAACATTTTACTTAGTAATTTGTAAATGAGTGCTTTTCTTCTTATTCAAAGCCAAAGTCACTACCATCAAGACAACTGCAATCGTTTGTGATCCTCTAGGACAGAGCAGAACTGCCCCTTTGGGTGCCCAGGGTGTTAAATCTTCACAGGAACAGACAGCCTCGTCTTTCTCCCACAGACTCCTGGTGGCTTCACACTGCTCACATTGTACTAGCAGCTGAATGCATAACTCACCCCGAAGGTCCGGAAAAAGGCAAGAATGTTTGCTTTCTGAATTCTTCTTTCACGAAGTCTGGAAGGCCTCAGCACTACAAAAAAAGCAAGAAAGGGAAGTAAAAGACATAAAGATGGAACTATAAAAGGGATCTTCTTTGCTATTGGCATGATTGTTGAAAATCTGAAAAAGAAAAGAAAAAACAATTTCTAGAGCAAATAAACTGAGGTCACAGTTTACAACTTCAACCTGCAAAAATCAATTTTATGTCTTTATAATAGCAATGAAAACAGAACATATGGAAACATAAATTTCAAATACAGCACCAGTAACAATGCTGAAATATGATTATAAGTGTAAATTTAATTGAAATGTAGATCACTTATATGTTTAATACATAAAATATTGATGAAAGAAATTTAAATTGAGAGACATTATGTTTTGATATACAAGTCTAATGGAATTCTTATCCAATACCAGCAAGATCATCCTGAAATATATATAAATATACAAAAGAACCAGAATAACTAGTAGTTTGGGCCATATAGTTCGGCAAAGAGATAGCAACATAGATCAATGGAAATCAAAAAAAGGCCCACTCAAATATGAAAAATAATTTTTAAGAAAAATATGACAGCATTTCAATAAAACATAAATCGTGTTTTCAAAAATATTTTGGGGGTAATAATACAATAGTTAATCGAAACTTAAAATCTTATCCAAAAATTAACTAAATATCAATCACAGATTCAAATTTAAAATATAAAGTTAAAAAACTTTTAGAAGAAGATATTTGGGAAATAGGGTTTGGTGTAGAGTTCTAAGACATAATACAAAAATCATGATTAATAATAGGAAAAAAAGATAAAGCTAACAGCCCAAAATTTAAATATTAGCTATACACAAGTCTG
>NW_022103904.1:19610753-19613336 GCF_000313985.2 Echinops telfairi
GGAAGGCCTCAGCACTACAAAAAAAGCAAGAAAGGGAAGTAAAAGACATAAAGATGGAACTATAAAAGGGATCTTCTTTGCTATTGGCATGATTGTTGAAAATCTGAAAAAGAAAAGAAAAAACAATTTCTAGAGCAAATAAACTGAGGTCACAGTTTACAACTTCAACCTGCAAAAATCAATTTTATGTCTTTATAATAGCAATGAAAACAGAACATATGGAAACATAAATTTCAAATACAGCACCAGTAACAATGCTGAAATATGATTATAAGTGTAAATTTAATTGAAATGTAGATCACTTATATGTTTAATACATAAAATATTGATGAAAGAAATTTAAATTGAGAGACATTATGTT
Source organism: Echinops telfairi (assembly GCF_000313985.2). Classification (NCBI taxonomy): domain Eukaryota; kingdom Metazoa; phylum Chordata; class Mammalia; order Afrosoricida; family Tenrecidae; genus Echinops; species Echinops telfairi. Next base: position 19,611,115 of record NW_022103904.1, read on the forward strand.
TTGATATACAAGTCTAATGGAATTCTTATCCAATACCAGCAAGATCATCCTGAAATATATATAAATATACAAAAGAACCAGAATAACTAGCAGTTTGGGCCATATAGTTCGGCAAAGAGATAGCAACATAGATCAATGGAAATCAAAAAAAGGCCCACTCAAATATGAAAAATAATTTTTAAGAAAAATATGACAGCATTTCAATAAAACATAAATAGTGTTTTCAAAAATATTTTGGGGGTAATAATACAATAGTTAATCGAAACTTAAAATCCTATCCAAAAATTAACTAAATATCAATCACAGATTCAAATGTAAAATATAAAGTTAAAAAACTTTTAGAAGAAGATATTTGGGAAATAGGGTTTGGTGTAGAGTTCTAAGACATAATACAAAAATCATGATTAATAATAGGAAAAAAAGATAAAGCTAACAGCCCAAAATTTAAATATTAGCTATACACAAGTCTGTCAAGAGGATGGCAAGACATAAGACAAATTGAGAGATAATAATTGCAAACCATGTATCTGGCAAATTATTAGTGCCTAGAATATATAAATAACACTCAAAACTTGAAGTAAACAAATGATCCAATTAGAGAAATGGGCAAAGGATAGGAAGAGATATTTTATGGAAGATGATATACAGATGGAAAGTTAGTCTACGTGAAGATGTCTAACATCTCAGCTGCTAGAGAACTGTAAACTAAGACCATATGAGATCTCACTATAAACCTACCATATAACTAAAATATAAGAGTGTGCTAATGCCAGTGCTTAACAAAATACAGAAAAAGTAAATCACTCATACATTACTAGTGAGGAGGCAGAATGGTACAGTCACTTGGAAATAATTTGGCCATTTCTTACTAAACTAAACACATAAGCAATCACATTCCTAAGAATTTAGCACACAGAATTAAAAACTGAAGTTTACATGAAAAATAAATATTATCTTTATTTGCAATATATACAAACTATAAACAGCAAAAATGTCCTTCAGTAGAGTGATGGTTCATTATACTGTTAAATATTACTGCGCCGTAGAAAGGAATAGAGTATTGCCAGACCCCCACTGTCAGTACTGTGGTGGCTTGTGGGTTGCTGTGATGCTTATATTTCAAATACCAACAGGGCCAACCAAAGTGAACAGGTTTCAGCAGAGCTTCCAGACTAAGTACAGACAATGAAGAAGAAATAGGCTATCTACATGTGAGGAATCAGTCACTTGAAAACCTCGTGGTTAGCATTGAAACATCATCAGGTTCTGAAAACCTCATAAATAAAAGTAGGACGTTGTCAGAGACAGTGGCAAAAGATGGGCCCCTCTGGTTGGAAGACACTCAAAATAAGAATGAGCACAACTGCCTTCTCATAGCAAAGTATACCACGATGACGTGGATGGAGGTACGCCATGGGAATAAAGCCTGCAGGTCCTTCAGTTGCTGATGGGGCAATACTCATGACAAGAAACAGCTGCAAGCATAAATTAATCATCAGAATTTGGACTGTATGAAGTATGAACCTAGGAAAATTGGAAATTGTCAAAAATGAAATAGAGCGCATAAAAATTGATGTTCTAGATGTTGGTTTGCTGAAATGGATTGGTATTGACCATTTGAATCAGAAAATAATGATTTACTATCACAGAAATGACAGATTCAAGAGGAACAGTGTTGCATTCATTGTCCAAAAAAAGACATTTCAAGATCTATCTTGAAGTACAAAACTGTGTGATAGTATAAAATCTATCAACATACCAGGAAATCCAGTCACAATAGCTATTCTTCAAACTTATGCACCAACCACTAAAACTAGGGATGAAGAAATTGAAGAATTCTACCAATATCTTCAATCTGAAATTGATCAAACAAGTAACCAAGATGTAGTGATAATTACTGTAATGCAAAAGTTGGAAATAAAGAGGAAGAAACAGTAGTTGGAAAATATAGTCTTGGTAATAGAAATGAAGGTGGAGATCATTCCATAGAATTTTGCAAACCCAATGATTTCTTCATAGCAAATAACTTTTTTCAACTATACAAATGGCAATTATACACATGGACTTCTCCAGATAGAATACACAGAAATCAAATCATCTATGGGGAGAGATGATGGAAAAGTTCTAAAACCAGGTCAGGGACTGACTAAGAAACAGATCACCAATTGCTCATATGTAAGTTCAAGTTGAAGCTGAAGAAAAGTGAAAAAAGTCCACAAGAG
>NW_022103904.1:19614589-19617332 GCF_000313985.2 Echinops telfairi
GCCAAAAGAAGAGGGAAAAAATGTCTTCTCAGAAGCCAGGATGGGTACTTCAAATATGTTATGTTTGATAAAGTGGCGGGGCAGCGAAACAGAGGAAGGCCCTTGGTAAGATAGATTGAAATGGTGGCTGTAACAATAGGCTCCACCTTAAGTACCATTGGGGGAAGGAGCAGGAGCTGGCAGTGTTTCATTCTGTGGTGCGCAGGGCGCTGGGTTGGCACTGGCTCACTGGCACCTGACAACAGGCCTAGCAGCTTGTCAAGATCTCAGGTATATGATGTTAAGGGGGAGGAGAAGCAACCCATAAAATGACATACCGTATGATTCTTGAAGTGAAAAAAATAGTAGAGATGGAAGAAGATCATTGGCTGCCAGGCCCTAGGGATGGCGAGATGGAAGGGAGGAGAGTGTTTATGACGATGAAGAGGTAGCACAAGGAACATCCACGCAGTAGATGGAAGAGTTAAGTCATTTGTTCTGGTGCTTACATTAATATACATGTAATGAAATAGCATAGAATTATAAACACCCACATTATAACAATGTCAATTTGCAGGCATTAATGTGGTTCTGTAGTTAGGTAAGATGGCTGAAAGGTACTATTTGTGGAGCTTCATATTAATATACAATTATTACAAAATGTAAAGTAAAACAAGCAAAAGGGAAGAAAGCCAAGAACAACAAATGCCTTTAACAAAAGCTAAACTGCTGGATCCTGCAACAACATGGATGAATCTCAGAAGGTTGATTGTGTGCAAACTGTAAACGTTCGTTTGGGGGAGGTTCGGGAACAACCGACACTGTCTAATAGTGACAGAAATCAGGGAAGTTACTTGGGGCTTGGAGAGAGTGTGGGAAAGGACATAGAGGAGAGGTATGGAGTCTGAAATTAGCTTAGCCCCATTTCTGAGGGTATTACCTGCCTTAATTAAGGTTTTTGCTTGTTTGTTTTAAATTAAGTAAGCAACTTGAACTAGCTTAGAGGGTGGAAATGGTGATAGCAGACAGTACTATCAGAACCCAAACTTTTTCAAAGAACTCAGAGACCCTCAGCGAGGAGCTAGGAGTGTAGAGTAAGAGGCAGCACTGTTTAAAAAGAAGAAAGAACCAGAAGCCTCAGGGACTTCCGGAGTTACCTTTCCCTTCTTTGAGCTCTGGTGTTTGGATAGTCTCACTCTTCTCTGTTAACAAGATTGCTTTCTGCTTCTTAGGACATATACAGGGTTGAAGAGGACCACCCAGCTCAGACCACCCAGTTGAAGAGGACCACCACGCAGTTCATTTTTGCAAGACAGATAGGCCTCTTTTTGCCTTTGCTTATTACACACCTGTGCCTCTACTGCAAAATCTCATGTCTGGGCACTGCTGCTTTCGTCAGGTGTAAACCTATATCCTCCTGACTACTGATGGTCTTAAGACCAGAAAGCCAAATCTCTGGGAGTCATCTCTGAGTGTGATAAGACAATGATTAGAGAGAAGAAGCAGGGCAGACGGTCACTGCAACACCATGTGTATGCAAATGTGCTTTGAAAATCCTAAGGCCACAAAGTGGAATGCTGTAACCTCATTAGAAAGGATGGAATCAATTTTCTTCGCTCGATGACTGTGATGCCTAAGTTATTTTTAAAGGGAAGAGAAAATGATTTCACTTTCAGGGACATCAGTGTGAAGGGTAAATTAAATAAAGTCCTGGAGCATGTCATCCATAGCCATCTTTCGTCACTGAGCTCCCAGAGATGAATTTTCTTTCCGCAGTCAGTCACAAGAGATGATTTTAAGTTGTTTTGAAAAGAAGTTGCTCTAACAACTATAAATGGCTTATATTGTAGCTCTCAACCTTTTAAAAGTTGTTGCATTTTGTAAAAATTCAATTGCACCAAACTCAGAATCTGTGGAAACAGCCTGCAGACATCTCCAATTAAACCTCCCCCAGGCATCTGCTGCAATATTTTGCCAATAAGCCATTCCAAGACGACTATAGATCTGTAGCAATTAAATGTGTATTTCAAAATTCCATGTTGAATTTGGCATTCCCTTTCCATTTCTTGTGCATGCTGTGACCACCTGTGATCTAATTTTGGCCTCCCTGTGCACACACGAATTTGGTTGTTTGCTTGAGCTGATCACACTTTTGCAAATCTATGATAATATAAATTGATACTTATGTTGTTTTGGTTTTTGTGAAATGAAGTAATTGACTCTGAGTGTCCTCCTCTCAGCTAATGTTGAAGAGACTTGTGTCTCCTGACCTGGTTCCAATCATTGGCTCCACATGACATATCCACCTATTTTCCCTAGATTGAATTATGGTGGTGCAGTGGGTTAAATGCTGGGATACTAACCTCAGGTTGGTCGTTCAAACTCACCAACCACTCTATGGAAGGAAAATGAGATTGTCTGCTCCCATAAAAATTTGCCATCTCGACATTGAGTATCCACTCGAGTACTCCCTCAATGTAAGAATACTTTGTTCTATTAAACTGGAATTCCATGATGTTCACCTTCCCTACACAATCGCTGAAGACAAAGCAGGTGCACAAGCAAATGTGGTGAAGAAAGCTGATGGTGCCTGGCCATCAAAAGATATAGCATCTTAAAGGCTTGAAGGTAAACAAGCGCCATCAAGCTGAGAAGCAACAAAGCCTACATGTAAGAAGCACACCAGCCTGTGTGATCATGAGATGTCAAAGGGATCAGATATCAGGCATCAAAGAACAAAAAATCATATCACTGTGAATGAGGG
>NW_022103904.1:19618957-19623168 GCF_000313985.2 Echinops telfairi
TGTAGCAGCTGCTGGGAAAGAGAGCACAAGAGCATAACCCCTGCCTTTACAGGGGCCCCATTGGGAGGTGTGGTCGACAATACTGGTTGACCCCATTGGCTGAACCACATTCACTTGGATTAGATGGGCCAATCTAGGTGTAAGGCCCACCTAGGTGTACCACCCCTTCCTGGCTAGAAGCTTGAACCTCTGAGCACGCATAATGGATGCCCCAAGTCCCTATGCTAGCGACCTAACAACTCTAGTAAGTGAGGGTTGAATGATTCTAATTGATACTCTCTCGGAAGTCGGGGCCCTCACACTGTTCTATATGGCCCCTGCAAGTGGGCCCTTTCCCTGCTGTGTGCTGCTGCGGCTGCTGTCCCTTTCCTGTGTAGTCAGACCACCGGTCACTTCACCGCAGATTCCTCAGGCACCCTTCACAGAGCCTGGTCAAACTGTTGGTCATATTTCCCAGATCTCTTTGTCACACACACATCCCACCTTCCTTCCTTTCTCTGCTTTCATTGCCTTGTCCAACCACTGCCATCAAATCAATGCTGACTCGTAGTAACCATGTAGGACAGAGTAGGACAACTCCTTAAAGTTTCTGAGACTAAATCTTTAAGGGACGAGATCTTTCTGATCTTTCTTCTGTGGAGCCGTTGTGAGGTTTGAACTGCTGACCTGTGGTTAGCAGCCCAAGGTGTAATCCACTATACAGTGGGTTAAGAAAACAGCTTCAAAGCCATTAGCACTGTTTCTGGTTGTCCTTGACCTTGCAAGCTGCTACCGTGTTATCATTCGCCACAGCTTCGGTTCTCCTTCTTCTCAGAGGGCAGTGGCTTCCCAGGGGTCAGTAACGGCGGCTCTTGAGCCAGGTGCAGCACTGTCTGCATACGCGTGGTTCTGAAGTCAAATTGAAAATGAAAATAAAGCTACCATCCAGATAATGGTGATTTCACTTGTTTGTAAAACTATATTTATGGCTCTTGAATAATTTTTAAATTGTTGTGAGGGACAGAACTGGCCCTTCCATCTCAAATGTTTGTCGATCCCTAGGCTAGACTAATGAACAGCATCGAACTGTGTAGTCTGACTTAAAGGTTGTCCATTTTCCAACTACACCTTACGTTACTATCATTCCCAATCCTGACCAGTAACCCCGAAAGAGCAGGCCTCTTCTTCAGAGTTGTTGCCACCGCTCCAGTGCTACGCTTTTGAAGAACTTTTTGGAACTAACTGATTTTGAGGGAGTGATCATGTAACATGCACATGTGAAATATGTTTTATGCTGACTCTGCTTGCCCTTTCTCCTGAATTTCCTTCAGAGCAGGAGAATAAAGATGAAAAATCTATGTGCAAGGGGGCTCAATCTTGGGGAAATATTGGAATATATCTTAGAGTGGTTAGAACAGAGGGGGGGGGAAGTCTTCAGGAGTAGGGAAAAGCTATTCAGCAATGAGAAGAGAGAAACACGTTCATTAATATTTTACTGCATGAACTTTCACTGCATGAACTTCCTTATTTGTATATATCGAGAATTTCCTTAAAACAAATTACTCCTGTGCATGTCACATGACCACTGACCCCAAATCAGTGAGGACTAGAGCTGAAATTGAGAAGTCTCGCGAGACCCTTCCACCTCCATAACAGCTATCTTCAGTCTGAAGGAGGGCTGGCAGCCAGGCCAGAGCCTCTTATTCAAGCAGGCAGCTGCTGTGTTGGGAGAAATCTCATGAGGCGGGCTTGGCATCCAGGTTCCTCACTACTCGAGTTCAGTTGGTGCAAGAGCGTTCTTACATGGGTGTCAGAGCTTCAATCAAGAAAGGAGTGTCCACATTTCCCCCCTGGACCTTTGTTCTGGTGGTACCATAGCTCTGGAGGTTCCTGTTGCATGGCACCTTTTCCAGTGCGTTTGCAGTTCGTCAGTCAAGTATTTGACAAGGAGCAGTGAGGATAGCTAAGTACAATCAGCTCGATTCAGAGCGTTTCAGTTAACTTCTCATTGATCTTAACTCCCCATCATGTTGCAAGAAAGTAAATGTAGATATCCCGGGTCTACAGTCAGGGCTCCTACAGCCAGTAGCCTTTCTCTTGCACCATATATTTAACTTCCTAAGTAAGTTTGTTTTCTTTTGTGGTTGTTTTTGAAACCTGCTCACCTTTTGTCTTATGTAAAAAGAGTTAACAGAGAAATAACTTGCTGTGATGGTTAGACTTGCTTATGACCTTTTGGAATGCTAAGCGTATGTGTGTTAAATTGATGCAATTGTCATAATTTTTATGAACACGTTTTTCAAATTTTTTTACAGATTTTCATATAAATTGTTCTTTTGGATCTGAAATTTTCCCCAAATACGATTGTACGTTTCTTGTAACCTTATATTCTCTTGACAACAAATGGAATTTTACCAAATTTAAATTCCAAATTTACCATAACGATTAAAGGAAATCATTACTACAAATGTAATTACCACCCCGTCATTCTCATTCTCACTCAAATCCCATTTCTCCTTTTTCTCATCCTCCCCTGGCTTCCCCCCAAAAATAAAAATAATAATAATAACTTTTTCATTTACAGAGGAAGAATATTGAAATAAAACTATTCTCTATTAAATGATGTAATTAATAGATGATACACAAAAATGAAATTTAACATCCATTCTTAATGGATATTAACTGTGTTAGTCCCGGTAGACTAGAGAAACAAATCCAGGGAGACTCATGTGTATAAGGAAGAGGTTTATATACAGGAGCAATTGAATATTGAGAGAACATCGCAGCCCAGGCCAGATGAAATTATAAATCCCATATTAGCCCATATGTCTGTCCTCTTCAGGCTCATAAAACACATGCAATGATACCAAATACATGAAGATCACAGGCCAGTGGGTTGGACGTCTTCTGGCTCCAGTGGCGTTGTAAGCATCTCTGTGCTGGCAGGGGTCTCCATGTGGCTCCTCTAGTTCCCAGGGCTGCATCAGGGTAGGTCCATGTGGCTTTTCCTCAGGGATGTCCCGCAGGAAGTGAGCCAAGAGAGAGAAGTGTCTCCCACCTCCAAGGAGGAAAAACAGGAATTCCCAGAATTCTTGGGAAAAAGTCATGCCCACACAGAGGTCTTATTGGCTATGAACCAATTGACAGACTAGACTCCACCCCTTCACTCTTAATTCTCTCAAGTCGCAAATTGACACCAGATTACCACATTAGTACCCCGGAATGTGTCCAGTCACTTAAGTGTCCAGTCACTTAAGAGTTTGATCTGCACTAGTCAATTCATGTATTGGACTCTGAAGCCAGCCTAGACTTATATAATTTCCTCTTCTCAGCAATGTTTTAAATTCTATATAATTGACTAAATTAATGGCACTATCAGTCGAACAAACTTATGTCCCAGTGAAATGATTTATAATGTCCTCTATCATAAAATGATACTGATGTCTTTAAAGTGAACCACTGTAATGGGGAAGGGTGCACACACAGATGAAGCTGAAATCAACAAGTGGGATACACTAAGAATAAAATACCTGTATGCATCAAAAGATGTGTAACAAGAGAACTCACAGACTGGGAGAGGATTTTTAGCAATGACACAATAGACAAAGGGCTCATTATTAAAATCTACTATACCCTCCTAGCCTACAAAAAGAAGAAAACAGCTAACTCCCCAAGGAATTGGTCAAAAAGACCTGAACAGAAGTTTCACTAGGGAGGAAACCCTAATGGCCAATAAACATATGAGAAAATGCTCCCAATCATAAGCCATCAGAGAATGTACCCAGAAACAACTATGAAATACCACTAACACCCTTGAGGATAACCCATATCAGAAAATGAGAGAGCAATGAATGTTGAAGGGGATGTGGTGAAATAGCAACTCCCCTCCACTGCTGGAGATCATGTAGATATGTACAGCCACTGTGGAAAGCCATCTATGCATCTCCCCGTAACCCCCTGCCCCAGGGGATAAACCACAGAAACATGAGTGAAGGGAGACAGCAGACAGTGTAAGATATGAAAATAGCAATAATTTATAGTTTATCAAGGGACCATGAGGGGAGGAAGGAGAGGAAAAGAGGAGCTGATACCAAGGACTCAAATAGAAAGTAAATGTTTAGAAAATTATGATGGCAACATATGTACAAATATGCATGATACAACTGATGTATGAGATGTTATAAAAGCTGTAAGAGCCCCCAATAAAATCATTTTTTAATCTTACAAATTAA
>NW_022103904.1:19623713-19625786 GCF_000313985.2 Echinops telfairi
GAAATTGTATCAGAGCTTAAATTGTGAATGCCTGGTTTGCAGCAGGCTATAGATGACAGTGAAAGCCCCAAATCCCTTTGCAGGATCCCCGCATAAATTAAGCCTCTGGTGAATTCATAGTGACCATAGCTCAGGGATGTGAATAGCCTTGCTACTGAACAGAGAGTATTGTAAAGTCAATTGTGGCAGATGTAACTAGGTTAAATGTAATATCTTTTCATTTCATCTTCCTTTTAACCCATTCTAAAGTTGTTTCTGTTTCTAATACTTTCTGGTTTCTTTTTGACTGAGGTTTTTCTTTTTTTTATCATTTTATTAGGGGCTCATACAACTCTTATCACAGTCCATGCATACATCAATTGTGGAAAGCACATTTGTACCTTCATTCCTTCATCATTCTCAAAACATTTGCTCTCCACCTAAGTGATTGAGGTTTTTCTAATCATTGTTATTGTTTTTTTGTTTTGTGTGTTTGTTCCTGTCTGTGTTTTTTATGATTTTCTGTATATGAAACCCAGGGTAGGTAGATCAATAGAGACAGTAACTGGATTGATAATTGCTAGGGACATGGCAGGAGAGAATGGAGGGAAATGGGGAGTTAAAAACAATGCGTACGAGAAGAAAATGTTCTGAAATTGATTATGATAATGATTTCATAAATCCTTTTAACATAATCAAATGATTGCATAGTATAATATGTGACATATAAGCAAATAAAATTAATTTTAAAGCAAAGGAAGGAAGACAGCAGAATCTAATTCTCTTTGGCCCTTCACCTTCGGCTGGAGCTGCAGAATGAGCATGCATCTGGTTCCTCATCTCCTATTGCGTTTCCTGCTGATTCTAAAAGTTGTCAATGGATTATCAAAGGTGGATTCATTCAACCAACTTCAGACTCATGTTCCTCTCTGTCCGCCAACCTGTGACCCCATCACCTCTGCTTCATCATCCTGCTTACTGAGAAAACCTGGCTTTAACGTACTGGACTTCTCCTTCTACTACTGTTTAAGCCATTTCTCACTATAAATCTCTTTCTTTATACAAACACATACAAACATCACTGGGTTTGCTTCTGTTAAGAACCCAGCCTAGCACATCATCACTAATGAATTTTGGGTTTTTATGAGTCATTCTAATCAATGCATGTGAAATGAAAAATTACATATATTTAAAAAGAGAAATAATTTTTGCAAATGCTACAAATATTGACTTATAAAATGTTGTTATGCATTTATTTTCCTCTTCTTTTTCTAGTTTCTAAGTGAAGGCTTAGATTATTGATCTGAGATCTTTGTTCTGTTCTTACATAAGTATTTAATGACATAATGTTGCCTCCAATTCCTGGATTAGCTGCCTTCTGCACATTTTGATGTTATAGTTCCAATATTATGTCAGTTTAAAGTATTCACTTACTCCCCTGCCACGTTTACTTGAAGTAGATTTTAAGGCAGTGAGTTTAAGTGAGTTGCCTTATGAATGATTTAGAATTGTGTTTTCTAAATGAAAAGTATTTGGAGATTTAATTTCCTTTCTGGTTTTGATTTCTACTGCAGTTTGTTTATAATTAGAGGAAACATTTTGTGTGGTTTCAATTCTGTTAAATTTGTACATGGTAAATATTTCATGTTCACTTGAAAATATGGTGTATTCTAACATACCAGCATGAGGCAGGAAACAAATAGAGAGGTTTGTGGGCCGGCCCCAATCCCAACTACATGGACCACCCTCCCCCGCCCCCAGAAGAATGTGCTTCAGAGGACAGCACTGAAGCTCAGGGAGGAGGCCACGTCTGATAAGAGCACACAGGAGAAAAGGAAGAGGGAAGGAGAGAGAGTGGAACACATCCTGGCCCACCAAGCCCTGAGGATGATATTCCTGCTCAGAGAAGCCAATGCACAGAGAGGACCATAGGGCCGGCATGAGACATGACATCCCTCACTGACCCATAGCGCTTCAAGGGACAATACTGGATGCACATTGTGGAAATTGTGCCCGATCTAACCCCATTACACTGGGGGTGAAAAACTAAGGGCATGCACCAGAGCAGCAAGGGGAGCAAAGCAAAGAAATCCC
>NW_022103904.1:19631218-19632204 GCF_000313985.2 Echinops telfairi
GTAGCCTGCTCTGTTACCAAAATCTTCCATTAGTTCTGGCAACATTTCATTGAGTGGTGTTTTCTAAATATTGGACTCTGTCATCTGCAAATAAAGAGAGACTTGCTTCTTCTTTGTCCATTTGGATGTCTTTAACGTCTTTACGATCTTTTATGAATCTGGCTAAGACTGCCAGGACTATATTAAACAAAAGTAGTAATATTGGACAGTCCTGTCTGGAGAGGGAGTGTTTTCTATTTCTCTTCATTAAGTGAGATGCCACCTGTTGGTTTTGCCTATATGGCCTTTAATATGTTGAGAAATTTACTTTTCATTTTTATTTTACTGTTTTTATCAAAAATGTATGTTGAATTTCATAGAATGCCTTTTCTACTGTGATAGATATAATCATATGATTCTTTGCTTTGTTTACATGGTGCATTACATTGATAGTTTCTCCAATGTTGAAACATCCTTATATAATTGGCATGCATCTCATTTGATTCTATTTTTTAAATGTTTTGTTAAATTATATTGGCTAGAATTTTGTTGAATGTGTTGGCATCTATATTCATAAAAGATACTGGTCTATAATTTTCAATTCTGGTTATATCTTTGCCTGGCTTCGGTATTAGGGTAATACTTGCTTCATAAAATGAATTTGACAGTATATTATCCTTTTCTATACTCTGAAATCATTTATGTAGGATTGATGTTAACTCTTCTCTAAATGATTGGTAGAATCCTACAGTAGAACTATCTGCTCCAAGACTTTTTTATGTTCAGAGTTTTTTAATGACTAGACTTATTGCTTGATAGGTAATGTGTTTTTTAAATTTTTTCATTTAGTCTAGGTTTGAAAATTTGATGGAATACAATTTTTCATAATATTGTGTAATTATCTGTTTTATTTCTGTTGTGATGTCACCCGTTACATTTATTATTTGTAATATTTGCTTTCTCTCTTTCTTTTCCTTTGTTATGTTTGCCAGTGGTTTATGAATTTT
>NW_022103904.1:19634928-19636044 GCF_000313985.2 Echinops telfairi
GACTGTGATAAGAGTTGTACGAGCCCCCAATAAAATGATTTATTTTAAATTAGTCATTCAGGAAAGGTAGTGTCTGTTCATTATAATACCAAGCATTTCTTGGGACATAAAATGATGCAGGGGACAGTGTTGCAAATGCTTCTCTGAGCATGCCCACAATAGTATGAAAACAGATGCAATTAGTGCTTGGACTCAAGGATCACTTCTCTTCCCCTTTAGGCCTAAGGGCCCATGAAAGGGCTTGTTTGTGCACGTGAGAGCAAACTGGAGATGGGACTGAAGGAAGTGTCACTTCCGGCTACCAGTCTTCCCCTGGGGAACTCTATGCCCAGTCATGTCCACCATGCTGCGGGGCCCACTGTCTTCTTGTGAGCCCAGAGGTGCCAACTGCTATTTCCTTCCCCAAACCTCTGGGGTTAGTTCACAGATTAGAATAAACATTTCTCTTTTTTCCCAATAGTTTTATTGGCACATAATTCACATATCATACAGTTCAATAGTTCAATAACATCAAGAAGAGTTGTACAGTCATCACCACAATCAGTTTTAGAACATTTTCTTCATTCTTGTACTCATCATTATTAGCTACCCACTTCCCCCTCAACCTCCCCTGCCATACTCCCAAGGAACATTAATTCATTAATCATAAGAAAACATCAAAACCAAACAACAAAAACTAATAAGAATTAAAAATTAAAACAGATGAAGACCTCAATCAAAAAGAGAGCAGAAAATATTAAAAACTAGAATAAATGGATCATAAGGGAGATCAAATGATGGGGTGCTAAATTCTAACCTAACTGCATCTGCAACAATCCACTTTCCAATCCATTCTGCATGTTAGCAAGGCTTAGAATAAACACTTTTGAGAATACCTTGATTAGATGAAACCCCTGTGTGCATGTACCTCAGATGCTGGCCTTAGAAAACAAAACATTCAACTAAAAATAGTCCTCTCTTGGGACTAAATAGGAAAGTTTCTGCAGATAGGTTTTCTGGGAATGTAGTAAAATCACCCACTGGTGATTTTGATAAAAAATGTCCTGGGTGCCTCCTGCAAGCTGGTACAGTGTATTGTGGGTGAGAGTGAGGGGCCACAGGGTGGGTAGGACTCTA
>NW_022103904.1:19639292-19644770 GCF_000313985.2 Echinops telfairi
AAAAAAAAAAGAAAGATAAGAATTCACTAGTGAACCACTAATGTTGTGAGGTCATAAATGGCGGGAGTATTGTAAGATGCTAAGTTTGTGGTAAGTTGTGGTACTGCCTAGATAATTAACACACATACCATACAAGTGACCCCAGCACCTGTTGTCACCCAATCATGGCCATGCCCTTGGAAATGTATGCTACATGGGACATCCTCAGGTTCCTTCTTGTCTCAGTTCTGCCTTACAAACCTCCCCCTCTGCCTATTGTAGTTCACAATAAAATAGTGGTGAGTCTTGCCCACGTTGTGGCATTCACATTGAGCTACTAACTACAAGGTTGGCAGTTCAAATGCATCAGCTGCATCATGGGAGAAAGATGAGGTTGCCTGCTCCCGTAAAGTCTCAGAAATCCCAAGGAGCAGTTCTACTCTCTCCTATAAGATGACTATAAGTCAAAATCACCTGGATGGCAGTGAGTTTTGAAATAAGAGGGAGGGGCCCTGGAGGTGCTACTGAGTAAGCATTGCACTGCTTGCTGAAAAGTCAGTGGTTCATAACCCTCTGCCACTCTCCTTGAGGAAGATCGAGGCTATCTGCTCTTGTAAAGATTACGGCCTCAGAAACCCCATATCAAGTCACTATTAGTCAAAACTGACTTGATGGCAGTGGATTAATTGATGGGGAAGGATAGGGCAAACGGTTCATGAGTTCTGTGGTGAACCAACAGGCTGGAGGCTCAAGTCCACCCAGAGGCATGTAGACAAAAGGCTTGGCAATCTACTTCTGAAAAATCAGTCGTTGGAAATCCAGTGTAGCATGGTGTATTCCGACACTCATGGAGTCACCATGAGGGAAGGTTGATTCTACAACAGCTGCTTCTGGTAATGATGGTGGTGGGGTGCCGTAAAAGGTGGAGAATAAACAATAGAGACACATCTGAAAACCAGTCCTTTGCCTGGAAAGGTCTTTCAATCCTCTTCAATTGGAATCCTAGACTGTCTTAGTCTGGAAGCTCTGTTATAGCCACAGGATGACAAATGAACAGATGATAGCATCCGCTATCATGAAGGAAATAGATTTGCCAAGATATGACAAGGTTTATTTTATGTGAAAATATGTGAACTTCAATTCCATCTTTAACTATTTAGACCTTGGGTGTGAGGGCCTCCAAGGACTGCAATATTAGAAAGAGGCACATTACTGAGGCCATGTACACAGGACCTCTTCCTCTGAAATCAACTTGCCTCCATGACCCTGTTGGTGGCCAGGGTCATAAAATGATCATGATCTTTGACCAGATACTAACACTTCTGGAGATGCATCCCTAGTAAGTCACCAAAATGTTACCTAGATCAGCAAAATGCTAGGGTCAGTCTCAATGCTCCATCTGGAGGCAGGGTACAGATAGTACCTCAGTATGTCATTCATTCATTCATTTAAATGTTCCTTCATTCCTTCTCTATGTGAGCCTCAGATGAGGATTATCTCTGTAGACCTTAGAGGTTCCAGTGTCTGGACACAGCATCTCCCCAAGGGTGAGAAAGGCTTGACAGATTGACCATGCATGAGGACAAGGGCTGGAGAGAAATGCATGTAGTTTTTGGTTTTCTAAAAATATTTTCTTTAATATTGATAATATGTACTCATATTTCCAGCTAAAAAACAAGAGGGAGGAATTGGGTGAACAGCAACATAATCATAAGAGTAACAGTATATGAGCTTTAATTCTACCACTTAAACATATAGACCTGGGTTAGTCATACTAAATGCCTGCAATGCCAGGGACCTAGTCAGTATTATCTGTTTTTCTTTTCTTTTCTTTGTTTATCTATTTAACCCCTTAGAGGTGAGTCTTATTACTGTTTCTTCAGCTAGCAACAAAAGCCTGGTGAGTTCAGGACAGGTAAGCTGCCTGCCTAGCAGCAACTTCACTTCCAACAAACCAAAGTCATGGGTCCCACTAGCTATGTTGAAGCAGATTCTGCTCTGCTCATGCTGGAAGGAGAAAGGTTCGCCTTGCACAGAGGCCTGTCCCCTTACTTGCTTTTCCCTAATCATGGAAGAAAAGACTGGGCAGTGTCCTATGAGGCAATATGCAGCCGTGCCTAACTTGAGAATGTGATCATCAAACTACTTCCTGCTGAGTTGGGGCAACAAAGAGAGGATGTTTGAGAACCCTCAGTTAAGATACACAGGGAACAATGACCTGAATGAACACTAAACCTGGGAGGCTGGGGAACCACCTGACTACTCAACTAGTCTCACTGGCTGGGTGTTAGAAACTCCAAAGGCCAAAGTCAAGGGGTCTTCCACCTTCAGAGTAAGGTTTCAAAGTACTGGAATAAGGTGAATACTGGGGTATTGCAACACTGGGTGCTGGGTCTTTCTCTCTATCTTCTGGGGGCGCCCTCCTTTTTGGTGTAGTGTTTTTTGTGTTGGGCCACTAACTTCAAGGTAAGTAATTCACAACTACCATCCACTCCTCGGGAGAAAGATTCACAGTCACAGAAACCTACAAGGGCAGTTCTGCCCAGTCATATAGGGTTGCAATGAGTCACAATCAACTCAAGAGCAGTGAGCTTGTGGTTTTTGTTTTAAGGGATCAGAAGTAAACTCTAGCTAATGTATGTGAGGAGAACAGGAAAGGGTTGGGTTCACTTGGTGCAAATTAATCTCCTCGACACAATAAATTTTACAAACACAATTCTGTCTAGTTTTTTTATACCTATAAATAGAATAAACATTACTATGTGTGCTTACAATATGCTTTTGTGCAGATGAACATTAAAAAAGAGTAAGGAATGTTAATTTGTAATTTCTACATTGGGGACTGCCCAGCCGCCCACCCTGATTACAAGTGCTATTTTAACAACTGGTTTGTCTAACTCAGTAAAAACTTACGTATCAATTCTGCTGAATCTATGTGAACTGTGGATCCCACCACTGACTACATTCCCCAGAATTTCTTGTACTTGAAGTCATTTAGTGGGAATTGAGCATATCTAGACTCAAGTTTCAAGAATATTGCCTGGGGAGGCCCTTAAAAAGCTGGGGAATTCATGTGCAGATAAGAGAAGCCAATTTCTTTGATACTGGATGCAGCTTCATTCTTCCTAGGAGCCTCTAATAAAATTTTCCACCGCTGCCTCTATGTCTAACCAGAGCAAATCTTTCTCTCAGTGAAAACAAGAACCTACTTCTGGTAGCAAGTGCTTCATGGTCAAGAGACCTGTTAATCAGTTAAGTGATTCACCTGAGGATGAATGACTCCTTTGTCCTTAGCAGCAGGAGACTTGGCGTCACCACCCTGAGAAGGAGACAATTCCTTAAGCGGGTTGGAGTAAGAAATTGTGAAAAGGAGATCACTAGATGACAACACCACCAGGGCTCCTCAGCCATCATACTAGACATGAGTTAATTCAATGTTTGACCAAATATAGCAGGCTAATTTTTAAACTGATAATTTCTTTTCTTTTTTTTAAAGAGCATTTTATTGGAGGCTCTTACAGCTCTTATAACAATCCATACATCAATTGTATCAAACATATTTGTACATATGTTGCCATCATCATTTTCTAAACATTTACTTTCTATTTGCGCCCTTGGTATAAGCTCCTCTTTTTTCCCTCCCCCACCCCCAACACTCATGACCCTTGAAAATCATAAATTATTATTATTTTTATATCTTACAATGACTGCTGTCTTCCTTCAACCACGTCTCTGTTGTTTTCTTCCGGGGGGGGGGTCCCCCGTAATGAGCTGATCATTGTGATTGGCTCATCTTTTCTCCCCTTCTTCCCCCTACCCTCCTGGTATCACTACTTCCGTTTCTGTTCCTGAGGAATTTACCTGACCTGGATTCCGTGTGTTGGCAGCTCTTATCTGTACCAGTGTGCATGCTCTGGTCTAGCCCAAACTGGAAGGCAGGACTGGGGTCATGATAGTGTGGGGGGAGGAAGCCTCAAAGAACCAAAGGAATATTGTGGATTTCATTGGTGCTATTCTGTGCCCTGAGTGACTCATCCCTTCCTTGTGACCCTTCTGTTAGAGGATATCCTATTGTCTACAGATGGGTTGGGGGGGGGTCTCTGCTCTGACCCTCCTCATTCTCAACAGTATGGTTTTTTTGTTTGTTTTTGGTCTTCTGATGCCTGTTACCTGATGCCATTGACACCTCATGATCACACAGGCTGGTTTGCTTCTTCTATGTGGGCTTGTTGCTTCTCTGCTAGAAAACCACTTGTTTAACTTCAAGTCTTAAAAACTCCAGGTGCTATATCTTTTGATAGCCAGGCACCATTAAGCTGATAATTTCATATGGACGCAAATAATATTACAAATATCCAAATGTCTCTTGGCAGAAAAATAGTTTCCACACCCCTTCTTTATAGGAATAAGAAAATGAGGCAATGTATTGATATTGTTAGAAGTCAGTACTTCTTGTAGAAGAAAGAAGTTACAAATATGGAATGAGGAAAGGTAAGAACTGGAAGGGAACACCTGTAGATTTATGTGCTTTCTAAATATTAGAAACCATGTATGAATATATATGTATGTATATATACAAAATATTATAAAATATATGCAAAATGTGTATGTATGTGGGAAAAATATTAAATGATGCAGGAAGCAACAAAAGGCTATCACAAGTTGTTATACCAAAAAGAACAAGTTGACATTCAACCATTCCAAGAGATAGCATATGATCAAGAACCAATGGTACTGAAGGAAGAAGCTCAAGGTCCCCTGAAAGTATTAGCCAAAAATAAAGCTCCAGGAATTGATGGAATACCAACTGACATGTTTCAACAAGCTGATGAAGCACTGGACATACTCATCTATGCCAGGCAATTTGAAAGACGGCTACTTGACCAAGTGTCTGGAAGACATCCATATTTGTACCATTCTATATGTGATAGGTAGGCTCATTGTGCCAACCTGGCCAATAGGAACATGTGGGTGGAGATTAATCAGGTTGCAGCTTGATTGGAGGTCAACGAAATAGATGGCTCTGTAAGGCCCGCCCCCACTCCAGGTGATCAGACCAGCATGCATCTGCTTTAGCTAATTCTCTGTCTCAATCTTCATGCTACACTACCTGTAGGCCAATAAGACCCGTGGATTGTGTTACTAGAGCTTGAGGCTCCTTTGAGACCTGCTTCACCATGCTGCTGTTGTGTACCTTGCTTGAGCTTGAAGCTGGTGGATCTTGTCACCATGCTTGAATTTGAGATCCCATCTGGGCCTGCTTCGATAAGCTGCCGAGCTACTGACTGTTGCTGACTCACTCTGCTGTCTGCTGCCTATGAGCACACCCTGCTTGCCTTGCGCAGGGAGGACTCTGCTGTCTGCTTCCTTGACCATGGACATGGCAGCCCACATGAGTTGAAGGACTTCTAGTATATTAACTGTCCCACAAAAGTGAGTTGAACTGAACCCTCTGTACTGCTGTGTAGACTAATTACCTGTTATATTCCTTCTTGCTGT
>NW_022103904.1:19644984-19650660 GCF_000313985.2 Echinops telfairi
AAGTATCCTGGTTTTGTTTCTCTAGAGAACCCTACCTAACACACCATAGAAAGGTGACTCAACAAAATGCTCAAATTATAGAAAAATATCATTAATCACTTGCGAGTAAAATTTTGCTAAAGATCATCCAACAACAATTGCAGCATTACATAGACAAGGAGTTGCCAGAGATTCAGGCAGGATTCAGATAAGGACGTGGAACAAGGGATATCATTGCTGATGTCAGATGGATCTTGGTTGAAAGAGAATACCAGAAGGATGTTTTATTGACTGTGCAACGGCAAGCAATTGTGTGGATCATAACAAACTATGGATAGCCTTGAAAGGAATGGGAATTCCAGAGCATTACATTGTGCTCTTTCTGAACCTGAACATAGATCAAGAGGCAGCTGTGCGAACAGAACAAGGAAATACTGCCTACTTTAAAATCAAGAAAGGTGTGTTTCATAATTTGTATCCTCTCACCATAGTTATTCAATCTGTATGCTGAGCAAATAATCAGAGAAGCTGCATTCTATGAAGAAGAATGGGGAGTTAGGATTATAGGAAGGCTTATTAACAACCTGCAATGTGCAGATGACTCAACCTTGCTTGGTGAAAGTGAAGAGGACTTGAAGCACTTAGCCGGTGAAGATCAAGGACTACAGTCTTCAGTAAGGACTACAACTCAATGTAAGCAAGAACAAAATCCTCACAACTGGGCATCGTGATACATGGAAAAAAGATTGAGCTTGTCAAGGATTTTGTGTTTCTTGGAGCTACAATTAATATCAAGGAAGCAGCACTCAGAAGATCAAATGACATATTGCATTGGGTAAATAAGGCCTCTTTGAAATGTTCAAAAGCAAGGATATTACTCTGAGGACTAAGGTGTTTTCAATTGCCTCATAATTTGCGAATGTTGGACATTGAATAAGGAAGATTTTTTAAAATTATGTGTTTGAAATGGTGCTAGCAAAGAATATTGAAAATACCACAGTCTGCCAAAAGAACGAACAAAACTGTCTCCTGAGAAGCAAGGAGAGCGTGGCTTCCTCTCCCATACTTTGGACACGTTGTCAGGAAAGACGGGTCCCTGGAGAAGGCCTTGATGCTCGGGAAGGTAGAGGGGCAGCGAGAAACAGGAAAGCCCTCTAGACGGATTGACACAGTGGCTGCAGCAATGGGCTCAAGCACAAGAACAGCTGTGCTGGTGACGCAGGACTCAGTAGCATTTCAGTCTGTTGTACGTAGGGTCACTGTGAATCGGAACCAACTCAGTGGCAGCTAACAGCAACAATATATGTGTGTGTGTTGTTGGTGCATAGGTATGTATATATGAGCACGTACAGAAAAGGGCCTGACCAGCTACTTCTGAAATCAACTATTAAAGACCCTAAAGAATAGAGTTCTACTTTTTACACATGTGTCAGTTTGGGTAGACTAGAGAGACAAATTCATAGACACCCATATGTATGCAAGAAAGAGGTTTATATACAAGAACAACTGAATTTTGAGACAACATCCAAGCCCAGTCCAAATCAAGTCCATAAGTCCAATATTAGCCCATATGTCCGGTACCAATCTGTAAAGTCTTCTTCAGACTCACGAAATACATGCAATGATGCCAAATGTAGGAGGATCACAGGCCAGTGGGTAGGAAGTCTTCTGGATCCAATGGCATTGTAAGCATTTCAGCACTGGCAGGGGTCTCCATGTGGCTTATCGGGCTCCAGAGGTCTGGTTGCATCAGGTAATTTCATGTGGCTTCTCCAGCTCCCAGGACAGAGCGCCATGTGTCTTGTCAGTAGAGCTTCTCTCAGGGAATGAGCCTTGAGTCTTGTCAGTAGTCTCATCAGGAGAGTGTCCAAGGCAGTGCACAACAAAAGAGCGATGTCTCTCAACTCCAAGAACGAAATACAGGAGTTCCTGGAATTCTCAGGAGAAGAATTCTGAAGGCCATGTCCACCCAGAAACCTCATTGGTTATATCTTGATTGACAGTTCAGACTCCAGTCCTTCACTCATACTCCTCTCAAATTGGCACCAGGTTATGTAGCTATCACAACACACATGGCGTTGCCATGAGTCAGAATGGATTTAACTACAACTGTTGGGTTTTTGTTTGTTTGTGTTATTTATAAAGTTGTGTGTTTGTGTGTACCAAACAATGCACATTATCAAGAGAGAGGACCAAACTAAAGACACCCCAATATCATGGTCTCTATTACCCTTGCTACAAAACATTAAGCAATGTGGAGAAATTGCTAGTTCCAGGCCATGACAGGGTAGATACAAGGCTGAGCACCTTGTACTATGATAAGAAAGAAGATACTCAAATGAGAAACAAATAGAGAATGCCACAAAGGCACTGGGCCTGCTCTCCCACTGGTCAAATTTGAGACAATTTACCATGTTTTTTCAGCACATTCTTAATGCAGTTTTGTGGTAAAATTAGGTGCCTTGGCTGATAATCAGGTCGACTTACACTCAAATATATACAGTAAGTACAAAAATAAACAAGTAGAGTAAGGAATGATATTCCATGGTGAAAGAAGTTCATGAGTCTATACCAATAAGAGCTAAATAAACAAATGAAACAAAGGTTCCTGCTTGCAGTAGAAATCTGAGTACTGACTGGTAAACAAAGAGGGGGCACTGGAATTGGAAAATCATCATTTTGCAGTCATCATTGTGAACACATTCAAGAATCTCCTACACAACTTAACTTACATCCTATTGTAGCCCAAACTGCATTGCCTACATCTTGTCATGAGGAAATATCAGAGAAACTCCAGAGGAGGAACATGAGGAAGATGAAAAGAGCGTTCAATATCAATGCCACAGAGGTCAGAGAAAGCCCAGGGAATTATTTAGGCTATAGGAGACTAGGCAAGACTTGGACCCAGGCAGGACATACAATGGTTGGGGAAAACTCCCCAAAGACATCAGTTGGGGCAGTTGATAAAAATTTAATATGAACCCTAACATAATGCCATTGTGTTTATTTCAACTCTTAGTAACCTAATACAGGGTTTCTGAGGCTGTAAATATTTATGAGAACAGAGAGCCTCCTTTTTTTCATAGTATGCACAGCATGCTAAATTAACTGAAGTTGAAGATGCGTATTTGAAACTCTACTGTAAACCAGAGCTCTCCTTTTTATCTTAGTTGTTTAGTTAGTTAGTTATTATCGATATTGACTTGTAGTTTTTGTAGAACATGCACTGATGACTTTGATGTGTTTAAATTTCTTTGATAACTCACTGCCATCAGTCTCCCTTGGATGGTGCACCTGATCTATGCCGTGGTATTTTCAATTGACTCACATATATATGAAAGCTGGGAAATGAACACAGAAGACCAAAGAAAAATGTATGCCGTTTAATTATGATATTGACAAAGAATACTGGCTATACCATGGGCTACCAGAAGAAGGAGCAAATACGTGTTTGCATAACTGGAGTGCTCCTTAGAAGCAAAGATGGTGAGCCTTTGTCTCACGTACTTACCACATGTTATTAGAAGGAACTAGTCCTTGAAGAAGGATTTCGTGCTTGGTACAGGAAGACACTCGATGTAATGGATGGGTAAAGTGATTGCAAACATAACCATTGTGAGAATGGAACAGGACAGGGCAGGGTTTGCTGCTATAGGTTTGCTGTGAGTTGGAATCAACACGACAGCACTTAACAAAAACAATGTCCTTCTGTCAAAGCAGATTGCACACCAGGACTCAGCTTGCTTCATTATTTATTATGTTCACCACTGTGCATAATAAACCACTACAGCTTGTCACTGGCAATAGGGCTCAAAACATTCAGTGGTCCATGTATGTAGATCATGTACCACAGTGGCAAGTGCATTGTGAATTCAATTTGATCACAGTAGTGACAGATGTCGCATGCTCAGTGGGAGTTCCCCATATCCAAGAGATTTTTAAAAGTAGATATGAATCTTTAATGGGGTCATTAATGCTTCATGAGCTTGGAAATATTGCTTTCAGGTAGAGCTTTAGTCTGTTTCCAGTGCCCATTAAAATTCATGAGTAAATACTATTGGAGAGTTTTTTGTTCTGATAATTTTTTTAGTTTGTAGTTCATCCATTAGTAACTAGTAAAACAGCTGGATTATATGTGTTGTGGAGAAAAAGAACTGCATAAATCATAATACATAATATTTTTCCACCACTGTTTTTACATTTGGGAATTTGT
The DNA here is from genome assembly GCF_000313985.2 of Echinops telfairi. Taxonomy (NCBI): domain Eukaryota; kingdom Metazoa; phylum Chordata; class Mammalia; order Afrosoricida; family Tenrecidae; genus Echinops; species Echinops telfairi. Next base: position 19,649,177 of record NW_022103904.1, read on the forward strand.
TAATTATGAAGTTGGTAAAACTTGAACAAACATCACTCAGGAAGCACAAATATAAGTAATAAAGAATTCTTTACCTGTAGGTGGGTTGAGGTTGAAGATTTTAGAAACTATTAAATCCCTATTTTGACAGCTGAGTAGTATCATAGAGGCTGCCACTAGCATCTTCACAGCTTTATATCATCTTTAAAAGACTGCATACATTCTCATTCTGCCTAAATTGTGCTTGTCAGAATAGAAATATCAAATATTTTTCATGCCTAATACAAGGACATTTATACACCACTACATGTGTTCATTGAGCATTTACTCTGTCAGACAGTGTTTGGCCTTGGGGATTCATTTGGGTCAGATACACTCCAGCCCTGCGAAAGCTATATCCTACCAGAAACTGGAAGGATCAACTAACCAGGAAAAACACCATAGATACGGTATAGTAGCATAGAGTGTGTGCAAGTAGAGCAGTAAAAAGATGTGAGGAAGGGTAAAAGCAAGGGAAATTTCTAGAAAACATGCTGGCTACACTATAATTTAATGATGAATGATGATAAAATCCGCAGGCACAGAAAGTAGGATGTCCATTGTGGGTAGAGGGAACAGTGTTTTCAAACTAGCTTTCATTAAAAAACTGTATTGTGACAGAGTGTACACATAACAAAAAATTTGCCACTTTAAGCCTTTTGAATGTATAACCAATTATATTAATTGCATTCACTGTGTTGTACAATGACTGTCACTACGCATTGCCCAAAACTTTTCTTCACCTCAATAAAAACTCAGTGTCCTTTCAGCCATAAATTACAGTTTCTCTTCTCTGGTAACCATTAATAAACCTTTGTTTCTTTCTTTGCCTCCTTTGCGGTTGTTAGGTGCCATTGAGCCAACTGTGTGCCATAGTGACCCCGTGCACAATAGAGCAACCCCCCGCGAGGTCCTGCACCAGCCTCACAATGGTTCTTATACTTGAACCCATTGTCACGGCCACAGAAGCAATCCATCTCCCCAAGGGCCTTCCTCTCCGTTGCTGTCCCTCTCCCAAGAATGATGGCCTCCTTAAGGTCACTCCAGACAACAGGTCTGGAAATAGGTAATGTCGAAAATATGTAAGGTAAAGCCTTGCCATCCTTGCCTCCAAGGAGTACTCTGGCCATACTGTTTGCAAGACAGATCGGTTTTGCTTTTTAGCAGTCCATGGTACTTTAAATATTATTCTCCAGCACCATAATTCTTTTTTTTTTTAATCATTTTATACGGGGCTCATACAACTTTTATCACAATCCATGCATACTTCCATTGTGTCAAGCACAGTTGTACATTTGTTGCCATAATCATTCTCAAAACATTTGCTTTCTACTTGAACCCTTGTTATCAGCTCCTCATTTTTCCTCCTCCTTCCCCCACCCACGCTCCCTCACGAATCTTTGATAACATCTTTTTTTTTTCATGTCTTACTCTGATGTCTCCCTTCACCCACTTTTCGGTTGTCC
>NW_022103904.1:19654502-19656965 GCF_000313985.2 Echinops telfairi
AACGGATAGATGGAGTGTGGCTTTAGCAAACAGATTTTTTTTTCCAGAAATTTATTTTGTTACAGTTTAGAAGACTTGAAGTTGAATTCATAGCATCAGCTACAGGAGAATGATATCTCTCTGTCATCTCTGGGGGAACATCTTTGTCATTAATCTTCCCCTGGATCTAGGATGTTCTCTGGGTAAGAATCCCATGTCCAAATAAAACACTCCACCCCAGGCTCTTCTTTCTTGGGGATAGAATGTCCCTGGGCTCTCTGCCTATTTGATTAACCCTTTCTATCTTAAAGGACTCGCTCACTGTCAGAGTGGTGTAGTGCTTACTTGTTGGATTGCTAACCGCAAGGTCAGTGGTTTGAAGCCACCAGCCCCTCTGTGAGAGAAAGCCAAGTTAAAGTAGCAGAAACCCATAAGGGCAGTTCTTACCTGTCCTCCAGGGCCAGTGGGAGTCACAGTAGACTTGATGGCAGTGAGTTTTGTTTGTTTATCTCAAAAGCGATTGGCTCAAGATACAACTTAATCCTAGATTACACGTGGGCTCATGAACAATACTGCTTGTGATCCCACCTTATTAACATCGTCCCTCACTGCTCTCCAGACAGTGCTGACTCATAGCAACCCTCTGAGGGTTTCCTAGACTGTACTGTTTATGGGAATAGAAAGTGCAATATTTGTCCCACAGAAGCTACTATTGGTTTTGAACTGCGGACCCTGCAAATAGCAGACCAAAGCTTAACCACTGCACCACCAGGGCTCCATTATTAACATCATAGATGTTAGGATTTATAACACATGGTACAGAAGTTTCCAAACTTATTTGGCTCACTGTCCCCTTTTCAGAACAAAAATTACTCAGCATCCCCACCTTCAGTAGTTAAAAACTTGCATTATAGCCCATAATCCAGGATAAAGCGTAGGTATAGGTTTTTGCAGCCCCTTGGATCATTCCAGTGCGCCCCCAAGGGGGGTTAGTATCTCCCTCTTTGGGAAACAGTGACACAGAATAATTACATCAAGTCACAAAACTAAGAATAATTACATAATATTGAGAATCAGTGTCTAGCCAAATTAATACATATTTTAAGTAGACCCAATTCAATCCATAACACTGACCAATTAATTCTATAAATCTTCGGCTCAAATTCTCTTTTGAACAAATATTAACATATTATTTATTCTTTAATTATTTGATCAGTGAAACACAATCTTGAATCAGGTTCATTTAAGGAAACAGATTTAATGAGGTGGTTTTTTTTTGAAGGGTATTTTTTTTAATCATTTTGTTGGGGCTCATACAACTCATTGCAATTCATACGTCTATACATTGTGTCAAGCACATTTGTACATTTAGTGCCATCATTGTTCTCAAAACATTCACTGCCTACTTGATCCCTTGGTATCAGCGCTTCATTTTTCCCCTCCCTCCCTGCTCCCCCCTCTCTGAGATTTTTTTAATATAAAATAAAATATATCATTTTTCCATGTACATTTTTTGACTCCATCATCCCCTCCTCCATTCCATGCCTAATGCATGGTAACATTAACCTTCTTTTATCACAATGGATGTATTTATTGTAAATATTTTATATAAATGGTATTATACAATATTGTTCTGTTATATCTGGCTTAATCTACTTAACGTATTTTCAAGTTCATCCACAAACCTTTTGAACCTCATTTCTTTTTATATTTGAAGACTATTGCATTATACAGATGTGTCACATTTGGTTTCTGTTCTTTGTCTGGATGCTCCACTGAAACCATTCTTTTGAGTGGTTCTGCTGCATTTGAAATACCAGTGAAAAGCTTCCAGCATCACAGCAATACATAAGCCACCACAGCATGGCACACTGACAGACAAGTGGAAATACATAATACCAGATAACATCGATCCTTCTACTTGGTAGATATCCTAAAGAAATATTTTTGGAAACACATGAATAGTCTCTGGTTCTTTAATATGTCTTCCCCTTACTAATATGGTATTAGTTTCACCTCATTAATCTTCTGAGACCTGTGTATGTTCATTTGTATAATTAAGATCATTCGATGTATGAAACCCAAGATAGATAAACCTTTCAGAAATAGTAATGGAAGTAATGACTCCCTGAGGGTCTGGAAAGAGGGGTGGGAAAGGGGGAATCAATAGCAATGATGACTATATAACCCCACTCAAGGGGAATAATAACAGGTGAAAAGATACATTGGATGGTGTAAGATACAGCAAAGTAATAATAATATAAAAATAAGGGTTCAGGGTGGGGGAAGATGGAGGAGGGAGGGGATAAAGGGAGTTGATCAAAGAGTTCAAGAAGAAAGAAACTGTTTTGAAAATGATGATGGCGAGAGGTCTGTGGGCCGACCCCAATCCCAGCTATGTGGACCACCTCCCCAAAGACTGCACTACAGAGGACAACACTGGAGAGACAGCTTGGGGAGAGGGGCAGGTCTGCTCAGAACACA
>NW_022103904.1:19659689-19663076 GCF_000313985.2 Echinops telfairi
ACATGGGAGGGGGGAGGTAGGGGAAAGGGAGGGGAGAGCCAACAAACCCAAGGACAAGGGCACAACAAATTATATCAAATTGATAGTGAGGAGAGTGGAGAATGCCTGGTGGGGTTTGATCAAGTTCAATGTAGCCGAAAGGAATTACTGAAAGCCAAGTGAAGAATAAACATGATAGTGGGACAAGAGGTCATTTAGCAGAGAAACAACAAAGCCCACATGGAAGAAGCACACCAGCCTGTGTGATCACAGGTGTTGACAGGATCAGGTATCAGGCATAAGAAGACCCAAAACAAACAATCATATTGATGTGACCGAAGGGGGACAAAGCCCATCTGCAGACAATTGGACATGCCCTCCCGGAAGGGTCACAAGAAAGGGATGAGCCAGCCAGAGTGCAGTATAGCACTGATGAATCATACGATATTCCTCTAGCTCTTTAATGCTTCCTCACCCCCACTATCATGACCCCAGTTCTACCTTACAAATCTGGCTAGACCAGAGCATGTACACTGGTATAGTTAAGAGCTCTCGACACACAGAATCCAGGACAGATAAACTCCTCAGGAACAATAATGGGAGTAGAGATACCATGAGGGTAGGGGGAAGGTGGGCAGAGAAAGGGGGAACAGATCACAATGATCTACATATAACCGCCCCCCCCACCCAGGTAACAAACAACAGAAACGTGGGTGAAGGAAAACAGGAGCTGGTGTAAGATATGAAAATGAGAGTACTTTATAATTTCTCAAGGGTTCACAAGAGTATGAGGGTGAGGGAAAGAAGAAAAAAGAGGTGGTGATACCAAGGGCTCAAGTAGAAAGAAAATGTTTTTGAAAAGGATGATGGCAACAAATATACAAATGTGCCTGACACAATGGATGAATGTAAGAATTGTTATAAGAGATGTAAGAGCCCCCAATAAAATCATTTTTAAATAATAATAATGGTGGCAGCAACTATACAATTATGCTTGATCTAATTGAACTGTCGGATTGTTATAATATCTGTGAGAGCCCCCAATAAAATGAATTTTTTTAAATAAATTGATTTTTACCAGACACCCATGGCACAAATAAATATATGCACACCCATACTTATCACAGCATTATTCACACTGGGAAAAAGATGGAAATAGCCTAAATGTCCATCAGTGAAAGGATGGGTAAATAAACTTTACTACACACACAAAATGAAATGCGGTGCAACATTAAAAAATAAGCGTAAATCTGTGAGACACTTCATGATATGCATTAGCAGTCCAAAGCAGGACATACTGCTAAGTGAAATTAGTCAATCACAGAAGAACAAACATTGTGTGAGACCAGCATTACAAATAGTCAAAAAGAGATTTTCACACTAAAAGCGCGCACTTTCATTGCACCTGCTTTGATGTGCTCAGGGGTTCTGGTCTCCTGAACAGAAGAATTGACTCAGAGACCAAAAGCGGCAAGAGGAAAGCGAAGTTTATGTAGAAAGGAAAGAAAAACACCCAACACAGTAGGTGGGGACGCTGGGTTTTATGGACTATGGAATGTGGGGTCCTTGGCCTGGCCATGTGTCCAGCTGATGAACAGATCAATCAGGAGCCTGGTCACATTCTGTCCATGCTTGGCATGTTCCATGGACAAGAATGGGGGCGCTATCAAGCAAAAGGGTCTCCTGTTTGCTTACTTGGGAATTTAAAATTAAATTAGGGGTCTAATGCCTTCTGACTTAAGACAAAATTACCCTAGGCTGTCGAAATCACCCCTCCAGACATCCTGCAGCTCTCAGTGCGTCCTGTGTGTTTACGAGCCGCCCCCCCTCCCCTCCACCCCAGCCTGCCTGCCTGCATGTTTTCTGTCTCTAATCTCCCACTTTGATAGTTACCGGGGATGGAAGAAAAAGAACATATATAAAGAAGTATTTGGCATCAGGATAGGAAGAAAACTTATTAACAAACTGATATGCAGGGAGGAGCCCTGGTGGTGTAGTGGTTACACTTTGGTCTGGGATCAGACTGGTTGGCAGTTTGAAACCACCAGCAACTCCTCAGGAGAGAGCTTGGGCTTTCTACTCCTGTAAACAATTACAGTCTTGGAAGCCCACAGCGTGTCGCTATTGGTCAGCATTGACTCAGGCAGTGAGCTTGTGAGCTTGGTGCTATCCAAAGGACACATCCTGGCTTGCTAAATGTGAGGAGGGCATTTGGAACTTGCTGATACGGAACAAGGATTGTAGCAGTCAGCATGGATTACAACTCAATGTAAAAACCAAAATCCTCACAACTGGACCACTAGGTCTTGATAAATGGAGAAAAGGTCGAAGTTGTCAAGGATTTTGTCTTCCTCGAATCCACAATCGATGCTGATGGAAGCAGCTGTCAGCTGTCCAGAGATCAAAGGACTCATTGCAGTGGGCGAATCTGCTGCACTGGACCTCTTTAAAGTGTTGGAAAGCAAGGATGTTACTTTGAGGACTGAGTTGTGCCTGACTCAAGCCATGGTATTGGCTTGAGTTGCCTCCTATAAATGTGAAAGTTGGACACTGAATAAGGAAGACCAAAGAAGAATCGGTGAGCTTGAATTGTGATGCTGCAGAAGAACATTGACAGTACCATGGACTGCCAAAAGGACAAACAAATCTGTCTTGGAAAAAATGTGGCCAGAGTATTTCCTAGAGGCAAGGATGGCAAAACTTCGTCTTACATATTCTGGGCATTTTGTCATGAGAGATCAAACCCTGGAGAAGAGAATCAGGCTTGGTACAATAGAGGGCAGCAAAAAGGAGATGTTTGATTTCTGGACGTCACAGAGAAAGCATCGTAAGGTTTTCCCCACACCCACCCCTGGCCATCATGTCTCAATCAGAGTCTCCTAAAGGGATCAAACAGCTGTGGAAATTCTTCATCTGAGGGTTTAGCTTTGAACCAACAGTCTGTAGAGCCATGTTGAACAATGGGGGATCCTCACGGACTGTGTGGTGATGAGAGTTCCAAACACCAAGCACCCCAGACACTTTGAGTTTGTCACATACTCAACTGTGGAGGGTGTGGAAGCAGCCTTGAATGCAAAGCTACTCAAGGTGGATGGAAGAGGGCTGTCTCTTGAGAAGACTCTCAAAGACCAGGTTCCCATATAATTTGAGAAAGATCTTCGTCAGTGACATCAAAGGAGACAGAGAAGACACTGAAGAGTATTGTGTTAGTCTGGGTGGTCTAGAGAAACAAATTCATGGATACTCAAATGTGTGTGATAAAGAGCTTTATATAACCAGTAATTGTATATTAAGAAAACATCAACAAACCCAGGGACAAGGGAACAATAAGCGATCGAAAATCAATGGTAAGGAGAGTGTAGAAGGCCTGGTAGGGCTTGATCAAGTGCAATGCAACCTAGAAGAATT
>NW_022103904.1:19665022-19673659 GCF_000313985.2 Echinops telfairi
CTGCTTTATAATTTAACTGTTCATTTCTTGTATTATATATCTATCTGTATATAAGTTAACAGTTCATTTCTTGTGTTATATATCTTATCTTTATAAATAAATATATGAAATTATCAGCAATCTGGTTTTATCTCTCTAGAGAACCCTGTCTAACACATCTTATGTAACTGCCACAGCAACATCTATGAGATTGTTTTGAGCGATAAGGGAAAATTGAAATAATTAAAACCATGATTGATTGAGGCAGTGACAAGATATGGGGTTTTGCTTTTGTGAATTTGAGGACTGTGACTATAGACGAGATTTCTATTCAGAAATCCCACACTGTGAATGGCCACAACTGTGAGGTAAGGAAAGTCCTGTCAAAGCAGGAGAGGGCCAGTGCCTCTTCCAGCCAGAGAGGTGGAATTGGTTCTGGAAACTTCGGTGGTGGCCGCAGAGGAGGTTTTGGTGGGAATGACAACTTTGAGGATGAAATTTCAGTGGACGTGGTGGGTTTGGTGGCAGCAGTAGGGATAGTTATAATGGATTTGGTGATGATGGAAGCAAGTTTGGAAGTAGTAGAAGTTGCAATGATTTTGGCAATTACAACAATCTATTTTTCAACTCTAGACCAATGACGAGAGGAAACTGTGGAGGCAGAAGCTCTGGTCCTTATGATGGTGGAGGTCAATACTTTGCCAGACTGCAAGACCAAGGTGACTATGGTAGTGTAACCAGTAGCAGGAGCCATGGCAGAGGCAGAAGATTTCATGACTACCAAGAAACAAAGCTTAGCAGAAGAGGAGAGACAGAGAGGTGACAGGGAAGCCACAGGTTACAACAAATTTGTGAACTCAGTCAAGCATAATGGTAGCTGTGCCTAACTGCTACAAGAAGACATGTTTTAGACAACAGTCGTGTGAACAGGCAAAAGAATTTGAGGACTGTATTTGTGACTAATTGTATAACAGGTTATTTTAGCTTCTGTTCTATGAAAAGTATAAAGCATTCAACAAAATGTTTTAATGTAGATTTTTTGTTTTTTGCACCCATGCTACTGACAGTGTCTGACCATGATGCTGAATAACTATCTTTTTTTTTTTTGAGAGGGGAGAAAAGCCCTCAACAAGATGGATTGACACAGTGGCTTCGACAATGAACTCAAGCACAGGAACAATTGTGAGGACGGGGCAGTGTTTCCTTCTGTTGTGTGGTACATAGGGTCATTATGGGTTGGAACTGACTCAATGGCATCTAACAACAACAACAAGGGAAAGCAAGCATGGGGGCATCAGAGGATAGAGAGGTGTTGTTCTTTTCATTGGAAGGGAGTTTCCTCAGTGGTGTGGCCTGCTTCCAATATGTATATGGCAGTTCTAGCAAAGCTCTCTTGTCTTTTGCTCATCTGTATCCTTTATGTGGCTCATCGTAATCTGATCTCTGGTTCTTGAGACCTGAGCCAGTGGCCTGCCGTACTGCCAGATGATGCTGGGATTTATTAGCTAACACATCATCATCTTACCTGTCAATCTTAGATTTGTCATCCTCCCCAGCCCATGTGCCAGTAGCAGCTTGCCTTCTGACCTGCCAATCTTGGGACCATCAATCCCTGTGGTTACATGAGTCAAAAGACACCTCCAGCCTGACACCTGGCCCATAGACTTAGGACTGACCTCCTTTTGCAACCATGTTATAGATCTCTCTCTTCCCTGGAGATCTGTCTACAGACTTATGTCAATAACAGGTTTTCACATGGCCAGAAACACAATTTCAGGGCTGCTAGGGGTGGGAGGGAAAGGGGGAGTGATGATGCCATAGGCTAGAGAGTAGACACGTTTTGTTGTTGTTTTCATTGGAAAGGCTTTTCTGGGCAAAGTGGCCAGCTTCCAATATATTTGGACATCATTCTTACAAAGTCCTTTTTGCTTTTTGCTCAATCTTTATCCTGCATCTGACTCAACATAATCTTATCAATGGACAGGTAGATGATGAGAGAGAGAGGTCAAACTCCAAAAACTCATACTGCCCTCTAGTTGATTCCTACTCAAAGCAGCTCTACAGGACAGGGTAAGGGTAGACCTGCTCCTGTGGGTTTCTGAGTCTGTAACTCCTCACTGGATCAGAAAGCTCCATCTTTCTCTTGATAGGGCTGAGTGCAGCTGCCCTATAGAATTTCGGAGATGAAATCTTTATGAAAGCAGACAGCCTTCTTTTTCTTGTGTGGAGAGGCTGGTGGTTTCAAACCACCGACCTTTCAGGTAGTCGCCCAATGCTTAACACGCTGTAACACGAGAAATCCTTTCATATTTGTATTTGGGTGGCGGCTTAGGGGTTACAAGTTAGGCTGCTTATCTTTGTAGCTAGTTCAACACCACCCCCCCCCCAAACCTCTCCATGAGAGAAAGATGAGGCTGTCTACTTCCATAAAGATTTATAGTGTCAGAATCCCACAGGGACTGAAGGTCTCAAACTGGTGGTTAGCATCCCTATCCATAATCCACAATGCCACCAGGGCTCCTGAGATGATAGATAGATGAGAGAGAGAGAGAGAGAGAGAGAGAGAGAGAGAGAGAGAGAGGGGATAGGTGAGAGAAATGAATTTCAAACAGTTCACTGAGAAATTCCATTAACTTTTGATTCTATTTAACCACAACCTTTTTGAAGGGGGGGTGTGTGCGTGTGTGTGTGTGTGTATGTGTGTGTGTGTGTACAGCTATCCTGATTTTGCTTTACTGGAGAAACTAGCCTTAAATGAGTGTTGCAGTAATGTTGAATTTCAAATGTCTGGCATCACAAAAAGAAAATGAAACAAAAATAAATAAATAAATCCTAACATGATACCTGCCAAGGTCTCGCCTAGCTTAACTGTCCAGTCTAACTGGATACTGTAAGAACCCACAGGGCTCCATGCATTTGAGGAAAGCTCACAGGAACGCTGGCGGCACATCTTATGATGTGTGGGGCCGCTCACCACGAAGTTAGCGATTTGAACCCACCAGCTGCTTTGTAGGAGAAATATGAGACTTTCTGCTCCGGTAAAGACAGACAGCTTCAGAAACCCGCAGGAGCAGTTCTGCCCCGTCCCATAGGTCACTACCCGTCCAGAATTGACTCGATGGATGTGAGCTGTTCGGTTACACAGAAGGTTCATCCACGAAATGAAAAGTCCAAGGGCTAATTGGGAAATCCTAGTGCACAAGTGTTCATTAATGCTTCTCTCAACTGAGTCGTTTGGCCATCCTCCGATAGCTGAAAGGGGCCAGGCGCCACCCTCTTAAGATGATGAAAAGAGGTTGAGCCAGTAAATAACAATCCAGTTATTTACTGAACAATCTACGTTCTGCAGTAACATCAGAATTAAAAGAATCCTCTTGTCTCTTTCATGTAGGAACAGGGTACGCTAAGAGTGTTGCTTTTCTTTTGGGTGCACAGTGATCCCCTTGGTGGAGAGTATGTGTCCCATATTTAACGGAAGGTTAAGCTAACTATAATTTTTCTCTGGAAGCTTTGTGACCTCCTCTGGCCAAATGTTGAAATGACAGGATACCGTCAGTAAAACAACCCTGTTGAAAGGGGAAACAAAGTACTAGTAAATCGTTGGTGTCTTGTAATAAAATAGACCCCTGAGCATACTACAAAGGCTGAAAATCAGCTTGTAAGGTCTGAGGGGAAAGTATGTGGGGCACAACATAAAGCTTTGAGATCTTGGGGTCTGTGATAGACAGATTTTGTATCAAGTTGGATGGGCTAGGATTCGCAGTAGTTTGGCAATTGGGGCTTCCTCCGTGATGTGACTCACCAGAACGTGAGCAAGTGCATGATGAGAAGTGCTATGAGCACACAAGCAACTGCGGGGAGATTGAGGTGGTGTTCAAGCCTGTCCTCAGGCCAGGACCCTGATGATGTTTCAGGGCTGTGGGTTACTTCATCTATATAAGTAGGTACTGGGGAGAACGATTGCACGTCTTTCTGGTCTGGAGCCGACAGACCTCTAGTTCATTAGTTTGTTTGTTTGCTTGTTTGTTTTAATCGTTCTATTAACATACTGTATACTTCATTTATCATAAAATTCAATAGTTCAATCACATCAAGAAGAGTTGTGCAATCTTCACCACAATCAGTTTTAGAACATTTTCTTGATTCTCATACTCATCATTGCTAGCTCTCCATTTCCCCCAGCCTCCCCTGTCATATCCCCAAGGGATCATCAATCCAGTTACAGTCTCAATAGAATCACCTATCCTGGATTTCATATACAGAAAAACACTTTTAAGAAAAGAATAACAAAGTGAAACAAGTAAAAACCTCAATATAAAAGAAAGCATAAAATATTAAAATTAAATTAAAATATTAAAAACTGGAATAAATTTTAAATGGATCATAAGGCAGATCAAATGATAAGGTGCTAAGTTTTAACCTAACTATCTGCAATAATCCACTTTCCAATCCATTCTTCATAACAGCGAGACTATTCACATCCCTGGTCCATGGTCAGAGGGGATTCACCAGAAGCCACATGTATTTCTCCTTCATTTTTTGTTCTCTGGACTTCAGCCAACAGCCCACCATATCACCCTCTGACCAGGGAGTCATCTGACCTGACAACTTTGGATTCACTCACTTTTGCAACTACCAGTCTTGGTCTTCCTGTTTCTTCTCCCTGCTTCACTTTCCTGCTAGGTACATGAGTCAGCAAAGACTTTAGCTAAATATCTGACCTACAGACTTGAAATCAGACTGGACCTACTCATGCCTACAACTCTGTGAGCCACTTTTAAAATCTAAATTTAAAAATAGTGATATATATACACATATATATCACTGTTTTTACAGCTCTAGAGAACCCAGCCTAACATATGGTCCATGTGAATTGTTGGTACCAGATCCAAGTAAAAACTAGTAAGGTTTGACTGGGTAATTGGAAATGCCAAAATAAAGAATTGCAAAGTTTGGTCACTTTAAATGAGTTGCTTCAAGAAATTCATTAGAAATGAACAAATGAAGCTAGTGTCTATGGGAAATCTAGGAATTACCATCCAGTTAATGGCATGTGAATCCTGTATAAATCTCCAAACTCAATTATCGGGTTTCTTAACAGGAGAAACTGGAAAGTTGCAGGAACTGGTGCAAGGAAATAATTTTGAACATTTAGGAAAAGTATAGAGGTGTGGATCTGAATTTTAATGGATTCAGCTGGTAGGGCCTGAACAGTAATTGTAGACATTGTGGCCCATAGATTTTTCAGATAGGGAATAAAGATATTCCATAAAATTGGATACAGTAAAGGGATGACTTAGACTCTTCATCTGGAGGATACTCTACCTTATTGTCTACCCATTGATAAATCACAGGTAAACTTCATACGTACATTTGTCCAATTTCTGAAATTTTTATTTGAAAAAGCCCATTTATATTAAAAGAATTCTTCATAACATTTGTAAAATTATATACCTTCAGGGGGATCTAAGCTAAGTATTCATTATCATCAAGTCATTTCTGATTCATGGCGACCCTATAAATATGGAGTAGAACTGCCCCCCTGCGTCTCTGAGACTCTAACTCTTTATGGGAGTAGAAAGCCTTGTCTTTCCCCCACAAATCAGCTGGTGGTTTTGAATTGCTGACCTTGTGTTTGGCAGTCCAGTGTGTAACCACTGTACCACCACGACTCAAACTAAGTGCATGTGAATGTATAGCTTTAATAGGACCTAAAGAGATTGAAGCAGATTGAGATTTGGTTAAGATTTGCTCTTAGACACCAAAGAACAAAAACCATCATTGTGTGACCACCTTCCACACATAAACACTGAAGACGAATGTGTGCATAAGTAAGTGTGGTGAAGAAGGCTGATGGTGCCCAGCTATCGAGACCTATAGCGTCTGGGGACTTAAAGGCTTGAAAGCAAACAAGCGGCCATCTAGCCCAGAAGCAACAAAGCCCACATGGAAGCAGCACACCAACATGTGTGATCATAAAGGGCCAAAGGGACCAGGCTTTAAACACCAGAGGTGGGGAGGGGGAATCATATCCTCATCAGTGAGGGTGGCACGTGATGGAGACCCAATGCCCATCTCTAGACAATTGGACATACCTTCCAGAGGGGTAGTGGGGAGATGAGTCACTTAGGGGACAGTATAGCAATAATGAAACCCACAACCTTCCTCTGGTTCTTAAATGCTTCCTCCCCCCAACTACCAGGACCCCAATATTGCCTTGCAGACCTGGTTAGACCAGATGATGCACAGCGGGACAGATGGGAATCAGAAATGCAGGGAATCTAGGACAGATGAACCTCTCAGGACCAGGGGTGACAGTGGCGATACCAGGAGGGAAAGGGGGTGAAGAAAGGGGGAATGGATCACAGGGAGCTACATATAACCTACTCTCTGGGGGACGGGCAGCAGAAGGGTGGGTGAAGGGAGACGCCGGACAGTGTAATATAAGATACAATAATAATTTATAAATTATTAAGGGTGCATGGGGGAGAGGGGAGGAGGAAGGGAATGGGGAGGGGGGAAAAAAGGAAAATGAGCTGATTCCGGGAACCCAAGAGGCAAGCGAATTTTGGGAATAATGAGGGCAACAAATGTATAGATGTGTTTTATACAATTGATCTATGTATTGTGATGAATTGTATGAGCCCCAATAAATTGATTAAAAAAAAAAAAAGATTTGCTCTTGATTAGTAAATTCCACTGTTTTGAGCTTTAATTTAAAAAAACCTAGGGCATATAAAGGAATATTACTCAACTATGAAGAGAAATGAAGTCTTAATAGAGGTCATAACATTCATAAACCCTTAAAATATTATGATGAGTAAAACCAAACAAGTCATATACAGACCAAAATTTATTACTGGTCAGCAGGAGTAAGGAGCTGTGGAAGAGAAAGGAAGATGTGATGCTTAGGGGCCACTGGCTTCTGTTAAAAGTTAAGGAAGTGCAAGATATGACAAAATACCAATTTATAAACTATCAAGGGCTCATGAGGGAGGGGGGAGCGGGGAAGGAGGGGAAAAATGAGGACCTAATGTCGGGGGTTTAAGTGAAGAGAAGATGTTTTGAGAATGATGTATAAATGTGTTTTACACAATTGATGTGTGTATGGCTTGCGATAACACTTGTATGAGCCCCTAATAAAATGTTTTATAAAAAAAAAAGTTAAGGAAGTATTTGGAAATAGGGTGATGTTTGAACAACATGATTAATGTCACTAAACTTTACATATGAAGAATGCAAACATAAATAATGTTTTGTTGCATATATGTTTAACACACAGAAAGATAAAAGAGGGAATGTCACCTCTGGACTTAACAGAAATAAAAATTTTATGAAGGAATACTATGAAAAATGAATTCACAGACTTCCAGAAGAGTCATGGCACTTCCGTCTGTCTTGAAAGAAGTACAGTCAGAATGCTCCTTAGAAGTGAGGATGGCAAGACTTCATCTCATGACGTACTTTGGAGAGACCAGTCCCTGGAAGAGGACATCATGCTTGGTAAAGCAAAAGGGAAGGGAAAAAGAGGACGACTCTCAGTGGGATGGGTTGACAAGGGCGGCAACAATGAACTCAAACCTAACAATGATGGTGAGGATGGTGCATGACCTGGCAGCATTATGGTCTGTTGTTCACGGGGTCGCTATGAGTCAGAACCGATGTGACAGCACCTAACAGCAGCAACTCTGAGCAACTTTATTCCAGCTGTATAAGGGATTTCTTCCTGGAGGTGCCTGAAATATGAAATGGCTTTTTTGAGGTCTCGGTTTGACCTTTTGGGGTTGCTTAATTCTGTTTTCACCCTAGCAACCACATCATCTGCACAGATTCACCATGTAGCTAAGGAAACAGTTTTCCTCTGTGATAGGTAAGTATGTAGAAACAGTTTTTCTAAGAGGACCCTCAACTAAGCTTTCCACACAAATGTTTGAAAACTGATTGTGGTAGCAGTTATATATTGAAATTTGGACAGATACATGTATTTAAAAAATATTATCCACCACATAAATGAAAGAAAAGAAACAAACGAGCAACCAAAAAAAAAACCTTGCTCCTAAGCCTACAAAGAAAAGAAAGAAAAGTCCGGCTTGAGTAGGTAGCCTCTAAGGAAAGAATATCCAGTAATTATAAGGTAGCTGTCCTGTGACTCCAGTGACATGTCCTTGCAACTATCACACGAAGAAAGACATATACCATGCCTTATGAAACTTTGTTTCAGGAAGTTCCATTTTTCATCTTAGTTATTATACTTTTCACCTCTAGAATTTCTATTCACTTTTTAAAAAAAAGATACTCTCTCTGTTGATAGTCCCTATCTGAAGAGATAGTGGTCTCATACTCTCTTGCAATATTTACTCTTTTAATTCTTTGAACATATTTAGAGAAGTTGATTTAAGGATTTTATCTTCCCATCCTCCATTTGCCAAATAGACTTGCTACATCCTAGCTTAAGCCTCTGGTGAATTCCCTAGGGATGCAAAAAAGTCTTGCTGTCGTGAAGAATGCTTTGGCGCAAGAATACTTTGTTCTATTAAACTGGCATTCCATAATGCTCGCCTTCCTGACACAATTGCTGAAGACAAAGCGGGTGCATAAGCAAATGTGGCGAAGAAAGCTGATGGTGCCCGGCTATCAAAAGATATAGCATCTGGGGTC
>NW_022103904.1:19674622-19685092 GCF_000313985.2 Echinops telfairi
AAATGTGTTTTACACAATTGATGCATGTATAAATTGTGATCAGAGTTGTACGAGCCCCTAATAAAATGATTAAAAAAATAAATTAAAAATATTTTTAAACAAAAGAATGCTTTGGAAAGTGGCTTTCCAGAGATGCAGTTAGGTAGAATTTTAACTCCTTTATTATTTGATCTCACAATTTGCTCTGGTTTTTCATATTTTCTGCTTTTCCATTGAGGTTTTGTATTTTTTTCTTTTGTTGTCATTTTTAAATCTTTTTCTGTATATCAAATCCAGATTAGTTAAGTCTATAGAGACAGTAACTGGATGTGGTAGTTAGATAATCTGGTGTCAATTTGGGACTTGAGAGGATTAAGAGTCAAGGTGTGGAGTCTAGTTTGTCAATCCAGTCATAGCCAATGAGGCCTCTAGGTGGGCATGACCTCTCCTGAGGATTCTGGGAAATCCCATTTTTTCCTACTTGGAGGCAGGACACTCTTGCTCTCTGCTCACTCCCTAGGAGACATTGCAGCTGACAAGACACATGGAACTATGCTAGTGCCCTGAGCTGGAGAAGCCACATGGACCTACCCTGATGCAACCAGACCTCTAAAGCCGGAGAAGCCACATAGGAGACCCATGCCAGCTCTGAGATGCTTACAACACCACTGGATCCAAAGACTTTCACCCACTGGCCTGTGATCATCCTGCATTTGATGTCATTACATGTGTTTCGTGAGTCTGAAGTGGTATCGGACATATGGGCTAATAGTGGATGTATGGGCTTGGACTGGACTGGGTTGGGATGCTTTCTTAATGTACAATTGCCCTTTATATAAAACTCTCTCTTATACACATATGAGTTTCTATGTATTTGTTTCTACTCAGACTTACACACTGGATTACTGGGCCCCTGGGGGTAAGACAAGGGCAATTGGGAGGATATGAGGAGCTAAGAACGATGAGTACAAGAATCAAGAAGATGTTCCAAAACTGATTGTAGTAATAATTGTACAACTCTTCTTAACATGATGAACTATTGAATTGCATTATATGTTCATTATATGCCAATTAAAGTGTTAAAAAGTTAATCCTATCGGTCAGTTCTACTTGGTTATACAGGGTACTATGAGTTGGCATCGACTTTGTGGTCATAGATTTTGTTTTGAATGTACTTTACAATGTGGAGAAATAACTGAGACATCATGAAACAACCTGGGGGGAAAGTGTTCAGTTAGATACGTGATCCTGAGCTTATGCTTACATTGGTGCTATATGTACCCAATGTTGAGTGCTTTTCCCAATGGCATGCTTCCCTCCCCGATTTATCTATTGATGGAAACTTAGTCACCTTCTTCAGGACACACATGCCCTCTACTCTACCACCTGGGTTTCCTGTAAGGTTCACTAATCACTCTTGTAGGGGTGGCCATTAATTTGGGGTAGCCATAGAGTAATATTATATGGCAGGAGCTGATTGGGAACTATAATATCCTAGGTGTTGTTGTTGTTGTTGTGTGGGAAACTAACACTGAGGGAAATGTGACCAGGACTATATTCCCTAACTTATACCAGGGAATCTGGAAAGCTAATATTCCATGGTAGGAAAGACACCACTTTGGTAAATTAGAGATGAAGTCCAAGTACATTATCCTGCTTTAAATGTCATTCCCACAGAGTCTCCCCTAACAGCTATGCTGCCTTAAAGTGAGTACATGGTTAATTCTGTCTCCCTGTAGAAGCAGACCTTCTTTGACTATCTCCTCCAGCGGAGGCACCCATCCTGCTTCATTGTCTTCCCCCAATGCAAGTATTAGGTTTCCTCACCTGTGAGCTCAGGGACTTTACTGTGATTACCACCCACCTTGTGATGTAGTAACACCTGAATATGCATGACTAATGGCTATCTATAAAAGCCCCCAAACAGTTAAGGCCCTCCCTCCCTGAGTTAGTTTATTGTGCCAACCTGGCCGATAAACACATGTGGGGTTAATTGAAGGACAGAGGGCTAAATGGCTCGGTGAGCCTCACCTTTCGAGTTCTTGGGTCTCTTGCTTTGTGGTCGCACCAGGGTGCGGCTGTCTTAGCAGTCCCTTGTTCCAGCTTGCAAGGCTGATTTCCTGCAAGACATCCCCAAGGAGAAGCCACATGGACCTACCCCGATGCAGCCCTGAGTGCTGAAGCAGCCGTGTGGAGACCCTTACCAGCGCTGAGATGTTTACACATTCACTGACTCGGCTTTCCTCCTGCAGTCGGCGTCATTGCGTCTGTTTTGTGAGATGGAGGAGGACTTTGTGGACTGGTGTTGGACATATGGGTTAATGGGTTAATGCTGGACTTGTGGCTTGGGCAGCACTGGGTTGGGATATTTTCTTGATGCTCACTTAACCTTTACATAAAACTCTCTTATACATGAGTTGATGTGGTGTTGGACATATGGGTTAATGGGTTTATGCAGGACTTGTGGGCTTGGGCAGCACTGGGTTGGGATATTTTCTTGATGCTCACTTAACCTTTACATAAAACTCTCTCTTATACATGAGTTCATGTGGATTTGTTTCTCCAAAGTACCCAGACTAATACACTCCCCTCTCCTCTTTCCTCCTCCCACTTGTGCGGACCTGGCGGCTGAGATCATGGCCGTCCAGGAGGTGAGCATACTACCATGAAATGTGTCAGACTCCTTTATCCTCTCTCCTATCTCTCTTATTCTCCATGACTTTACTATGATCTTTATATATTATCACCTTACAATTGCACCTACAGACCTTTTATATTGCCAGGGGCTGGCTACCCTGACACTGTTGTGTGTTTTTGTTTTTAATTGAGAATGGATTTTTAAACCATATAAAGTGGCACCTACCAAAATTAAATTTTACTTCTTCTCTCCCTGGTTTGTTTGTTTTTTGCCATTACTGTTTGTTAAAGCTGTTAATGTTTGCCTGTTTGGTGATTTTTTAAAAATGAATTCTATAGAGTTAATATTCTTTTTTTTTTTCATAAAGGCCAGTAATGCCTTTATTCAGTTATTTTGTTGTTGTTATGGTTAGGTGCAATCGAGTCGGCTCTGACCCATAGTGACCCAATGCACAACAGAACAAAATACTACATGATCCTGCATCATCCTCACGATTATTTCTTTGCCTGAGCCTATCGATGAAGCCATGTGTCAATCCATCTCATTGAGGGCCTTCCTCTTTTTCACCGCCCATTCACTTAACCAAACATGATGTCCTTCTCCAGGGACTGACTCTCCTGACAACACGTCCAAAGTATGTAAGATAAGTCTTGCCATCCTTGCTTCTAAGGAGCACTCTGGCCTTACTTCTTACAAGACCGATCAGTTCATCCTGTTAGCAATTCATGGTACTTTCAATATTCTTCACCAGTACCACAATTCAAAGGCATTGATTCTTCTATGGTCTTCCTCATTCAATGTCCAACTTTCACATGCACATGACGCAATGGAGAATACCATGGCTGGGGTCTGGCATACCTTAATTCTCAAAGTAACATCCTTGTTCTTCAATACTCTAAAGAGGTCTTGTGCAACAGATTTACCTAATGCAATATGTCTTTTGATCTCTTGACTGTTGCTTCCATGAGCATTGATTGTGGATCCAGTTAAGACAAAATCCTTGACAACATAAACCTTTTCTCCACTTATCATGATGTTACCTATTGATCTAGTTGTGAGAATTTTGGTCTTCCTTACATTGAGTTGTAATCCACACTGCAGGCTACAATCCTTCATCTTCATCAGCAGGTGCTTCACTTCCTCCTCACATTCAGCAAGCAAGGTTGTGTCATCTGCATAGCTCAGGCTGTTAATAAGCCTTCCTCCAATCTTGATGCAGCAATCTTCTTCAGGTATTTAGTGGTCAGCTAATGATTGGATAGAGACCACCTTAAAAACTAGGAACCAACAAATTTCCAGTCTTTATTGAGAGGTTCTATGTAAGTGTTCGGAAAATGACTTAAGCATTCAAGTCAAGCTATTTACAGGTGTGCCTTCCCTTCACTTGAGGCTTTCTGAAGGTCATCCAGAGGTGAGCATTCAGTGCACTGTCTTAGTTATCTGATGTTGAAGTAACATAAATCCCCCAAGTGAATGGCTTTATCAGACAGAAATTTCATCTCTCACTGTTTAGGAGGCTAGAAATCCAAATTCAGAACACAAACTCTGGGAAACTTTCTGTGTCAGCTCTCGGGGAAGGTCCTCTGTTTTCTTTCAACATTTGTAGGTCTGGTGTTCTTAGGAGTTAGTTTTCCATGTGTCTTGGTCTCAGTCGTGCCCTAAACCTAGGCAGTTCCTATGCAAGGACCCTGGGTCCAGAGAATGCATTCTACTCCTGGATCTTTTTTTCTTGGTGAGAGTAGGTGTGTCTCTCTGGCCTCTGTTCACTTGTTTAATCCTGGTGGCATACTGGTTGGGCTGCTAACTGAAAAGTTAGCAGTTTGAACCACCAGCTGCTCCATGAGGGAAAAAATGAAGCTTTCTACTCCTACAAAGAATTACAGTCTCAGAAGCTTACCAGGGCTATGCGACCCTGTCCTATAAGGTCACTATGAGTTCAACAGTGAGTTTGGCTTTGGGGTTATCTCTCAAAAGAGATTGACCAAGATTCAACCTAGTCCTGCAGGTTATGTTCTGTCTCATTAACCTCCCTGACTAATCTTGCCTGCTTCACCTCATAGAGGTTAGATTATAGCACATAGGATAATTACATTAAATCACAAAATAATGTATAATTATGTAATGAGAATCATGGCCTAGCCAAGTGGGCACATATTGGAGGCATGGAGGTACAAGTCAATCCATAACAGGCCCTTTCAGGTTCTGTACAAGCATCTACACAGCCCTGGACACTGTGGCCTGGTTTCCCAAGAATCTGTTGGAGCTTTTTAAAGAGTCTTGGACATTGCATTCTCCATTTTTTCCATTTACATTGATTAAGTGGAAACAATTGTTAGCATCAATGGTAGTGCTATCTCAACAATTGCTGCTGGTTTTTCAGGACAACTGTCCTGGGAATTGGGATGTTAACACAGAGAAAGCATTGATTCGTGCCAATTCAAAACAAGTCCTATGAATCAAGTCTTTCATTGAGTTCCATTGATTGACAAGTCAAATAGGAGCAATTCTCTGGCGATGGACAGTAGGCCCCATCCAGTAGCTGCTGGAGTGCTGGCTATCACCACAGCAAGGTTTATAGCAAGGCAGCACCTTGAAATTGCGCAAGACTTTAACTGACAGCATCCCGAAAGGCTTCTTTTAAATATTTTGCCAGCGTTCTTGCTTTTATGGAGGGGAAGAGCTTCAGAAGCCTCTAGTCTACCTTTCCCGAAGTTCTTTTCCCCACCATTCTTAAATATGAGAAGATTTTAATTGCACTTTGTTTTGTAATTAAATGCTGATATTTAAAAATCAAACTGCACATAAAAATCCAGATTGCAAGACTTCCAGCAAGATGACAGACTAAAAGGCATTCGACACAGACCGTAGACAACAAAGACCAAAAGAACCAGATACAGAAGATAAACGTGGAACCCTGAGCTCTAAAAGAAAGGATAGATATGTGGATTGGATACCACCTAGAAGAAGCTGAACAACAGCAGTAAGTGAAGACATAGATGTAGTGGTTGAGTTGTTGCCCAGCCTAAAACAGCATGGCTGTTTTGAACTCTTAGAAGCAGTATTTCACAGGGACAACCTGATAATTAGCTCTGCTTAGCAAGGACCATACAAGCACCCATACTGGTAACTGGAAACCAGAATGATGTGATCCTCCCTTTGTCCCCCACAAACTTCCAGTGGCCAGAAGTGTAGCCAGTTGGTGAGCCACCTAGTGGTCAGTGACACAGACATACACCTGCACAGCTCCTGCTCCACCTAAAGGTCAGAGGTGCACAATCACTTTGTGGGCACACACTCTCCACCTTCTTGAATCAGTGGACTGTGCAGTGCCAGATTATGGACCTGCTCGCCAGCTACCCCTGGGCAGGCAAGAACTCCTTCCAGGAACAGGCTCCCTAATACCAGCCACACTCTGAATGGCATGAACTCCTTCAGGATTCAGTCTCCCAGAACCCAGACACCTTTGAGGCCAGCAGGAACTTCATCGAATACCAGCGTTGTCCTGTGCCTGCCCTCCTCCTACCTCCTCGTCTAGCAGAGTGCTGCCCCATATTGAGGTTTGCTGCCTCCCACTCCGTTTCCTCGGCTTTTGCTTGTTTCTTTTTTCATCTATTTATCTCTTCTTCCCATCTTTTACTTCCTTTTTCACTAACCTTTTATTTACTATTTTCTTTTTCCTCCTTTTCGAGCCGCCATTAAGTCCAATCTGACTCAGATACACTGTAAAGGAGAATCACTTCCTATGATTTCCAAAGCAGTCCGTCTTTATAGGAGGCAGCCCCATCTTTCTCCTCGGGGCAGCTGGGGGGTGTGAACTGCTGACTTTGCAGTTCCTTGACACCTTCCACCCCCAGCGCCACCCCTCTTTCCTGATTTTATTGTTTTTCTTCCTTTTCCTCTTTTCTTCCTTTTTCCCCTTGTTTTATTTTCCTTTTAGTTATCCATTTTTTATTCTTGTTATTGTTTGCTTTTTTCTCCACTCTCCTCCCCCGCACACACATTTTCCCCTTTTGTTTATTTCCATTTCCCCCCGTTATTCTTTTGTTCTTTTCTTCACTCATTTTTCTCTTGTACTACCCAGTGGGAGAGAGCAACTGTGCCTGCAAGGGCTAGCCTGGACCTCTTGCAGCCCCACCCACTGTGAAAGAGTTGCGACCCATTCCTGTCCAACCTGATTAATGACAGACAACAGCTAACACCAGCCAAACCCACCCTCAGTTGCACTAATGAACAGGAAACAGAGTTAACTACTCACTTAGAAGGTTGCTTGTTTGAATGCAAGCCATTAAGACCCCAGACACTATTCCAATTGAGAACCAGGCACCATTTGCTTTCATGAAGGTGAGTAGCGACCAGGGCCATGTTATCAGAATTAATTGTTCTTACAGGGCAAGAGTTAAGTGGCAGCCCAGAATCCAGCTGCTTGTCCATGGGATATGCACAACTCAGGTTTACTTTGGTGGTATAAGAGCAACTACACCAACGACAGCAACAAACCTATCAGCAAACAAACATAAAAACCTGAAAACAAACTAAGGTTAGGAAAACAAAACCCATAGAAACAAAAGGTACAACACTGTCAACCGTCCCCCTGGGGCATAAGGTGATTGCACTGATAGCATCATCACGTTTTCCAATGACACAGCACTCCAGACACTCAGTGTGAGTCTATATGAGTATCATTCCACCTTAAGCTGAAACCCACAAGTTGTTGCCCTCCACAATTTGGTCTCCCATGTGATTGAGCTCTGTTTACCCTAGGTAAGGGGATTGGTGCCTTTGCTTCCTCTCCCATCTGAGAACCCCTATCCCAAATCCAAGGTTGCAGGCAACCTCAAGGCAAGGCTGGCTTCATTCAGCTAGGCCTCTATGTTAAGTCCTTCTGGTGTAGCCCCTGAGTTATGCCATGCTACCTACAAGGTCAGCACCCAAGGACATCATGGTGCTTAGTCCATAGAGTGGTTCACCAAGGGTTGTGTAAAAACATATCCATATGTCTACCCAGAAACATAAAATCTGGCCAATTGTCCCCCTACGTTTCCTACAATCACTGTTTAGCATCCCTTCTTGATGTGAACTTACTTCTCCCCAATCATCCACCATATTCACCAACAGAACTATCAGTGTCTCCTCCGGAATATAGATGGTGCCTTCCCCTGGTCTTGGCTTGATTTTCCGGCAAGGTTCTCCTTCCGTTCCTGTGAGGGGGTCCATTGGTTGTCCCAGCCTTCTCTCGATGTTGTATAGCCTCAAGTGGATAGTCTTCTTCCATTTCCCCCGTCTTGAAGGATTGACCCCAGACCATGTGAGGTCTCCTCCTTCAAGGTGGCTCTTGTGAGGAATGTAAAAGGGGGGTAGCTTTTCCCCCTTTTTGTTCAGGAATTGGTCCCCAATATTTGCTTAATTGGTGTTTCTCCTTATAGAGGTGGACTCGTACAATACTTGTCCTTTGTGATTGGCTTAATTCACTCAGCATAATGGTTTCCAGGTCCTTCCATGTCATGTGGTTTTTCATGCTTTCATCACTGTTTTTCAGGGACGCATAGTATTCCTTTGTGTGTATATACCATAGTTTCTTTATCCATTCTTCCACTGCTGGGCATTTGGACTGCTTGCAGTGTCTTGCTATTGTGAATTGTGCTGCTATGAACATGGGAGAGCATACATCCACTCGTGTTGTGTCTCTTATGTCTTTCAGGTATATGCCTAATCGTGGTATTGCTAGATCATGTAGGATTTCAATTCCCAATTGCTTTAAATATGGACATATCCTTTTACACAAGGGCTGTATGTATTTACACGTGCAAGAACAGTGTATACAAGTCCCAATTGCTCCACAAACTCACCAGTATTTGTTGTTTTCTGTTTGGGCTAACATTGTGGGTGTAAAGTGGCATCTCATTGTGGTTTTAATCTGCATCTCCCTGATGGCTAGGGATCATAATCATTTGTTCATGTGTTTGTTAGCCATTGTACTTCACTTTTGGTGAACTGTCTGCTCATGTCTTTTTCCCATTTCTAATTGGGTTGCTATTTTCTTACTGAGCTGTTGTAGAGTTCTACATATTTTGGTAATGTGCCATTTGTCCCAATGTGTCATGGGTAAATACTTAAGTATCTTCACTGCAGATGCAATCAAGGAACACAGACAAAATTTTAGGTTTTTGAAACTGCAGTATCTAAGCAAATTGTGCTTCAGCTGGTTATGCAAAGCTATACTTGCAGTTCTCCACTCTTAGAGCTAATCCATGCCAATAGGTGCAAACCCCATCACCTCCAGCCCTCCACCAAGGTTGAAGGATACATGCATTTATAAGGGCTTCCCAAATTGCCACAGATCCTGACCCTCCAAGCCCATATACCGTGACCTGTCCCCCAACAGGCCTTTAGAACCCACGACCATTGAGTGATTCAAACTCATAGCAACCCTACAGGTGGCTGTTGTGCATAGGATTTCCAAGGCTGTAAATCTTGAGATAAATGCAAACTACTAACCCACTGCTCCACCAGGGCCTCCTCTCGTGTCTGGTCCCAGTTTCTAGACCATCCCGAGTTCATCAATAGATCTTCGATAGAAGCAATGATGCAAGAAATGAAGCGGGTGAGGAAATGAGGGAAGAGTTGAGGGGGAGGGGGAGAACCCATTGACAACAATAGAGGTCTTCCATGTTCTGTATGAAAATCTTTAGGATACTAAACGCAAAGCGCACGAATGTTTCCACCTACGCTTCGGGATTGCTGTGTTCCGTTTTTGATTCTCCCCGCCCGCCTCTCATTTCCCAGTCTCAACAAGGATGGAATTGGCTGGGAAAAGGCAGAGGGCGTAACTTCCGGGAAGGCGGCGCTGGTCAAGGTTCACTTCCGGTCGTCGCTTTGAGTGACGTACCGTGCGTGCTGCGCCTCCCGGGCTGAGGGACGACGCAGGAGACAGATGGAGGTCAGCTCCGGTGCCTGTCCGAGCGGCGTAAGTGTCATGGCAGGGGGAGGGTGGGGCTAGGAATGGGTCCCGAAGGCACCAGGTCGGGGCAGAGGAAAAAGACTAGGGCGAAGGGGTGGGGGATAAAGGTGACGCGGCCGTGGGGTCTGAACCGGGTCCCGTGCTCCCTGAGGCCGTGCTCCCTTTGCGCCCCTAGTAGTGCGCACGCGCCTGCCCTCCCAGTCCAGCGACCGCCACTGGCACCCCTGAGCCTTCCGGGTGCTTGTAGTTTGGTGAAAGTGGTTGCTTTGTAAAGGTCATTATTCCGAGTGGGTATTCGGCTTAAGCCAAAGTTACTTTAGTTAGACTTGAGAATGGGGTTTTTGCCAGGCTTATATATGGTGGGAAAGGAAAAGCAGCCAGCCAGCCGAGTTTGCACACCTGTGATGGAAGTGCACGGCCTATTTAGGGTGTAGAGTGTGTTGGAGAGGAAGGGGGGGAAAAAAACTACGAAAGTAATTGCGGGCCTTATAGTGAAGTGCTTTTAATGACCAGTTCAGGAGTTTTGCTTTTACAAGAGTTTTTGTGGTTTTTAGGTAAACTTACTGTAATCTCTCTTGGATTTTTTAACGCCCACTTACCTATCTTTAGTTATTAAAATACATCCAAAGAAGCAGTCGGATTTTGAATTGTGCACCTTGCTTTCCAGGGTCAGCTAAATGTCAAGATTCCTCCCCTGTTTTGTACATATGCTAGTGATTCTTAATCCCGGTTACTTTTGAACTAATAATAGTATCTGTTGAGCTCTCCCTACAGAGATTCCCACCCACTAGTTCTTGGTTGAGTCCAGCAGCCTGAGCCCTTGGATCACTACCTATATTATTTTGAAACACAAACAAGCTTGAAAACCTCTAAGCCAAGCTGTAGTATTTCTGGG
>NW_022103904.1:19685192-19698710 GCF_000313985.2 Echinops telfairi
TTCTATACAGATTAAAACAGCAAAATCGGTGTTTCAGGCCCACCAGTTGCTCCTCAGGTTATCTTGTCTTCTCCCATTAAGACGTACAGCCTTAGAATCCCTATCTAGGGTTGCTGTGAGTCGGCATTGACTTGATGGCGGCAATGAGTTTTGTTTGGATTTTTCTTTTTTAAATGCTGATTATCAAGGATCCCAGGTGGGGCTGTCAGGTAGGCATGGGACAACAAACCTCAAGATTGGTGGTTCAGTAACACCATCCCCCTCCTGTGGAGGATGATGAAGCTGTTTGCTCCCATAAATATTACAGTTTGGGAAACCGTCTCTGTGGTTGCTGAGAGTCAAAATAAATGCAGTGACAGCGGGTTTACGCTGATTTAACACCCTATTGAATTGGTTCAGAAATGATGGCCATGTGGGTAGTCAGGGGAGAGACTTGAGTTGGTGTTATGGAGATAGTGACTGTGACTCCTCATTTGTCATATTTCTCTCCAAGTGAATTGGGAACTGCCCCTGCACCACACCCTTCTCTCCTTTTTCTCTTCAGTGTCTTGGAATCACTTACTAGGAGTCTTTCCTTCCTGCATCCAAGGAGCCACCATGGCAGCTCACCTGATAAAGCGATGCACATGCCTCCTGAGAGAGGCCGCCCGGGTAGCCCCTGTTATGTCTCCAGTTGGCCGACTGCAACTCGCTGCGATGACCCAAAGGACTGTGACTTTCTCAGCTACCTCACCTAGTTCCTACTCCTCAGGTTCCTTGATTGAACTTGTCGAAAAGGAACCAGTGTTTACACCCTACCCAGAGCGCCAGGAGGTAGACCAGCTCATTGAAAAGGCCACCAGACCAGAGGAGCTACTAGAAATATCTAGTGCTGGCCACCACTTTCACCAGAACCATGCTGCCCTCATCCTTATCCAGTTCTCGCGCTTGCTGTCTAAGAAGCCAGAGTTCAAAGCCTCTTTGATTCAGGATGCCCGTTTTCAGCAACTTCTCCAACTTGCCAACAGTCAGGTGGGTTCTAGAGTGTCACCTGGGGACTGTTGACAAGAGGGAACCTTCTAGAGCAGTAGTTCTCAACCTGTGGGTCATGATCCCTTTGGGGGGGTCGAACGACCTTTGACAGGGCTTGGCCAGTTCATAACAGTAGCAAAATTACAGTTATGAAGTAGCAGTGAAAATAATTTTATGGTTGGGGGCTGACCACAACATGAAGAACTGTGTTAAAGGATCACGACATTAGGAAGGTTGAGAATCACTATTCTAGAGGCACTGGAGTCTGACGTACTATTCTCAGTAAATGTAAATGCTTATTTTATTAGAAGTTCCGTGGTGTCTTGTTTGCATTTTTTTAATTTATCATTTTGTGTATTTCAAAGTATTTTCATGTGTTCTCTTAATCCTCACAATAGCCTGTTAAACAAAATGTCTCTCTTATCTTACAGATAGGGGAACCGTAAACCACAGTGGAAGCAAATCTGACTTTTTCCGCTTCCCTTGCTTCTTTCTGACTCCCCATAGCTTATTTGGAGCACTGGTGGCATGGCGGTTACACGTCGGGCTGGGATCTAGCAGTTTGAAACCACTAGCTGCTCCTCAGAAGAAAGATGGGGCTTTCTGCTCCCATAAAGCGTTAGTCTTGGGAACGCACACAGGCAGTTCTGCCCTGTCCTAAGAGTCCTGTGAGCTGCCATCAACTTGGTGGCAGTGAGTTTGCCTTGGATACCTGATTTGGAGAGTAACATAAGGCCACATATTTGGGTTTGAAAACCTTCAAGCATATGTAAAGGTTTTTTTGGGCAGGGGTCAGGTGACCATGAGGATGCATATCTGGAGAAAGGTATTTGATAGGCTGGACTTGTACTGATCTTCCTCAAATGTTTAGTGAGGGCTGAGCATTATTCTCAAAGCTAGCACAGAGGTGAGGACACCCCTGACAGAAGAGTCCTGGGACTCAGCTGGGGAAGGGAGTTAAATGGCCATGATAAAATACATAAAGGATGACCTTGGAGAGGAAGGAGATGTAGCTGTCTAAGGGGGTGGGCTGGGAGACTGGGCAGAAC
The DNA here is from genome assembly GCF_000313985.2 of Echinops telfairi. Taxonomy (NCBI): domain Eukaryota; kingdom Metazoa; phylum Chordata; class Mammalia; order Afrosoricida; family Tenrecidae; genus Echinops; species Echinops telfairi. The sequence continues at coordinate 19,687,253 of NW_022103904.1, forward strand.
TCGAATTTCTGAGAGGTCAGTTTCTGCCTAGTGTAAGTTTCTGCTCCATTCCTGCAGGTTCTTCCCCCGGGCTTTGTAGACTGTTGAAGGAGTCTTGTGTTGCACAAGACTGTTGTGCCATCAGTGACCCACATTCACAAGGTATTCGTTGGAAGAGAGTGTTGAGCCTTATGTCATCACAGGTGCTCAAGCATTGAAGCAAGATAGCTTTTCTTGGGGATGGTAAAAAAGGGAATTGAGGATCAAGGAGTTAGGTTATAGAATCCATAGAGGGACATGGTCGGGTTTTGCACTACCTTTTAAATAGTATGGAAAACATAATGTGATATTGAGATACGGTAAATTCAGTACTTTCCCCCTTCCTCTCCAACTCTTCAAGCACCTTTACTGTTTACAGCTCACTTTGTGTGTGGTGTTTCACTCCCTTGCAGCAGTTTCAGGTTACGGATAAAGCAGTCAGTACGGTGTTTGGCGGCGTTTCAGTGCCTCCAGGAGGGGTGGAGTTAGAGAGACTAACAGTATGATGGAGCCAGTGCTTGGGCTCAGGTACTCTGATTCAGACTGTGCCTATTTTACTGGGTGGGGCCTTTGTGTGGAGGTGGGTTGGGGGTCTCAGCCATAAGACACCTGATAGCTGTTGGCATCATGGGCCTGCATTTCTCTGAGGCCGGGATCACTAGGGGCAATGGGAGCTGTCTTGCAGAGGTGAAACTAAGTGCTCGTTTTGCACTGCCTGGATGCAAATTCTGTTTATGCCCTACCCAGACTTCAGCGAAATTAATCTTGCTAAATGTTTGCTTATATATATGTGAAGTGAGCAAGATGCACCTGCATAGATGTTGGTTTGTTTGATGTATAAAGGCTAAGAAGAATGCTTAGCATATATTAAAAGCCCATTTAGATGTAATTTTGAAGACCACAGCAGGCAGCTTGCTTATGCTTAGGATGGCTATGAAATTGTTAATAAGCAGGGCATTATTTTATTGGAAGCTCTTACAGATGTCATAACATTCCATAATTCAAATAGATCAACCATAGTTGTACAATTGCTACTATAATCTGTTCCAAAACATTTCTTTCTTCTTGAACTCTTTGAGATCAGCTCCCCTGAAACCCTTGTTATTGTTATTGTTGTTATATATTATTATTCTATATGTCTATTAGCCTTATCTCACCCTGTCCAATATATCCGTTCACCCACAATTCTGTTATTCCCTCCCCTCAAGTGGGTCATACAGTTGTCATTGCTATCAGCTGTCCCATTGTTGTATCTGAAGGGTCATCCATCTTGGCATTCCTGCATGGAGCATTTTTAATTATACATATGAACATAGGTAGGTCTAACAGTGTTAATGAGGTGAAACATAAGCCTTAATAGTAAGGAAGGAAAATATTAAAGAACCAGAGCATAGTTATGCTATACCGTACCCTCATCCACCCCCACCCCACCCTCCACTTTGTCCACACTCCTTCACGTCAATTTCATTGCTTGTTATTGAACTTCTGATAATCATTCCTGTCAACACCTCATGATCACCAGGCTGCTATGCTTCCATTTGGGCTTTGTTGCTTCCCTGCTGGTTGGCTGCTTGTTTGACTACAAGCCTTTAAGACCCCAGAAGCTATATCTTTTAATAGCCACGCACCATCAGCTTTCTTCACATTTGCTTATGCACCCTTTTTGTCTTAAGCAATTGTGTCAGGAAGGTGAGTATCATACAGTGCCACATTATTAGAACCGTTCTTATACTTAAGTGAGATTTTAGTAGAGGCCTACTGTCCATTTGCTTCCTTATTGTATTTACATATATGTACATGTTTAGACAAATACACCTACATTTGTATAATTATATATTTACATATTTATAGATTTCTATTTATACCTATATGCATAAATTTTTGCTTTCTTCTTTCCTCTTTCTCTTTTTTCTTTCCTCCTATCCCACCATCATGATTACCCATCGTTCACCTCTCAGTAATTCCTCTCAGACACTTTCTGGTATATTAAACCGGACCAGGAACGCTACACCCTCCTCCTCACTGTCACCTTTAAAACCCATGCTATTTCTCTGTCCCTGTAATTATGGGCTCCCACTCACCACCCCTTGCCTCCTCCCCTCCCCAACACCCCTATCCCACTCCTGTGGAACCATCGGTCCTGTCATTGTCTCCATGGGTTGCTTAGCCGGACTGTCTTATACAGACAGACAAAAAAAGAGAAAGAGCATATAGATAGTTCCGAGTCTAACTGATATCTTGATGCAGAGTAGTTGAGTATCTCTGTTAAATAGCAAGCAGGACTTGTTATAATCCCTCAGCCGGATTCCCTTTCAGGGTTCCATATCCTGGGACCTGCTTACCTAACAGCACTTAAATACTCTTTAATCCCCCAGCATTCGTGCCCGATAGGTGCACTCCCTGCAGGTCCCTATTGCTCTTCCTGCAGTCAGGGATGGAGCGTTCTAGTGCCCCCACCCCATTACACCTTTAGACTTTCAATGTGGCCCCCTTGTGTGCAACCCCCAACCAGTTCGGGTGAGGTGCCAAGTGCTGAATAGGGCATCTTTTCAGCTTGCTGCTATTTGGCGTGCCACGGAGCTTTTCTGTCAGGATTTCTGCAAACCACAAAGTTGGCCTGGCCACCTTTGCATCTTTTGACAAGTAGCCTGTGAGCTTGCTTTCTTAGGCATACATGTTAGAGGAAATATTTAGTTTCACTACCCTTGGTCACTAAGCTTGCTGTTGAAGAATGTCAACAGCTCTGCTTTAATGAAACAGTGGCATTCCTAAGAAACTCAGTATCAGAAATTGTGTTGTGAATATTTTGTTGCAGAAAGAGCTGCTCAGAACAAATTATTGTCTTGAAGAAAAGGTAACAATTTTAACTGTCATTGGAAGCAAAGATTAAAGTAGAGGATTAACTAAAGAACCATAATTGTTTCCTTATATAGCATTTAATTAACACTCAGATACACTTTTGGTCTCTTAACAATCACATTTTATCAAATTCATATTGGAAAGTCTGCACATTTTCAGAGTTTCTGATTGTAAGCAATAGGAAGTGACTGGCCATTCTGATTGTAAGCAATAGGAAGTGACTGGCCAGCATGGGCAGAAATGGGATTATCTTGGAGACTGGAGAACCTGGCTAAGAAAGTAGACCCCCGGAGAGACTGGGAGAGGATCTCCTCACGGAGCAGCCTGGCATGGGCCCTGTGAGCAGTGCCTGCGTTAACAACAGAACCGAGCACTCGTCTCTGATGTCTGAGAAACAGTCCGAGCAGGGGTTCCTGGCACACTGCGTCTTGTGTCATGAGCCGTGTCAGATCGCGTCAAAGGTGGGACCCTCACCTGGTTTGTTTCCCTCTCCAGATAACTTCTGTCTGGCACGGTACCCTTGTGAAGCTGCTGCGAAGCCTCTATTCACTAGCACTCCCTCAGACCTCCAAGGAGCTGCAGTCAGTGGAGCAGGAGGTCCGATGGCGGATGCGGAGGCTCAAATACAAGCATCTGGCCTTCCTGGCTGAGACCAGCACCGCCTACATGCAGGAGCGGGACTCCAAGGAGCTGCTGGCCGAGCTGCTGGTGAACCTGGAGAGACGCTGGGCGGAAATTGAAGATGGTCGCACATTGGTGGCCCTCATGATGAAAATTGGCCACCTCTCAGAACCACTGATGAACCATCTGGAAGACAAGGTACTAGACTGAAGAAGGGGGCCCACCTTGCCGCCTTCCCTCCCTCCCTCCAAGCTCTAGAACTACCTCTGGGGACGAGACAATGGGTCTGGGTCTGTTGTGTCCACTGGTCCAAGCCTTATGTGTGTGGTGAGAGCCGAGGCCTGGAAATACTGCCCCTGCGGGTACCAGCAAGGTCACACTTGTGGAGAAACTAAGCTAGCACCTGTGGAGAATGCTTCTCCATCTCTCTGGAGAGCTGAGAGACCAAAAGCTGAGGCGGCAGCAGGAATAACCTCTCTAACCTGCCAGCTTACTCCTCAGCGGCGTGCTGTGGACCGAATCTGAACTCTGGGAACTATGTTACCTCTTAACACATGCTACAGCCTCATCCCAAGCTTAGGGGGTGTGGATGGCAGGTCACTCCTTAAGTAACACAAAGCAATATTGGCCAGCACCAGGTCCTCGGATTGCCTAGGTTCTAATGAAAACTTTCGTAGAGATATTGTGCACTACACACACACACAGTTAACTTCATTTCCTGTTCTACCTGCATCAAGGGGTAGCTTGATGCTGCTGGCACTGTAAGTTCTGTAACATAAGCCCCAAGTTTTCTGTCCTCTGGCCTAGGGATGAGTAGGTTACAGACTCAGCCCTGGGTACAGGAGATACCTGGGATGTGGATAAGAAGCAGGCCCTGCACAGGTGGCCTGTGTTGAATAAGCTCAGGCCCAGTTGCTGTCTCACAGGGGCTACACTTGATGGGACCCTTGCCCCCAGCTCTTCCCTGGCATCTCAGGCAATCAAGCTGACTCCTGCGTACATGGCTGTGGTTAACAGTGCCTGGAGCTGATGGAACAATTTGGCCCTGATGATCTGCGAAAGGTGCTGTTGACTCTGGCAGTACAGAATCGTAGGTCGGTGCCTTTGCTGCGGGCCATCTCCTATCACCTGGTTCAGAAACCCTTTACCTTGACGAAAGGCATCTTGATGGACCTGGCTTATGCCTATGGTGAGCCCTTGACATTGACGGGGGTGGGAGTGGGGTAGGGCTTTCTGACTATACTTGACTGGGCAGGGCAGCTGTGCCAAATTCAGTGACTGCCCCACCCATGGCAGGCACTGGCTCAAAAGGCTGCTATAGAAACACTGTAACTCATGGCCCTGTTTTTCTGTCCTGAAACTCAGGGATAAATTTTGTTACAGACACCAAGCTTCTAGGTATTGAGAGACTAGTGTAATGATGAAGTGAGGTAGACTAGTGGGCCTTTTAGCTACCCCTGGTAAACTGTTGTGGTCTGCTCTGTCCAAAGGTAAATTCGGCTTCCATCAGACCCAGATATTCCAGCGATTGACAGCCGATCTGCTGCCCCATGTGCCCAGCTTGACACACAGTGAGGTGGCCCGATGCTGCAAATCCTTGGCCTTTGTCAAGTGTTTGAATCTGCCTCTGTTTGAAGCCATTGCCCAGGTGAGCTGAGGCGGCCGGGCTCCTGACTGGTGGGAGGACACAAGTACTGAGGGCTGACTCCCACTCAAAAGGAAACCGAACTACTGTGAAAAGGCTCAGTTATGGCAAATACATTTAACTCTCTGTGTATTTTTAAACAGTACTTACAGTGAGTAGTAGGAATGAACGAAAATGTATCTTATTAGTATTTATTTCCTCGCTTATCACACTGAACGTCATAAACATACCCCTCTGTCTTTGGATCACTGTAGCATGTGACAACAGTTCTGGAGCCCTCTGTGGACAGGGTCTGAAAGGCCTGGTGTGATAAAACATGTACATTGAGGTTGAGAGTCCCCTTCCTCTGTTCCTTAAAGCAGCCCCTCCTGAAAGTAACAATTGTGGGGGTTGTACAAATGGGTATCTGTTCCTGCAGTGTGTTGCTGACTCTCGCTGAGAGGGAGACAGAGCTAGGGCACCTGAGAGCAAAGACTCAGTGTTTCTGAGCACCCCATAATATCATGTGCCAGTAAATGCTACCTGGGTGAATGTTAATCTGACATGCAACACACAGGCTTGGTTTAAGTTAGCTTCCTAGCGAGGAGCACATGGGACCTGGTGGGACGGCCGAGGTGCTGACAGCCCGCCCAGGCTGCTCCACCTTGAAACAGGATAGACCATACGTGAGAAAGTCCTCAGCATGGAGCCATTTTTCTTTCTCCTTTGCCTTCCTGACCCTGACCGTAGCACATCTTGAACAAAGCCCAGGACATCACCCTGCTGCATCTGTGCAATGTGGTCCTAGCTTTCGCGCGTCTGAACTTCCATCCGGAACAGGAAGATCAGTTCTTCAGTCTGGTACCGTGTCTTTGCTTACCTTTTCCTGTTCCTTAGCTTCCTTCCTGCCAGCGTCTTGAGGGCAGCTGTGGGAGTATGTGGGAGGGGAGAGAGGGCTCACTAGAGCTGATGGTGATGACACAACTCATTTTAAAAGTGATTTAACCATGGGGGTGGGGAGGTAGAGAAAATGTTCTAAAATTGAATGTGGTAATGATTGTTTACCTCTTCTTGATATGATTGCACTATTGAATTGTGTGATGTGTGGATTAAGTGTCAATAAAACTGTTTTTTTTTTAAAATGGTCTTGGGAGCCCCGCATGCATAAATCCAGACTTACCAGATATGTAGGTTAAAGGTAATGACAGGCCAGGAAGGGCAAGGCCAGATCTGCCTGTGAGGGAAAATTGGGCTGGTCAGGGTTGGAGTATCTTTTGTCTAAAGCTTTGATGATCCGCTTCCAAGACACACCAGGAAAATGCTCCGGTCCTGTGTGTGCTCTGGGGAAGAGCACTGTTGGTGAGGGGTGTGTGCGGGTCTGGCGCAATTCCTCGAAGCGACCAGTAGTGGGTGTACTATACTGGCCGTCCCTGTGCCCATCTCCCTGCAGCATTCTTTACCATCTGCTGCTGCTTGCTAAACTCTGGTTCCTCTCAGAGACTGCTCTGCCCTTGCCCCAGGTACCCACCTAGGGGAAATTATTGGTGAAGTGGTTTTGTGGCTTAGGCCCCTGCTGATAATGAGATTAGGAAAGCCTAGCTAAATGTCTGCACCAGACAGCACTGCCTTGTTTTCTGGATTGGGGAAGGAGCCACTGCTCCAAGCGTGTGGAAGAGTTCTCGAACCTCCCCTCCTAGAGGTGCTCTAATCCACACATGCATGCGCACACACAGGTGCCAGTTGACCGGGGCACTGCCTCTCCCAGCTAACTGCCAACCCTCTGGCCTCTGTGTAACTATTTTAAGGTAATGCTGACTGTGGTCTTCAGGACATTTGCAGACCCCTGAGCAGAGTCTGCTTTCCTCACCCCTACCCTGCCATTAGGTGCACAAGAAGCTTGCATCAGAACTGGCAGGCCTGAGTCCTGCTCTGCAGGTAGATGTGGTGTGGGCCTTGTGTGTGCTGCAGCAGGTCCAGGAAACAGAGCTGCGAACTGTCCTCTGTTCCGGATTGTACCCCCAGCTTCTAGGTAAGTTGAGGAGAAGCGTGTTCGGGAGCATAACTCTTCTCCTTCGTGCTGTGAGCTCCTGCCACCAGAAAAGCGGGTCTGTGAGGCTCGGCTAATAGAAAAATGAGAGACTGTCAGGGCTCCCCTTCAAGGTGTATTCCCTCTCCCTCTCCCTGGAAGGAATCAACCACCTGACCCAATCCGGGTGGGTCTTGGGCTCTGAGGTGCTGCTGCCCCTCCTACTTGGGCCCTCCTCCGCTTCTACGCCCAGGGTCCTTGAAATTGCAGCAATGTGGTGTGGTGGGCAATTCTAACCATTCATTTTCTCACTCTTATCCGGCCCCTTAGATGGCAAGACTCCTAAGGATCAGAATACCTTTCAGAAGCTTCTGCACATCAACGCCACTGCCCAGCTGGAACACCCCGAGTACACGAGCCCCCTTTTGCCAGACTTGGCCTTGGTTCCCAAGTCCACAGCCCTTGACAAGAAGGTGACCCCCCTGCAGAAGGAGCTTCAGGAGACCCTAAAGGGGCTGCTGGGTAGTGCCGACAAGGGCTGCTTTGAAGTAGACACACAGTATGGCTGGGTTCTGGGTAAGGACTCCCATCTGGTTGGTTTAGGGGCTCATTCTCCCTGAGATTCCCAGCCCTACCATCCCCAAGGGGGCAGACTCAGCCCGGGGCCTCACCCCTCTTCCTATGTTGTTACAACAGGGAAGATGCAGCCCATCCACTGGCTCCCCCTTACTGGGCTCTCGTAGGCCAGGTGACTGGGACCTCTATGGCTGTTGTGCCCATGATCACATTGCATCTCCCTGGTCTCGGCCCACCCGTGGGAAGCTAGGGCAGGGAAGGCTTTCTCCCAGCTGTTCACCAAGTGGGTTGGATTCCCTTCAGATGCTGAGGTGCTGCTGGACACTGAAGGCCAGTTTCTTACCCTGAGGGACTTTGCTGCTCCTCATCTTGCCCAGTCACCAAGGAGCCAGCCACTGCCCTCTGGAGCTAAGAGGTAGGTGGTCAGAGACCCCTGCTTGTGGACCCCATGAGGGCCATGGCAGCTCTGCTGCTCTGAGAGGATGAGGCGAGCAGTCATCGGTGCCTTCCTCCTCTTCCCAGGCTGGCCTTCCTGAGATGGGAATTCTCCAACTTCAATAGCCGGAGCAAAGACTTACTGGGTCGCTTCTTCATGAAGCGACGCCACATGCTGGCTGCTGGTTTCCTGGTCATCGATGTGAGTACCTGAGGGAGCAGGGTCTGGGTGAGCATTACTGCAGTGAGAGGAGCTCGCTCAGGCTGGGTGCAGGCACTGGCAGATGCCCAGCCCAACCCACTCATGTTGCTAGCAGCTGAGCCTTTCTTTGATGACTTCATGTCTCATCCCCTCTTCCTCAGTCTGGGCTTCAAGCACAAGCCTGGTCACCAGTCTTTCTCTTACCAAGATTATGGTCAGGACAGTGCTCAGACTGAAAGCATTCTGTCTTCTAAGGTAGGCAGTCCGGAGGCTCCTCATTTACAGATGGGAGAGAGGCTCAGAAGGGTCACAGCTCTTCAATAATACAGTGGCGCTTCAAGTCCAGTTCGTTTGTCTCTATGTCTCAGCTCTTGGGAAAGGTGAAATTGGCCAGACCTCTGTGTGGCTGACACAGAACTTACTGCGATCTGATCCAGGAGTCAAAGGACAGACTCGTTCATAAGTAATGTGCTAGAGCCGCCACCTCTCTCCACTGGGGGCCTATGCCAGCATCAGCACCCTGCTGTAAGTGTGCTTTCTACCAAGTCTTCAAGTGACATTGGGTTTGTTGTTCTTATTTTATAACCTTTAAAACTTCAAACACCTTTCATTGTCCCTCTGTGCTGTGTAGTGTGCTGCTGTGTAGCACTCACCTAGTCAGGGGCTTCCCACCGTCAGCTTATTCAAGCTCAATAGCTGCGGTCCTTCAGTGCTTGGAGACTAAGGGCCATGGCTTACAGTCCCCCAGTAAGCGCTGATTGTGAAAAGATCCGGGGGAAGAGGAGCAAGTGGGGCTCCTGGTGGGGGAGTAGGCGGTCAGTGGGGAATCCCAGCCTGCTCCTTCCTGTCTCCTATCAGGTTCCTTACTATGAGTGGCTGGACCTCAAGTCTGAATGGCAGAAAGGCGCCTACCTCAAGGACAAGATGCGCAAAGCTGTGGCAGAGGACCTGGCCAAATGACCCCATCCCCTCAGCATGGACTGCATGCCAGCACTTCATTGTGGTTTCCTCAAGCCTAGCCATAGGCGCTGGGCCCGGGGAAAAGATCTCCCTTCAGGCTGAGCCTTCATAGTACAGGACTTTGGCCAGAGTGGAGATTTGGCCAGCAGCTCTAAGGGGGTGGATTTTCCTCAAGTGAATAATAAATGTTTAATTTTGGTGTTCCCCACCAAAAGGGTACCTTGTTATTGTCACAGTCTCCTGTTTGTGTTCCCTACCCGTGTGCTCTGGAAGGCAGGGAGTGGCATACGTGGCTCTGCCCTGTCCTCACCTCACCCTCTGGATTCAACAACAGGACCTGTTTGTTGTAGAGACCAGGAGCCCAGGAAGGACAGCCAGAGCGCAAGAGGTGGGCCTTTACTTTTATTAAAACTGAAAACCTCGTGCACCATCATCAAGTTGATTCTGACTCAGCAACACTGCAGGACAGGGTCATCCTGCTGCATGGCTTTCCCAGATTACAGCCCTCTATGGGAGTAGAAAGCTTTGCCTTTCTCCCTCGGAGTGGCTCGTGGTTTTGAACTGCTTTAGCAGCCTAAAGCGTGACCACTACGCCACCAGGGCTCCTTACTCACTGTAGGGACCCAGAATCGAGCTCAGACTCAAGACATCTTCCTGACGCCATATCACTCCTGCCCAAGATGTACCAGTTTCCGTCGTTTTCTGCTGCCTTGTGGCTTGTGGCAGTCCTAACCAGAGACAAGTGAAGACCCTCAGGGAAGCAGTGACGGCTGTTGTGAATGGGGTGGTCACTGAACCATTGTGGTCTTGGGAAAATCCTTATCTGTTGCCCCTCAGAGGGGAATCAGTTACAGGAAACTTGAAGACCTGTGGTGACAGATACACAAAGGCCAAGTGTTTGGGAAGCAACTGATTCTGGGATTGGGAAGACAAGCAGGCACTCGGCTGGCCCTCGTAACTGACAGACCAGAGATGGTGAACATGGTGTCGTAATGATCTACCTGACAACCCATGGTCTACCAGTGGGACCAGAGGCCTTCGGATGCTGAAAAGAAAGTGAAAGATGCTTTCCCTCCTTTTCAGGCTCATCAAAAGTTCTCTAAATGGCCATTGTTAAAGGGGATCTAGGAACTGAAGTTTGACTCCAATACAAACTGGAACATCACACTGGGATAGAGCTGAGTATCAAAGGGACATGTGGCAGTCTCCAGTTTGCCAGCTGGGAGTTTATTGTTCTAAGGGGACCATAGAAGAAGTCCTTACACCTTGCTATCACGCAAGCGTTTTGAGTAGCTCTGTGCTTGTGGATGAGCGGCATCAGGGTAGAGTGGTTGTTTGCATAGATGGTGGCCTGAAGGAGGTAACTAAACTGAGCAGGATAGGGAAAGGAACGGTATCCCACACTGAAGAGCTAACCTAGATGACGGCTCAGGCCAGAAACAGTGTAGGGAACCAGGGGCACCTGGGTTCTGAAGTCTTGAGTGCTGTGTCCCAAGGAGCTGAGAGAAGGACATCCTTAGTCACACTTAGAAAACAAAAGCTTATCTCCACTGTAGGACTGCCGACTTTAATCCAGTGTTGAAATAATTGTGAACAGTACTGTTTGTCACTGTTCATTGTTAACTACAAGCTCCTTGTTTATAGTTACATTTTTAGTACAAGGATAAGTCAAAGTATTGCTACTAGCATTACAAATATGTGTTGAAAATGTAGAAGATGGCACCCATGTAGAGTCACACGCTCTGTGCTGCCATTGTCAGATCAGAAAATCAAGAGAACGTGTCTGCTAGCTGAAAAGCCAGAGCAGGCCTGGGGTCCAGATCCAGAGATCTGGAGCAGACTGGAAATCCGAGCAGAGCTCTGCTCCTCTTGGCTGTGTATACTGAGCTAAGTCCGTTTCCGAGGACATCCTCAGCCCATGGCAGCGAAGTCAAACTGCCCGACTTCGCATCCCCTTCCAATCCCAAGCATCAGAATTACAACCCTGAAGGGTAGGGGATGTGAAGGGGGAGCTAATAGCATGGATGACTATAACCACACACAAGGAAAGTGAACAACAGAACCGTATGTGAATGGATGTATTGGATGGTGTCAGATGTGGCAAAACGAATGAATGAATAAGACAGTAAAAGTTCCT
>NW_022103904.1:19700252-19705085 GCF_000313985.2 Echinops telfairi
GATAACAGTTGTATGAGCCCCTAATAAAATGTTTTAAAAAAAAAGAATGATGAGGGCAATGAATGTACAAATGCGCTTTACACAATTGCTGTATGTATGGATTGTGATGAGTTGTATGAGCCCCTAATAAAGTGATTTAAAAATAAAAAGCTCCCAATAAAATGATATATATATATATTGATATATATCAATATGTAAAATTACTGTTTAGGCCTATACAGTGGTTTTCCATATCTAAACCACCCCACCACCCCAAATTCTGCCATTATACCAGGTCAAAATGGTAATTTTGGCATGTTGCTGTGATACTGGAAGCGATGCCATTAGTATTTAAAATACTAGCAGGGTTGCACATAGTGGACAGATTTCAGCAGAACTTCCAGACTAAGAGCAGATTTGCTATATGGAATAAGCTGTCCACATGTGAGGAATTGGCTGCAGAATGTCTAAAGAATAGCAGTGAAATAGCAGTATATATTGTCAGATAAACTGCTGTGACACAGGTTGGAAAGCACTCAAAATATAACTGGGAAAAGTAGGCTCCTCAAAGTAGAGTTGACATGAATGGAGTAAAGTTTTCAGGACCTTCATTTGATGATACGGCACAATGCAAAGTGAGGAGAAACAGCTGCAAATATCTGTTAATAATCACAGCATGGAATGTGTGAAGGATGACCCTAAGAAAATTGATAATCATTGAAAGTGGAAAAATAAAATTGAACGCATCAGATTGTTATCTTAGGCATTAATGAGCTGAATGAACTGATACTGGTTATTTGGAGGCAGACATTCATGAGCTTTCCTATGCCAAGAATGACAGATTCAGGGAGAATGACAACACGTTGGTCATCAAAAAGGGTAGTTCAAGCTTTATCTTGAAGTGCGGTGCTCTGAGAGGATTATCTATGTGTCTGCAAGGGAGACCAGTTAATCCACTAGTATCCAAATTTACAAACAAGCCACTAAAGCTAATGATGAACAAGTGAAAAGATTCTACCAACTTCTTGAGTCTGAAACTTGCAAACTTACAAGTTTCAAACTTGCAAACCAGAAGCATTGATAACTATTGGTGACATGAATAAGAAAGTTGGAAACAGATCAGTAGTTGGAAAAATGCCAACCAAGAATCTTTTATCATTTTTTTCCCCAAGAATCTTTTATACAGCAAAATTGTCCCTTAAAGAAGAGGGATAAATTAGGGCATTTTGAGATACGGAGAAATTAAAAGAATTTGTAAAGACATTCTAAAGAGTGTTCATTGGACAAAGAATCAACAACAGCAGACAATAATCTAAGATCAACATATTAGACACCACCTTCAGAAATCAAACCACTAATCAAAGCATACTTATAAGACTGAAAATAGTGAGTCAGGGTTATTATTCCACCTTGAAGACAATTGCAATAAAGTGGAATAGTGTAGAAACAAAATATTTGCAAAGAAAGGAAAATTTTAAAACCATGAGATAACAGATTTCTTAAACTTGGGAAGCAAATTAAAAACAAGATGACCTCAAAGAAAATGAAAATACCTCATCAAAATAAAGCAAGGAAAATCACAACAAATTTTAGAAAGTAAAATAACAGCAAAGGAAAAATATTACAAACGAGTTGAACTCAGCACAGAAATTTATGAGGAACAAAGACACCAAAAACACCACAAGAAACTCACACAGCAAAATGACATGAATTCATACCCATGACTAATGACAGTGAAAGTAAATGGATTAAATGAATCAGTGAAGAGAGAGAGGGTAGCAGATTGGACAAGAAAGCAAAACCCTTTTGTAAGGAGAAGTCATTAAAAAAAACAGACACATGAACAAAATAGATTAAAAATCTCAAAGGATTAAAAAATATATACCAATGAATGGCAAAATGCATAAGAAAACAAGACCCATTGATATGCTACATAAAAGAAATATACTTTAGACACAGACAAAACCAGACTAAAAATCAAAGAATGGAAAAAATAGATCAAGCTAATTGTAGTCTTAATTATGTTGTCTGTTTAACCTCTAGGACATAATACCCGTTGCAATGCCTATACAGAACTCAGACAAGAGTCACGATAAAAAGGTTTATTGAGGAAGTTAAATTGTAACACCAGTAAAATGCTCAGGGTTGTGTTGTTTATCAGGACTTGTTACAAAGTTCTTGCAGGTCTGCTAATAAATGCCCAAAGGGGCATACCACTCTGCTGTAAGCCTCAACTTGAAATGAAGGCATTCAGCTCCAGTTCTGTGGGTCAGCAAATCCAGCTCCCTGAATTAAGTGCCCAGAGTTACCCCACTCCAGTAAGCCTCAGCTCAAAGTTATTCAGCTCCATTTCTGTGGGTCAGCAAGCCCAACTTCCTGAATTACATGCCCAGAAGCACCCCACTCTGCAAGCCGGCTCCTGCATAAGCACTCAGCTTTATTTCCTCTAGGGGCTGAAAACGCCTTCACTCTGTTCCATGCTCTGGCTCCTGATTTGCTGATGTTCCTTTGATGTTATAGCTGTCATCTGGATCTAGGAGTTTCACTGTGCAGGGATCTCAGCTCCAGAGGACACTCTCCACTCCTGGCCCTTGCTGGTAATGAGAGCCCTCCTCCTGCTTCTTGGGGGCTCATTTTGCTACATAAGATGGCATTCCAAGGACTCCTGTTCACAATTACTCATAGATGAGTCCTATCGGTATCTTTCCCCACCTTCTTAGCAGACCCATGCAGGAAAGGTTGTTTGGTGAGAGTTAGAGACTTTGGCTAGAAAAGCCACATTAAATAATGCACTGTCTCTGCACTACCTGTAGTAAAAGAGAAAAGCAGGAGTAGCAGTTTTAATGTGTGATAAAGTCGTTGTCAATGTAAAAGCCACCAGGAAAGACAAAGAAAGCCATTACATAATTATTAAAGCCACAATTTAAAAAGTAAACAAACCCATAATAAATTTCTCTGCACCCAAAGACTCTCAAAATACATTGACCAAACTCATATAAATATATACTCTGACAAAAATGGGAGATTTCAATACTCCCCTTTCAAAGAAAATTATATCAGCCAGAAAGAAAATGAACAAAGATACAGAATTAAACAGCATAATCAATATGATCTCTTAGTCATATACAGAATTCTTTACCCAACAACAGCATAATGTATATTTTTTCCCAGCATATATGGAATGTAATCCAGAATAGATCGTGTGAGTCCACAAAACAAGCATCAATAAATTAAAAAACGTCATTTCTAACCATCTTGTTAGAAAATCTGTAAGAAGAAGATCAACACCGCTGCCCCCACCCCCCAAAAAATCGAAGGCATGAAAATTGAACAGCACTTTACTTTTTTTAAAAATGGGTAATTTAAGAAATAGGATGCAATTGAAAACTCCCTGAAAACAAATGAGAATGAAAATTTAGCATACATTTTAATAGCTGGGCACCATCAGCTTTCTTCACCACATTTGCTTATGCACCCATTTGTCCTCGGCGATTGAAGTAGTTAGTTTATTGTGCCAATCTGGTCAATAAACACATGTGGGGTTAACTGAAGGGTGGAGGGATAAATGGCTCAATGAGCCTTGCCTTTCTAGTTCTCGGGTCTCTTGCTTACGGATGGTCAGACCAGGTTGCAGCTGCGTTAGCCGGTTCTCTGCTTCAGCTTTTAAGGCTCACTTCCTGCAAGACATCCCTGAGGAAAAGCCACATGGACCTACCCTAGTGCAGCCCTGGGTGCTGGAACAGCCATGTGGAGACTCCTGCCAGTGCTGAGATGCTTACAAGTTCACTGATTCGGCTTTCCTCCTGCAGTCAGCGTCATAGTGAAATGGAGCGTCTTTGTGAGATGGAGGAGGACTTTGTGGATTGGGGTCAGACATATGGGCTAATGTTGGACTTGTGGGCTTGGGCAGCACTGGGTTGGGATGTTTTCTTGATGTGCACTTAACCTTTATATAAAACTCTCTCTTATACATGTTTCTGTGGATTTGTTTCTCTAAAGTACCCAGACTAACACAGTGATCATGTCAGGAAGGTGAGCACCATGGAATGCCAGGTTAATAGAACAAAGTGTTCTTGCGTTGAGGGAGTACTTAAGTGGAGGCCCAATGTCCATTTGCTACATTAATACTAAGCCTATAAATATATGTACTGGTACATAAATCTATTTCCCCATTATCATCATATATAAATATATTTACATATGTACATGCCTGTATTTAGACTATATAAATGCCCTTTGCCTCCAAGTTCTTTCCTCTATTAGGTTTTACTTTCATCTTGTCCCACTATCATATTCAGCCTTCATTTGAGTTTCAGTAATTCCTCATGGTTAATTGCCCTTGAACAAGTCCTACCAGGCCTCCTACACCCTCCTCACCGTTGATTTTAGATCACTTGTTCTTTCCTTGTCCCTGAGTTTGTTAACACCCACTTCCTTTCCCCCACCTCCCCCTCTCCCACATCCCCCCAGAACCATTGGTCCAATTGTTTTCTCCTCCAGATTGTTTATCCTGCCTATCTTATCTAGATAGACATACAGAGATAATAATATGCACAAAAACAAGAGAGCACAACAAAGCAACATAGTATCTGGAGTCTTAAAGGCTTAAAGATAAACAAGCAGCCATCTAGATGAGAAGCAACAAAGCCCACATGGAAGAAGCACACCAGCCTGTGTGATCATGAGGTGTCAATGGGATCAGGGATCAAAGACCCAGAACAAAAGATCATATCATTGTGAATGAGGGGGAATACAGAGTGGAAACCTAAAGCCCATCTGTAAGCAACTGAACATCCCCTTACAGAAGGGCTGCAGGGAGGAGATAAGCCAGTCAGAGTGCAGTATAGCACTGAT
>NW_022103904.1:19705277-19707218 GCF_000313985.2 Echinops telfairi
ACAGGGAGGGTAAAGGGAGAATGGGGGAGATAGGGGGAACAGATCACAATGATCTACATATAACCCCCTCCCAGGGGGATGGACAAGAGAAGAGTGGGTAAAGAGAAACATCAGTCCGTGTAAGACATGTAAAAATAAAAATAATCTATAAATTATCAAGAGTTCATGAGGGAGGGTGGGTGGGGAGGGAGGGGAAAGAAGTTAGTATGAGAAGCTTGATACCAAGGGCTCAAGTAGAAAGAAAATGTTTTGAAAACGATGATGGCAACAAATGTACAAATGTGCTTGACACAATGGATGGATGGATTGTGATAAGAGTGTATGAGCCCCCAATAAAATTATTTAGAAACAAATAAGAAAATACAACATGATGGAGCCTGGCTATCAAAAGATATAGCGTCTAGGGTCTTAAAGACTTGAAGGTAAATAAGTGACCATCTAGCTCAGAAGCAACAAAGCCTACATGGAAGAAGCACACCAGCCTGTGTGATCACGAGGTGCCAAAGGGATGTTATAAGGCATCCAAGAATAAAAAAAACCATATAACTGAGTGCTCGCTGAAGACAAAGTGGGTGCTTAAGTAAATGTGGTGAAGAAAGGTGATGGTGCCCGGCTATCAAAATATATAGTGTTCTGCGGTCTTAAAGGCTTGAAGGTAAACAAGCAGCCATCTAGCTCAGAAGCAACAACGCCCACATGGAAGAAGCACACCAGCCTGTGTGACCATGAGGTGTCGAAGGGATCAGGTATCAAGCATCAAAGAACAAAAAAAATCATATCATTGTCAATGAGGGGGAGTGCGGGGTGGGGACCCAAAGCCCATCTGTAGGCAACTGGACATCCTCTTACAAAAGGGTCTCAGGGAGAAGATGAGCCAGTCAGGGTGCAGTATAGCAACGATGAAACATACAACTTTCCTCTAGTTCCTAAATGCTTCCTCCCCACCCACTATCATGATCCAAATTTTACCTTATAAATCTGGCAGACCATAGGTTGTACACTGGTACAGATAGGAACTGGAAATACAGGTAATCCAGGACAGATAATCCCTTCAAGACCAGTGGTGAGAGTAAGGATACCAGGAGGGTCAAGGGAGGGTGGGGTAGAGAGGGGGAACCAATTACAAAGATCTACATATAACCTCCTCCCTGGGGGATGGACAACAGTAAAGCGGGTGAAGGGAGACGTCTGATAGTTTAAGATATGACAAAATAATTTATAAATTATCAAGGGTTTATGGGGGATGGGGGAGCAGGGAGGGAGGGAGATAGATGAGGAGCTGATACCAGAGGCTTACGTGGAGAGCAAATGTTTTGAGAATGATGAGGGTAATGAATACACAAGTGTGCTTTATACAATTGATGTATGTATTGATTGTGATAAGAGTTGTATGAGCTCCTAATAAAATGATTTTAAAAAGAAGAAGAAAATACAGCATACCAAAATCATTGGGACATGGTAACAGCAGTACTCAGGGGAAAAATCTCTAAAATCTATAGAAAACTATAACATCTTAATAAGAAAAACATGAATCAGCCAAGTTAAAAATCGGGTGAAGAAAGCTGATGGTGCCCGGCTATCAAAAGTTATAGCATCTGAGGTCTTAAAGGCTTGAAGATAAACAAGCAGCATCTAGCTCAGAAGCAACACAGCCCACATGGAAGAAGCACACCAGCCTGTGTGACCAAGAGCTGTCGAAGGGATCAGGTATCAAGCATCAAAGACCAAAAAATCATATAATTGTAAATGAGGGTGAGTGCAGAGTGGAGACTCAAAGCCCATCGGTAGGCAACTGGACAGCCCCTTACTGAAGGGTTGTAGGGAGGAGATGAGCCAGTCAGGGTGCAGGGTAGCAACGATGAAACATATAACTTTCCTCTAGTTCTTATAAATGCTTCCTCCCCACCACTATCATGATCCCAATTCTACCTTACAAATCTG
>NW_022103904.1:19707645-19784844 GCF_000313985.2 Echinops telfairi
ACATCCAAGTAACCAACAATCACATGAAGAAATGTTCATGATCACTAGCTATCAGAGAAATATAAATTAAAACAAGAATGAAATGCTACCTCATACCAGCGCTCAGAGCAACACACATAAAACCAGAAAATAAATGCTGGAGAGGATGTGAAGAGATCGGACCCCTTATACATTGCTGGGGAGAGATCGGACCCCTTATACATTGCTAGTGGGATTGTAGAGTTTTACAGCCACTATGAAAAACAGTATCATGCTTTGTTAAACAACAGTGGATAGATATACCTAGCAATCTCTATATTCTCTCTATATTCCAAGGAAATAAAGAAGAAAACATGAACAGATATATGCACAGCCATATTTATTGCAGCTCTGTCCACAATAGCAAGTACATGTAAATAACCAAAATACCCAGTGTGGAGGACTGGATAAACAAACTCTGGTGGATTCATACAAAATAAGCCCTGAAAACAGGGAGGAAACTGTCAAACACATCAGCACATGGGCAAGTTTGGAAGACAATATGCTCACCAAACTTAGTCAATCTCAAAGAAAAATACAGCAAAAAAAAAGAGAAAAACACAGCATGAGACCATTATTGTACAATAAAATCAAGAAAAATAGTTTTCACACCAAAAGAAGCAGACTTTGAAGATTAAGTGGAGGCTGGGGGTAGGGAGGGAGGGAGGTGAGAAAAAATATAAACAAACAAATGATATTTATTTACATTTTAAAAAGGAGATACACAGATACACATGGATAGAGACATGCAAAGATACACACAACACACAAAAAAGTTCATGGGAAATGAAAATAAAAGATAATAAAATTTTCCCACAAGCTTTTTGAAATCCCCTATTCAAGAATTAATGCAAAGTGCAATGGAATTCTGTGATAAAAACAAAAAACAAGAAAATACAGCACAAACGCAAACATTTCGCTGTGTGTGGACAATTTTTGAAAATTAAAACATAAAACAAAAATATCCATTCCCATAATTAGATTTTAAATTATTTTTTAAAAATTCACTGGAAAACCTTCCACCATCCATCCTACAACACTGATCTTGGCCCTTCTTATTATTTTGTACCCTAAATTAAAAAGAAAAAAACATTTAAATGGAACACAATTTCAGTCTATTATGTTGAAACTGACATTTTAATGTATTGTACATCAAAAAGTGCAGTTCTTGGGGGAGGGTTAGAGACAGCGAAACTCTAGCATTTGACTGGCCTACATGAAGGATATGTTTGAGAAGTAATAGCTTCACATGTTGATAATTTCTATTCAATAAAGGTTTTTATAAACTCGTAGCAATACTTTTTGGCCTCCCCTAATATTTAATGGGGAGGAACACCACAAGACAGATTTGTGCCATGTTGTCTGTACTGGAAACATTTGGATTCCCACCGAAGTGTTTTTAAACCTATGGATGACATGCTCTGATTTCCTTTTTGAAAACTCAGAAGTGGGTGACACTATGTACCGCAGCTGTCAGTGCAGTTGGGCTCATTAAAGTTTCAGCTCAAGCAACGGGAGAAAGGTCATAAAGGCAATTTAGAAATCGTTGGAAAGTGACGATCGTTCTTCCGTGAAGACTGTGGAGGAAAGGAGGAAAAAGAACGAGCTAACCATTTGCTGGTTGGAAAATGAGGATGGGCGGCTTTGCTGACTGAGAGAATGCACGCTGCCTTTGAGGAAAGGGCTTAGGTTTGGGCCTGGTGGGTTTGGTGGTTGTGATTTAGTGAGAGTGATGCCCAGCATTCAGCCAGACAGGCCACGTTGAACAGGAAGGCTGAGAGGGAAGGAACGCCAGGGTGGGCCTAGATTCATGATCTTGACATGCAGCCTGCAGATCAGAGGACTGGAGATGGAGGAAACATTCTGACATGTGTTCTAATTCCTTTCTTCCCCATTGTCTGAGAGCTCCGGGTGGGAACAACATCTCATTCATCTTTGCCTCCCAGTGCCTGGCACGGGGTGGGTGCTCAGAGGATCCGGATGGTGGATCCAGCTGTTGGCAGCAAACAATGCATTTTGGAACGGCAAACGGGAAAGTGCACATTCATGAAAGCCGTGGCTTCGGCGGCTGCCCCAAACAAAAGAAGGCGTATTTCTTCTCCTTTCTTCTTCTAGTATCTGCAAAAGTGAGGGGCTGCGAGGGCAAATCACAAGCGATGGAGAGCTGTGGAGATCCAGGGCCCAGGGAGAGGTCCTGGACCTCCTTCCTGGCCAGCGCTTCCGCCTTCGCTGGTTGCCATGGGGACGGGAGGCGGTTTCTATGGAGACCTACGACGGTGAGCATCGGCCAATCCCATGGTACCTCAACCCCTCCCCCTCCCGCCAGCTGCAGCTCACCTTGGGGCTGGAGGAGCCAGGCTGCTGGCGCTAAGGCTCCATCCTGGCCCCTCACGTACCCTCTGCACATCCACCAGTTGCAAAGAGACGGCCCCAGCGAAGACCGTGGCGCCGGAGGGGCCGGCTTCGCAATCTTTTGCTTCCCGAATCTCCATCACACCACAGTCTAGAAAGGGCAGGGCACGCGTCCGGCCACCCATCCCTCTCCCTCCCTCTCTCCCTAGCCTTCGGTGAAGCCCCTGGCTCTGTCCAGCCAACCGAAGGGTGTCGCCCACCCGTGGGCAGGCAGGTGGGCGCACCTGCCCCGTGGGCCGCAGCGCGCGGGCTGGGCGTCCGTCCATGGGCGGGCCGGGCCGCACCACCCGCTCGGAGCCCCACAGCCGCCGCAGCGCCTGGCACGCGCGCGCGCACACGCTCACCCGTGGCGCCAGGCGGGCGGGGCGTTGACGTCACACGACCCCCTCCTCCCGCCAGCCGCGGGGTGGTGGCCGCGCAGGCGGCAGCACGCACCAACCGGCCGACCGAGCCAGCGACTGCAGGCCCCGCGGGCGCACGGCCAGGCCATGCCCGGGGAGGCGGCCCGCGCCGAGCTGCTGCTGCCGGAGGCGGGCGGCGCCGGCCAGCGCACAGGTGAGCCCCGGGATCCGGGTCCGCTGCTCCGCAGCCCCGCGCTCCACGGCTGCTCCCCGTTCCCACCGCCCTACCCAACCTGCCACCCGCTCCCAGGCCGCCCGAGCTCCCCCACCCCCTCGGGCCCTCTTTCTCTCCACCGGAGCCTGCACCCACCCTCGCCCCACTCCGGGGAAGAGAGGCCCAGGAGTGTCGGGAGGCGAGTCCCGGGACTGGGGCACTGTCTTCTGGCCGGGGCCCAGGCGCAGTGCCTCATTGTCTGCGCGGAGCTGCGGTTCTTGCCCGGCAGGGAGGGCAGCCTGTGGGGTGGGAGATCAGCTGGCGACCCTCAAAGACTCGCTTGCCTGTCATGTCTCCAGGGGGTGCGATGCCGGGAAACCTACACGCCCGTCGAGATGCCTCAGGGATGCACCAGGGGAACGTTTAGCTGAAGATGGGTGGTTCGCCTTCATGGGCAGCAGCTCCGCTGAAGTTCAAGGCAGAGGAAGCTAAGGGCGGACTGTAGGGAAACGGGCCGACTTGGCTCTGAAATGTCGGAGAGGTTGGGGGAGGGGCCCCAGGGAGTGAAGAGAGTCCAGCAGAGGTGTCAAGGATGCAGAGAACCCCTGTGCCCTTGGAGCTGCTGTGTCAGCCAATGTTGGTGGAGGAGGGTGGGGTCGATTATAGGTCTGGAGAAGCTCAGCCCCCGGGGTGGCTTCCAGTGTCCAGCTCGGACATTGTGAGATGGTGCCACCTAGCCAGTCCATGCCTCAAGGGTGACCAAGGGCAGCCTTGTTCAGTGAGCAGAGTCCAGCGCTTTGATCCTGGGGAGGAACCAGTATTGAGTGGAGAGGATGAGGCCTGCTCACAGGATGCCCCTCCCAGGGCCCGGGGTAGGGGAGGCAATGCACACCTCCAGGGCCCTGGGTGCTGTGCTAGCTCTGCTCCTATGAACTCAGTGACCTTGAACAAACCTTGGTTGTCAGTAGCCCCCTTGCATTCTGACCTTGCTCCAGCACGCACGTAGGCAAGGGCTACGCCCAGGATCAGTGCCAGGAGCACCAGCCTCAGTGTGCCAGTGTCACCCCGTACACTTCTCCAGCCATGCTCACTCCCTGGTATGGGGTCGCATTGACACTCCAGGAGACCCAAATGGCCAGCCTCTCTGGATCCCCTGGCCCCCACAGCACCCGACTTCCCAGCTCCTACAAGAACCCAAAATGGTGTGGCCCTGAAGGCGCATGCTAGCCGGCCCTAAGGCCTGGAGTGCCGGCTGTTGAGGGAGACATGCCCAGAAGAATCACACCCTTCTAAACTTCACTTCCAAGCTCAGCAGAGATCTTGCCAGCAGCCTTGTACCCAGTTAACCGCTGAGAGAGTTGAGACACAGAGAGGTTTGAAAACTTACTGCAAATCACATGGGGAGGGTGGTGGAACTGTCTGGGGCCCTGCCTTCCTTACGTTACTGCCAAGAACTTAGACCCGGCAACTGTTCTGTGCTGCCACCTCCCCTCCCTCTCCCAGGCAGTGACTGGCCTCAGCTTTTGGTAGGAGTCTCAGGGCTTATGCAAATGCTTCGAACATCACTGTCTTGGCTTGTATAAGTGTGCAGATTGTTGAGGGAAGCTAGCTGGTAGGGACCCCTTAAATGAGACCTCACACAGCCTTTGGAAATGAACCTAGCGCGTGTAGAATGCCACAAGGGGGAAATGTGTATGAGATAATGTTGCATAAAAACTATAAGGTTCAAAATCGAATGTGCAGTATGTTCTCAGCTAATAAAATCCGGTCTGTAAAAGACTCGGAGGAATAACATTAGCAGAGGTGTGAGCTGCAGTCTCACTCTGAGAGGCTCTATCCCCTGCTCTCCTGGGCTTCCTAAGTCTTTCCTGACACATGTCCCTGATTTGCTCATGTGGTTGTGTAAGGGAGTTAGTTATTGTGGTCCACAAATGAGTACTGAACTCTGCATGGTGCTGAGGCCACATTACTGTGGAGTTTAATGATTGGGTGGGAGGAAGACAGAAAGGTCGCTCACCATTCTGAAGGGATTGGAGTGCACCTGCTTGTTCCTGGTTCTCGGCGGAGGCAGCAGACCCTGTCCACACTAAGGAAGTACAGCAGTACACATGGGCTGCTGAAGTTAGTCCATCCCTCCATGAGCTGCTGGTGGCTTCTCCATGGCAGCCCTGCAGGGCAGGACAGGCCCTTTTCTGTGTCCATACGGAGGGTCACGGCATGCCTGCACGGTCCTTCTGACTTGATCCCAGAGACTTTGTAACTTGTGGGAGATTCAGTGACTTGTTCTTGGCACACAGCTGCATTCCAGTGACACATTCCACCTTGTCGCTCTCCCGAGACTTGGTGGCCTGCAGGGCTCCGACCCGTTGCTGGGAAGGGCTTGGCTTTGTCTGGCGGGGAATGGGGGCTGAATGTGGGATCACAGCCCTGCTAAGGCCAGAGAAAGCATGGCAGGAGTGGGGCATGTTGGGTGGAAAAACCCCACACTGTACACAGACACACTGTAAACAAAACCTAGAATGGCAATAGATCTGGTTACTCCGGCAGTCAGAACAGAGCTGGAGCTGGTGCAGGACTCCCTGTGGGGACCCTTCACCTTGCTGTTTGCGGCATGTCTTTGGTGGAGGTCAAGGGGAAGGGCTTCAACGGCCCACAGGTGTCGACTTGTCTGTGAGGGCCAGCACAAATTACAGTAAAAAAAGCTAGTAAGCCAGATTTGTAAGGTAGAATTGGGATCATGATAGTGGCGGGGGGGGGGGGGGGGGAGACATTAAGGAACTAGAGGAAAATCTGGCTAGACCAGAGGATATACACTGGTACAGACAGGAACTGGAAACACAGGGAATCCAGGATGGAAGATCCCTTCAGGACCTGTGGTGTGAGTGGCGATACCGGGAGGGTGGAGGGAAGATGGGGTAGAAAGGGGGAACCGATTACAGGGATCTACATATAACGTCCTCCTGGGGGACGGACAACAGAAAAGTGGGTGAAGGGAGACGTCGGACAGCGTAAGACATGACAATGAAAAATGAGGAGCTGATGCCAGGGGCTTAGGTGGAGAGCAAATGTTTTGAGAATGATGAGGGCAATGAATGTACAAATGTGCTTGACACAATGGATGGATGTATGGATTGTGGTAAGAGTTGTATGAGCCCCTAATAAAATGATAGGGGAAAAAAAGTAGTAAGCAAGTCCCCAAAGGAAAGGAGAAAGCAAGTTAATGCTTACTGAAGTTTCTCAGAGAAAAGTCAATGGGGGAGACCACGTGTAACCTGCAGCTTAAGTCTGACAAGTGTCGCCCCAGCTCCAGCTAGCTGCTCAATGTTCTGTCAGAAGCCCTGGGGTCCTTCCCCCATCGTGCCACCTACACCACTTTTCTGCCCCATCTTCCCACCTTCTCAACTCCCCTCATCCGGGGCCAGGCTCTCACCAGCTTTGGAGAGCTGCTTCTCTTTGGTGCGGCTGATGCTTTGCGTGGCCCAAAGGGGCCACCCATGGACTCTGTGCCTTTCTTCACCTTCTCCTCTATCCCCACAGAGTTGTCCTGTGATGCTGCTGCTACCACTCCCCCAGGTGGGGACCAGCTGAAGCACTGTGCCCTGCCACCTGGACCTGGGTCTCTGGCGGTCAGGTTTCTGCCCAGCAAACCAGGTGCCCGGCCCCAGCCTGAGGGAGCCAGCTGGGATGCAGGGCCTGGCCGGGCTTCACCAGCCTGGGCACTCCCCGCTGAGGGTGGCCCCAGCCCAGGGCTTCCTGAAGGTCGGCCTGTGGCGCCTCCCCTCCCAGCTACTTTGGAGCCACGGATTGTGATGGGCGAAGAAACCTGCAGGCCCCCCTCACCGCCCAGCACAGCCACCCCGGAGCTCAGGGACTGGGCAGGTGGGCATGCTAACTTGAAACTACCCTCGGAGTTATGTTCTCAGAGTGACCCTCCTGTGCCTTTCCCTCACTCAGACCCCGATTCCTACTTCACCCCACCCTCGACCCCTCCACAGGCCACCTGTGCCCTGCCTTCAGGCCTCAGGCCCTGCAGAGAGGTCTGCAACTCTGAGGCAGGGCTGCTGGACTCACCGCCCACCTCCCCCTCGGGCTCCTACATCACAGCGGATGGGGACAGCTGGGCTTCCTCTCCGTCCTGTTCCCTCGACATGCTGGCTCCAGTGGAAGGACTGGACCTCCCCTCGGGCCGGGGCCTCTCTCCCCCTGGCACCACGGATGAGACGTGGACACCCCATGCTCCTGGTTCCCCCGACCCCCACTCCTCTGCATCCAGCCTCTCCACTGACAGCAGTTCTTCCTGGAGTCAGGAGGAGCCCCTCTTTGACCTGGACTGCCTGGCAAATGACCCAATGATTCCCGCAGCCCTCCTGCCCTTCCAGGGCAGCCTCATCTTCCAAGTGGATGCCGTAGAGGTGACGCTGCTGCCCCCCTCGGAGGAGGTGGCAACCGAGACCAAGACTCCCAGCCCCAGTGGCGACCAAGATGAGGAGAGCGAGGACGAGAACCCGTCTGCTTCCTTCCTGCAGTCTCTGTCAGACATCTCCATCATCGAAGGCATGGACGAGGCCTTCGCCTTCCGGGACGACACCTCGGCAGCGTCTTCGGACTCAGACTCGGCCTCCTATGCTGGGGCAGATGACGAGAGGCTGTACAGTGGGGAGCCGCATGCTCAGCCCAGTGCCCTGCTCCAGGACAGTGGGTGCAAGGATGAGGAGGAAGAAGACGGGGCCCTGTCCTCAGCCCAAGAGGGGTCCACACTTCAGGTCTGGAAAGAAGAAGTTGCTGAACTAATTCCAGATCAGGTGCCACAGGATGAGGGGTTCCTCTTCCACCAGGAGGCAGTCACTACAGTAACACCTCACGCAAGGTTGGCAGAAGCAGGCCCTGGGGTGAGCTTAGAGCCAGCTGCCACGGGCCCACCCCAGCCTGGAGAGGAAACAGCAGACACCTCCACCGGGCAAGAGGATGTTGCCAGGGTAACACCTCCACTACTCACTGAAGATGGCTTCATCATAGGCCAGGTCATTGTGGCAACACCTGTGACCTTACAGGAAGAAGTGAGCACTACTCTAGGCCCTGGGACTGCCGCCACGGAAAGGCCCCAAACCCCACAGGAAGAAGAAGTTAGCCCCACGCCATGCCCAGATTCACTGGCAGGGTCAGTAACGACTCAAAACAAGGAAGAGGCAGGCTCGGGCCTCACCTCAAGTCAGGAATCTGTTGCTCCAGCAACACCTGTGCCCCTGTCTGAAGGATGCGGTTTACACCAGGAGTCTGTTCCTATGGCAACACTTCTTCCCCTGCAAAAAGAAGCAGCCCTCCCTTTGAGCCAGGAGCCTATTGCTGTGGCAACCCTTCAGGCCCTGCAGGAAGAAGTAGGCTGCCCCCTTGGGGCATCAACTGATGCTCCTCCACCAGAGCTGGCCCGGCACGATGTAGGTGTGGCCCTAGGACTGGTGCCTGCTTCGGAGTTAACGGCTGTGGCAAAGCCATTGGCCACAGAGCCAGAAGCAGAACTTGTAGCCTTGGACCAGGGCCAACATGACGGAGCAGGTCCTGCCGTAGACCTGGAGCCAGAGGCAGAAGCAGTGACCCTCTGGGCCTCAGGGAGAGATGCAGGTCTTACCTCAGAGCCAATGTCTGACAGGGAGGAGCAGCAGGAAGCTACAGGGGCCCCCTTGGGGCCTGAACCAAAGGTGGGCAGGGACTACCAACACCTAGATGATGGAGCCAAGATGTTTCAAGGCCAGGGGGGTGGAAACCCCCCATCAAAGCCCCAGAGTGCCAGGCAGGCTCTGGAGTGTAGCAGCTGGGCAATGGATCTGGCCAGTCACCCACAGTCCTCAGCAGGGTCTGTACTTGGGCTTGGCAGGGGCTGTCCTGGAGAGCCCGTGCCTGTTACAACTTCCCCAACCACTTCATGGTGCCCTGAGCCTGAGACTGGCATCAGCCCCAGAGCCCCACAGCCCCAGTTGGGTGTGGAGGAGTGGGCCCAAGCGGTCTCCAGTAGCCTGAGCCACTCCCCTTGCCAGTCCCCAGGAACCTGTGCCCAAGACCCTTCCCACGACGCCCAAGATGGGTCCCTGCAAGCTGACCCCTCCTCGCCTGGTTTCCACAGTGGAGCGGCCCCGCCTCACTTTGCAGACCCTGGCCCCTGCCATTGTCAGGAGCCCAGAGGAGACTGCAGGGACATTAGGCCCCCAGGCTTGCCAGGCTTCCAGCAGCTCATCTCAGAAGCTCAGCAGGCAGCGGATGCCCTCTCAGGAACCCTGGGGCCTCCTGAGGCTGGGCTGCAGGCTGGCTTCTCGCCCTTCCTCAGCCCCACGGCAGCCTCCACGGTGGCTCCCCATGCCAAAGACCAGCCTGTCTGCACCCCCTGTCAAGTGCCTCCAGGTTCTGGGTCCCTGCCCCCAACCAGAACTCTAAGGCTTCCGACCCCTGAGCAGCAAGAGGACCAGGACAGTCTTGAGGAAGGTAAGCGGGGGGGGGGGGGCATATTGGTGAGGTTGGCGGAGTGGACTGCTCAGGGTTGGCGCTATCCCGAGCTGGTGAGGGGTGGATGCCACATACCAGGAGGGCAGGTCCCCAAAGGTTGAGGGACATACTGCATGTTTCAGAAGGGTCAGACAGGACGGCGCGGATGGACCTCCCACACCAGGAGATAGCCTACCTGTGTCCACCAAGGCCCAGCTCGTCTCCCTTCCACCTTGAGGCTGCATCCAGGGCTGGGCATATGTCTCTGCTTTTTCACTGCCTCTTTCTCTCCCAGACTCCCTGCAAGCTCCAGACTTGGGCCAACACTCAGACAGCCATGCAGAATCTTCAGCCCCCGAGGTGGAGCAGGACCTGGCAGCCCCCCGGACAGCACGGGGCCCACCCCAGGTGACCCTGCCCACCCCTGCACCCAGGTCTAGGAGAGAGGCTAAGCTTCAGGGGAGTCACACCGTGTCCTGTGGGTGGCTCCCATCACCCCTACCTGAACTCTTTCCTGTCCCCAGGGCCCAACAGTAGGCAGCAGTGAAGAGACCATCGCCAAAGCCAAGCAGAGCCGCAGTGAGAAGAAGGCCCGAAAGGTGGGTGCAGTGGGTGTGTCCAGGGAAGGGGGCTGGAAGGCCTGCAGGATGGTAGGTGGGAAGGTGCTACCTGCCAAGATTCAGACTTGGCTGCAGACTTCCTCAGACTTGTACACTCCACTGCTGGGCACGCAGACAAACGGAGCAGTGGACCCTCACCTCTGGTAAAAATAGCTTAAACTACGACGTCAGAGAAGAAACAGATTTCGCAATAGAGTGAGTCTAATCCTTATCGCAGAGATGTGGACACGCTGACACTCCCTTTGGCTGGAGTCTGACATTTGGTCCTCAAATGTCAAGGGCAAGCTGGAGTCCCGAGCTCCCACTCTTCCTCCCCCCGCAGGCTATGTCTAAGCTGGGCTTGCGGCAGATTCCGGGCGTCACTAGGATCACCATCCAGAAGTCCAAGAACATCCTCTTTGTCATCAGCAAGCCCGATGTCTTCAAGAGCCCAGCCTCTGACACCTACGTGGTCTTTGGCGAGGCCAAAGTCTGTCTTGGTTTGGGTGGGTGGGGTGGGGTGGGGTGGGGGAGCCGGGTGCAGGCTGCTCAACTCTCTGCCTTGTGGGCCTGCAGATTGAGGACCTATCCCAGCAAGTGCACAAAGCCGCAGCAGAGAAGTTCAAGGTTCCTCCTGACCCCTCAGCCCCAGCCTCCGAGTCGGCTGCAGGGCTGAGGGTGACGCCGGAGTGCCAGGAGGAAGAGGAGGAGGAAGAGGAGGAGGTGAGATTGTGGTTCAGCTGGGTTCGGCCAGGGTGGCTCAGCAGCTTCCTACCATCGGTTTGCCTGCTTCCTCCCATAGGTGGACGAGACAGGGCTGGAGCTTCGGGATATTGAACTGGTAATGGCTCAGGCCAACGTCTCAAAGGCCAAGGCTGTGCAGGCCCTGAGGGCCAACCACAGCGATATCGTCAACGCTATCATGGTAAGCAGCCCGCTGGACCATTCTGGAGATGTCAGGGCCGTGTGCTTGGCTGTTCTAGCCAGAGGCCGGCTTCTACTGGGGCCCTAGGAGAGGTAGAAGTACGCACCTCTGCCTCCCCTGGGCCCTGGTAGAAGTTCACTGCTGTTATATTTGGGCTCCCTTTTCCCTTACCTGGTAACGTAGTAGTTACACATTGGGCTGCTGCTCACTGCAAGGCCAGCAGTTTGAAACCACCAGCTGCTCTGCAGAAGACTTTCGATCTTGTAAAGAGTTACAGTCTCCGAACACGCGGGGGCAGTTCTACCCCGCCCTCTAGGGTTGCTCTGATTCAGAACCGACTTGATGGCAGCTGAGTTAGGGTTGGGTTTTTTTTTTTTATCCCTTCAACCTGACACTTTGGTATTTCCTGCAGGAGCTGACAATGTAGCCCCTGGATGGCCGGCCTACCCAGGCACCTCACCTCCCTGCCTTTTCCCCTCCCAGCTCTGCTGCTCAATAAACCTGTAACCCCCAGCGCCGCGTCTGCTTCTAGGTGGTCAGGAAGTGGAGGAGCTTCACCGCCCATTGTGAGGTTGTCCCCATCCTGCACCTCCTGCTCACAGGCCGCTGTATCACTAGGGAGGGGCCTGAGGCCAAGCAACTTGAAGGAGTGGGCTCTAGCCCAGGGGAGAGCTGTCTTGGGGGTGGAGTTTCCGGTAGGAACTCTCGGCGAAAGGTCTCAATAAAGGCCTAGATGGAAGTAACTCCTCAAGAGAGCCTTGTGCTTTCACGAGGCCAAGCAGTTAAATGTACCCCCTCCTCGAGGCGCCCACACGCCAGGAGGACATTCTGGAGCACGGCCAGAGGCCTCTGCCTCCTGCATCCCCGTCCTCGGGCTGACCGGCCCCTTTCTGGCCAGGCACACTAGTGGCCTGCAGTGCGAGGTTGCACGACACGCATGTACCGTGGCATGCCCCACAGAGAATGCATCTATGGACCAGTGCGGTAGCCACATGGGTGCTGCGGTAGCCCTGTTAAGAGCCCAGTGTGGATTTGGTCTCAGGCCTGGTCTCCCCCTGGGACGCAGTGCCCATGAGGTGTTCTGGATTAGAGCTTGTTTTCGGTGACTTCAGATGTCTACACGGCAGGTCTAGGTGAGTGTAAGTTTAGACAGTTCCCTGAACTATATATTCACCTTGGATTTTCCCTGGCTGGGCCTGGTGCTGTGGCCAACCAGGACTGAGAGGGAGATGTCTCCCTGACCAAACCCTGCCGTTCTGGGTGTCCGAGATCCCCTCCTGGCCGGGACCTTGGCACTGCTCAGGACAGAGCTTAAGAAAGAGGCTGGCTGCTCTGGTGCAGCCAGAGCCTGACACACAGCACCCCACCCAATCCTTGCTGGGTGGGGGTGGGCTGGAGAGGGGTTCTACCAGCATCTTAGGTAGACAGAGGGGCTGTCTGGTAGAGGGCACGTGGAGAGAGGAACGTTTCTGTATGCATTGCCCCTACTCCTATCTTCCCACCCAGCTGTAGGTTCAGGGGCAGACCTGAACACTGGCCACAAAGACCATGTCCCAGAAAAGATGTCCACTGGCTAAAGGGGACGGGGGTTCCTGAGTGCAGGCCAAGCCCAGTCCAGTGGGCTCAGGGGAGAAGTGCCACATGGCCTATGTGGGGAGAAGGTATGGTGGAAGAACTTGGCCGAGGGGCTGCCACTTTGATACTCAACTCAGAGACAAGGTCCCCAGATAGGCAGTGTTAAAGGCAGCTGTGGGTCTCGGATGCGTACTGGGCAGAGATTGCAAAGGCATACATCAGGGGCTGTGGGCTGGCACAAGTGCCGGAAGAGATGTCCAGTGGAGGAGGGTGTGGCCCAGGGCTGGTCAGCAAGGGCAGCGTCACGCAGCACAAGCCAGGCTGTGGGGCTCAGAGCACCTCTGTGCGCAGTAAGACATGAGCCGGTGGTGGAGGGGCCTGCTGGAAGAGGAAGGTGGTGGGCGCTTCCTGCAGGGCTAGAGGGAGGGCACAAACCCCGCACACTAGACTTCAACATTGCCTTCTCAGCTCTCCGTCCTGAAGAAAGGCCCAGCTTCACAGCAAGACCTATGGCCTCCTTGGCGGCCCCTCACAGGTTTTAGAACCCAGGGCCAGGCTGGGAGGGAGGCTGGGAGAACTTCTGAGTTGGATCTGACCTTATGCTCCAGCTCAGTGAGCCCCGGGGAGGAGCTGGCTAAGGCCATTCTTAGGCTCTGCGGTGTTCAGGCTGAGAGGAGCAGCCCGGGGTGGCAGACTGACTGTGGGCACAGGCTGGACCCATCTGGGCCTCAGCCCCCAGGGGAGTGGGCAAAGCAGTGAGACGTGCATGCTGACTTCAGGCCCGGAGAGGGAGAAGCACAGGTGTGGGGAGGGGGGAAAGTGCAAGTGCCACACCAATGGAGCCGGGCTGGGGGGCAGGTGGCGCCTCCTCCACTCCCTCCCTGCTAGGTCGAGCTATCCTTGGGGATGAGAGCCCAGGCTTCACCCCAGGATAGATGTCCAGGGTGGAACCCAACCAGGAGGACGTTCCTTTTGGCATCAGCTCCCCTGCCCATGTGGATGAGAAATGCACTAGGCAACCAGAGATTTAAATGATTCACATTGTAGCCTGCTTTTTGAAAGGTCTCTGAGAGTTACAATAGGAACATTGTGTGCAAAAACGGAAACTTGTGTAGGAAGTGACCAACACTGGGCTAGATCGCAGAGCTGGCCTCGTCCGTCCCTCCTCCGGGTGTGGACACTGAGATGCGGGAGTGGCTGTCCAAGAACCAAGCCTTCAGCCTCTGCCCGTCTCCTTGGCTGCTGTGCATGTCAGGGCAGCAGGAACACAAGCTCCCGCAAGGAGACAGCAGCGGGCCTAGACTCCTCCCAGCAGCCTCCCGCTTGGGGGCACGAGCCCATCCGTGAAAGGCAGCCAGGGCGGCGACAGGAAGCAGGCCAGGATCTGCCTTCCCCTAAGGCCGCACAGTGCTCTCCCTGAGGATGCCTTACGCAGAGTCCTGGTCCATGCTGCAGCCCAGTGCCTCAATGTCGTTGCTGATATCCGAGATCATGCGGTCCCACTCGTCTCCCTCAGAGGGCAAGGACTGGTCATCCGAGCTACCGGCGGCCCTGTTCCCATTGGTGGTGGAGCTGGAGGCAGTGCTGGCGGCCCGTCGGTACCTGCCAAAGCTATCTGTGATGATGCCCCGGCCATCCTTCACCCCAATTGTCTCCAGGAAGTTCTCAAAGTGTTGGCTGTCCTTCTCAGGGATGAAGGGACGCAGACCTGGAAGAGACACAATTGTCATCACTTCATCTGGATAGACAACCAGGCCCCTCCCAGCAACAGGAGCCCAGCCCCACACTGCATCTGGGATGCTTGCTGTTGAACTGGGGCTGCTGAGATGAGAACCAATGAGTCGGCACAGTGGGCATCCAGGGCCCTGGGTCTCAGAGTAGATGCAGGACAGAGCCGAGGCTGAGGAAACAATTGCAGACCAGACCTGCCTCCACCTGCTAGATAAGGGCTCTGGGCAAACAAAAACAAAGGGAGAAGACAAGATGCTTGACAGAGGCAGCATCCCTTGCTAGCACCAGGGGTAGGATTGCAGACCCTCCACACTAAACTTCACAGTTGCTTCCTCACCCCTTAGCCCTAACCAAGGCCTAGCTCCACAGACAAGGCCTTATGAAGTCCTCAGACACATTTACACACATTCAAAGCCCTGAGAGAGCAAGGCCAGGGTGGGGGGAGCCTGAGGGGAACATCTGAACTGGACCTGACCTTAAACTCTGGCTGGGTGCTTGGCCCCAGGCATGAATCGGCAGGAGCCCGACACTCAGGCTCTGCGGTGCTCAGAGTGAGAGCAGACGCCCCTGGTGACGGTTTGCTTATGGGCACAGACTGGACCCAGGAGGCCTTCAACTAGTCAGCCTTTGGGGAGCCTGAGCCATGCTCATGCCCACTGGGAGTGTCGACTCAGGTGGCCAAGTTTAGTGTGGCTGTCTATCACCCACCCTACCACCTGGAGAGGCTTCACCTTGTCTGCTACATATTCTGCTGCCTTCTTCAAGAGCAGTCCTGGCCCTCGGCGGCTGGCACTGACTCTCTCCACTGCCAGCTTGTCTCACTGCCCTAGGGCATCCCGTTGCTCCCTCAGAGTCTTGTTCCTGGGCCCTGAGGGCAGTGAGTGACGTGGGACACCCCCAGTCACTGGGAAAGCCATCCCAAGCAGAACGACATGGGTTTCTCCTGAGACCCTGTGTTAACATGCTTTGGTTTAAATCTCTTTCTACCCAACAACCACAGCGGCGCGCTCACCCAACAGGAGGAACTTGCGACTGTCCCCATAGAGCTGTCGCAGGTTGATGCAGAACTCGTGGATGGAGGCCCCATTGCGGTATTCATGCAGCAACATGGCAAACTGCTGGATCTCCTGGGATGACAGCTTGGTGCGCAGCTGGAAGAGAGCAGAGCCACCAGGGCTGGGGACGGGGAGCCGAGAGGCAGTGACAGCCCGCCCTCCCTGCCGTCTGTGCCTCTGCTGGAGCCCTGGGCCAGAGCTCCCCACGCTGGGCAGAGCCCCTGGCCGTGGACACCAGGCATGTAATGCGCACCAGGCTTAGGCGGCAATCTGGCAGGATCCCCGTCCCTCCTCCCATGCTCCCCCCGTCGTAGCACCAGCGAATCTAGTATGTGGCCAAGAGTCTGCGCCTGGATCCGAAGCCTAAGTCACTGGGACCTGGCTCTCCCTCTGGGACTGAGGGAAGGCTGAGATAGCAGGAGGAGGGTGTGGGGGTTCACCCAAGCCCTGCAATGTGTAAGGGACTCACTCCCACACTCCCAGGACGTCGAAGGACTCGGTATCTGGGACAGCATGTTCTGGGGAACCTTGAGAGAAGAAACAGCTGCAGTATCCAGAGTGTGCTGGCCACAGTCAGCCACAGAAGAGGAGCCAGGCCACCTTCCTGAGAACCAAGGGGCATCCCTGAACTAACCACGTCTGAGCCTGCGCCTGGGGCCTGAGCCAACAGTTGACTGCCCTCTGGGGTAGGGCACACACAAACAGCACAACTGGGCTTTGAAGCTCGGCAGAGAGGGGAAGGAACTGGTATGGGCAAAGCCAGCCAGGGGAGTGAGCACAGGATCCCAGGCCTGGATTGGGTTTGCAGTCCTGCCCCAGAAGCGAACATGCCGCACACATACTCGGCCGGCTCACACACCCCAAGGAAAGGGTGCACCGGGAAGGAGCCACATTTACAGAAAGGATGGCCAAGCGTTTCCCTGCTTCTGCTCCTCCTTGGCCAGGCCCACCCTGCCCTACCCACCAAGGCTGGGGATTCTGCCTGCGCCCTCTCTCAAGGTGACGGGCTGGGGACTTCCAGTCGGTGCAGAGCTGGGGGTCATGGCAGCACAGCCATGGCCAGCTCTGTCTGTGGCCCTGGGCCCAGGAAAGGCATACCGTCAGCATGTAGTCTTGCAGGAGCTCAGTGGCCGTGGTGCTCAGCTCACTATCGCTGGCTGTCTTGGGGTGGGGTGAAGGTGGCATGCAGAAGGACAATGACGCGAAGCCACCCACATCTGTGGGGTCAGGGAATGAGCTGTGGAGTAGAGAGTGTGTGAGAGTGCAGCAGGGGCGCCTGACTCTGCTTGCGCTCCAGACCTGTTGCCCTAGGGCATCCCGGGCTGTGTGGAGGCAGGAAGTATAGGGAGAGGCTTGGCTGGGTTCACGGCACAAGGCTGCATGCACCATGATGAAAAGTCTACTCGGGAGATGGCCAAGGCCCTGGCAGAGGACCTAAGGCAATTCAGCTTGCCTTCTATGCATCTCTCCCCCACAGGTGCCGGAACGAAGGGCAGGGTTAGGATGACAGGGGTCCTGGGACAGGTACATATCTGCTAGAGGGGTTCTTGAGAGCAGAATCAAGCCTTCTGAGCAAGGAAAGATGGAATCCATGGTGTAGAGGGTCAGTCCCTTACTGGGTGGGGGCCTGGGCTCAAAGGCAGGTGAAGTGTGTGCAAAGTCAGCTGACTGATGGGTGGGGCATGGGGGTAAAGCAGCCCCCCAAATGCTAGCAGTGCAGCAGCAGCTGCTGCTGAGTGCCAGGGCCAGAGAGGGGGTTCTACTTACAAAGTGCTGGCCTCTGTCTCGTAGGCTTCTTTGATGTCCACTTTGGTGGACAAGTCATCTGTGAGGCAAATGTGAACACACCGGGTTTTGGTTACACAGCAGAGAGGCCTGTGAACCCCCCTCGCAGCTCTTGCCAGGGTGAGATGAGTGGTCACTGCTGCTGGGCTGGGACAGGCACGCCAGCCACCAGCCACTCAGGAACCACACCCAACCCCACTGGGAGCCACCAGCGGCACCCCATACATGTGCTTCCGGGGATTTATCCATGCACGTCTGACACACGGGGTGAGGGCTGCAGTGGCACAAAGCCTTAATGACTGCTGCCTCTAATCCAAACTGTCACCATTAGATTTCTCCAAGGAACTGAGCCAGAGACGTTACAGACCACCAATTCACACAGCTCGTGAGAGCAGAAGTCACATCCCGAGCCAGATGGCCCACTGTCCCTACCGTGGCTCACGGGGTGGGGTGGGGGTGGGGGGGTTTTGAGATGACTCACAGCACTAACAAAAGGTCTGGCTCAGGCTCAGTTACCCAAGAGGTGCTCAGTAAAAAAAGTCCCAGCTGTCTGAGAAACTACTAGTGAGAACCAGACAACAGGGGCACAAAGCTGCCGTGATCAGCAGTGAGCCTTAAGAGAAAAGCAGGTCAATTAGGGTGCAGGACTTTAAATAGCAGAGCACGGGAGAAAAAAGGACCAATTCTCACTGTGGTCAGCAGAACCCAAAGATGCTCTCATCCCCAGAACCTATGACTAGTCGGTTGCATGGCAAAAGGATATTAAAGTTGCTGACGAAATTAAGATTGCTCATCAGTTTATCCTAAAATAGGGAGATGACCCTGGTTGATTCGGGAAAGCCAAAGCCACCTCTTTCTCTCTCTCACACACAGCTGCAATGGAGTCAAGTGACTCACGAGCTCCCACGTGTGTAGTACAAGAACTGCTCCCGAGGACAATCAAGTTCCGTTTGGACCAAGGCTGCTTTCAATGGTCTGTGGGTGCCTTAGAACTACCAGACATTTGGTGAGTAGTCGAGCATTCAACCATCTTAGCCATTCAGGGACTCCAAAGCATGGGTCCTTAAGGGGGAGGGATCCATGGACGCAGCATCAGCGAGACGCGATGGCGCAGGCTGTGAAGCTGCAGTACGGGCTCTGCGTCCAAGAACACGGTGGCCTACAGACGCTAGGAAAGGACAGGAAGTAGGTTCTCCTTCAAACTCTCTGGAATGGACACAGTTCTGCCAACACCTTGATTCTAGCCTATGGACTTCTTTCCCCTTCGGGTGTTAAGTTTGGAGACCTGAGACTGCAGCGACAGGAAGGCAGTCAGCAAGCCCCAGGAAGAAATACAAGGCTCTCTGTGTGTAGGAGGAGGCCAGGTGAGGTCAGCAGAAAGGTACATCATCTAGCACGCTGAGGGCGGGCAAGACCAGAAAGAAACGTCTACTCAGGAGTGTGTCTGCATCACAAACTCCCAACCTGCACACTTAGGAACTGTGTCCTTGTCCGTAAAAAGGTTTGTGAAAGAAAAGAAAAGCAAGGCCCTTTGGGGAATTTAAAATCAATTTTAAGAATCAGACTAATCACACACGCAGCCAAATGTGGATATCAATGTACCTCTAGGTACACAGCCCACTACTTACTGGGTGTGTTACTCTGCGGGAGCCACTTACGTCCTTTGAGCCTCCCTTTCCCATGTAACGTGGTGAGGACAATGTCACGCATGCCATCAGCACAAGCTCTGCAGGCAGCAGCCTGGCACCACTTACAGCGTCTCCTTGACTGTACATCTGATTGACCGAAGTCCTGAGTCCTAACTGAGCCACTGAACAGTTTGAAAGGTTTGCCCGACGTGTCCACGGATGGACTGTTTTTTGCAGACTCCTGAGAGGTCCTCAGAAATTGCCGCTGCCAGCTCAACCCATCTGAGCACCTTGTGGGCTCCTGTCCATTCCTTCCTACCCACCATCCCAGGCTTCCAAGCAGCTCAACAGGCCATCTTCTGTTGTGCCATCCTGGAACCAACCCCTGACTGCTCAGTGGCCAAGGCCTGGGGTGCAAAGTGGGAAAGGCCTCAGACCTCCTCCATGCTCTGAACTAAGTGTAGTGACTTTAGTCACATGCAGTTCCAGAGCAAGTACGCAGGGACCCCGGAGTTACCCTAGGAAGCTATCCAGCTGTCTAGACCATTCTGCTCAAAAGTTCCCGAGAAAACAGTAAGCTGCTGCCTTGAATACTCTTGGGGAGGTGGGCGGAGGGCGGGCTTCCGGAAAGGGAGATGTGCTCACCCAATGTATCGCTGTGCAGGGAAAGGTGCTGGGTGGGTGTCGAGGCTCCATCAAATATTGCTCTGTCCAGAAAGTCGATGGTGGACTCCGTATAAACAATCTGGAAGACCTGGCTGAGCAGCAAGCACAGCTCTTCTGCAGCTCCCTGGAGGGTCGGGGAGAGGAACAGCTGCTGCGGGCAATGTCGCCCGCCTGCGGCTGGTCACTGTCTCGGCGTGGATCTGCCAATGGGCCCCCACTGCCCCAGGTGCTCAGTTGCCAAGCACACAGATGAGTGGTGAATGCATGAAAAAAGTGTCAGCCCCAGAGCCAAGTGTCCCTCAGCCTTCGACTGCCAAATGGGATATTGTGACAAAGATCCCTCCGATTGCACTGGGTCTATCTAAGATGAGAGAGGTGGCCCAGCGGTGGCCTCACATTCACCCACTGATGACAGGGAGAAGGTGGAGGCTGGGAGCTGGTCTGCCAGCACCTTCCTCTCCATTCATCTCTCTTCCCATCCCCTGAACTGCCAGCTCTCTCCTCAAACTCACTGCCATTGAGTCCCTGCCAACTCACAGCGAGCCTCACGGCAGGGAGGAACTCCCTCGGTGAGCGTCCGCGACCTCCCTGACGGTAACTCTTTACAGGAGTAGAAAGCCCCATCTGATTCTCATGGAGCTGCTGAGCTTACAGGTGGCAACCCACTGTGTGACCACTACCCCACCAGTGCATGTAGACAGCATTCTCAACAGAAAAACATTTGGGGACAGTGTTCTGTCTGTTGCTTTACAGCAGGTTCTAAACCCAGGGCCATTCTGCCTGGTCAATGGTCAATGTCTGAGGACAGTTTTAGTGTCACCCGAGGGGCTCTTCTGGCACTTAGAGGGGAGAGGCCAGGGGTAGTGCTAAATATCCTGCAGTGCTCACAACGACACCCCCCCCCCAAAACAAAACAAAAAACAAAAGGATGCCATTGAATTGATTCCGACTCACAGAAACCCTGTGCGTACTGAGTTGAACTTCAAGGCTATGGCCTTACAGGCTATGCCAAGCTTTCTTCCAAACAATGGACTATCTGGTCAGAAATGTCAAAGGGGCTAAGACAACACTCTGCTGTAGGGCAGTTACAGTAACTCACAGAAAGGCATGAAGTGATCCACCCAAGGTGACACAGTTGCTAGAGGACCGAGTGGGGCCCAAACCCCAACCCCAACTCCCAGCTCTTGGCACCTGCCCCAGTCTTCTCCTAGCAGGTGACTCCACTGTCAGAGTAGGGTGGAGAGAGTGAGGTACTGGGAAGGGCAGAGGGACAATAGAGCCTGGGGCAGCCTGGGCTCAAAGGCAGAACCGTGCATCCTCTTACCTTGCTCTCCATAGCCAGGACCACCAAGCAGCATGCTTCCACAGGCACCACGCCACTGCCTGACAGGGAGCCTGACGTCAGGCCACGGGAGCTCTCTGCGCACAGACTCTGACTCGGGGAGATGCCAGGGTCCTGGGCTGGGAACACAGAGCATCTCCATTGAGATCACTGAAGGGTCTAGTGTACTGCCAGGCCAGGTACACAGCCTACACCTTGGGATGATAGTCTGCAAATGACTCTCACAGTAGTCCACGTGACTCTGACTGCCCCGCCAGCCTTGCAAAGCATCGCCTATCAGGAGCCTCCCCTGATGAACTGACGAATGAGGCAAGCATTCGACAGGCCCTGACCCACACCTCCTCAACGGTCTGGACAACAGCCTCTGAGAGAGGCTTTTCCTCATCTTCCGACAGTTCTTCCAGCTTACCTAATTAACATGCTCACAAGAACCCCATCCAGAAGCCAGTCTCCTTAATCCTCTCTGTCCCTGACTCTGCCCAGAGCCAAAGGCCCTGAAGGGACTATCCAGCAGTGCGACGGACGAATAAAGGTTAGGAGTGATTAAAAGGCAAAGGTCTACTGCCAGACAGACTTGGTTCAAGATAATTTACTAACTCTGTGACCTAGATCAAATTACTTCGTCTATCTAAACTCCAGTACTCCCATCTGTAAAATGAGAATATGATAGCATTGGTCTTATAGGTTTAATGATGGACATTAAATGAGATAATCCATATAAAATGTTTTGTATTAGTTTGATCAATATTAAATCACCATTTTCATACAAATGGCAGCCGCACACAGCATGAAGGGCAAGCAAAGGTGAGGGGCCTGCACTCCGCAGGGCCGGGGCACAGGGTGAGTGGTGCCACGTGCAACTGAGTGTGGGTGGCAGTATGTCTACGAAGACAGGAGGGAAGTGATGAACCTACAGGGACAGCAAGGAGAAGGGTTTCTGGGGACCCAGTGAGGGTGGTGGTGGGGGGGGGCTTGGTATAAGGGAGCTGATGTCAAGGATTCAGGAAGGAAAAGAATGTTCTGAAAATGACTGTGGTAGCAATTACACAATACTGCTTGATGTGATTGAACTATGGGATGATATATGTATTAACTCCCAATAAAATGGTTTAAAAAACATGAGAATGAGTGTGCAAGGCAGCATACATATGAATGCATTGCAACAGTGTATGAGTGAGCAGAGTGAGTAGGAACAGTGGGTGAGCATGTATGCACCAGAGTGAGTACCTGCGTGTATGGGGGGGGGGGAGAGGGGGGGGGCGCGTCTTAGTTATTACTGCAAACCGCAACAAGAACTCCCCGCACCGTCTCACACACCACTCCAGAGTAAACCTCTGTGGGGTGCGATGCAGTGACCCCATTAGATTCCTAGGCCAACCAGTGCCTGTCAACTACCGACACTAGTGATCATATGTATGGCTTAAGTAAAAATAATGAGAGCTCAATAGACTTTACTTTTTTTTTTTTTTTAATATGGAAGGTTTCACGAATTTGCGTGTCAGCCTTGGCCAGGGGCCATGCTAATCTTCTCTGTATCGGTCCAATTTTAGTATATGTGCCGTTGCAGCCGGCACGACTTTTTTTTTTAGAAGGGTGTGGATTCCCAAACAACTGTGACACTCAAATGGAAAAGCAATTCTCTCTGTACTCAAAAAGGCCAGGCTAAGCCTCCTATGCCTTTTAGAAATGGGTGGCTTCCGGCTGAGCCCAGGAAAATGCTCTGTGACACCAACTTCAAACCCAGGACACTAATGGCGTGCAGCATTTTCCCTGTGTTCTTCTGTGAGTTAACACTGTGGTCCAAGGCCTGATGACAGTAAGCTCTTCCTACTGAGCTCATTCTCTCCCTCCTAAACATTCCATTACCTGCTTTCCTTAGAAACATCGACAGATGCAGAGAGGGAGTGTATAATGATGATTTTATATAGCGGAGGAGCCAAACTCTACCTGAATGTTCACGGGGATAACAAGTTGTCTGTTCTGACGCTACCACAAAAGAAGTATCGGGCAAGTCAGCCAGGGGATCCCTGAAGGGCTGCACCTACTGCAGCGCCCCAAGCTCGGAGAGGGGTGTGTGTGTGTTAACCAACCTTCCCCTCTGCTGGGCCTCACCAACAGGCAGGCACCGCTGTCCCTGTGCTTCAGTCATGGGTATCACAGGAGGGCTCTAGTGTGGCCTCGGTGGAGCTGGAGGCCAGCACATCTGGGCAGAGGATGCGAGAGTGATTTGTTGACACCAGCCCCAAATATTTGCTACAAGGGGCTGAGTGAGCTGGATGACTTTGCTCGGTTCTACTCCTGGGCCAAGGCCTTCTGTAGCCAGGCCTTGGAAGAGAGGGTCAACCCAATCTGTTAAGGGTACTATCCCCTTAGACCCCAGGGATCCAACCTCGTGCCATAAAAGCTGTCTTGACACCTTCATTAGATCTGTGGATTAATTCCCAGGACAAGGTCTGGGTTGCTTTTACCTCGTTAGCCCACCTTCCAGTTCTGTACCTGTCTTCAGGACCACCAGGTGCGCCGAGTCATCCCGGATGTAAGAGACAGCAGCAATGTCATGAATGGGGACCCTGAGGATGATGTCTTCCCCATCTCTCCATGCCAATTTGACATTGTAGGCAGAGAGGCTGATCACGGCATCGTGCTCTGGGGTCAAGTGTCCAGGAAGCTGGTGGGCCCTCTGGAAAGATCCGCAGGTCATCAGAAATGTAGAGCCCTGGCTGTGGCTGCGGGTCAGGGCTCCTCACCCCCCGCCCCCACAAACACTCGCTGGTTGAAATCACCGGGTCAGTGCTTATCTAAGTATAATATGATAAAACAAGGTTGTTCCCAGCAATGGTCTTCACGCCATTTCACCAGGGCTGCAGCGTCGAAAGGGTTCACGGGATTCTTATGGAACTGCCTTGAGAGTCAGCTCTCTAGCATGTTGCTTGGAAAAGCTTGAAAATCTAAATTCTAGAAACAGCCCTTAATCATATGCAGCAGGTAGTGGATAATGTGAATATTCAAGGTGAGGAACACTCTTAACGGCTAGGAGCAAGATGTGCCAATCCTATGCTAAAATTGAACCACCC
This sequence comes from Echinops telfairi, assembly GCF_000313985.2. Classification (NCBI taxonomy): domain Eukaryota; kingdom Metazoa; phylum Chordata; class Mammalia; order Afrosoricida; family Tenrecidae; genus Echinops; species Echinops telfairi. The sequence continues at coordinate 19,731,485 of NW_022103904.1, forward strand.
AACCCAAATATGAGGGCCCAGGAAAAAAGCACAGAGTAGGCCAAAGCACAATATGGAGTTAAGAGAATAGGATTACCTTTGCATTGTCTATAAAATGCAGAATTTCAGTCCTACTGGAAGGATTCAGGTATCCTGGTATGGAAGTTAACTGCCCTAAATACTGAAAGAGATTGGGAAAAGAGTAGCATGAGAGATGGAAGACCAGCCCAACCACATCCCCAAAGTTAGAGCTGAGATACACCGTACGGCCCTGAGCATCGCTGGTCTCTGTGCTGCTAAGCAGCACAATTCTTGTCTAGAAGTGTTTGCTTTCTTACAGAAATGTCCATTCCCTATTACACAGTATTGTTTCATAGAAAATGTTTGCAATGAGCATGTCAAGATTAGTTTTAGTAAAACGTGGATTTCTACTAATATATCTCAAAGTCCTTTAGTGTGAGCAGTCACCCAGGCAGCAAATTACACAGTGCCTGTTAAGTTCACATATACTATCTAACACACACGTGCACACAAATAGTAATATTTTTATTGGATTAACTTCATCCCAAGAACACCCTTCAGAGAACTGGCATATTTAGCTATTAAAAAGGGATAAAGTAATATTTCCATCTAGGAAGTACGTGACAGACAGACATACTTCCTTCTGACCTGGCTCTCACCAGGAACTTGGCAAGACAAAGCAATGGGTAACAAAGGGACTTTTTTAACTCATAAAGATAAGGACCATGTCTATAAACACTGAAAATTGTCATAAAATACTACTGATTATCAGAAACACCGTAATTTCAGAGATATGGAAAATAATCAGTGACATATTAGCAAGTGCTCAATTACATTATTTAATTAACAATCCTAGAGCTTCAAAAACCTCTTCCAAAAGTTTCAAATGTTTTAAGCTAGAAATCTACATAAAGGTCACATGCTTTCTGACATTTATGCAAATCAGGCTTCAAAACTGTAATTAAATAATGACTACAGAGGAAGATCCAACCCTGAAATTGTAAAACATGATTAGAAAATCGGGGGGAGGAGGGGAGGTCTAAATTTTATTAAAGAAATCCCACCCGCTACATTCCTGATTTGTGGTCATTAATTCTTTGCTTAAATACTTTTGAGTTACACAATACGTTCTGAAGTACTCTATTCTAATGCAGGACAGCTGCCATTCGAGGAAGTTGAATGTTCTGGAAAGTTGCTCTGGATTGATCCTCTAGTCGTTCCCATCTGTACCTTTGGCTCTCTTTTTTGAGCGACAGTCTTGACTTTGTCTTTCACTGGTCTATAGAATGTTTAATGTTGACTGTCATAGTCTTAATTTCCGAGAGCTATTTCTTTTCTCCAGGTTTCTCCAACTCCTTTGAAGCATCCTGTTCTTATTTCATGGGTGTTATTATTTTTTACCCCTCTGGGGTTTTCCATAGACAGGTATATATTTCTCAAGTATAATTCACATACAGTGAAATGCATGTTATCTTACAGGTATCATTTGGTCACATATAGACTGCCAAATAACCAACAACCCCTTAAGATAGAGAGATTTCATAATTTACTACGGCAGAGACTGATGAGTTGATTAGATCTGGCTTTCCACTACCATTGGTAATTTGGAAATATGGTTGTAGGGATTATTGAATTACTTCCTGGAGAGTTACAGTGGGGTCCCAGTGTGACATACTTTAATTAAGACTTAAATGCTACAATGGGTGGTCCTCTGGAAGAAGTGTCATATATAAGATGCATGTACTTTGGAGGAGGTACTTACTATCTGGGTGGTGTAATAGTTACAAGCTGGGCTGCTAACCATAAGGTCAGCAGTTTGAACCCACCAGTCGCTCCAAGGGAGGAAGATAAGGCTTTCTACTTCCGTAAAGCGTTATTGTCCTGGAAACCCATAGGGGCCATTCTACCCTGTCCTTTAGGGTCGCTGTGAGTCAGAGCTGATTCAATGGCAGTGAGTTTTTTTTAATCCCCTTTTCAGTCAATTCCCAGTGCTAACTCTCAGAAGTTACCGTTATTCTGATTTCTATAACTACATTTTAGTTTTTCTTGTTTAAGAACCAAGTACAACTGGAAATCTATAGTATATATTCCAGAATCTAAATATAAACAATCAACTATACTGCCTCTAACTAAAAACCTGTACAAACCCTTCTTTACCTCGGTGTAGATCAAAACATTACTATACTTATGTTGTAGCTGCAGCTCTACTGAATTCAACCCGTTAAAAAGCAAAGTCTATGAAAATAATAATAATCTATAACTTATCAAGGGTTTATGAGGGCGGGTGGGTGGGCGGGGAAGGGGTAAAAATGAGGAGCTGATATCAAGGGCTCAAGTAGAAAGTAAATGCTTTGAAAATGATGGCAACAGATGTACAAATGTGCTTGACACAATAGATGAATGTATGGATTGTGATAAGAGATGTAAGAGTCCCCAATCAAAGTATTTAATAAAATGGCAAAAATAAATAAAAATAAAAAGCAAAGTCAATAAAAGAAAAGACTGATAAATGTGATTACATAAAAAGGAAAAAAAGCAAAGAAAATGACATATAGGAAGAAAGCATGTGAAACATATGACCACAGAAAAAGGGTTAATGTATCTAGTAATCACAAAACTCCTTAAAATGGAAGAATAATCCACCATTTCAGATCAACAAAGTTCAGAGAGCAGGAAGAGTTAGGAAAGAAACAGATGAGACTGAGAAACAGAGGAGTGGGTAACTTATGTTACATTGTAGAGATTGCAATCAAGGACATGAAACAAAATGTGCATCAATTGAGTTGAAAACTGATTTTGTCTGTAATCCTTCACCCAATTCACAAGGTGGGGATGAGGTGAAAATATTATAGTCCTATAGGAAAAAAAATGGGCAGACAGCCTAGGAATAGAGGATTCATCATACACTACATGAAAATGGCCAACCTTAATACTCAGTAATAAATTGATAACCCACCACAAGTTCTAAGTGATCTAAGTTCATTATTTTGCTAGGTTGTTGTGTCTGGTTAGCTTCCTTTAATCTATCTTGCTTTATAATTCAAGAAAGACTTGCCAGAATTTATTATTACACAGATGCGGCAACAATTATTCTCTGATGCTAGCATTTTCCTACATTTAAAGAACATTCTGTCCACCCTTCATGTTTTTTAAAAAAATACTGTTTTGATGTATGGATTTTTGTTTGAAGTGAAGTTGGGTGTGATTCCTTGGTTACTGATCACCAAGAACAAAATTCAACACTCCAAATGAAGACAATAAAATTCAAGATCTCTACAATGAATCCAATGTCCAGAACAAAACTAAAAATTTCTAACATATTTAAAGACATAGTACAATGTGACCTGTATTCAAAAAAGAAAATCCGTCAATGGACACAAATTCTCAGATGATAAGGAGTCATAATTATTAAAATGTTTTCAGTATGTTAAAGAATCTACAGAAAAAGGTGGCTATAATGAGAACTTCCAAGAGATTTGTAAACTGTAAAAAGATAATACAATGGTCTCTCAACTGAAAAACTCACTGCTATGGAGTTGATTCCTCTAGGGCAGCGTAGAGCTGCCTTTCCAAGCTTCCGAGGCCGTTACTCTACAGCAGAAAGCCCCATCCTCCTGTGGAGTGGTTTCGAACCTTGTGGTTAGCTGTCTCCTGCATAACTACTAGAACTGACAACTACCGTAACTGCTGTATTGGAGCACTGCCCTGCTCCAAAATGTCCTCATCCTAAATCCAAAAAACCTGCGAACAGGATCATTTACACGGCAGAAGGGACCTTGCAAATGTCTTTTGATTAAGAATACTGAAATGCATTTTCCAGTAGACCAAATGTAACCCCCGCCCCCCACCCCCACCACGTCCACCCCAACACACACCCAAACATGACTCCACGGAGTCATGGCGACACGATGTGTACACAATAGAACTACTTCATAGGCTTTTCTTGGTTTTAATCTTTATAGAAGCAAATTAAGAGGCCTCTTCTTCTGTGGCACTATGGGATGGGTTCAACATGCTGGCCATTCAGGTGGTAACCAAAAGCAAACCATTTATGTTTACCTAGGGACTAGAAGATAACCACTAAATCTACTCAAACGGACCCTAGGAGACAGAGTAGAACTGCTCCTTATGGTTTCCATAACGGCATCTTTATGGGAGCAGACAGCCTCGTCTTTCTCCTGCAGAGTGATGAGTGTGCTTGATGCACCAACCGGTTAGCAGCCCAATGCTTAGATCCTTTGACTATAACCACCAGGGTTCTTAAATGTAGACGAGGGGGAAGAAGTTCCAGTTCTAGAGAGATGCAAGAGCAAGGCTCTGCCAGCTATTGCTGGCTTTGAAGAAGGGAGGAGGTCATGAGAAGAAATGTGGGCAGTTATTATTACACACCGTATATACTCGAATATAAGCTGAACCGACTATCAGCCGTGGCACCTAGTGTTACCACAAAAACTGCATTAAAAATGTGCTGAAAAAACTCGGCTTATACACGAGTATATACAGTATGTAAAAGGTTAAAAAATGGATCCTTTAGTATCTTCAAAAAGGAGTGAAACCTTGACAAATGCTTGATGTTAGTCCCATGATACTCATTTCAGACTTCTGATATCCAGAAGTGTACGAAAACAAATTCCTACTGCTTCGCTGTCATAATTTGGGATAGCAGGAATAGGTAATTAATACAGACAGGGCAGACAGCAGACGTGACATAAGGTAATAAAGTAATAAAGTAACAGTGAACTTGAAGACAGCTACAGCTATTGTTTAAATGTTTAAGTGAAAGCATGGGGACAAAAACAAACAAACACAAAGCAGTAGGTCTCATTGAGCTTTGGGACAATCTAAGTGACTTATTGGGAGTTCCAGCAGCCGAAGGAAGAAGAAAAACCATCAGAAGAAATAACATCAAAAACATCTCCAGATATTATTACGAAGAGCAATGCATTGGTCCAGGAAACCGAGATATCTCCAAACCAGTTAGCCTTTCCCAAGCATATCACACCACACTCAAATAGCATGACAGCTGATCTTCCATCACAAACGTCACAGGACAGAAAAATCAAAGGGAAAAAACCACACACAAAACCTGTCAACCTGGCTTCTGTATCTTTCAAAAATAAAGGTGAAAGGCATTTTCAGGCACACAAAAATGAAAAGACTTTATCAGTTAATTGACACTAAAAGAAATGTCAGAAGTTTTTCATGTTCAAGAGAAATTATCCCAAGAAGAATAACAGAAATGGTAACGAAATGAGCATGACAGACTGAAAAACAGACTCCCAAAGACGCCAGGTTCTATTTCCAGGACCTGTGGAAAAGGGGTCTTTGCACATGTGATGTGATTAAGGTACAGCTCTTGCATAAGGAGCTGCTGTTTCATAATCTCAGTGGATTTCATTGGATTACCTTTCCTTGGAATGGGTATGCGTTTGGATATCTTCCGGTCAGGTAACTTTTTCAAGTTTCTTAGCAAAGACTACTGAGCGCTTCTGAAAGTGTACAGATTTGTCGAAACACCTCAGCTGGAATGCCGTCAGCTCCTGGAGCCTAGCTCTTCACTAATGCCTTCGATGCAGCTTGGATTTCTTCCTTCAATACAATCAGTTCTTGATCATCTGCCACCTCCTGAAACGGATGAACACTGATCAGTTCTTTTTGGTATGGTAAAGTTATACTCTTTGCATCTTCTTTTGATGTTTCTTGCATCGTTCAATTTTTTTTTGTCCATATGGCCAAACACCAAACCAACTGCTGACGAATTAAATCCAACTTGTAGAAACTATATAGGACATAACAGAGTAGAACTAACAAAGTGTTTTTTCTTTCCCTTCATTTTTTTCTTTTTCTTTCCCTCTCTTCCTTCCTTCTTTCTTTGTCTGAAGCCAATAGAATATCTATTGCCCAATTCAGGCAAAATAACTGAGTGATACCATCAGGTTTCATGGAAGGAAAGACTTTGGGGTATAACATTCAGCTAGAAATCCGTTCTAATCAGATTCATCCCACTGATTCTAAAATATAATACTATACTCCATTTTTAAAAACAGAAGTATTTTAAACCTCAAAATCAAAATAAAATGCATTTATTAGTATGCAAACTATTCTTGAAATTTAAGAGTGAAATAAAACAGTAAATGCTATGGGCAAGAAGGAATCCTTGAAAATTCTTCATCTATATACCTATGACTTGAAATTAGATGTGTATTATAATGTGCTGTTGAATTGAATACATCTCATGACCCTATCAGGACCGATTAGAACTTCCCCATTGGGTGTCCCAAGGGATTGTCAGGGCTCTAAATAGTTACAGAAGCAGGCAGCCACATCTTTCTCCCCTGGAGAAACGGAGGGGTTCAAACTGCCAACCTTTCAGTAGCAGATGAATTCTTCAATATTGCAACCAGAGGCTTAAAGTCTTTGCTTCTTTCAGCTTAATCAATGCCACGCGTTTTAGCTGTCTAGCTCCAGATCTTCGCACACTTCACTGTAATACCTTAGTGTCTTGAGACACTCTTTAAAATCTTTCAGCTCTTCTACTCCATCATTTCTTTCTTTCATCTTAGCTATACGACGTTCAAGAGCAAATTTCAGAGGCTCTTCTGACATTCATCGTTGTCATTTCTCTTTTTAATGAGCTTTTGCTTTCTTCATCTGGATGATGTCCTTAGTGTCATCACACAACCTGTCTGGTCATTGGACATTAGTGTTCAGTGCTTCAAATCTATTATTGAGGGCGTCTCTAAGTACAGGTGGGATATACTCAAGGTTACTCTTTGATTCTTGTGGACTATTTTCATTTTCTTCAGCTTCAACTTGACCTTGTATGTTCTGCAGTCAGCACCTGGCCTTGTTCCGACTGATACTGAGCCTCTCTTTCACCTCTCTCCACAGATGCAGTCCATTTAATTCCTGTATTAACACCAGTATTCTCCCTGGTGAGGTCTAAGTGTGTAGCTATCATTATTTTGTCTGTGTGTGTGTGTGTGGGGGGGCATTTCTGAAAAAAAAAAAAAAAAAAAAGGTGTTTCTGACAAATGTTGATCTTGCAAATTTTTATATGAAATCTCTGGGATTATTTTTGCCAAAAAAAACATATTGTCACAACTACTGATATGTCCTCTTTATTTTCAACATTTGCATTCCAATCATCAGTAATTATCAATGCCTGTTGATTGCACACTTGAATTTCAGACTTCGGAAGGTAAAAATCTTCAATTTCATTATCATTGACATGATGCATCTTTGGTATGTGGTTGGTGCATGAATTTTAAAAATAGTCATATTAACTGGTCTTCCTTGTAAGTATAGTCTATCATTGGCAGTTTTGAACTTCAGAATAGATCTTGAAATGTTCCTTCTCTGTGACAACTATGACAGTACTCATCTTCAGTCTGTAACTCCCAGTATGGAATACCATGCGACTGATTCAAAATAGCCAGTATCAATCTACTCCAGCTCAGTAATGCCTACCTATGATACCAATCTTCAATCATTTGTTCCATTGCGTACTTTGTACAATGTCTAATCTCTCTTGATTTATACTCTTGTACATTTCATATTTTTATTACTAGTGGATATTTGCAATTCTTCTCATTTTGTGTATAAATATAAAATACTATTATTGTTTATTAAATTCTTTAAATGTCGATTATTTTAAAAGCAAAGATAATGGATCCCGAGGTTTATAGTATGAAGTGTGTATATATAAATATATATACTATAGTTTCTACTATGATCATATAATGTAGAAGCAATATATTACAATAGCAGAAAGGGAAGGAGTATTATAAGTGGAATTCAATGTTATAAAGCTTTTATATTATAAGTAAAGTGGTAAGATAGAAGGCAATAAGTTAAAAATGCAGGCTGTAATTCCTAGAGTAATAATAAATAATACAAAGAAGTATCACACACCAAAAACAGAGGATACAGAATGGAATGCTAAATAGTAAGCGTATAACACCCAATCAAGACAAGAAAAGAGAAACAAAGAACGGAGGTGAAAACCAGAAAACAAATATTAAAATGATACAAACAAGTCCAACTACTGAATAATGACATTAAATGTAAAGGAACTATATGCTCTAATTAAAAAGCAGAAATAATCAGACTGAATTAAAAACAAGATGTAATCATATACTACTTATAACAGATACATTGTTTAGTTTTTTTAATTGTGTGGAAATTTCAGACTTTCAGAAAAGTTGCAAAAATAAGAATAGTACAGAATACCCATATATCTGTTTTCCAGATTCACCCCTCTCTCGCTGCTGTCGAATCAATTCCAACTCACAGTGATTCTGCAGGATGGGGTAGAACGGCCCCTGCCGGGAGATTGTAAGGCTCTATGGCAGTAGAAAGCCACATCTTTCACCTATGGAGTCATTTCAAACTGCTGATTTTGTGGTCAGCAGCCCACTGCGTAACCACTATGCTACCAGCAGCTCCCACAGATTAACCTCTTTGTGTTATCATTTATACCTTCTAGATAAATTTTAAAAACCCTGCATACATAAAAACATTTTTCTCAATTTGAGAATATTTACATATTATGGCCTTTTATCCATAACTTCTTCCATGTGTATTTCTTAAGACCAAGACTATTCTTTTCCATTAACTACGATCCGCTTGATAGACTACTTGATCTAATCAACACAAATAGTCCAATTTTATCAATCAACCCACACCCAATGTTGTCTTTCAGAGCATGTTCTTTTTCCTCCCATTCAAGATTGGTCTAGGACCCGATGCTGCAGCCAAGTTTTGTTTTCCTTCTTTCCTCTGACCCATTTCCCACAGCCTCTCTCACAGTCAATACCTTTCTAAGACACGAGCACTTGCCCCTTAAAGGCAAAACACCAAACACTCCACACTTTTAGTATCTGATGTTTCCTCAAGAAAGACTGATTCTGCATTCCCAGACCAACGTCTGCCTAAGAAGGATGGTGCCTCTCTCATCTGCAGCACAAGAGCTCTTCCTCAGAGGGAGGCCATTTCGATTACTCATTAAGGCATCATCTGACTGGGTACTTTTTCCTTTGCAACAAAGGTGCCATTGGTGGGGTGGCACTGGAAAGCCATACAAATATTCTGCTTCTCCTCGGAACTTCCACAGGTGACACACACCTGAACTCTAGCGCTCCCTCAGAATCCCAAGGGAAGCAGGAACACGCCTCTATCTACTTGACCGCTTTACTATTGGTATGGAATCATGAGTTACTACTTTTCGGTGGCTTATAATGAATTACTGTCCTTAATCATCTGGTACTCAATTGTCAAAGACTAGATGGTGGAAGGCTTTCAAACTGTCTATCATTTGTTTTTGTTTGTTTTTTAGTGTTTCCCCTTTAAAAATGTGGTAAAAATCCATATATCAAAAAAGATGCCAACATAGCAACTTCCAAATATTCAATTCAATGACACGGATTACATTTTCACCATAGTTTGTACCATTATTGCTCTCCTTGTTCAAACTAGTCCACCATCGTTAACATAAACTCAATGACCCTACTCCCTGCAGAAAAGCCCGAACTCCTCCTTTCCATTACCCTCCTAGCCCTAGGAATCTGGTGTCCCTATTGGTTTGCTCATTTCACCTAAGTGACAGCATGCAGCGCTGGCCCTTCAGTAATGACGATGCTTTCAATGCTCAGGTCTGTTGGGGCATGCATGAAGACTTCACTTCTCTTTATGGCTAAGTAATATCCATCACAGGTACTTTATTCATTCATCTGTTGATGGGCATTTCAGCTGTTTCCACCCTTGATAATAAGAAGAGCGCTACAGTGAACACTGGTATGCAGGTTTATCGCTATCATTTTTTGAACATGTCTTGACTTTCTGGCAAAACAAGTTATTCCAGGATCATCTTATATCTATCAGGCCTAAGTCATGGAACCATCCATTTTTCCAAGGAGTCCTGGTCACCTTTAGTGAGGAATGGTATTGAATTTTAATTACAATATAATCTGTACACAATACATTATCTTAAATATATAAATGAATTTTGACTAAGGATCCACTTGGGATTTATAATTATGAGTAGTGTCAGAAAGAGATCTAAGAGAAAAAAAAAGAAATAGATCTAATTTTACCTTTTTCTAAATGGCTGATTATAGGTTACTCCAACATACCTTATTTAAATACTAAGACCATCTTTCCTAAGTAATTTGAGGCATTATCTTTATTATATGAAAAATTTCAAATGCAGTTAAGATGTATTTCTATTTTATTCAACTGGTCAGTATACAACATATTAAGTTTGGTATTTTTGGGGGGTGGGGTATCCAGTAGACCTAATTCCCCTCAAAGTTCTTCCTTCTTAGTATTCTCATAGTTAATCCTATGTGCTTATCTTTCAATATGATATTTTAAGGATCAACTTGAACACACGCTGAAAGTGAAGACTGGACAAGGGTACGGCAGGCAGATAATAAGCCTATGAAAGCTCCCAAGGTTGCAAGATGAAACAGTGACATGGAGCATTACCAGTGAAAAGGAAAGTCGACTGATAACCATGAAAGAGGGTTGATCCATCCTTCAAACTAAATGTACATAGATCTAATAATAAACCAACCAAGCAAAACACTGCCATAGTCAATTCTCATAGCAACTCTTTGTAGGTCCCTGAGCTTGTCTATCTTTACAGGACTAAACTGCCTCAACTTTCTTCCATGAGTGAGTAGTGGGTTTGAACCAATGACCTTGCCATTACCAATTCCACACTTACTCATAGGGCCATCAGGGCTATGTATCTAATAATGGAGCTTCAAAATATTTGAAGCCAAATCTGACAAACTAAAAGGAAAAATAAAATGCACAATCATAGTTGGAGATTTTAACACTTCTTTCTCAGGAGTTACACAACAAACAAAAACATTTTTAAAACAACATATAAGACACAAAGTATATACTAATGAAGAAAAACAGATTAACAATTGTTGAAGCTAGGTAAATGGACAGGCATTCATTATAATAGTCTTTTAAAGTCTCTGTTTACTTAAAACCACTTAACTATAAGGAAAAATCATTACCACCAAAAGTGGAACTGAGATAAACTACTGTTTTCTGTTATAAGACATGTAATACTATTTAAACCATTTTTTAAGGTGGATAATATTAACCACGAACAATAATCTTCTAAAGGATTTCTTTTTTAGTCTCCTACTGGGGTTATATGCCATTTTAGGATGTGCCCATTAATTTACAGTAATCTTCTTTCAACCTTTTTTGGTTTTTTAGTTTCAGTCAGCTATTTTTTACAACATGTTAAAATTCTCATTATTTCCATTTTGGTTGTTCTGTTTCCACTAATCTAGTTCCTCTGTCCCCTCACATCCTGATCTCTTTGTTGTAAAATAATTGTGGACCCTTTAATTCTTGGAGATGATATCATTAAAAGAGCACAGTACTTACAGGTGTTCAGTACTTTTTGAACCAAGCTGCAACTTATTGAGTTCCTAGGTAAACTTAGATGTTAGTTTTTATTCCAGGTTGGAAGAGTATCTCAGGACAACAGTCCTAGGGAGACCTCCAGGCTTAACTAACCCAATAAACCTGTTTGTTTTAGGAACTTGAGGTCCTGCTCTGCATGTTTCTCCTATTAATTCAGGGTCCACTGATTTGTGGCCCTGTTTAGAGTGGTTGGTAGTGGTAGCTGGACACCACCTCATTTAGGTTTCAGGGTAGAGGAGACTATGGTTCGTACACACCAGGGGTTAGCAAACTTTTGGGACAGAAGAGCCAATCCTGTTTCCACACAATTAAAAAATTATTTAAGAGCTTTAAATATATATATATGTATATATATATTTAGCTTTAAATATATTTTTACAAACAAATGAAATCACCATTATCTGAATAAGATCCTTTAAAATTTTTATAAATGATACTAAGATAAGTGTTATTTTCATTTTGCTTCAGAGTCACATGTATTGAAAAAAATCGCAGATGGCTCACAAGCCTCTGTTTGCCTGCCCCTGGTACAGAATCTGCCAAGCCAAACTCACTGCCTTCGAGCCGATGGAGACTCACAGTGACCCTCTAGGACAGGGTAGAACTGCCTCTGTGAGATCCTGAGGTGGTTTTGAACTCTGGACCTTGTGGATCGCAACATAATGTGTACCCACTATGCCACCAGGTCTCCTATGGTACAGACTATAGGTTCCTAAATTTGTCTACCTCCCCCTTTTTAGAAATGAAAGTGCTCAGTGCTACTCTGGCAATTAAAAACTATTGTACTGTAGTCCATAATGCTGGGAAAAGAGATATCTGCCTCTGCAGCGCCCCAGGTTGTTTTAGCACGTCCCAGGAGGCGATATGGTCTGTTCTGGGAAATACTGATGTAGACTACTAGAACTACATAGACTGCTTTCTTCTTTGTGTCTGCGATTTCGTTTTTTCCCACCAGCTACCATATATACTCAAGTATAAGCCAACCCCAAAATCAGCCAAGGCACCTAATTTTACCACAAAAATTGCATTAAAAATGTACTGAAAAACTCAGCTTATACACGAGTATCTATGGTACGTAGAGCCCAAAGTTGTATCATAGATGGTGACTTAAAAGCTTTAAAGTCCCTAGACACTACTAATCAGGATGGAGAGCATAACTGTATGAAGTGCATGCTATCGGTTAACTGAGCTATTCCACTGAGAAAGACTACGGTCTTAAACCTTCAAACTCAGAAAACCAACCCTGCAGGGTGTTGGGTTATATTTTGAAAGTATCTGTGCTCCCCTATTTGAGTTCTTATCTATTTAAAATATTACCATCCAGGTAATGTAAATGCATATACATATATAAATATTAAAGCCTATAGATATACATACATGCAGGGGGGTCTTCAGAAGTTTATGGAAATATTTCACTGTCTTTTCATTCCACTTTGCTATAGACTGTGACATCTGTGCATTGACTATATACAAACAAATGTCCTGCATAAGAGGGAGGGCCAAAATAGCTGAAAAATTTCATTGTCTTTTCATTCCTTAGCACTGTTTTTGCTGTGTCCAAATATTTAGCTCTATTTCTATTCTCATTTGTTTCAAGGAATCTTTTGTGTTATTTCTCTGATTACTCGGTGGTTTTCAAGTAAAGTGTTGTTTAATTTCCATGCATTTTATTCTTTCAGGTTGATTGTCATGACTGGTTTCCAGTTATGGCAATGAGATCTGAAAAAAAATGGTTTGTAGTATGGTTTATTTTTTAATTTATTAATGCTTGCTTTATGGCCTAAAATACGATCTCTTCTGGAGTCAGTACCGAGCACTAGAAAAAATGTGAAATGTGCTTTTGTTGGGGGAAGTGTTCTGTATGTGTCTATGCGATCGAGTTGATTGTATTGTTTACTTCTTCTGTATCTTTGATGTTCTTTCGAGTTGATCAATATTTGCTTGAAAGCAATGTAAAGTCTCCCAGTATTATCATATTATGGTCTGTTTGTCTCTTTATTTCAATAAGAATTAGATTAATATTTTGATGATCTTTCGTTTGGTATGAATATATTAATAATGGTTATGCGTTCTTGTTCAATTAAAGCTTTCGTGATTACATAGTAACTGTTTTCTCTTGTTCTATCTTTTACTTTGATGTCTATTTAATCAGTGATTAATGTTGTTACTCTTGCCTTCTTCTGACTGCTGTTGGCTTGATACATATTTTTCCATCCTTTCATTTTTAGTCTATGTATTGAAGGTGCATTTCTTGTAAGCAGTGTACTAGAAATTCGTGTTTTCTTATCCATTCTGTTAGTCTTTGTTAACTGGTAAATTCAATCTATTTAGTGTTATTTTTTATACATATGGCTTTACTGACATCATTTTGTTATATGTTTTGTATATGCAGTTACTGGTTTCAATTTTCATGACAATTTTTTGTCAACAGTCAGGTGGGAAGGCTAAAGCTCTACTTCAGTGGTTCTCAACCTGTGGGTCGAACCCCTTTGGGGGTCGAATGACCCTTTCACAGGAGTCACCCGATTCATAACAGTAGCAAAATGACAGTTATGAAGTAGCAACAAAAATAATTTTATGGTTGGGGGTCACCACAACATGAGGAACTGTATGAAATGGTCATGGCATTAGGAAGGTTGAGAACCACTGCTCCATTTAGAAAGAAATGTGTGCAGGGCTTTCTGTAAGTGAAGGAGACCTGAAGGGTCAAGATAAGAGGAAGAGAGATCCACATCTGTTTTTGCAACTTTAAGGAACTATCTCCTCAAAAAAATATTCTGCCTCGTGGGAGGGGGGAGCGGGGAGGGAGGGGAAAAATGAGGACCTAATGTCGGGGGTTTAAATGGAGAGAAAATGTTTTGAGAAATGATGTACAAATACGCTTTACACAATTGATGTGTGTATGGATTGGGATAACAGTTGTATGAGCCCCTAATAAAATGTTTAAAAAAAAAAAAATATTCTGCCTCACCCAGCTTTGTGAAATAAGCTTTCAGTTCTCTCACAGTTAAGAGCTTGACCATTATCTTTTAAAACTGAAGATTTTCTCTTAGTGCTGAAAAGAAATGAATGAAACCATTATAAGCTGAATGCCTGCCCTTACAGATATAATGCCAAGAGCGCCGTGCATCCCTCACACATCATTCCCATCACAGCTCATGTTGGTATCACCACCTTTTTACAGAGAGAGCTCAGCAACCCCAGCCTAGGTAAGCATACTAGTTCGATGACAAAGCTGGAATAACAATTTCACCTATTAAAGATAACAAAAAAAAAAAAGATAACTACAGCCCTTAAATATCTTGTACCAGGGGTGGATCTGCTGAATGAAATCAAAGGTTCATGTGCCATTGTCTGCCTGGAAAGCCTGGGACTTAGATGGTGGTACCTGGGACTTAGACCATCAGTGTGTATTGTACAGGGCAGTGCAAAGGGAAGTACTTACTTAATCCCAAAAGTTACAGATTGAAGGATGGGAGACTGGGGTGGGGGTGTAGTAGTATGAGAAAAGCCCGAGTAGGGGCTTCTCAGATCACTAGAAGACTGAGAACCTCCCTCCTTTCAACAATTAGAGCAACTTAAGAATAAACAGTATATCAAACTACTAGCTTGTCATCAGTTAACAATCCAAATGTATCCATATGTCTGCTGTTAGGTCGGGCCTTTCGGTCTTATCTGCTGTAAACTAAATGTTAGGTATCAATATTCATTTTCAGCTTATTAGTTTGACCCTATGGTTTTATGTCCTAAAATTTTTAAGTTTTTGGTGAATATACTGTATTAAACTCAATGTAAAGAATACAAAATGTCAGCGCTAAACCAATAGGTTAATACCACGAAAAACAGAAAGGATCGAAGTTGTCAAGAATTGTGTCTCACTTGGATTCACAATGAATGCTCATGGAAGCAGCAGTCAAGAGATCAAATGACACACTGCATTGGGTACATCCGCTGCATAAGAGCTCTTTAAAGAGTTGAAAAGCGGGGAGGTTGATAGGAGGACTAAGGTGCACCTGATCCAAGCTATGGTATTTTCAATTACCTTATACGCATGTGAAAGTTGGACAGTGAATAAGGAAGACCGAAAAAGAATGGAAGCCTTTGAATTATTGTACTGCTGGGAAGAATGTTGAAAGTACCATGGACTGCCAAAGAACAAACAAATCTGTCCTGGAAGAAGTACAGCCAGAATGCTCCTTAGAGACCAGGACGGTGAGAATTCATCTCATAGACTTTGGACAAAGATCTTTGGGAAAGTTCCGTCCCTGGAAAAGGACAGCGTGCTTGATAAAGTGGAGGGGCCGTGAAAAAGAGGAAAGCCCTCCACAAGATGGATTGACGGTGACGGCAGCAATGGGCTCACCCGGGAGAGTCATTATGAGAATGGCACAGGAGAGGAAGTGTTTGGTTCTGTGGTACACAGGGTTGCTAAGAGTCGAAACAAACTTGATGGAACCAAACAATATCCTGTAGAGTCACTATTCTTCCCAGTTTCTATTCTAAACACATGCTCTTTACATCCAAAAGATATTCAGAAACACGGTCTAAGAGTGACTTATATGCCTAAATGATTTGCTGAAAGAAGAGCAGCTTTTGGGATTGTCTCTACATACGCTGAACGAACTGCTTGGGATCCCTTCCTAGACTCCGAGTGCAGCACATTATCACCATCAATATCCTGCCTTGCTTTTTGTCTCTCTCTGCCAATGACTACCATTAAGTCATTTCCAATTCATGGTGACCCTACAGGACAGAGCAGAACCACCACTATAGGTTTCCAAGGCTAAAAATCTTTAAGAGAGCAGATGGTAGTTTTGAACTGTTGACTTTGGGGTTAGCAGCCCAACTTGTATCTCAGGATGCCATCAGGTCTCCAGTCTCTTTTATTGTCTCCAAAATCGGGCCAATCGTGTTACAAACTCTGGCTCACAGTTCTACAAAGAAATCTCTGTTGAGATTTGTTTGGGCGTAAAATATTTATAATTATTAATAAAACTTTATGCCAACCAAAAATTATAGCTATCATCCTGATAAGCTTGCTATAATTCCAGACTGGTTAGGTCTTACAATGGCTGCCTTTGAGGAGGCAGATAATACTCTGTCTCTTAAGGGTGGCCCCTGGCTGATCTTAACCAACATCTAGTTTCTCATACAGTAAGTAGCCCAAAGCCCCATGAGCTAGTAAATTGGTGCAGGGTGCTATACTATAAACTAGCGCACACAGACGGGATGGGTATGATGTGACAGCGAGAAAGGAGGACATACTGAGGAATCAGTCCTGGGATTCAATTAGATTAAGATGACACACAGACTGTCCTGGCAGGCATCAACTAATCCCACCTCTGGATAGGCCTGATGTTATGCAGTGGTAAAACAGACCCAACGGTGCTGTGCTCACTATTTCATTAGGCTGCACACTGGACATGGAAGTGGGCCTGAGAATGGTATTAAATGGTTAAGTACTCAACTACTAGCTAAAAGACAGGCAGTTCACACGCACCCACAGGCTTCTCAGAAGACAGGTCTGGTGATCTGCTTCCAAAAAGTTACAGCCTTAACAATGCTGTGGGATATGCAGGGCCACCATGAGTCAGAATGGACTCGATCGCATCAACATCAAAAACCTACTGTCAAGGTGCAGCTTTCTACTTTGGGGAGGGTGGTAGGGTCAAACTGCTAACCTTGCAGTTAGCAGCCCAACACTTATGCAGGGTGCTTATGCCACCAGGAGTCCTTGTAAAGATAGGTCAGAAACCTTTATTAAGCACTTCTAAAGTGGTTATTGCCTCTTTAATCCTTCCCCCAAAGAATTCTGCATTCTTTGATATGCTTCAAAACAATAGTTTTGGCATATTCAAGCCACCCAAATCAACGTGCCTTTTAAATGTTCTTTGAGCTCTAGGAACAAGAAATCCAAAGGGGCAAAGCCCAGTTATAGGATAGATAGAATAAGGTTTCCCAACGAAGTTCTTGTAGGATTACCCTTGTTCCTTCCAAAACCAAAAAGGGACACTGAAATGGGGGGTGGGGGGGATATTCCTCAATGCAATTTTCCTTTCTTTATTCTCACCAATGCAGCTTTCAATTTTCTTAAAACTTCTTTATAATATTATTATAAGCCCCACGATCATCTGTGTCCTTTGAGAAAATATTACCCCTTTGCCGTCTCAAAAATCTGTCATCCTAACATTCTGAGCTGCCCTCTCTGCCTTGAGTTTAACTGGCCCAGCAAATTCTCTTAGAACCGCTGTTCTGAGTGGATTTTTTGAAGACACCCTAATAAGTTAAGTGTTTTACCAAGAGAATGTGTTTCCACTTGTCAACTGATCACAAAGACATGCCTAAATATGTTTTGTTTGTAATACACATATGCATTCATAAGCTAGAACAAAAGTAGAGCTATTTTTAACTTACCTGCATATTGAGTCCAACTCACCTTCTCTATGACGTCTACTTACTGACCCTGACTGGTGAGTTTCCCATCTGGGCTTGAGGGAAGGGGCAGAAGATGTGGGACAGAGATTGCTATGTAGATATACTTAGGACCTTTGATTCCTCAAATTTTTCTAAACCCTCTCAGGCTGCAGAAATGGCCCATATCCCACTTCTTGGAAGATGACGGCTTCAAATAAGACACTGCTTGCTTTTCTTAGGACCTACTGCCTGTCAGCTAAAAGACCGGTCAGTAATTGGGATCCAATCTCAACATAATGTGATTTTGACTGGGGAACTGCTGGGCCTACTAAAGGCAAAGCGGGACTACATGTCAAAGACATAAGATCCGTATAGCGTATGCTGACAGAAATGGGAGGGTATGCCTGGCAGTGCGTGCTAGATAGAGAGATGAGGCACCAAGGGAGATAAAAGTGTGCTTGTCTACACCAGGACATTCTCTGTGACACAGTATGTAACAACCTGCAAAGCACTCCAGAGACAGTTCTAATGGACTGTTCCTATGGGTCCCAGAAGTGTGACAAAAGTAGATAAACTATCGAAAGACTCAAGAGAAGGGGTATGCTAGATTGGAGCTACTACACAAGAAAGGAAACCTACCAGCTCACAGTGCTCCTTGGGAGGCTCAATCAGCACTCCATTTACCAAAGCAATAAGGAATGTGCTAAATAAAGTGGCAGACATCAGTATCACTGAGAACTTCGACAGGTGATAGTGGAGAAAATATTAAAGAACCATGTCCCCAGTAGCAGTGAGGAGAAAAGGATTCTGGAAGAGCCAGATAATAGCAACAACTTCCAGGATCAGAGTGAGTATAGTTCTTGCAATAAGCAGCAAGAACCAAGATTTTGAAGATGGTTCCTAAAACAATGGCATTGCCAGGGGCAAGAGGACCATTAAGAGGACTGCTTAGTATATAGTAACAAGTTTATTCGAATGAACAAGATGAAGGCTGAGATCAGCTTCTCCAGTGAAAGAGCACCCTTATAGTATCCAGACCTGGAGTAGTTCCCAGGCCCAGAAACAGTGATTGAAAGAGAGGTCATGTCCCATAAAAATGGAACAAGATAAGGGGGTCTTCAAAAGGTACTTGGAAGTTTTTCATTATTTTTTTAATGCAACTTTTCCACAATTTTTTTGAAGCTACTTCATATACACAACTATGATGCTCCACTTCTTTCCAAAAGGAGTTCCAGTCATTAATTGGGTGAAAGCACATGGGGAAGAGGGAATTCTTTTGAGGACGGTTTGTAGCTGAAGGGTCTGAAAAGATACTGACCAAAACTCCCACAGGGACCCACCCATGAGGGTAAGTTATAGAGCTCGGGTGACAGATGGAGTCCAGGCTCAGGCCTCCCTCACAGTGTCCACTGAATCAAGACCCAACTGCTGGTCATTTCCCCACTTTCTGAATAGTTAATGGGAACGTACATACTTACCAGTTTATAGACTCGTCAATTTGGTCTCTGACCTGCAGGACTAGAACTTAAGTAGAAAAGGCCAAGTGGAAGCCTGGGTATACAAGCTGATATATTTTAATCCCTTTGTAGGAGGCTCTCAAAAATGGTGAGGGGAAATCTTCCCAATGTGCAATGGAAAGACTTCATACTCTCTTGAGTGCAGAGTTTGCCTTACAGAGTGGTGAAAATGTCAGTAGTGAAAGGCTTAGTTAGTTGTCCAGGGCATAGAAAGAGAAAAATGGAAAAGAATAAGGATGCCTAGACATCTTCTCACACATATAGGTGTGATAACAAATTTCAATGCTCACCAGAAATCATTCCCTGCAGAAGGGGCACTAAACAACCAGGTGGTATAGATGATTTGATCAGTAGATGTCACGTGTCTGTCCCATAGCTTATATGACTGACTTGTGAGCAGAATGATCCTGGTGACAAGAAGGGAGGCCACGCAACAGGGACCAACTCCTGCCAAGATTACAGACACTGCTGAATGCTGGACCTGCCAGCAACAAAAACCAACCCAGTAACCCTAGTAAGGGCTCACTCCTTAAGGAGACCAACCAGCTATTAAAAAGCGGAATACATTGAGATTCCTTCACCTTTGCAATAGAAAACCTTTTTGCCCAATACTGGTATGTACTCCAGATGAGCTTGTCTTTCCTGCCCATAATGTCTTAGTCAGCACCACTACTACCAAGGGCTCATGGAGTGTTTGATACGCTGACACGCTACATATCATCTTGGGACACTGAATCCCATCTGTAGTAAAGGATGTACAGTGGCAGGCATATGACCGTGGAATTCAATAGTACTATTAAATTCCCTATTATGTAAGAACTGCAAGCCCAAAGGTGATATTATGAAAATATGCAGTATTTTCATGATGCGATGAGGGGACTTCTTAAAGTTTATTATTCAAAAAAAGCTGCATTTTATTTATTTGGCTTTCTGACTCTGCTTGTGCCTGCAACACTTTCACACGGATTTTCTGCTCCACAGTACGGAAAGCATGTCTTGGACACATTCCATCTTGGACATAGTACACATGGGACCACCACAGGCCCTGCTGACAGGTATTTTTGTTTTGGACACCCTCATGAGAACTTTAGGTCTCACAGCATGAAGTCGGCCTGGACACCTGCCACATGCAGATGTTGGTGTTTTACCAGCCTTCTTTGTATAAAGGTTAGCAATCCTACTGCCAAGGGTTCGGGACAGCTTAGTTTGGTTAGCTTACGCCAGTAGGTCAGATGCTGACCCATTTGGAAATGCCTCTACAGCGTGTCCCCAGAAGAGGTCTCATTCCATTTTCCCTGAATGTTTAGAAGCCTCCTCAAACTTCTTGAGTCAACAGTCATTAATTGTTATATCCCGAGATGTAGAATGGATGATCTTGGCTCATCATCGCTCCCATGACCCACTTGGGGAACTTGTGCTTCTGGCCTCAACGTGAGGCTCTGTGGGTTCTGAGGGCCTAAGTCAGAAAGGTAAAACTTCTCCTACCAGGAAGACAGAAGGCTATCTCTGAACTGAAGAACGACAGATTCCAACTGGTCCTTCTGAGTTCCTCCTGCCAGTAGGCACACAAGCAAAGAGAGAAGTCACTGTTCGGGCAGGGGTGATTAATTTAGATCATTACTAGGAGGTGGAGATGCTGCTACAGAAAGGCTTATGGTTTTTGACCCTCTCTGTGTCTCTCGCGGCTCCCATACCCTATTGTAACCGTAAATGAGCAAATAAATTTTAAAAATAACACCAAAAACCCCAAAACATGACCTGGTAAGGGTAAGGTGACCAAGGGCTTGGAGCACAAGGAAAACCATCTGGAACAGCAGAACTGAGGCAGGAGAAGACAAGCTGGAAGGGAGGAGAGACACTGAGCGTGTTTGGAAAGTTTTGCAGAAATCAGGATAAAACCGTGCTGGAGAAGCTGGGTCTGGATGGGATGGACTTCATGTGGGAAACAACGGGATCTGAACAGTGCGAAGCGTAGGCTGTGGTGCATGTTCTTGGGCCCACTCTCGTCCTCTTTCCCACTTAGAACTCTTTGAAGATGAGCAGAGTATTGAATGAGAGCTCACAGTTGCTTCCTTCTTCAAAGAATTGCCCTGGGCTAAATGGGACATAACTCATCTGGGCACTTTTATATACCAGCGGTTCTCAACCTGTGGGTCAAGACCCCTCTGGGAGTTGGACGACCCTTTCACAAGGGTCGCCTGATTCATAACGGTAGCAAAATTACATTTATGAAGTAGCAACGCAAATAATGTTATGGTTGGGGGTCACCACCACATGAGGAACTGTATGAAAGGGTTGCGGCAGGAGGAAGGTTGGGGGCCACTGTTAAGTACCATCCCTTTCCTCTCACGCACACTGCACAGGCAATGACTAAAATACCGGACCTCTTGCTTCACACAGAATGGGATCAGGTTAAAACCCACCTCTGAGTAGACATATTTTGTATATTATTTTCCTTTGCTATAGCTTGCTTTCTTCTATGAGCCTGCCCTCAAATGAATTCAAGATCTCTACGGTCAGGCTTTGCTCCTAGAGAACCGAAGACAACAACAAACAAAAGACAAATGACAAACTGGGAGCAACATTCACAACAAATTTCATCGTAAAGGGCTAACATACCTAATGGGTTACAGCTGTGGACATGAAAATAGCAAAAAAACACGGAAGAAGCCCCATAGAAAACGAGCAAAGGATGTGGAAAGAACGTTTAAAACTTTTCAACATGTAAAATGAAACTCAATCTCACTCACAGTAAATACAAATTACATTCAGAGAATATTTTATGCCTATCAGATTGGCAGACAATAAAGTTGGATGCCTGTAGTTATAATACAAACATTTTGCATCAGTCCAACTTCTATGTAGCAATCAATAAACCTACAAAATGAAAACTACACTAGTTTACATTTTGAACCTTCTAATGTGCTCTACAAGTGCTACAAGCAACCATTGCTGTTTTTGTTGGCATTTTTATAGCTACTGATTTTGTCAAAATTTTCTGTTTAGCTAAAATATTATGGTAATTAGTATTTGAGAACCTGTATCAATAACTTTCTTGAGGATGAATTCATAATTAAAGGTAAAGAAAAAATAAAGGCAGCTTAGTCATTAAGGATGATGTAACTAATATGGTATAATTCAAAAGATTTTGTAAACCACTTTTACTGTTAGTATTCATATAACCCAAGAAATATTACATTTAAGCAATTTACAACTATATTAATCACATTAATCTATGATGAAAACTGATAATACACATCACTAAAGATTCTGGGTGGTTTGATACAAGAAAAGGTCCATAGGATGTTGCCATGAGTAACTACACTGGGAGATGCCAAGCAACGCCCGCCACTGGCTGATTGTATGTCTTCATCTAAATCATCTCTGGGCAATTTGACGATGTCTATCAAATTAAAAATGTAAAGTAGTTTAGACAGAGACGTTCTCCTTCTGGGCATTTATTCTACAGGTATAGTCAGACAACAAGGAGCCTTGGTGGTGCAGTCCTTACAAGCTGGGCTGTGACACCCCACCCCCCACCAGCCCCCACCTCCCCAAGGTCCACAGTGTAAACCACCAGCCAGTCACTCAGCAGGAGAAAGATGGGGCTTTCCACCTGCCAGAGGTACAGTCTCAGAGCCTCGAGACAGTTCTTCTATGTCCTAGAGGGTCATTGTGAGTCTGCATTAATTCAATGGCAGTAAGTTTTTACAGTTTTTGTTTTTATAGTAAAAAACAGGTGTGAGATTATTGGAAAGAAATGTGCACCAAGAGAAAACTGGTTAAAGGAAATGAGTTATGTAAGGGAATACTTGTAGCCATTAAGAGGGAAGAGACACCTTTGTATATCCTAACACTGAACTATATATTGTTGAATGCAAAATAGCAGTGAACACACAGTGTGTTTTATATCATCATAAAGAATTTTTTTTTACATTTAAAAACAAAACAAAAACAGACATGGATATACTTGCAAAAGCCATGCCGAAGGTTTTCAGTGACTACTTCCTACCAGGTGGGCAGCCAAGTCCTTCTTTGTGCCTGTTCTTAGTCTGGACGCTCCACCGAAACCTGTTCTCTTTGGGTGACCCTGCTGACATCTGCAATACCAGTGACATAGCTTCTAGCACCACAGCAACACACAAGCCACCACAGGATCACAAGCTGGTAGCAGATGTCGCAGGACCCAGCAGTGTTTCACTGTGCTGTGCATAATACGGTCACTACGGCTCAGAGCAACTAGATGGCACCTCACAGCACCATGCTTACAGACGGGCTATCTGTGCCAGGAGATCAATGCGTGTCACTGGGAAGTAACCGAATGGCTCAAAAAGAGGGCACAGGGATGTCCTTCCACCAAGATACTGTTTGAATTTTGTATCACGTACATAAAGTGCGTACTCAATTTTTTAATAAAATAAAATGAAAAAAATAAATTTAGTCAAGATGATTTCAAGTTAAAGATGTGCATGTCTACTCCTATATTCAATAAGCACCTATATGCTCACTGTGACCCATACAAACCGCATAGTCAAATGAGCACTGCTGACAGAAATGGCTTGTGATGGCATATATGGAAAGAAACATAACTACATTATGAAGGTTGAAAGAGAAAATTTTACTTCATATGATAAAGTGCTGCTGAATACTATGAAGACTCAGAAAATAGGTTCTACTAATTCCCTCTGAAATTTATTTTATAAGTGTGCATTCTAAACACCAAAAATTCCATAAAGAAGAATTCCTGAAGAATATGGAATTAAATATTTTCTCACTACTGGTGAATTTTTTCATATTTATTTTTATTTTATCAAAGTAGTAAATACACATGGTTTAAAGAGACAAAGTCCCCAAAAGTATATAACAAGAAACAAATAGTCCCCAAACATGTATTTTTTAAAATGCTAAACCATTTCCCAGAGGCAACCACTTCTAAGTCGTGTTTCTTCTGTAAAATCTATACTTCAAATTCATTGCCACTGAGTTGTGACCCTATGGGACAGAGTACAACCCTCCCTGCGAGGTTCTGAGACTGTGACTCTTTATGGGAGTAGAAAGCCTTGTCTTCCTCCAACAGATCGTTTGGGGTTTCATATGGCTGGCCTGGTGGTTATCAGCCCAATGTATAACCACTACACAACCAGGGCTCCTCTACAACAACGGCTCAAAGAAATCGTCCATTGGATTCATGGGACAATGAATGCTACATTAAGATCAGAGTAAATAAAGCTGTCCCTAACCACTGAGGTCCTACGTGTAAAACTGAGCTCAGCATTGCTCTGGAGAAAGTTTTAAGAAGTCAAAGGAAAAACATGAAGGTACTTAGTATGTCTTAGGAAAAATGTTTAAGTATTTTCACATATATTCTTATTTAACTCTTACAATAAACAAGAGAGAAGTTATCATGAATTTAATTATATACACCCCTGCCCTCAAATGGGTCTCAACCCTCTTGGTCTATATACAGGTTCTCATGAACACACTGAAGTGTTCTAGAATTCCCATAGTTTGCTATCATCCTCACGGTTAAATCCCTTTGCATAGTCCATAAAACACAAGTAAGCATCTTTCTGGTCTCCTCTGCTTTAAGCTAATATCCATCCATTTGACATTACCAATGATATCTCTCATGCTACATCCTGTTCTGAATCCAGTTTGACCTTCTATTTCCTATTAACGTACTACTGGACCCATTGTTGCATTATCTTCAGCAATATTTTATTTGCATGAAATAATGATAACCCAAAACTCACTGCCAATGAGTCAATTGTGATTCATAGGACAGAGTAGAACTGACCCTTTGGGTGTCCAAGGCTACAGATCTTTTTCCTGTGGAACAGGTGCTAATTTTGAACAGCCCAACACATAACCAACCCCCTGACTCCTGGGGCTCCATAGTGTTAATGATATTATTCGGTAATTTCTGTATTCTGTTGAGTCATCTTTGGAATGGGCACAAACAAGGATCTCTTCCAGTCAGTGAGTCAGGGAGCTGTCTCCCACATTTCTTAGGTAACTGAGTGATTCCGGTGTTTCACCAACGGGTTGAAACATTTCTGTTGATATTCCATCAATTTTTGGAGCTTTGTTTTTCGCTAGAATCCTTTAGTATAGAAATTTGAGGCTAGACTTTTCCCCTATTTCTTTCAGCTTGTGGCATGCTGGGAGTGTTCTTTTTGGCTTCCTAACTTCAAGTTTTTGCACATTTCGCTATAATGCCCCCCCGTCTTCCAGAGCTCCCCTATGAAACTTCCCGTTCCGTTCTATGACTTCATTAGTTCTGCCACTTGCTTTAGCTGCTCTATGTTCAAGAGCAGGTTTCAGCGTATCTGCTGACACCACTCTGGTCTTTTCTTGCTTTCCTGTTACATTAATATTCTTGTGCTTTCTTTATCTGTGAAGTAAGGGCAGAGTCCTACATGATGCCTCACACCCAACAGATCTTCGGGTCATTAGTATTCAATGTGTCAAATGTGTTCTTGATATACTTTCTAGAGTATAGGATATGTTCAAGGTTGAATTTTGGATCTCCTGGACTTGCTTTAATTTTCTCCAGGTTCAGTTTGAATTTGCATCTGAACAATTGCTGATTTGTTCCATAGTCAGTCCTTGGCCTTGCTTTGGCTGATGATATCTTCTCTACTGTCTCTTCCTACAAACATAATCACTTTGATTCCTGTGTATTCCATCCACTAATATATTTGCCATTTATATTGTTGGAGAAGGTATTTGTAATGAAGTCGTTGGTCTTGCAAAATCGATCACAGGCTTTCTAGCTTCATTTCGATTGCCAAGGCCATATTTTTCGATTACTGTTCTTTCCTTTGTTTCCAACCCCCATGTCAATTGCCAATTAATTACCAATACATCCGGATGCCATGTTTCATCAATTTCAGAATGAAAAAATTAATAGAATTCTTCAATTTCTTCATCAAAATTTATTAACTCTTGTATTAACTGGACTTCTTTGTAGGTATATTGTTATTATTCAATCACGGACAGCATTTCACTTCAAGACAGACCTTGAAATGTTCTTTTTGATGATGGGTGCAACACCATTCCTCTTGAAAATGTCATTCCTGGCATAGTATTATATACAACTGTGCAATTCAAAATGGCCAATACCAGTCCATTTCAACTCACCGATGCTTAAGATCCTGACCTTTATGTGTTCCATTTCAATTTTGATAACCTGTAATTTTCCTAAGTCAATGGTTGTTGTTGTGAGGTGCTAATGAGTCAGTTCTGACCCAGAGCGACCTTAAGCACAACGACTGTGCCTGTCCTACAGATAGCCTCACAAATGTTCCCATGCTGGAGCCCACTGCTGCAGTCCCTCTGTCAATCCATTTCCTTGAGGACTTTCCTCTTTTTTGCTGCCCTTCTGCTTCACCAAACCTGATGTCCTTGTAGGGGCTGGTCTCCTGGCAACATGTCCAAAGCAAGTAGGACAAAGTCTCATCATCTTGCCTCTAAGGAGCACTCTGGCTGTACTTCTTTTTAAGATTTGTCCTTTTGGCAGTCCATGGTACTTTCAATATTCCTTTCCAGCACCACAATTCATAGGCTTTGAGATGCCTCTGATCTTCAATGCTGGTCAATGTTGAACTTTCACATACATCTGAGACAATTCAAAGTTCCATGGCTTGATGCAGGCCCACCTTAGTCCTTAAAATAACATCTTTGGTTTTCAATAGTCTAAAGAGGTCTTGTGCAGCAGATTTACCCAATACAATGCATCTTTTGATCCCTTGACTGCTCCTTCCAAGAGCAAGGATTGTGCATCCAAGCAAGACAACACCCTTGCCAACTTCAATCTTTTTTCCATTGATCATGATGTTATCTACTGGTCCGGCTATGAGGATTTTGGTCTTCTTCACACTGAGTTGCAATCCTGGATCTTCATCTGCAAGTGCTTCAAGTCTGCCTCTCTTTCAGGAAGCAAGGTTGTGTCATCTGCATAGCACAAGTTATTAATAAGCCTTCGTCCAATCCTGATGCTGCATTCTTCACATAATCCAGCTTCTCTGATGACTTTCTTAGCATACAGGTTGAATAAGTATGGTGAGAGGATACAACCCTGTTTCCTGATTTTTAAACCATGCAGTGTTCTCTGGTTCCTTTAGCACAACTGCCTCTTGATTCATGTACAGATTCCACATGAACACGAGTGTTCTGCAATTTTCATTCTTCTCAAGGTACCCAAAGTTTGTTAGGATCCACACAGTAGAATGCCTTGGTATAGCCAATAAAAGACAAATCAACATCTTTCTGATATTCTCTGCTTTCAGCCAAGACCCAGCTTACATCAGCAATGATATCCCTTGTTCCAATGATATCCAGCCTGAACCTCAGGCAGCTTCCTGTGAATGTAGTGCTGCAACCACTGTTGGATGATCTTCAGCAAATTTTACTTGCATGTGCTATTAATAAGATTGTTCTATAATTTGAGCATTCTGTTGGGTTACCTTTCTTTGGAATGGGTAAAAATATGGATCTATTCCAATCAGTTGGCCAAGTAACTGTCTTCCAAATTTCCTAACATAGACAAGTAAGTTTTTCCAGTGTTTCATCAGCTTGTTGAAACATTTCAACAGGCGTTCACCAATTCAAGGCGCCTCTTCAGTGCAGCTTGGCCTTCTTCCTTCAACTCCATTGGCTCTTGCTCACAGGGTGCCTCCCAAATGGTGGAATGGGGATGATTTCTTTTTGGTACAGTGACTGTATTTTTTCCACCTTCTTTTGATGCCTCATGCATCTTTCAAAATTTTGTCCAGAGAACCTTTCAATATTGCAACTCCAAGCTTGACATTTTTGAGTTCTTTCACGTTAAGATATGCTGAATGTATTCTTCCTTTTTAGTTTTCGAACGCAAGGTCTTTGCACATTTCATTAGTTGATTTTATCTTCTCAAGCTGCCCTTTGAAAATTGTTATTCAGCTCTTTTGACTTCATTTTTCCCATTTGCTTTAGCTACTCTATGATTAAGAGCAAGTTTCAGGGTCTCTTCTGACCCATTTTGATCGTTTATTTCTTGTCTTTTCAGTGACTTTTTGCCTTACTCATGAATGATGTTCTTGATGTCCTCTCACAGCTCATCAGCTCTGTCATTAGTGTTCAATGGGTCAAATCTGTTCTTGAGATGTTCTTGAGATTCAGGAGAGACAGACTCAAAGTCGTGCTCAAGAAGTCTACTGTAAACACAGTTTCTTATGTAAAACTTGAGTTGTTGTTTTTTTTCATCTTTTTTTTGGTCCAGAATGAAGATGGCTTTTATTCCCTCTCTGGGGGAGGGCGAGGTGGGGATGCTTTCCCAGGGCACACCAACCTAAAGAAGAAGTGTGCCCAGAGGACTGGCTGGAAGAGCTGGACCAGCAACAGAAGGGCTCCTGTGTCCACTTCCAGTCCCTCGGCTGAGGGTCACTCCCTTTGGCGTGGCAACTCCTGCATCCAGAGGTACCTGGAGGTATCTGCTGGTGCTGAGAGGGAGGAAAGGGCCAGTCAGCCGACCCCACACACCCAATGCCAGCCAGGGTGGTAACCTTCACTAGACCTGGCTGGTGTGATTCTTCTCCCAACAGGGACTCTCAAGAAGGGCCTGAGGCAGTACTCACTCCAGTGGCTGGTCCTTTAAATGTCCATCTCAAACTGGGACTCTTCACCACCCGCCGGCTGGTTGTTTGTTGGACTATTCCATGGGAGGCTCTGCCTGGCTTCCTGGTCGGGAAAGGGGGGCTCCTCACTGGCAGGGCTGGTGACGTTAGGGTTAGTGGGCAGGTACCGTAGAGGTGCCTTGGCCACAGATGAGTTCCGACACTCCCATCAGGAATTTCCGGTCATAAATGATACTGGTACCTCCCGGGGTGGTGCTGTGTTTCACGGGCAGCAGCTGCACGCACTCGCCAAGAACCACCAGGCGTGTGGCAGGGATGGCCTGGCTTGGGGTCTGGCTGCAGCTGCTGCCTCCGGACACAGTCTCCCACTCTCTGCTCCAGCCGACACTCTTGCCTCCATCTTTCAATAACAGTATCACTATTCTGGTACTATCTCTGAACTTTCCTTTAAAAAAAATCATTTCATTGGGGCTCTTACAACATTCCATACATCAATTGTATCAAGCATATTTGTATATATGTTGCCATCATCATTTCCAAATAATTTTCTACTTGAGCCCTGGCTATAAGCTCCTCTAATTTCCCCCCTCTCTTCTCCACTCTCCCATATTGCTATTGTTGAATATAATAAATCCATATATTGTTATTAGTATTTTGTATCTTACACTGTCCATTGTCTCCCTTCACCCACATTTCTGTCATTCATACCCTGGGGGTGGGGTGACAATATATACCCAACTTTGTGATGGGTTCCCCATTTAACTTGAGATTTTTTTAAACTAAACTTTCTTTTAAGAACATTCTAAAAAATAAAAAAGAACATTCTAAATTCATATACAGTTTAAAGAAAATATAGAGAGATTATTGCAGTCTTTATCCTGCTGTTCACAGTAACAGCTTGTAAAACTTTAGCACAGCATCACAGCATGATCTTGACATCAACACAGTGAAGACACAGGATCCCTTCCACCAGATCTCCTCAACTCCCAGCGTGTCACTAATCTAGTCTCCATGTCTGCAATTTTTGTCATTTCAAAAATATTTTATGAAGGGAATCATATAGTATGGTCACAGGATATGATTCTTTGAGAGTTCTCACCAGTTATTACATGTATTAATAGCTCACTCTTTTTCTACTGCTGAGTAATAATACAGGGTATGTATTTATGTACCACATATTGTCTAACCATTCACCTGTTAAGGACATCTGCACTGCTTCCAGATTTTGGCCATTACAAATGAAACTGCTATCAACATTCATATACACGGTTTTGTGTGACTAAGTCTTACTTTCTCTGCAATAAATGCCCGGGACTACAAGTGTGAGTTTTATGGTAGTTATATATTTGTTTTTCAAAACGGGTCTAGTTTCTTTGCCTTTTGAAATAATCTTGTATATATCTACAAAAATATCTTGCTAGGATATTCATAGGAATTGCATCAAACCTATATTCTACTGTGAGGAAAACTGACATCTTTACTATGATGAGTCTTCCAACAAATTCACAGTCTATCTCTCCTAGTATTTAGGTGTTTTTTATTTATTTCATCAGTGTTTTATGGTTTTCAAAAAGACATAAATCCTATACACATTTTATGATACTATTTTTTTCTTCCCTAAAAGAAAAAAAAAGCAACTATATTGCATTTCAAATTTGGTGTCCGTGTATTTATTTCTAGTATAGAATTTAAATTCGCTTTTGTATATTTATCCTATATCCTATAATCTTGTTAAACTCACTTAAACCATGAGTTTTTTCTTGTCAATTCGTTGGGAATCTCTACATAAATAGCCATATCATCTGCAAATAGGGAAAGTTTAATTTCTTCCTTTCTGAATTGTATGCCTTATCTTCCCCCCTTGATTTATCACACTGGCTAGAGCTCCTCACGATATAATGAATAAGATCAAAGAGAGTCGACATTCTTGCCTTGTTCTCAATCTTAAGAAATAACACTCAGTTCTTTACTATTAAGGACAATACCTGCTGTATATTTTAATTGATGATCTTTGTCAGATTGAAGGTGTTTGTCATGAATGAGTGACGAATTTCATCTTTTCCCACTGACAGATGATCATGTGACTTTTATGTTCTTGAATACATATCAAATATTGAACCCACCTTGCATTCCTTGGTATAAACCCCACTTGCTCATAGGGTGTCATTCTTTTTATAAATTGCTGGATGTCATTTGCTAATGTTTTCTTGCAGATTTCTTGTAATGTGTGTTCTGTCTGGTTTGGGTATCAGGGCGACACTGACTTCATAAAACAAGTCACAAAGTGCTCCCTCCCTTCTGTGTTCTAGAAGAGACTACGTAGAACTGGTGTTAACTCTAAATAGTTTGTGGAACCCTTCAGTGAAATTATCTGAGCGTGTAGATTTCTTATTGGGAGTTTAAAATTACATACTGAATTTCCTTGATAATTTGCTGTAGGGCTAGTCACAGGATCAATTCACCTGGGTGAGTTGTGGTGCTTTCTTTGCAAGGACTTGTTCAATATCCACCTACGTTTCAAATGTATGCTTAGAGTTGCTGTAGTATTAGTTTCTTATCCTTTAATATTCACAGGGGCTTTCAGCACTTCATACAATACTATGCCACTTATTCCTGGTCTGCGTGGTTTCTGTTGAGAATCTGCTGTTACTCAAATTCCTTTTCCCGTGTAAGCAAGATGTGAGTTTTCTTTTGCCACTTTCAACTTTTCTGCTTTGCTTTTCAGGAACTGTACTATGATGTGTCTTGGTGCCAATTCTTTAGGGTTTGCTCAACTTCCTAAATCTCCGTAAGTGTGTCTTCTGGCAAACTGGGGATGTTCAGAGGCATTATTCCTTCTAATAGTTTTCCTGCCCCATCCTCTTTCTCCTCTTTTGGCCTTTTGTGACACAATGGCCGATCTTTTGCTCTAATCGCACAGGAAAATGAGGATGGGCAGCTACCTTGATACTATAAGGTCATAGTAGAAGGTCAGATTCCACATTTGGCTTCTGAATGACAATGGAGTTAGTGTCTTTACTGCTAGGCATGATGGGCGTTCTAGCTCACCAGTGAACCCTCACTGATACCTCCCTGGCTGAAGCTGGGCAGAAGAGCCTAAATGTCATTCTATTGTTCCCTATGTGGTCTACACTGGCACCACAGGGAACGGGGCCTGGGCAGTGGGGAAAGTTCTGGTATTACTTCAGTGAGGAAGGAAGAGATTCCTTCATTGAAGTTCAGGGGGAAACCACCAGGCAGGGATGAAACCCTTGCTCCTATTTTTCTCTTCATAGCATTCAACATTTATACATTTGGGTTGACTTATTTGACTCAGCATAATACTTTCAAGGTTTACCCATGTTATAGCATGTATCAGAACTTCATTCCTCTTTCTGGCTAAGTACTAAAATTCATTCTCTCTCTCTCTTTCTCCCTCCCCCCTTCCCCCCTGTGTGAATCACATTTTTTTAATCCATTTATCCTTCAATGGACATGAAAGGTTGTTTCCACCCTTTGGGCTGTGTAAATAGTGCTGGAGTGGACACTGGTGTACACCTGCCTGAGTCATGGTCTTCAAGTCTCTTGAAAATCAGCAATAGACTTGTCAGGTCTTAAGTGGCACTAGGGAGAAAGATGGAGCTGTCTACTCTCACAAAGGGTTACCGTCTCGGAAATGCAACAGGGCTATTCTACCCTGTCCTAAGGGTCCCTAGGGGTCAGAATTGACTCAATGGCAGCGAGTTTGGTCTTTTCTGAAGGTGGGTCACTATGAGTCAGAATCAACTTGACGGCAGTGAGTTTTCTGGTGGGTATAAAAGTCTACAATTAACTTTTTGAGAAACTACCAAACTGCTATTCACAGCAACAGTATTTTGTATTTCCACCAGCAATTTATCCGCATCCTCACCGACATAGCGAAGCGGTATCTCATTGTGTAGTTCTTTAAAACACATGTGTAATTTTTTTGGTTTAATTTTTGTTGTTGAGAAAATATGCAGCAAAACATGCATTAATTCAATAGTTTCTGCATGTACAAGTCAGCGACACTGTATTCGTTGAATTGGGTAAGCATTCTCCCCTTCTTTTCTCAGTTGCTCTTCCCCCATCAATGTAAATTCACTGCCCTCCGAGGTCCCTAACTAATCTTTCAAAGTTCTACTGCCAATTTGATCGCATATATACAAGTTCATGGAAAAATAAACCTTCAAGATCATAGAATTTTTCTATGAAACTTTTTATTGTGAATTTGGTGAAGGTTTCCGAGTAGACCGTCGGTATTCATTCAACAGTCCGTACGCATTCTGTTTCCACTCACCCACTGCATCCCTCCATGTACCACCGCTGACTCTGCTTTCTCCTGCCTCCACTTCCTTTCTGACCCTCTGAATTTGTCATTTGGTAAGCACTGTCCTTTTGATTTCAAATGGTTAATTATTCTACCACAGAGGTGAGCTCAGTTCCAGATCTAAGAGTGACTAAGAGGTCCCACTAGCCTCTATCTGAAGAGAAAGCCTGGTCTCTGATGATTTTTTAGTTCTGTCCCACATCCCTTCTCTTCCTTCCTGCTTCACCAACTCTATTCAGGACCTTCTAATGCTATCCTTCTCAGAGTAGTTTTCCACAAACTTTCTGAAGCCCTCCTTGTAAACAGGTCTTAAAGGAGCACAATGTTCAAGATACTCTTTCCTAGTTAAACTATGCTGTTTTGCTCCAAGAGGGTTGGTTTTTTAAAATTTATTTAAATTTTAGAGATGCTCTCAGGGCAACAGTTACAGTGGTTCATACAGCCACTGTTCAAGGCTCAAGAAAACCTGGATTCCAGAAGAATTTGAAATTCTGTCTCGCGTTTTTCTCCTTTTAATCAGTAATCTTTTACAGAGTCTGAGATTAAAATCTTCAGTAATGGTAGCTGGGCACAAACCAATTCACCAGGAATCATGGCACAAACAGGATAGTTATTCACGAAGGGAACTTAGCCACACATCTATTTCCTCCTCCTATTTCTGACATACACTGCTCTGTTGGGCTAGGCAAATAGGAACCAATTTTATATTCAATATAGTTTTCTACCCTAAAAAATAAAACGTATTTCCCTCACCCAGAGCCTACTTGATTGGGTTGCTTTTTAGACCCATTCCTTTCAAATACTTGACCTGGAACTTCTTTTCTCTGCCCTCTTGAGAATAATGTTTCCCCGAGATTCTGAATTCCATCTTTCCTCCTGTTTTTCTTTTTCCCCTCATGTTTTGATGAAGCAAATCCTTCAGTAACTTCCTCAGAAGGGGTTCATGAACATTCAACGAGACCTCTTTCTATTCATTGCAAGGAGATCCTTTCAACTAGGAGAGCTATGTCCTTTAATTAATGCTAGAACTGTCCTTGTAGGAATGGCTTCATAATTTCCTCCTCATTCCTTTCTGTTTCTTCTAGGAAGGCAGCTATGCATACCGTTATATCACCAATGTTCTTCTGATAATGAGTCAGATGTTGAACCTTCTAGATTAATCCATTAATCTCCCTCCCCCCAACTCCCACCCCAATACACACCTGCTAACCTTTTGTTTACTAATTTCAAACTGTATTTTAGTTATCCTATATGGGGAATTTTTCTTCAGTTTGTCTTTCAACCCCTCTTTTGAATTTTTTTAAGACATATAATATGTTCCAAAAGCTCTTGCCATCTTTCCTTTACTTAAAAGTAGACTCCTGTAATTTCGTAGTTTCTCGTATGTTTTTGAGAACATGATATAAGTGTTTGAAGTACAGTTCCCCCCTTATTTTCTGCTTTGTTGGTGTTTCATTCATGTTTACTTACTGTTTGTCTTGAGCTTTTTTGTTACACGTTTTCTTTAAGTGTGTGCTCATTCTTGGCTGCCTAAGGAGCTCGCTGCATTGATGAGAGTAAACAAGTGTTGGGCTTTCTTGAGGTCAAAGGTGCCCAAAACTTACTTGACCTACTGCCCTCTTCTCAAAAGAAAACGTACTCAGTGGTCCCTGGCAAGTAAAATCTCATATTTCAGCCCATAATCCAAGATAACGTGTGGGTATCTGCTTTTGTAGCATTCCTGGCATGTTCCAATGCCCTCCAGGGAGTCATATTATCCCTTTGGAGAAACACTGATTTAGGTGGATTACGAAATAATTGCCCAAGTGTCAGTATCTAGGAAGCTCTTCTCTGAGGATTTTCAGATTCCCCCTGAAAGGGTTCTTCCAAGGATCCTCTTAGGAAAAAGCTTAACTGCGGGCCCTCTGGAAGCTTGACAGAAAACAGACTGGGGTTCTCACTATTCTGTATCAGGCTTTGACTTAACGCCCTTGTTTTCAATCTGGGTCTTTACCCCACTGTCTTTTGTGTTTTATGTACCCATGTCCAGGTCTTCCTAGTCCAATTTCTCTACAGAGAAGGCGTCTTAAAGGTTAATTATCTGATCATGCCAAGTGAGAGTGGGAATCCTCTACACAAATTTTCAAGTAGCCCCATACCTCTATCTTGAGCCACCCTCTGAAGAGACTCTGGTCAGTTTCTTCACTTTAATTTGGCTATTTCATATTCATTTGTTGCCTTCTTCCAAGCTTACAAGCAAGCATCATTCATCTACTGTTATCTTCTTTCCTAGGTTTCTGACCTTGTGGCTTTACTAATTTACTTAGTTTTCATGTGTTTGGGAAAGGAGTACGAATGAACACATGCATTTTATGTGTCAGGTTTGACCACAAGTCTTTTGGGTACAGACTTCAGCATCAACCACGGACTTCAGAAACAATGAGTTCAGGAGATCTGTATTCTAAGTTGTGGCACTCATCGCTCCAGAACCTTGACCAAATAACTTCTACTCTGGAAAGGAGGAGTTACCCTGAGTGTTTCTCCCAGGTTATGAGCCACTTTGGGTGGGGCAGCACACATCTGATAATCACATGGTAGAGACTTTAAAAAATAAAGGTGGTAAGCTACTGCAGAAGGAACCAGAAAACATGGGTCTGAGTTTTATTATTTCCAGTTATTAAATCTGTTACCTTAGGCAGGATGACAAGTGGGATAGTCCATGAAAATACTTATGTGAAAGTGGTTTATAAACTTCAAAGCATCTGGTGGACAAAAGGCATTATCTTTTTTCCCCTCCGTTTGGCAGTCACTTCATGCTGCCTGCGACAACTTACCTTTACTTCTTTTTCAATATAGTCGTTCAGCAGTATGTCTGGTTCGACGCGGTCAGGCAATGACAGCACCACCGTATGCAGAGGGCGCCTCTCTGTCACCTTCTCATGGGCTTTCTTATCTCTACTTTTTTCACCTTTTAGGAATACTCGTTTAAATGGCGACACAATTCCAGGCTGCAGGCAAAAATGGCAATGATTGGATTCCATTATTTACAAATCCTTCGATTAGTGTTATACTGAACAAGCAGACGAAACCAAAACCACTGCCTTGGCGTCCTCATGCAAGTAGGGGCTGACACTTTCTGGGTTGCTGAAAAAGGATCCTGAATATAAAGGTAATTAGACGAGAGGGACCTTGGTTGCCATGGGTTGCCAGGCAAGGTGGAAGTGAGACAAGGGCTAGAGGCTGCCTATGCTGCTCTTTGGGGGCAAATGTTTTCTTTCCCTGTTCATACAGCAGGAAGTCGTGGGTCAGCTCTCCTCAAGGTGTTTACGTTTGCTGAGAAGTCGGAAGCACACTAAAAATTTAATATCTGCTCCAACTCTTTTTGGCTTTGCTGATTTATTGTCTTTTTAGGAACTCGGGCAGGCAGGTGCGGAACACGGCCCACTTCTGGCATCAACAAGGACCGTCTGTCATCGGCCACCTGGCCAAAATCACACTTCTCTACTCATGTAGAGACTTTGTTGAGTGAAACACCAAACCAAACCAAAACCCAAATCCACTCATCATCATTTTATCTGGGGGGTTTGGAACTTTAACCTTTATGGGAGCAGACAGATCCATTTTTCTCCCAAGGAGTGGCTGGTGGGTTTAAACTGTTGACCTTGTGAACAGCAGCCCAACGCTTTCCCAACTGCACAACCAGGGCTCCTGAGGGGAAAACACATGCTTTTTACACGATGGGCAGTGACCCCAGGTCAGCAGTTTGACTCCACCAGTCACTCACTGGGAGAAAGGTGAGGCTTCAGAAATCCAAAGGAGCAGTTCTATACTGTCCTGGAGGGTAGCTGAGTAAGAATCAACTCAATGGCGATAGGTCTGTTTTGTTTTGTTTTTCCCTCAGGGACTGAGGTGGTAGGCAAGGGTGAGTGAGAGCTTACAGTCAAACCCCAATGCAAAACAACAGGGCCAGCAAGGTGCAGCCGGCACAAAGTGAGAGAGGGCAAAAGCACACCTTGCATGGCAATTACTAGGGAAAAGCCTAGTACTGCCTGTGCAATAAATTCTGAAAAGAAAAATATTAAGCCAAACACAGAAATGTTTGCAATTTGCAGAAGCAAATCTATTCACAATGTGAAATCACCTACTGAGGTCCCTGGATATTTGCATGTAAAACAGGTAAATGAAGCACAGCCCTTATCTCCAAATTTCCAACGCAATCTAGCGTAACCTAGAACTAGAGAAACAAGACGCAACTGTGCAACCAAACTGAGGAAGGCAGAATCCGTTATTACTGTAAAAAATTGCAGGAACGTTCCATTATCTTGTCATTCCATTTTCCACACATTTTTTGGAACTGCCTTGTATAGAAAAGATGTCTCACAGTTTTTCTGTGATCTTCACCGGAGGCCTCTCGGGGAAAGAAGAGAATGAAGTCGCCTTCTACATCTACAGCAAACCCAGAGGAGGGAGCTGCTGGCCCCAAGACAGCAAGGAGGGTTCAGACACATCCCACTCCACACAGGAGGCATTGATTTAAGCTCTCACTTCTCTTTCTTCTCTGTAGATGGGAAATTCTGCCACATGCCGACTGCAATACAAAATAGGGTCATGGAATCTGGGAGTCACCCCAGAGAGTATCTTGTCCAATCCACTGATCTGGGCTTGGGTTCAGAGATGACAAAGACAAAAAAGAATATGTAAACCCGGTTTATAATTTGCTCCCCCATTCCTCTCTGTCAGGGTAAGCTAGAAGTCTGGATGACCCATCTCAAACTGCCTCATATAACAACGAAGAATAGAAGCAGCTGTGGATTAAGAGACCAACCACTGCACTGGGAAGAAAAGACTAACCAGGACGCAAGAATAAGAGCCAATGGGAAAAGCAGCACAGGGACTAGGGCAAGTCAGTGGGGTGCTGTCACCTGACCCATTTAAATCCAGTTGTCCCCTAATGGGGTCTTCCTCAAATTGTGAGGGGATCTACTTTATAATGAAAGCATACTTTGCTTATTGAATCTTTGCTCCACTTGCTGTCCTATTGTATAGCCTTGCCTTTCTGTCTTATGTGTGGCTCTCTCTGTGGCAGGAGAGAGGGCCTTGCCCAAGGGAGAATCCCTGATGATACAGAGTACTCACACATAACATTTGGGGGCTTGTCTAGGATTCCGCCTTTCTTTAGGCTTGTCCTGCACCACATGTAAATTAAACCAGCAGCTCCTGACCTATTTATATATTTCACATGTTCCTTAAAATATTAAAACTATTTGATTCATAAATTATCTGCATGTTACAAAATCAAAGTTGAACTCTTAAGGAAAGCATACCTATGCACACATGTTTAATTATCATCCAGAAGTAAAACTTGTATTTCCCCAACATTTTGTTTTAAAAGGCCTTGTTATACCAATTGAGGATCCCTCAGGGTAGAGTGGTTATGCCTCGGGCTACTAACCTAAAGGTCAGCAGTTTGAAACCATCAGCCACTCCATGGAAGAAAGATGGGGCTTTCTACTCCTGTAGAGAGTTACAATCTCAGAAACTCACAGAGGCAGTTCTACCCTATTCTATAGGGTTGTTATGATCTAAAACCAAATCGATTGCAATGAGTTTTTTGAAAGTTATACCAATGAAACTGAATAGTGCATTCTTTAGATGGGCTGTCCCACTAGAAACAAAAAAGCTGTTTGTTAAGAGAGGAGGGAAGAACCCAGAATATGTTTTTAAAATCAGAAAGAATTCCAAAATGAGGGCTCATCTAGCCTGGGGCAGAAACACATGTGGCAGCCTGATGGGTGTCATCTTGTACAAGTAATCCACATGTTGCATCCTAGCGGTTGCCATATTGGGAAAAGGGGCAAGGCCACGTTTTCAGAAATTAAGGAGACTCCACTGCTTTTCCCTCTACCCAAGAATACAGACAACAAAGTCCCTTTTAAAACAGTTAACCCAATGTTCTCTTCTCCACTGTAGCCTCACAACATTCTCAATACTGGGCAAAAGAACAAACATTTTTAAACTTCAGAATGAGCTCAAAGAAACAGCAACCTAGTTTGCAAGGTCAATACAGAGAAATAGTGAAGAAAGTCAGTCTCAGACAAAGAAAATAGTTTTATCCTAACCATACCTAACAGATGTCGGCTAGGGAAAGATTTCAAATTGTAGATAACAGATCATTTCAAGCTAAAAGTAAGAGAAGAAAATTTTCTAGTGAAAGTCCTCTAGCCTCAGGGATCTAGCCAGATTCCTACTGTGGGGCTAAGAAGAGGCTAAGAAGATAAAGAATTGCAAGGGATTCTGGTGGCCACTCATCTTCCTGCCTGGACAAGACTCCGGTTTGATCTTATCATGATGAAAAATGGCGCTTCTCCCCCTCCCAGGGGGATGGACAACAGAAAAGTGAGTGAAGGGAGACATTGGACAGTGTAAGACATGACAAAATAATACTAATTTATAAATTATCAAGGGTTCATGAGGGAGTGAGGGTGGGGGAGGAAGGGGAAAAAATGAGAAGCTGATACCAAGGGCTCAAGTAGAAAGAAAATGTTTTGAAAATGATGATGGCACCAAATGTGCAAATGTGCCTGACACATTGGATGGATGTATGGATTGTGATTAAGAGTTGTGCAAGCACCCAATAAAATGATTTTTTTTTTTTAAAGAAAAATGGTAGGGTTTTTTGGTCTATCGCCCCCTCTTTCTCTAGCCAGCCTGGTCAGCCTCATTATCTCCTAATTGATACATCATCCAGGCATGTTACCAAAAAAGGCTTTTTCTTTTGGGGGGCTTCAAACTCTCTAGGGAAAAGCCAGGGCTTTTCATATTCTTCAGTATCCTTGCTTTATCTAAAAACAACAAGATATACAAGTGAATTAAGTCCATGGCACCCACACCCTGTGGTCAAGGACATTAACAGATCAGAGAGCTCCTTGGGGGCATGCCCCTTTTGGAGATCTACGGCTCTCCCAGGAAGGGTTGCACCACCTCTCTGGGAGGGGTCCTCCACAGCCCCAGCAGGAAAAGCTGAGTGGGACTCGGCCCATTCCTCATGCACTCCATCCACTCTCCATACCTTGTATCCTTTAAGCAAGGTGAGGATATAAACATAGCCTCCTGAGAGTTTTATAACCCCCTCGATATAAGACTGCTTCTTGATACAAAGTTCTTTCTTACATAGATGAACTCACTTTGTTTCTCTAGACGACCCAGCGTAACACACAAGGACCAGTCAGGATTCAAGAACAGGGGCCAATGGGAAAGCAGAATAAGAACTGAGGTGAATCAATGGGGTCCTGCCACCTGACCACTCCAAAACCCAATGCCATACCCTAGATGGGGTCTTCCTCAAATTGTGACGGGCCTTGCTTCATGACTGAAGCATCCTTCGCTTATTAAATCTTTATGTACTCCACTTCCTGTGCTGTCTGGCCTTTCTACTGTTGGGAGAAAAAACCGTTTACGAGGGGCTTCCTATCACCTCGAAGGGAGAAAGCCTGGCTGCATCGGCTATTGACACATAACCTCCCCCATCTCTCAGCAGGCCTTACTGCACACCACACTCAGCTCTTCAGCATTAAAAAATGGCAAACAATTAGCAAACAAGGCCCTTCTCAAACAAAACAAAATTTTATAAAGATCCAGAAGCTGCCAGAGGTTGTTTCTCGTCTGCCTGTTCCACAGTGCCTACTCTCTACCCGAGAACCATTGGTCCTTGGTGTGTGGTTTTCAGTCCACAGATTTGAGACAAGGTAGAGAGAATGAAGGGAGGCTGCGTGCCCAGAGACGGAAGAAAAAACAACTCCCTTGTAACACTGAGCAGGCCTACAGTTCAGGTAGAAAGGCTTCTAGAGACAGGCCTTCTCGCATCACTATCCAGGGGAACAAAGAAGGTGTGCCATCCTGTGGCGACAGCATGCCCATTGTCCTTCCCGACAAAACACTGTAAACGACTTTCAGAATCTCAAGCATCCGAAGACATTGTGTAGAAACAGCATACTCAGTCTGAAATTCCAAGAATCCCTCATGCCCTGGAGGAATCCTTAAATCTTTCTGACCTTACTAACTTTCAAGTTACAGCTTTCCTCTGGACCCCCAAATAAAAATCTCCAGTGTTGTCTCTATGTTTGACCAGAATAAATATTTCTCTTATTAAAGAGAAGAGCCTGGACTGATAACTGAGTCACTAAGATAAGCAGTGGGGGAAAGAGCACATTTGGCAAAAACAGCAAGCAGAACCCTGCAGCTCTTGGGACCCTGCCCCGTGTGCCCTGGCACTGCTCACGCCCACGGTGGGGCTTCTGTCTGGCCTCTGCTCACTGGCTCCTGGGCTTCCTATGACCAGGTGGACACTGGGGATCTCGCCCCATTCGCCTCTTTCTCTTGCTCTGGTAAACAGCAATGCTGCAGACACCGGGCTTGCACTAGACTTCACATTTGCTTCTGAACCCAGCGGGCCTGGTATGACCTGGACTTTACCATTCACTAAGCAAACGAGACAACCTCTGCTTTCCTCACTCGTAAAATGAGGTTATCGATACCTTGTCAGAACCAATCAATGAAGCTGAGACGGGAAAAAGAGAATCCCTAGAGAAAATTCCTCAAAAAAGCTGTGATGAAGTGAAATTTCTTAATATGGTTCTTCTATCCATTTCTCTATAAGTCCTACCAAATGATTGATTGAATAGGACTGTGCTAATAAGGTATAGTGGACTTGGCGATGACTCAGTTTTGCCCTTCCTCAGGCTGTAAGAATGTCACCTCAGAAACAGGAAGAGAGAATTTCCTACACCATCAAGGAAGAGCCACCAGCAAAGCACATTCGAAATCCCTGCCTGAAATGGTGGAAGCAGAAGAGGCCATGCCACGCTACGGCCAGACCAGAGGCTGAGGCAGAGAAGACACGTAAACAGAGCAGAAGAGAAGCACGGAGACCATTAGATGGTGAGACAGAGTAGTGGGCGGGCTTCCTAGGGCACAAAGGCAGAGGCTAGGGATCAGAAAGAGAGAGATTTGGCTGTTGGCCGAGGAGAGGTACTGCTGTGGACCAATGATTACATGCCTCACGCAGGGATGAGGAACCCTTTTTCTGCCACGGGCCATTTGGATACTTAAGCATCACTTCCAGACCACACTGGTCACGCATTTAATTAATTAACTCCAATGTGATGGCTGGGACTGCTTCTCTTTGGTGAGGCATGTGATGGTAGCTGGTACTGATGGCTTTGTGGGCCTTAGACAGCCCACCAGCCAGATGGTCCTCACCCCTAGCCTAATGTTTCCTGATCCCAGCTTGTGGTAACCTAATAACTGCTCTAATAAGTTCTCGTAACGGTGAGGGATGTCTGTTAGTTCTGTGTGGCCATGGCAATGAAATAGCCAACGGAGCAACAAAGCACAATGGGGCACAAGGAATAGCTGTTGTCAGAAGAGAGTAAAGAAGGATGCACGGCGGGAGCATGTCCGACCTCTGTGGCCATCGCTGTTGGGCTCGTGTGGAGACAGACTCCTCTTCTGTGTAGCCAGAGGTCAGATGTGGCCTCTCCTTCGTTTTCTCAGAAGCCATTCTCATAAAAAGTGTGAAGGGCAGAAAGCAAAAAGGGTGTAATAGAAAAACACCAGGAGCTTGTACTATGAGGGACCATTCCATTTGCCCTAACAGACCAGCCACTCCTGAAGTCAGTCAAGGTCTTTGTTCCCTAAAACTAGAAAAAGATACAATTACTTTTTACATTCATTGGTCTAGCTCTTAATAGGGCCACTGCACTCCAGCTATAGTGTGTAGTAGGGCTTTGGTAACTGTGCACTCTAACTTTATTTGCAGTAGAGGTTAGGAGAAGATTAGAGAACCAGGAATGGGGCCCCAGACTCCACATTCACACCTGGTAGACAATCCTTTAAACTTTTAACAGCAAAGATCTGACAGGCAAGACAAGAGGAAAAAGGCCTGATTGTTGGCAGTTCTCCACGACCTACCTCAAGGTCAATCTGTTAGTTCCAGGAGACCTGGACTGGGGCTTAGACCACCCAAACACCTGTGCCTACAGATCCTGATAGTATAGGTACTGCAAAAAAGAGAGGCCAGTGGAAAATAAGATAAGCGTGTCCTCAGTATCCTAAAACAGGGTGTATGATTGACCCCCCTGGAAGGCCCATTCCCAACCATTCCACCACTGCGTGTGATGTATGTCTCTCAGAGGGAAGAGGAAGCAGCCAGTTGCTGACAGACTTCAGGCTGGCTCAGCTCTGGCCAGAAAACCATCATCACCTCCATTGTGGAACCTTTGATTAATGCTTCATGTGAGAGGTAAGGCGACTGAAATATTACTAGACAAGATCTGCTTTCTTCACTTTACTCAAAACCTCAGCCTACACTCCAGTCATGACTACACCCTCAAAGGGATCCATGGAAGGGCTAAGGTGAGAATCTTCACTTTCCCTCTTTCCTATGAGATAGGGCCTGTCACCCTCTTGCCTCTGCCTCTGAATGCCCACTTCCCTTACGAGTAAGCGGCCTAGTGACCAAACTAGACACAACTGTGCATTTAGAGAAAAGAACATTAACCATAATAGTGGATAAGCACAGAACCTGAGAAGTGCTCTTTTATGAGAGAGATCAGGGCAGATCCCTTGAATTTCACTGCCCTTCACCTAAAGCAGTGGTTCTCAACCTTCCCAATGCAGCGACCCTTTAATACAGGTTCCTCATGTTGTGGTGACCCCCAGCCACAAAATTATTTTCGTTGCTACTTCAAAACTGTAATTTTCTACTGCTATGTATTGGGTGACCTCTGTGAAAGGGTCGTTCACCCCCTCAAAGGGGTCCGGACTCACAAGATGAGAATGGCTGTCCTAAAGAGACATGAGGAAAAGTAATTCCATATGTGTGGGGCACCTTCACCCCAGAGCAGGCCAGAAATAGAGCACTGTGCTCATAGAACTTAAACCAGACACTCCTGATATAATCCTAAAAGCTTGTCATACTTTAAACCCAGCCACCCACCTAAGCCTTTCTGAGGCGGAATAATGGGAACAAAACTGCGCTGAGACAATTGAGGAGCTTTACTCTAGCCACCTTGATCAAAAATAAATCCTATTGGGTAACCCAGATAAAGAGTGGTTCACTGATAAGAATAGTTTTGTAGAATAGGGAGTTTAACAGGCAGAGTATGCAACTGTCAGCCTCACTCAAGAAGCAGTGACTTTTACCCAAGCTGTGCAGCTGGGAGAAGAAAAGTATGTAAATATATACACTGACTTAATTTTTTCATACTGAATTTCACATACCCATGCTTCTGTATGGAGAGAAAGAGAATGCTGACAGCCCCACATTCCGCAATACATCTTAGAACTCTTCGAAGCAGTGTCTGAGCCTAAAGAAGAAGCAGTGACCCACCATAAAAGACACCAAAGGAGAGAT
The DNA here is from genome assembly GCF_000313985.2 of Echinops telfairi. Taxonomy (NCBI): domain Eukaryota; kingdom Metazoa; phylum Chordata; class Mammalia; order Afrosoricida; family Tenrecidae; genus Echinops; species Echinops telfairi. Next base: position 19,776,203 of record NW_022103904.1, read on the forward strand.
TCTCTGGAATCAATGCAAAACCACAGAACTGACCAAACTGGTGATGAGACAGCTGCTAGGGCGACAGACTGCCAAGAGTAATGGTGTCCACGCCATACGATAGAGGGCACTGCACCTAAACACATAGGAGGGTGGGGGTAGGGGAGAGGAAAGGAACTGTTTTGAAGATGATGTTTCCTTTTTTTGTTGGTTAGGAGCTATCGAGTCAGTACTGACCCATAGCGACCCCTGCACACCAGAACAGACCACTGCGCGGTCCCGCTCCATCCTCTCAAAGCTTCCTCTGCTGGACCCACTGTTGCAGCCATGTCAATCCATCTTGTTGAGGGATCTTGCTCTTTTTCGCTGCCCCTTGACTTTGCCAACAAGATGTCCTTCTACAGAACTGGCCTCTCCTGACAATATATCCAAAATATGTAAGATGAAGTGTCACCATCGTTTCTTCTAAAGAGCACTCTGGCCATATTTCTTCCAAGACAGATTGGTTTGTCCTTTTAGGAGTCCGTAGTAATTTCAATAGTCTTATCCAGCACCACAATTCAAATGCATCAATTCTTCTTTGGTCTTCCTTATTCAATTTCCAACTTTCACACACATATGAGGCAACAGAAAATACCCTGGCTTGGGTCAGGGGTACCTTAGCCTTCAAATTAGCCTTGCTTGTCAATATTCTAAAGAGGTCTGTGCCAGAAGATTTACCCAGTACAACACATCTTTATCTCTTCTTCCAAGAGCATTGATGGTGGACCTAAGCAAGATAAAATCCTTGACAACCTCGAACTTTTCTCCGTTTATCATGGTCCAGTTGTGAGGATTCGGGTCTTCCTTACATTGAGCTGTAATCCATACTGAAGGCTGTAATCGTTGTTCTTCATCAGCAAGTGCTTCAAGTCCTCTTCACTTTCGGCAAGCAGGATTCTGCAAGCACAATCCTAATGCCACGTTCTTCTTCATATAAGCCAGCATCTCTTGACTATTTGCTCACCATAAAGATTGAATACCGTACATATTCAAGTATAAGCTGACCCAAATATCAGCCGAGGCACCTAATTTTTTAAAAAATAATTTTATTGGGGGCTCATACAACTCATCATAATCCATACATCCATCGGCTCAAGCACATTTGTACATATGTTGCCATCATCGTTTTCAAAGCATTTTCTTTCTACTTGAGCCCTTGGTATCAGCTCCTCATTTTTCCCCTCCCTCCCCTCTCATGAACCCTTGGTAATTTACAAATTATTATTATTTTTTCATGTCTTGCACTGTCCGATGTCCTCCCCCCCACCCTCATCCCCACATCTGTGGTTCATCCCCCTGGGAGGGGGTTTACAGGTGGGTCATTGTGATCGGTTCTCCCTCTCTCCCCCCACCTTCTCTTTACCCTCCTGGTATGGCTACTCTCAATATTGGTCCTGAGGAGTTTATCTGTCCTGTGTTCCCTGTGTTTCCAGCTCTTATCTGTACCCATGGACAAGCTCAGGTCTAGTCAGAAGGTAGAATTAGGGTCATGATAATGGTGGGGAGGAAGCATTAAAGAACCAGAGGAAAGCTGTATGTTTCATCACGAGGCACCTAATTTTACCACAAAAACTGCATTAAAAATGTGCTGGATAATGAAACCCACAACCTTCCTCTAGTTCTTAAACACTTCCTCCCGCCAACTACCAAGACCCCAATTTTGCCTTGCAGACCTGGTTAGACCAGATGATGCACAGCGGGACAGATGGGAATTGGAAACGCAGGGAATCTAGGACAGATGAACCTCTCAGGACGAGGGGTGACAGTGGCGATACCAGGAGGGAAAGGGGGTGTAAAAAGGGGGAATGGATCACAGGGAGCTACATATAACCTCCTCTCTGGGGGACGGGCAGCAGAGGGGTGGGTGAAGGGAGGAGCCGGGCAGTGTAATATAAGATACAATAATAATTTATGAATTATTAAGGGTGCATGGGGGAGAGGGGAGGAGGAAGGGAAGGGGAGGGGAAAAAAGGAAAATGAGCTGATTCCGGGAACCCAAGAGGAAAGCGAATTTTGGGAATAATGAGGGCAACAAATGTATAGATGTGCTTTACACAATTGATCTATGTATTGTGATGAATTGTATGAGGCCCAATAAATTGATTTAAAAAAATGTGCTGGAAAACTCGGCTTATACTCAAGTATATATGCTAAGTATGGTTAGAGGACGTGATCCTGACACACACCTTTCCAAATTTTATTTTATTTTACTTTTTTAATTTCCTGATTTTAAACCACAAACGATTCCTTAGTTCTGTTCAGACAACTGCCTCTTGATCCATGTGCAAGTTGTGCATGAACACAATGTATTGCTCTTGAATCCCCATTCTTCTCAAGGCTATCCATAGTTCCTTATGATACACACAGTTAATGCCTTGGCATAGTCAATAAAAGACAAGTAAACCTCTTTTTGGTATTCTCAGCTTTCAGCCAACATCCATCTGACATCACCAAATAATATCCCTTGTTCCATGCCTATTCAGAACGCAACCTGAATCTCTGGCAAGTTCCCTGTGAATGTACTGCTGCAACTGTTGTTGGATGATCTTCAGCAAAATTTTACTTGCATGTGACATCAATGATCCTGTCCTATACTTTGAGCATTCGGTTGGGTCACCTTTCTTTGGAATGGCTACAGATGTTGAGCTCTGTCAGTCAGTTGGCAAGTAGCTGACTTCAGTGCAGTTCAAGCTGTGCTGAAGCATGAGGCAAAACCAAGGCTTCAGGAACTGATGGAATACTGATTGAAATCAACAAGCTGATGAAGCACTAGAAGCCCTTATTTGTCTATGGCAGGAAATTTTAATATGATGGGAAAGGATTAATGATGAACAAAAGTGGAATATTACATATGCCTGAATAAACACTTTAGAAAGTTGTTAAAGCATTTCATAAAACTACCCACTATGGAAAAGATGACCTTTTAAGGTTATTCTACAAATGTTATCAATTGATAGGGCCTGCAGGAAAAAAACAGGTATGTAGGAAGAATGCTTGAAGTACAACCCCTTGAAGGCACCCAACTACCTCCAAGTATGTGTTATCTAATTGTTTTTTTTAATCAGACAATGGTCCAACACTTGTAGCAAAACTAACTCAAACCCTTTCCACCTCTCTTGAAATAAACTATATCTTGCATATACCCTGGCAGCCACAGTCATCTGGAAAAATGGAATGGATGAATCAACCTCCAAATAGGTCATCAGCTAAATTATGTAAAGATTAACTCAAGAATTGTGAAGTTAAGCTCCTGCACATTGCTCTTTTAAGAATCAGGACAGTCCCACTTATGTAAATACATTAATCGATAAAAACAGAGGCATTGCCTATGTACATATAGTTATAAAGCAATACACTGAGACTGTGGGCAAGTCTTGGGCCTCAGTTTATACTTTCCCTCAATACAAGAACACTTTGCTCTAATAAAATGGCATTTTGTGATGCTAACCCCCCACCCCTCGACACAATTGTTGAAGACAAAATGGGTACATAAGCAGATGTGGTGAAGACAGTGGATGGTGCCCGGCTATTAAAAGATACAGCGTCTGGGGTCTTAAAGGCTTGAAGTTAAACAAGCGGCCATCCAACAGTGAAGCAACAAGCCCACATGGAGGAAGCACACCAGCCGGTGTGATCATGAGGCATCATCGGGACCTCATAACAAGCATCAGAAGATTCATAACAAACAAAAACACGTTGGTGAGAATGAGGGGGGTCGAAGCGGAGACCCAAAGCCCATCTGTAGACAATGGATCATCCCCCCACAGAGGGATGGCAGGGAAGGGATGAGTCAATCAGGATGGATCATGCAATGTACCTCTGATCCCTTGAGACCTCTTCAACCTCCACCATCTGGACTATACGGGAGCATGTACTTAGGTATAAGTTTATACTTATACTTAGATAAAGCTCACAACACACGGAACCCAGAAATAGGAATGGGAATAGCAAGACCAGGAGGTTAGGGGGAGGGGGAAAAGCAGGGGAGGAAAGGGTTACAGATTGCAATGAATGGCACACAACCACACACCCCCCTCCAAGGGGAAGAACAACAGAAACCAGAGGGGAAGGGAGACAGCAGTCAGTGTGAGATATGAAAATAATAACAATCTATCAAGGGGTCACGAGGGTGCAGAGGGGCAGGAGGGAGGGAAAAAAGAGGAGCTGATCCCACGGGCTCAACAGAAAGTAAATGTCTAGAAAAGAATGATGGCAATATACATATGAATATGTCTGATACAATTGATGTATGGATTATAACAAGAGTTGTAAGAACCCCCAATAAAATGATCTTAAAAAAAAACTAGGAACGTCCCAAAGGAAGATTTAAAACTTAACCCATATCAAATGCAATATGGCAGGGTCTTTATAACTTCAGATACAAGGAGGTACCCCTGCAAAAAACGGGATTGCGCTGGGCAGAGTAGAGCTTTCATAGAACACATTTTCCTTGCTAGGCGAGCAACTTGCTCTGAGTTAGTGCACCCAGTTGCACCCAGGCGTAGTGCACCCAGGTGTTGCCTGGGAAGGTTCTCTCTGGTCACAGTGAATTTTTTTATAAAAGCAGTTTTGCTCAACCTCATTTTTTGTTATGGCCAATTTAAGAGAATAGCATGTGGCTGTGAAATTTTTTTTATTTCCTGCTCAGGAAAAATGGCACAGAAATTGTTGTGATGTTGAATACAGCTTACAAAGGCAACACTATGGAAAAAAAGTGAAGTATACAAGTGGTTTTCTCATTTCAAAAAAGGTGAAATGTCAGTTGACCAAACCTCATTCTGGTCATCCGTATCCACAAACTTCCTCAACGAATGAAAATACCGACTCGTAGTACATTTGGAGTTCATTCTACCAAGTCAGACTGTTAACCAATCTTTCTATTTAGAGGTTCTGGAAAGATGGCATAACAAGGGACTGGTTTTGCCACCACGACAATGCACCAGCTCATACAGTCATCTCAGTGTGTCTGTTTGTGGCAAAAAACAGCATGCCTCTCTTGCCCTACGCACCTTACTCACCTGACCTCGCTCCATGTGACTTCTTTTTGTTTCTGTGACTAATGAAGGACATTAAAGGACGATTCAACAACATAGAAGAGGTGAAGAAAAACAAGGGAGGTGCTGTCAGCCATCCAAACACATGCGTTTGAAAAATGTTTACAAGACTGGAATCCAGATTTGACAGATGTATTAAGTATAATGAAAAGTACTTTGAAGGTGATAAGGTTTTTTTTTTGTAAAAACATTTAAATACATAGCTTTGAAAGAAAAATTCCAGTTTTGGGGGGAGTACCCCCACATTTGTTAACTAATCATAAACTAAGCCATTTCCTTGAGTTAACAATAAATTTAAGACAGATTCAATAAATTTAAGACAAATTCAAGAAGCCTTAAGAGCAGTGTTAAGATTCAGCAAGTTCTCACCAGTTCTGCTGAACCAATACCTAACTTTTCATTGAGTTTGGTGAACCAGTTGTTAAAACGGCACTTCTAACCTGGGTTTTCTCTAAGGTGTGCAGCTGGGCAATAACCCAATGTGAAAATTGCAAATTTACATCCCTTACTCTTTTTCAATGTTCATCTGCACAACAGCATGTTCCAAGCACGTGTAGTAATGTTCATCCAATCTATAGGTAGAAAAAAACTAGACAAAACTATGCTTGTAATATTACTAATTTGTTTCATAAAACTCATTATACTATTGATGAAATACTACCTTTTCCTTCCCTTGCACTTATAACTTCAGTAACAAACATATAACAGAAAGAGAAAGAGTGCCAAACGAGTGATATGCTAGCAATCATTTCAACTTTGTGTTATGCCCCAAATTCCCATGAGATATTCAGTTAATTATGCAATTCTTGAAAATGTTCAAAGAGTTACAAATGCTGTCAGAACAATTGCTGTAGGTTCAGCAGAAGCAGAAAGGGGTTTTTCAAAGATGAACATATGTTCAGAATGAGAAGTAATCTATTCCTAGTATATCAAACACGATGACCTTGTCTAATTGGCCTGCCTCTAACGGAATAGGATCGTATTCCTACAGTGAAAAGATGATTAAAGAAAAATCACAGCCAATGGTGCTCAGAGAAAAGTGAAGAATACGACGAATGAGGATCCCAATCAAGAAGCAATATGGAAATATCTTAACAGTTTTATTGTTCTGTCAGGTATTAGTTAGAATTTTTTCATTAATATTCTAAAACTCTTATAATCTAGTTTTGTGTACCTCTTTTATTGTTATTATTTAAGCACTAACTGTATGAAATAATACATTTCTTTTCGCTAGATATTTTCTTAATACTTTAAAGTCATTGGGGGGATAGGAGCTGACATCAAGGGCTCAACAGAAAATAAGTGTCTAGAAAATGATGGCAACATATGTATAAATGTGCTTGATATAACTGGTGTATGGATTGTTACAAAAGCTGTAAGAGCCCTCAATAAAATGTTTTTGGTTGGTTTTTTTAAAAGGCTTTGGGGCAGCAAACTGGTTGTTAAATCATTTGAATTGTACTACTGCTTAAGAGAGTATAGTAATAAGACTTTAGCTACTGCAGAGAAAAGTTCACAGCCTCTGTTAAGCCTTCAGATAGAGTTCTTCAAATTTGGGAAGAAAGGTCCCCAGAGGACAACTTGTCTGAGAACTGCAAAGACCCTTACCAAGTCATCCTGGAAACTTCATTTGCTATTAAGCTCAAAGGGATTGCCACTTGGATTCCTAATTCTGGAATCAAATATTAGAACCTAAAGGGACTTGACGATGGAACCCAAGACCACAGAAATGCCTACATTTGTGAACCTGTGATACATTTCAAATTTCCTGCTAAGAAATGACAAATACTCTGAGGACCCTAACACTTTTGTTTCCTGTTGCTTGTTAACGTTTCATTGCTTTTCATTCGTGGTAGGATAACTTGTGGTGGTGCAAGAAATGATACTTTAGCCTTTGCAACTGATGATTTGCTTTGTGAGAGAAGTTAAGGATTCAACAACTTCACAAACCCTCCTTTTGGGGTTGTTTTAAACTTTTCTCCTTACAGAAGACCTGTATCCCAGCAAGTCACAAACTTATTTCCAGAAGTAGGCTGATTCAATGCAGACAAATGTGCTACATGCCCTCCTAGGCATTGCTCCGTTCCCCTGTGGAGTCAGGATGACTCCTTTGTAACCCTGAACCGTCCAGAGTGTGGCTCTGTGCAAGTGTATTACTCAGTTGGCAGGCAATCTGGTTGAATAGAGCACCCATCGCTTTCAAACCCTGACACCTTCTTTTAACCCCCTAACTAGCCAAGGAAGGAGAACCCAGCACCCCTCACCTTGGTAGCCCTTAGGAATAGTCACCCTAATAACTAGTGGCTTAATCAGAAGAATAGTACATTAATGCCCATACATTACCAAAGAGAAGAAAACCCTCATTTAAAACCCGCTAAGAAACTGCGGAGGATACAGGACAAAACCTTAGGGTCTTGTAGTCCCTTGGATTACCTCGTAAACATGGTCATGAACATCAGCCAGTTCTAGACCATCTCTTACCCGGAGAAGGTGGCGTCTGCACAATTGCAAAAGCCTCTTGCCACATGGTTATATTAATTCCTCAAGAGAGTTTTGTAAAAGCCCACCCTCCACACCTATTAGAAAGACTGAACAACTAAAGGAGAGTAAGGCTGCCCTAGCAGGTGACATACATCCCAAATAAAGGGATGCCTCCCCTCAATCACTTAGTCCTTAATCTGTGGATCCCGCCTCATTTTTGAGCCCGCCCTGCTAGATTTACTTAAATTTGTGTCATCTTGTGGTTACACAATGGACTGCTAACTGCAAGTTCAGCAGTTCAAGACCATCAGCTGCTCCATGGGAGAAAGAGGCGGCTCTACCTCCATAAAGAGTTACAGTCTTAGAAACCCACAGGGACAATTCAACAGGGTCCATTCTACAGAGTCACTATGGGTCAACATTGACTTAGAAAACAGTAAATTTGGTTCAAGAGTTTTTCTTGGTTTCATGTGTTGTGCCCTGCTAAAAACAGGCAGGTACACGCAACAGTGGTTGACAGCCCCACCACAGAATTACTGTTCTGGTTGACAGCCCCACCACAGAATTACTCTTGGTTATGTTTGATTCTTCCAATTATTTGTGCACAGATCTTTTTCTATTCCTATGATGTGCAAGGTACTCTCTTAGGGGTTGTTGAGATACAAAAGTAAGCTATACAACATATGATCCTTCCCCTTTAGAAGCTTATCATTCCACATTCCACAGACAAAGAGAATGTGATTGTAAGCAGTACAGCCAGAGTGCTCCTTAGAGGCAAGGACGGTGGAACTTCGTATTACATATTTTAGATATATTGTCAGGAGACACCAGTCACTGGAGAAGGACATCATGTTTGGTCAAGTAGAGGGACAGCGGAAAAAAAGGAAGATCTTCAACAAGATGGATTGACACGGTGGCTGCAAGACTGGGTTGAAGCATAGGAACAACCGTGAGGATGGCGCAGGGCCAGGCTCGGGCTTACACACAGGGTCACTATGCACAGGAACCAACTCAATGTTACCTACCAACAAAACCCACTTCTAACAGACAACTCCTCAAAGCTCACTCTCTCTCAAGAATAACTAA
>NW_022103904.1:19786768-19795526 GCF_000313985.2 Echinops telfairi
CCTGGTGTTGTCCCCCGCAGGGCCATGGGCCCCGTCTGATTGTTTGACATTGCTTATTAGCCGAACTTAGTTCTCAGATTCCAAGATAAGACTTTCCAATTACCTCAAACCAAGAAGCCCATCCAAATGAACACAACAAGCTGCACACAACTGACAATATCACTATAATGCCCATGTGTAGATCATGAAATACTGGTTTGCAAATAACATCACAGCCTGTGTTAAGAAGGACATCATCGCCCAGGTCTGCAATCTCTTTGCCATGACAGAAAGCAGGATGTTCACCGAAGAATGCTCATACTCTTAAATGGTGAGCTCTTTCCTAACTAAGCCCAAATCTATCTTCCTCACTCTCCAGAACTTAGATTTATTTCTCTGAGTAACACCAGAAACTAGCACAGGGTCTGGCACACAGCCGCAGATCAATAGATGGCAGTTCGTAAGTGTTAGGTTGGGTTGGCTAGAGAAACAAATGTGCGTTCTCTTCATCTTTTCTCTAATTTTCAACTCAAATTTTGACTACCAATTGATTACAAATTCAAATGAAAATTACTTTTCCCTAGAAAACAGGAAACTCACTGCATTCTATGCCTCCAGTTTAAATGAACAAATGTAACAGTCTATCAACTCGACCGAAGAAGTTGGTTTGCACCTTCACGGACAGGTCAAAGCCAGAATTAGCCCTTCATCACATCTTTTCAAAGCAGTGGATTACAATGAACAAGCACTGAAGAAAAAAGCCATTAGGCCACCCATGTTCTTCCAGAGAGCAGTTAACACACTGAATTTGAACCTATTTCATGCTCCATAAAGTAACCAGTTTGAAGATCTGTTTGAGGAAGAATTTCCTTGAAGAAATTCTGGTTTCTTCCACTCTGCTGATAGTTACTGTATGTCCTACTCTATTCGGATCTTGTTAAATATATAAATATATATGGCTAGGTGTTCTTGTTATATATACATGGCTAGGTGTTAGGCCTCCCTCTGAAGAAAGCCATGTGGGTGAGCAGGAAGACAAGAAATCACAGCTTCACTTGGAAAAACCCAGTGGTGACTACTAAGCCAACTGCAAAGAATAATGAGGAATCTGTGAAACATCTTTTAACAAGGACGAATGTTGAAGAACTTATGCTGAGATTAAGTTGTCATAAAAAGACAAATATCATATGGTCCCACTATTATAAAAAGTCAATAATATACTACTTTCAAGTTTTCTTTGCTTTTTGTAACACGTGTTAGTCTAGCAGGCAATTTAATATTACCCTGAAGGAAGTCCGTTTCACCAGCAAAGCCTCTAGTGCCTGAGACGATGTTATTGTTAGAGGTTTCCAGAAGACATGGGGCTTGTCCCACCACCTCTGCTCTAAGGAAGAGCCAGGGCTGGCTATGAAACCTCTATCCGAGCTAAAATATTAACCATAGACATTCCTAACCAAATCATGCCAATGCCTTTTGTTCACTCAAAATTGCTTATCTTTTCTCTCCTATCAGAAGTCAAGGATAAAATACCTATCAGTAGAAGAATGGATAAACAAACTTCGGCACATACACAATGGAATACTATGCATCACTAAAGAATGATAAACCTTTGAAGCACCTTATGGCATGGATGGACCTGGATAACATTATATTGAGTGAAATCAGCCAGTCATTTATGGATAAATATTATATGAAATGTATTAGAGCTTAAGTTCTGAGCACCCCATTTAGATGACAGGCAAAAGCCCAAAATCTATTTGCAGACTCATATTTGGTCCTTCAGTGAACTGCTTCTGACCATTAACCAGAGATGTGAGTAGCCTTGCCCTCAGACAGAACACATCAGAAATGGATTACCTCCACTCCCCCTAGCCAGCCCAGGGTGGAGTTGTCTCCCTTAGGGGCGAGCCTGGATGGAGATTACTGTTCTAGGAGCTACACAGTCATGAGTCATGCCCTGACTGCCATGGTCAGGAGACCCTGGACGAATCCCATAAGCTCTTCTAGCATAATGTGAGTATCCCAATCGTGGTCTGTTCCCTATTCTATAATCCCACCTGTAACTGTGATGTACTGATTGGCCACCAAATCATGACTTTGTGACCAAAACTAACTCAAACTCACTGCCATAAAATTGACTTGGATTGATGGCAACCCTCTAGGTCAGAGTAGAACTGCCCTTGTGGATTTCCAAGATTGTGAATTTAGAGGTATAGAAAGCCTCATCTTTCTCTTAAGAAGTGGATGGTGGTTTTGAACTGCAGAACTTCCATTTAGTAGCCAACACATAACCCACTATGGGACAAAGGGTCCCCTGACTTTGTGAGTTTCTTTCATTTTCATGTCCTATACAAGTGGTCATCTGGCTATGAATCTGGGGACACCATTATGACCACATGTTAATGTCTTTGTACTGTTCAAGACTTAATAAATGTTCTCTTTAAATTATATTTGAGATTTGGGGTCTGTTTTGTGCCTAAAACACAGACCACTGTTTGTGCCCTAAATCAGAGACCACAGGAAAAATCATTATGAAGGTTTTCATATCAAAACAGACTTTGATGGTTACCAGGTGGGGGGAAAGCAAAGGAAGGAAGGTGAAGCAATAGGCTAAAGGGTTGCTGGCAACAATGCAGGAGGCTGCAAAATCAGATATCTACACTTTCTCCCCAATAATAGGCTATAATACAAAAGGTTTTAATTGCCAGGAGGCATATGGCACATTTGGCTTATGAAGTGCTTAAGAATCTTTCATAGTACTCCCCCCTCTTCTTATGCGTATCTTCCTGGAATGTATCTTTTTAAGTAAAGGGGGCGGTTTGGTCTGTAGACTATCTCACTCCCTGAATCATGCTGCTGATTATATCATCTAACAGGTTTCTTCAGCCTGTAGTTCTTGTAAAGGGTGGTTAGATCAAGGCTTTATTTACTTCATTGTGACTTTTTTGCAAAGACAGATCTATCAGGTCATACCTGGTGGCCTCTCCTTTATTGTGATGATGACTGCCTAGATCCTTCTGTTAGGTAGATAGAGGCTGGTAAGAAGAGGTGGTGAAGAATCCAGCAGAAATTGTAATACAAGGCTCATCTCCTCCACGCCATCCTTCTGTGAGGGGATGTCCAGCTGCCTACAGATGGGCTTTAGGTCCCCACTCCACACTACCCCCCTCATTCACAATGATATGATTTTTTGTGCTTTGATGCCTGATAACTGATCCCTTCGATACCTCATGATCACACAGGCTGGTGTGCCTCTTCTATATGGGCTTTGCTGCTTCTAAGCTAGATGGCTGCTTACTTATCTTCAAGCCTTTAAGACCCAGATGCTATATCTTTAGATAGCTCAGACAACTACACTTCAATTGGTGAGTAACTGGGTGGGGCAGCCTGCCATTGGGGAAAATAAATTAAGTATATAGACTGCCAATGGGAGGATAAGCTTGGTATCATATCCCTAACTGGGCACTTTTAACCCAGTTTTATTCAGCCCTTGGTTACCCAGGATATGTACTATAGACAACCAAGACTTTAGACTGTGTCCTTTCATGTGCACACATCCTTCATAGGCCACACCAGAGAGACCCCACTTCGAACTCCCACTAAGTGAACTGGATTTTACCTTAAATGCACCAGTAGACTAAAGGAAATGACATACTCTCAGGGAACCTAAGGCCTAAATGTCCTAGTGTGAGAAGCAGACAACTACTATCTCGATGCTATGACAAGGAAATCATTGGACTTGGACCGAAAATTCATGCCTTGATGATGATCAATAAATAGCAACTCAGGACTACTATACATGAGCTATTTCCATCCTCTCTTTGCCTTTTTGTGACGTTTAATTCAGTTCTACCTTTATGAATAAACATTATTGGAAATTTCGCCCTATCTCCAAGCCTCATTGTTTGTGTAATTAGTGTCCAGTCACTTAAGTTGGTAATCAGTACAAATCAACAACCCGTGTATTTTGGTCTAAAAAACAATCCTATGTATGTATATTTTCTTTTTCCAGACAGTTTTAAATTCTATACCACTGGCTAAATTATTGGTAATATCAATAGAAGTACCATATGCCCCAGGGGCATAATTTATGATGTCCTTTAACAAAATAATGATGTCTTTAAGGTGAGCCAAAAAAAATTTTAAGTGAACCAGAGATACATAGAAACCATATACATATGAATGGATTTAGAGCTTGCACTTATTTGTAGCCCAAATCTAAGAACAATTAGTTTTTAGGACATGGCCCTATTCAATACCTGGCCCCATGATATGGTCACTGAAGATATGGGGGCTATAGCAAAGTGTGGTGAAGAAAGCAGATGGTGCCCGGCTATCAGAAAGAATGCCATCTGGGATCTCAAAGGCTTGTCTTAAAACAAGCAGCATCTAAGTGAGGAGTCACCTAAGTCAACACAATAGAAGCACATCAGCCTATGTGATCCAAGACTTGTAAGTAATAAAAACTAAACATAAAGGAGGAAATGCTGTTAGAGCCTAAATTCTGAACACCCTGTTTGTAGAAGGGTATGGATGATAGTTAAAGTCAAATAACCCATTTGCAGGGTCCCTCATATGGATAAGCCTCAGGTGAATCCCCTCTGACCAGGATGGGGAAGGCTGTGTTATCAGAGTACACTGTAGACACCAGTCACTGCAGTATTTATAGTTAGGTCAAAGTGTGACACCTGGACAGCTGAACAACGTGTTTAATGTTTTCTACTTTGTTTCCCATTGAGGTTTTGCTGTTGCATTGTCATTGTTTGGGGGCTGTTTGTCTTTTGTTTCACTTTGTATGTTTTCCTGTCTGTGAGAAACAAGATAAGTAAACAGATAGAGGTAACAACTGGAAAAGTAAGTCCAATCCCAAAGACTCATTCAGTATTATCTTTACCAGGATTGGCTGACCTTAACTGGGTTTGACTGAAGAGGCCCAAATGCAGTTGACCTTCATATGGACTGGATCCTACTGCCCTAGTAACTGACTTTTAAGCAAGTTGCGTTGACATCCCCCACTCCCACCCTCACTCCCTTCAGCTGATAAAATCTCTAGGCTAGAAGGTCTGAGCTGCCCGTTTGAGAAGAGGCCGAAGAGGAGCACACTCATCAGCCTGGGCTAATACCTTTACAGACTGGGTGCACTTGTAACAGTGCTGACGTCCCGGCTGTGGCTGTCCCAGAAGCAGTAGAGAAGAACCTAGCATGGCAAGAGAGTGTAAAGACCGAGAGGAACAACTGCCTCGCCGCACCAAATGACAGCTTTGGGCTTCCTGTTCTTAATTTTCCCAATGGTGAGAACGAAATAAGGACGTCCGATTGGAACTGTAAGCAGCTTTATTTACTCTATTTACTTATCTATTGAGCACCAGTGCTGGAACTCCTCCTGAACCTCTCTTTTTGCATATCATTGTTTTATATCTTTCTGTTAAAGTATTATTGCAGGTATGTTGTTTCCATTAGTTTTGTTTTTCAAACCATTCTATTAAGACATAATCTAAACATCATACCATTTGATGGTTCAGTCATATCAAGCAGTGTTGTACAATTGCAACCACAATCATTTTGTTTTTTTGTTTTTTTTTGCTGTTTCTCTTTTTTTTTTTTAACATTTTATTAGGGGCTCATACAACTGTTATCGCAATCCATACACACATCAATTGTGTAAAGCGCATTTGTACATCATCTCAAAACATTTTCTCTCCACTTAAACCCCCGACATTAGGTCCTCATTTTCCCCCTCCCTCCCCGCTCCCCCCATCCTCATGAGCCCTTGATAGTTTATAAATTGGTATTTTGTCATATCTTGCCCTGTCCGACGTCTCCCTTCACCCACTTTTCTGTTGTCTGTCCCCCAGGGAGAAGGTCACATATAGTTCCTTGTAATCGGTTCCCTCTTTCCTACCCACTCTCCCTCTACCCTCCCTGTTTCGCCACTCACACCACTGGTCCTGTAGGGCTCATCTGCCCTGGATTCCCTGTATTTTCAGTTCCTATCTGTACCAGTGTACATCCTCTGGTCTAGCCAGACTTGCAAGGTCGAATTCGAGTCATGGTAGTGGGAGCGGGGAGGAAACATTTAGGAACTAGAGGAAAGTTGTATTTTTCATCGTTGTTACATCGCACCCTGACTGGCTCATCTCCTCCCCGAGACCCCTCTGCAAGGGGATCTCCAGTGGCCTACTAATGGGCTTTGGGTCTCCACTCCGCTCTCCCCCCATCATTCACTATAGTAAGATTTTTTGTTCTGATGATGCCTTATACCTGATCCCTTCAACACCTCAGCAACCACAATCATTTTCAAAACATTTTCTTCCTTCTTGTACTCCTTGACATCAACTCCCCATTACCTCCCCCTCCATGAGTTCTTTGTGACAGTTTTAATGAATTATGAGGCCATTACAGAAAATGCACACTGAGGAGATCAGCTGGTGTCAGATGCAGTGAAAAAGTTGGAAGACGGAAGGCATATTTGGCCCCTCCCTCCTAAGAACCAAGTTGGTGCTAATACAAAGGATCAGGGTTGTGCTTTCCATTAGTGTCCATGAAATGTCTCTTTGGCAGAGACACATAAGAAAAATAAGATGGCTAAGAGGTTTGGTTCGAGATGGCATAAAACAAGTAGAGCAAATGGTAGGACCTAGGTGTTGAGTGTATAAATATTCAGTGAAATTCTTTGTAACTTCAGTATATTTAAACATTTTAATATAAAATCCTGGGGTTTAGGGAAAAGAGTTGGAAAAAGCAGAGGTAGGGACTGTATACTCCACTTTCAAGACAGATGTGCCAAAGATTTACTTTAGGTTGGGGGGGGGCGGGTTTGAGGGGGAATCTCAGTGAGTTGATTCTGACTCGTACTAACCCTACAGGGCATAGCAGAATTGCACCATTGGGTTTCCAAGGCTGTAAACCTTTACGGAGGAAGAGGGCCACCTTGTTCTCCTGTGGAGTATTCACTATGTTGGAACCACCAAACATTGGGTTAGCATCCAAGCACTTTTAACTCTTGTGCCACCAGACTCCACATTAGGTGAAAAGAGCCTTAGACAGGAGTCTTCCAGGGGCTGTTATCAGATGTCGAGTCTACACTGGTTAAAAGCAGCCCTGGCAGCACAAGAGTTAAACACTTGCTCGCTAACCAAAAAGTCTAAGGTGAACTTACTAATAGCTCTGCAAGAGTCAAGACGGGGCCATCTGCTCCCGTAAAGATTTCATCTAGGAAACCCTATGGGGCAGTTCTACTCTGTCAGAGAGGCCCAATTTCAGTCTAAACTATGTAGCACAAAACATCACCACCACACAAACAAAGAAAAAACTGAATATCCTGAAGCACACTTCACTAGAGAATTAGTAATGACATACAGGAAGTGAATTCAATTTCTGGACTTTTATATTATCATAGAATTTTAAGCTATAAAATGGATAATAAAAATATAATGGTTTCTCTTTTTCTTCTCAAAGTTACAAGCAGTAACATAAGTGAAACAGTATTTTTAATGGTTACTAGTTGGGCTGCAAACCCCATGCAAACCCACCAGCAGTTCTGCGGGAGAAAAACTGGACTTTCTACTCCGTAAACAGTTACACTCTTGGAAACCCACAGCGGATAGCTATGAGTCAGCACTGACTAGATACAGTGAGAATGACAATAACGACATAAGGAGCCCTGGTAGCATAGTGGTGATGTGTTGGGCTGACAACTACCAGTAAACTCCACAGGAGAAAGACTGGACTTTCTACTCCTGTCTCAGGAAATAGGACAGTTCTACCCTGCCTTGGATGGTCACTTATGAGTAAGCATTGACTCAAAGGCAGTGATTTTTCTGTTTGTTTAATAACAATGTTAACACTTTTCCTTAAGAACAGTAATAAAATAAGAGTTGTATGAGCCCCTAATAAAATGATTAAAAAAAAAAAAAAGAACAGTAATAAAGCCGGTTTAGAACTAAAATTTTCTCACACTTGTAGGATTCAACTATTCTTTCCGCATCCCTAAAATTACAATTCACCATTGTGAGCCTTTGTTGTTCTCAGAAATGACCAACCCCTCTAAAACCAAAACCCACTACCATTCCAACTTACAAGGTTTTTGAGGCTCCAAATCTTCATGGGAACCGATAGCCTCATCTTTCTCCTACAGAGCAGCTGTTAGGTTTGAACTGACAACTTAGCACTTAACATCCAATGCATGTGACAGTGCCACCGACACCCTCACATTGTCCTTGTTAGGTGCTCTCAAATTGGTTCTGCCTCAAGGGACCCTAGGTATAACAGAGTGAAACATCGCCTTGTCCTGTGTCAGCCTCATAATAATCCTTATGCTCGAATCCATTCTTGGAGCCACTGTGTCAATTTTTTTTTTTGCTGATCCTCTACTTTGGAAGCTAACATATTTCTCCAAGTACTAGTCCCTCCTGATGACATGCTCAAAATACCAGATATAAGGAAAGCCATCACAAGTCCAACTTCCTACTATGCCTACACCCCAAAATCCATACTCACTGCCATCAAGTCAATTCCAACTCATGACCACCCTATAAGACAGGGTAGAACTGCCCCTATGGGCTTCCAAGACTCAAACTCTTTAAAGGAATAGAAAGTCCCATTTTTTTTCTCCTGAAGAGATTGGTGGTTTTGAACTGCTGACCTTAAGGATTGCTGCCCCATTCTGTGATACTCACCTTCCCGACATGATCGCTGAAGATAAAATGGGTGCATAAGCAAATGGGGTGAAGAAAGCTGATGGTGCCCGGCTATCAAAAGATATAGCATCTGGGGTCTT
>NW_022103904.1:19796188-19798986 GCF_000313985.2 Echinops telfairi
CTGATATCAAGGGCTCAAGTAGAAAGAAAATGCTTTGAAAATGATGATGGCAACATATGTACAAATGTGCTTGACACAATGGATGAATGTATGGATTGGGATAAGATGTAAGATCCCCCAATAAAAGTATTTAATTTAAAAGAAAAGATCGCCATCCAATGAGTAGCAACTCCGCCATTATGCTTATAAAAGATTATCGTCACTGTATGCATTCAAGGCTTGTGATAAAATGTCCTAACTCTCAAAGCAATCACAAGCAAAAAACTGCGACTTTCCACGTTATACTTAAAGGAAAAAACAGCCCTTGGGCACTGAAATTGGGCTAAGGAAAAAAAACTTTCTTTTTATTTCCACTTTTAAAAAAACACTAGTGATTACTGGACAAAAACACAAATCTAATCTCCCTCAAAAGGAGAGCAATCCTTAAAATTAAGAGTCTGAATTGAACTGTTGTTCTTAGACTGATGATCAGAAAAAATTACACTGCAATGGAAGATGTGCTAACACAGAACCTTAAACTCATGGACAATGACAAGAGAGAGAAAGGCATATGGTCCTCTCTTGTGACAGATGGCCACGTTCACAAAGCCTGTAACAGGAAACTGTGCTTCACTCAACAGTAGTACCTTAAAAACCAATATAGCTTTCTCGGAATGCTTTTCTGCCAACTACATTTCCCAACCATGAAGAATTATGCTGGCCAAAAAACTACTGTTCAGATGATTTGCCACTTTGTATTATTAAAGGCAATCAGGAAACCAGACTCTCATAACCTCAGGTCTCGATGAAGACACAAGGCTAGGGAACCCCAGACATCTGAGCCTGTGCCAGCACATGCCGTGTCCTGCAGCTAGCCCAGAACCAGGGGCTCAGATTCTTTAAAAATCCTAACAGTACTGTAATTTACAGAAGTAAACCAGTGCCTAGGATTTGCTTCAAATTAACCTTGGGAGCAGGCAGGATAAGGGCCATATATAAATGAAGCAAGACTGCCCAAGCACTGACAACTACAGAGATTGAGACACAAAAGGGGTTGATTTTACTATTTTCTCTATTTTGGTTTATATTTCCCATAACCAAGTTTTTTTAATCAATCTTTTAAAAGTACTCTTACAACTTTTAGCACGTTATACTCCACTCCAAGTTCCCGAAGTCCTTGGGCATCTGACTCATGAGGGCTTGCACGTTGAGCACACCGTGGCGCTAGTGAATCACCCTTGAATGAATGACTGAGTGAAGGAATGCAGACGCTCCAAACCCCGCTGAGTGCTCATGATCAATGGAGCACACCAAACCCCCACAAGGTCCCCAAGCTCTGCCCCTCTTATTTCGGAACCTTCCTTATGAACTCCCTATATGGATTAACTGAGTTCACTTGTCAAATGTACACCTCTCAAGCAGGTGCCCTCTCTTGTTCCCTAATTTCCTTTCCAAACAAACCCGAATGCTTTCTCACTCCCATGCAGTGGGAGCCCCACAGCTAAGGATGCAGTAGGCCCTCAAATACGAGGGCAATTTCAACGTTAAAAGTTTAAAGTACATTACTTAGTTTGGGCTATATGCTGACACTACAAAGTGGTGATGGGTAGGGGCAGCTGGATTACTGCTCACGGGAATGTAGTAACTGTCCGATCAACAATAACTGCAGTGCCCACATCATCCAGGAATCAAATACACATGGGTAGAAGCTGAGGCTCTTCCTAGTCGGCAGAGTTGCCTTACATGAAGTACTATTGTAAGACAATTTTCCTTTAACATTTCTTCTCAATTTAAGGCCAGAGCCGTAACAAAGAAACATTTCAAGATTTTGATGTTTTTGGATTCTAAATTGTTAGGAGCAGTGGATTACAGAATCTGATTGAAGAGACTATGGCCGCCTAAAGCTTCCAGATGTTGACAACCTATTAAATATATGATTCTCTATAAATGTCCCTTAGCGGGAAGGTTGGCGAGACCCCACTCTCATGTAGTTTAGACATGCGATAAGGAGCGGCCAGCCCCTGGACAAGGAGAGCATGCTCAGTAAATTGGAAGGGCAGTGAAAAAGAGGACGGCCCTCGATGAGATGGACTGACGCAGTAGCTGCAACAATGGACTCAAACAAACCAATTGTAAGGATGGCAAAGCACTGGCGGCGTTTCAGCGGTCTTTTGTTCAGTTGTACAGAGTCGCTGAGTCAGAAAGGACTTGCCGGCACCTCATATGGGTACGGTAGCCCTGCAAACCAGCATCACCTTTACAAGTCATTCTGCGCTGGCCTAACAGGCCATCTGACTCGGGGTCTCCCGTTGCTGGGTGGCTCCTTTCTGACTAAACTCCCAATCCTGACCTTCCTGCCTTCCCCCCAAGTGCTAAACTGCCAGCCAGGAATCCTGGGGAGATGGAATGAGTTGGATAAAGCAAGTTCCAAATTCTTCTGTCTAATCCATGCTACGGCTTGTGATAATCATAAAATCAAGTTAGTTATCAAGTCAATGTAGAACGTTATAACCAGCAATGGTTTTAATAGTGGGGGGGGGGGGTCGGTCAGAAGTTTAAAAAAAGAATCCATTGCTTATAACAATTATTTCATTAAAATTTCATTTTCATTATACTTTTATACACAAACACCCTGTATCTGTATAGGGCGTCAAAATGTAAAAGATAAAGCTTAAGGAAAGCAGTAGTTTAAAAAGAAAAAAAGATTAAAAACACTAATCCTACTCACCCCCAAACTCTCAAGACACATTTGCTTATCTATGATCCAGAAAGTTTATAAGTTGATAATCCAGGGGATCTTTCCCCCTACTTTTTATTAT
>NW_022103904.1:19799086-19801564 GCF_000313985.2 Echinops telfairi
CTCTCAAGACACATTTGCTTATCTATGATCCAGAAAGTTTATAAGTTGATAATCCAGGGGATCTTTCCCCCTACTTTTTATTATAGAAATTCTCAGAAATACACAGAACTATAAAGAATAGTATAATGAATACCCATTCCTAAAGCTCTGAGTTTTATCAGCAATCAACATTGTTATTCTTTCATGTATCCTTCTCCACTTTTCTCCTACTTTGAGTACAACAAATCCCAAAAAAATTCCACAATCCTATTAAACCAAAACTAAATCCACTGTCGCATCGTCAATTCCTACTCGTTGAGACACTATGTGGGGATTCTGAGAGTGTAACTCTTTATGGGAGCAGACAGCTTCCTCCCTCTCCTGCAAAGGAGCCGGTGGGCTCTAACTGTTGACTTCATGGTTAGCAGCCCAGTGCCTAACCTGCAGGACCACTGGGGCTCTGATTATTTCCTAACAGATGTCTCAGTATGAGAGGGCCTCAAAATGTTCACGGAAAATGGAGTTTAAAATAATGAAGCTCCCTCATAGATGCCTCCCAGATAAGAACTTAAGAGATAACAATACCCAGTATTACACCCAACAAAATTAATAAATCCTAGTCATTATCTAGAAAGCCCTACATGGTGCAAAGAGTTAACGTGCTCCCTGCTAAGTAAATGTGGTAGTTCAAGTCAACCTGGAGGCTCCCCAAGGGCTGACCGGGCAATCAACATCCCAAAACCAATCCCTGAAAACCCTAAGCACACTTTGTGCTATGACACACTGAGATCAGCATGAGTTGGCATCAGCTGATGGTAACTGGTTTGGCTTGGTCAGGTTTATTAACATTAATATCTAGTTCAGGAATTCCTGGTGGTGCAGTGCGCTAAGTGTTGGGCTGTTAACTGCAAGGTGGGCAGTTCAAACCCACGAGCTACTCCACTGGAGAAAAATGAGGCTGCCTACTCCCATAAAGACTTAGTCTCTGAAACCCTAAAGAGCTGTTCTACTCTGCCCTATAAGGTCGCTAAGAGTCAGAATTGAGTCAATGGCTATGGGTGTTTTGGTTCGTTCATGAGTCCCCTGGGTGTCACAAATGGTTAAATGGTTAAATGCTTGAATTTAACCACAAAGTTAGCAGTTCAAACCCACCCAGAGTTGCCTCAGAAGGTCTGGCAACCTGCTTCTGAAAGATCAGACTTGAAAACCCAAGGGAGTGAAGTTTTAGTCTGCACAGCAGGGTTGCCATGATTTGAAATTAACTCAATGGTACTATCAACAATATCCATTTCCTAGAAAACCCTTATTAAAATAATGTTGTTAGATCCCATAATGTTAGCTCCGACTGTTATCAATCTTACAGAACAAAACACTGACTGCCCAGCCTTGTGCCACCCTCACAATTCTTGCTTGAATCCATTGTTACCGTCACTATGTCAATCCATCTGGTCTTCCTTTTCACTGACCATCTAGTTTACCAAGCAAGATGTCATGTACCATATCTAACATACATGAGGCAGTCTCCCCATCCTCCTAAGGGGCATTATGGCTCAATCTAAAATACTTAACTTTGCTTGGGTTGCAAGCAAGCCCATGCTGGTGAGATCTAACACTGGAGGTTAGCAGAAATTGGGACATGCAATCAAGGTGAAGGCCTATTAAGAGTCTTCCCATGTGACCAGGGCTAGACCCTCATCTAATTGTGAAAACACACATAATCCAACCAAAATGTATGCCTCAATTTCTTACAAAAAAAGCATTACATCTGGACAGAATAGTCAGAACATACATGGAAAATGGATCCATTAAGTAACCTGGCAACTGTATTTCCCAGACCCTAACTCAGGACTTGTGGTCTGAAAAGTGCAAGTATGTATGAGGACATCAGGGCAGGAGTAGGCTTTGAGAGGTCCTTTCTACTTCCCTGACCCCATGCATGCCTTTAACAGTAGTGGATTTCCCTGCCTATACACCCACCACCCTAGACCAGGGGTCAGCAAACATGACTCACAAGACAAATGCATCTCTTTCAGCATGTACATGCAGTTCTGAAGAAAAACTTAAAATGCAAATACAACTATCAATTTCATTTATTAAAAATTTCAAGGGGCGGGGCGGTGGGGGAGGGGAGGGGGGTGCTGCAAAAAAAAAAAAATTTCAAGGATATTATTCAGATGTGATTTCATTTGCTTATAAAAACATATTTATGGCCATGGACAATTTTTAAAGTGTTGTGAAGGGCAGAATTGGCTCTTCTATCTCAAATGTTTGCGGACCCATGCTCCAGACTAAAACTTGGCCATGTCCCCACAAGTTCTTCTAGATCCCTCATTTATTACCATCACCCAGACACGCTCAGGTACATAATAGGGCTCAGTAGATGCTAGATGAATTATAGTTGTCCAGTAAAACCCCAGATGCACGGTCATCAAAACCTCATGTTCCAGGATAAGGCTATATATAACTAGAGCCACTTTATAGGCAATCCACTCTGGCCTA
>NW_022103904.1:19801664-19803000 GCF_000313985.2 Echinops telfairi
TCATCGTTCTCCTGTGGAAGGGCTGGTGCCTTCAAACTGATGACCTTGTGGTTAGTAGTAGCTCAACACTCAGCCCTCTACCCCATGAGGACTCCTGAATCATCAGTTAGAGCTGACTAAAAATCTGTTCTCAACCTGTGCCATACAAGTACCCACATCTATTACAAAGAAAATGACAGGCAAGACACTTAAGCAGATTATAAAGCATTTATTTGAAAAGGATACATTTTATTAAAAATCAATTTGCATTTTTATTATATCTTATCCCATATCTTTTTAGTTGCTTTTAAAAGCTGGATTTGGGGAGCAGGAAGGGAGGGGGGGAAAATAAAAGCTGGATTTATTGATTATTCTAGGCCTGTAATTAAAGACACATTTGAAAATCTACATGACGAGCCTGTTGAACTATGTTCTAAATCTAACAGCCAAAATGTCAATCACTAGAGTAACTCAACTGGTAATATTAGCAAGTTTGGAGGGGAGAGGGCATGGACATCTATTGCTTGTGCTTTATTTAAGGCTGAAGTCTAGTAAACAGCAAATATTTCTAAAGTAGCCTTACACCCAATTGGCTCTAAAATATCAACCTTCGAAAACTTTTGGCTCCTAAACCGTTCCCATCTCTGTTTCCCAGTCCCTTCAGTCACACAACCACTTCCTCTGCAGCCTCTCATTGACAACGCTGCCTGCCTATTTACTCACCAGGGTTCATTTTGAGGTCGTTTAAGAGTCCTTGGTTTGGAAGCGCGTAATTTACTGTTTCAGTAAAAAATGTTAAACCAAATCCAGGAACTTGACTGGGGCTGGGGGCAAGGCGTTCTTTCTTCCATCTCGCAACTTGTCCCAAGTTGGCCTCAGCTCAGGACCACCTAAACTCCATTGTCCAGGGCCCGTTCTCCCTGGCTCCTGTACTTCTTCCTACTCTTTGGAAACTGAGTCATGCACTCCTCTTAACTCACGCCATCTAACCCCGTGTTACCCCCACACCTTTAAAGTCCAAGGCGGTTCCAGGCTTGCCTGGGAACCATCTCGGTAGTTGCCTCCTCCTGTGCAGACAGACGGTGCATCCAACCCCACAGCCACTCAACAACGTGCACTAAAATAGGAAGGGACCCACGAAGTTCTTTTCGGTTTCCCCTCACCAAGCCACCAGCATCTCCGAGTCTCTTCTGGAGGGTGTCAGATGCGACCCCGGCCCTGTGCACCCTCCCATCTCTTGCACTCCCTCTCGGGGTCCCACGGCCCCTGCTCGGCAATCCTCTTCCGGCCTCCGACCCCAGCCCTCGCCTGCCCAGGTTTTCCACTCCCACCCCGGCCCCCCTGAGGACGCGCCCGC
>NW_022103904.1:19806512-19808102 GCF_000313985.2 Echinops telfairi
TTCCTTTATTTCCTTTTACTTTCCTCTTGTCCCACTATCATGCTCAGCCTTCATTTGGGTTTCAGTAATTCCTCTCGGTTACATTGCCCTTGATATAGCCCTACCAGGCTTCTTACACCCTCCTCACCACTGATTTTGGATCGCTTGTTGTTCCCTTGTCCCAGGATTTGTTAACACCACTTCGTTTCCCCCACCTCGCCCTCTCCCATGTCCCCCCAGAACCATCGGTCCCATTGTTTTCTACTCCAGATTGTTTGGGTGCCACTGCTTTTTAAGGGTTCTCAATAAGCCAAACTCACTGCCATTGAGTCAATTCTGACTCATAGCGAACCTATAAGACAGAGCAGAACTACCCCTGTGGGTTTCCCAGACTAACTTTTCACAGGAGTAGAAAGCCTCCTCTTTCTCCCGCCAAGAGGCTGAACTACTAACCTTGTGGTTAGCAATCCAATTTGTAGCCACTAAGCCACCGGGATCCTCAAGGGTTGCCAATAGGTGAAAAACACTGCAGGATAAAAGGACTTTGCTGCATAGTTCTCCAACTCCTGCAGAATGAAAAGATTCTTCTGCGCCAACTTTTACAGAGCTCATAGCATGACTTCCAACAAGGCCCAAATCCTGCAGCTCCTAGAGGTCAACTACCCCAGAGCCCACCTTCCTACAATGAGGGCACCTTCTCCAGTTTTCTCAGTGCACATCTGCCAATAGTATCCGTGCTAAGAATTTTCCCTAAGCATCCTTCAGCAAATTCTTCAAGCATGGTATCATAGCAACTGCTTTGTCATTTAATCAGGTATGTGGCTCTCCCATTTGATTGAGACTGTGAGCCTGGCTGATAATCTTCTGACCCTTCACTCCTACTGTCAGCACCTGGCACACTAACACGTCATATGTACATAAACCAACCAGTTGACGTCGAATGAACTCCAACACATGGCCACCTTACACATATCAGAGTAGAACTGTATCCCATAAGGTTTCAATGGCTGATTTATTTTATTTTTGGAAATAGATCACCAGATGACTTCCAAGGCACTTGGTGAACTTAAACTGAAACAGTGGAATGTCAACTAGTTATTTTTGGTACAGTAACTTTGTACTATTTCCATCTTCTTTTGACGCTTCCTGCATCATTCAATATTTTGCCCTTGGGATCTTTCAGTATTGCAACTTGAGGCTTACATTTTTTCCATGTTTTTTTTTCTTTTCAGTTTAAGATATGTGGTGTGTTTTCTTCCTTTTTTGACTGCACACAGTTCATATTTTACTTTATCTTTTTTGAGATCCCCTTTGAAATTATCTATTCAGCCTTTTGATTTCATCATTTCTTCCATTTGCCTTAGTGATTCTACTATTAGAACCAATTTCAGAATCTCTTCTGACATCAACTTTGACCTTTTCTTTTTTCTTAACTTTTTAATACCGTTCACTTTCTTCATCAATGTCTTTGTTTATGTCATCCCAAAACTTATCAGGTCTTCTGTCATTAGTGTTCAGTGCAGCAAATATGTTCTTGAAATGTTCTCAAAATTCAGATAGCAAATTAGGGGTGCATGGGGGAGAGGGGAGGAGGAAGGGAAGGGGAGGGGG
>NW_022103904.1:19808273-19846553 GCF_000313985.2 Echinops telfairi
TATTGAATCACCATGAGGTGGAATCCACTCACTGGCAGTGAGTTTGGTCTGCTGTTTATGAAGCATAAATATATATTTTAAAATATAAATAGATTAGTGTAGCTTTATATTTGATATACATGTATTTTTATGTATACTGCAATTGTTTAATGTATTTGTCTGACATGAACTATTAAACATTAGTGTTTCTGAAGGGAAAAAAATTCAGATAGCAAATATAAAATTTTTACTACTTTATAAACTCATGTTGTATATGAACATGAACATAGAAATGTTAATCTAGTGAAACACAAAACTATTCTTTTAATGACAGAAAATCTTAACTGCCATTTTACTTTGAACTTTACTACTCTAGTCAACTATAGTTTGGGGTTTTGTTTTTGAATTATTCTAGTTATAGTTTTTGAACCTTGCTAAATTTGCCAGCTAAAAATTTTAATCTTAGAGTTATAATACCTAAACTCATCTTGGGAGACAGGAGAAAAAAATGATTTCTTTTCAAATCTATAGATTAGAACCTTAAAACACCCATAATATTCCTAAATAAAAAAATCATAGTTACCTTTTAGTCTGTTCAGTGACTTATTTCTGTTTCTGATGATTTTAGGATGAGTTGTCACTTTTGAACACCATCACTTCTACACCAGAGTTCTGGAAACCTTGATTCAGTCTGGCAGGCTCCAAGTTCAAAATAACCGTCCAAGCTAGTCCATCTTTCTGTGCAAATACTGTGGTCAAACATCTCAGTACATCAGCAAAACAAGAAAGAGAAGAAACATCTCAATACATCAGCAAAACAAGAAAGAGAAGAAAAAGTGTACATCTAGATGACAAAACTCAGTATGCCTGTGTTAGTCTGGGTTGACTAGAGAAACAAATTCACTCATTTATGTGTAAGACACTCATACATGTGTAAGAGAGAGCCTTATATCAAGTAGTAATTACATATCAAGCAAATGTCCCAGCCCAGTCCGGATGGAGTACGTAAGTTCGCTACTAATCCATAAATCCCTCTGGACTCACACAGCCTCATGCAATGATGCAGAACACAGGAAGATCACAGCGCGGTGGGTACAGTCTGTGG
The DNA here is from genome assembly GCF_000313985.2 of Echinops telfairi. Taxonomy (NCBI): domain Eukaryota; kingdom Metazoa; phylum Chordata; class Mammalia; order Afrosoricida; family Tenrecidae; genus Echinops; species Echinops telfairi. The sequence continues at coordinate 19,809,358 of NW_022103904.1, forward strand.
ATCCTGTGGCTGTGGACACGTCTCCAGGGCTCTGGCTGCCATCGGTGTGGCTCCAAATGGCTTGACAACAGGAAAGTGAATGAGGTCGGGGGTGGGGTGGGGGTCCCCAAGACCCTACTTAAGAGAAGCCCACACCCACAAGGAGGAATCATCAGGCTGTGACCCATTGGATAGGCTAGACTCCTTCACTCTATGAAGGTGGGTTTTTTTTTAATTTTAATAAATCATTTTATTGGGGACTCTTACAGCTCATATAGCAATCCTCTATTTATCAAGTTAATATGAGATTATGTAACGATCACGATGGCATGGCTAATTTGGGATATTTAAATGAAATATCTGATGGGAATTAATTACAGAATCAATGCAAAGTCAAAAAATGTCAGTAAAATCAGAAAGAACCTTACCCACAATGATTAACCTTATTTTTTTAATTTCAGATGTAATTCCAAACCATCAAATTACTAAACATCTGAAGCAAGATTATAGATAAGTAGCTAGATTCAAAGGAAACAAAGTTGCAACCAGGATAGAAATTAAAATAACAAAAATTATAAACCTTTGTGGTAGTTACATAGTTTCATATCAACTTGATAAACAGGTTACAGGGGTGGAGTCTAGCCTGTCAATCAGGTCACAGCCTGGTTGATGCCTCCTTGTGGGCATGGCCTTCTCATGAGAATTCTGGGACTTCCTCTTTTCCTCCCTGGAGGTGGGCCACACACTCTCTCTCGGCTTCACAGTCCTGTTGACAAGCCACATGGAGCCACGCTGGTGCAGCCAGAGCCCTGGAGATGCATCCACCTCCATTGGATCCTCAACATTTTCCACCCATTGGCCTGTGATCTTCCTGCATTTGGCATCATTGCATGTGCTGCGTGAGTCTGAAGAGGAATTTGTGTGCTAATATCAGACTTATGCACTAATGTGGGAAACAGAAAGATTTCTCCCAAGTTGTCTCCCCAAATATATGCCAAACTTAGCTGCTTGTGAAGGCTATACAATTAGAGGTCATCAGTAGTAGATCAGGGGTCATTCTCCCTAAGAGCTATCAGCCATCTAGACCAAGCAGACACCACTGTTTATCCCACAACAAGTAGGGCCCACTCCCTTCTGATAAGGATAGCAGTTGTCTGTTTCCTTATAGGAGACCCCAGAGAGGTCAAACCCGCCCAAGGATGACCAAGGTTAGGCTGCCATCATGAATCTAGGGTCCGCCCATCTTGTCACATGTATACCTATAAACCTTCCCATTCCTATGGGCACACCCCTAGCTCATCCCCTTCCTACGATGTGTATGCCAATTGTACTGCCCCTTCCTGTGACATGTGGTTACCTGTAATGATGCCCCCCGAAGGAGATATAGCCCTTGGTTAGCAATAAAGTGGGGGCTCTCCTGCTCTCACGGCAGGACTCTCCCCACGAGGACCACCAAGTGGGGCTGAGGTGAACATGCTACCATGAAATGTCTCTGACGCCATTATTGTACTATCTCTTTTATCTCTCATGCTCTCGATGACTTTAATATAATATATATACATCTCAACCGCACAATTGTGCTTACTGAACCCGAGACTAGCGGTGGGGGGCTGGCCACCCCACCTCAAACCACAGACTAATATTGAAATGATGGACTTGATGGGAACTGAGCTGGGACTGGTTTTTTTTAATCATTGTACTGGGGGCTTGTACGGCTCTTATCACAATCCATATATACATCCATTATGTCAAGCGCATTTGTACATTTGTTGCCATCATCATTTTCTTTGTGTTTTCCTTTTTTCCATCATCATTTTCAAAATATTTTCATTCTACTTGAGCCCTTGGTATCAGCTCATTTCCCCCTCCCACCCTCCCACCCCACTCCTTCATGAATCCCTGATAATTTTTTTTCATGTCTTACACTGACCAATGTATCCCTTCACCCACTTTTCTGTTGTCCGTCCCCCTGAGATGGGGTTATATGTAGATCATTATGATTGGTTCCTCCTTTCTCCCCCCACCCTCTCCTTCCTCTCCTAGTATCACTACTCTCATTATTGGTCCTGAGGCTTTATCTGTCCTGGATTCCCTGTGTTTCCAGCTCGTATGTGTACCTGTGTACATGCTCTGGTCTAGCTGGATTTGTAAGGTAGAATTGGGGTCATGATAGTGGGTGGGGAGGGGGCAGCATGAAAGAACTAGAGGAAAGTTGTGTGTTTCATCATTGCTGTACTACCGTCCTCGGGGCTTAGTGGGCCAGGAAGTGTTCCACTCTGTCTCCTTTCCTCTTTATTTGCTCCTGTGTGCTCTGCTCAGGTGTGCCCCTCTCCCTGAGCACTAGTGCATCCTCTGGGTTGGGGGGTGGGGTTTGCCCACAGACCTCTCTATTGGTTCCCTGCTTCAAGCCAGTATGTTGCATTCAAGTCTTGGTGCACCAGGTTGAAGTCTGGCCCCTCTCTTCCTCTCCTGTGGAGATATAAACAACACCCTCCCCTTGGGTGGATTAGTGCCCTGTTCCCCCGATACCCATGCCATCCCCTTACCCTCATAATATCACTACTCCCACTACTATTTCTGAGGGGTTTATCTGGCCTGAATTCCATGTGTCAAGAGCTCTTATCTCTACCAATATGTGTTCTCCGTTCTAGACAGAACTGTAAGGTAGAACTGGGTCAAGGCAGTGGGGGGTGGGGGAAGGGAAGCATTCAGGAGCTAGAGGAATGATGTGTTTTGTTGGTGCTATACTGAACCTTGGTAGAAGCATCCCTTCCTTAAGACAATTCTGGGGGGGTGGGGATATCCAAATGTCTACAGATGGGCTTTGGGTCTCCCTTCCAATCCCACTTGTTCACATTGATACAGTTGGTTGTTTTGGATCTTTTGATACCTGATGCCTGATCCCATCAACACCTCATTATCACACAGGCTGGTGTGTTTCTTCCATGTGGACTTAGTTGCTTCCCTGCTAGATGGCTGCTTGTTTAACTTCAAGCCTTAAGACCCCAGCCACTATATCTTTTGATTAGCCAGGCACCAGCTGCTCTCTTCAACACATTTGCTTATGCACCCATTTTGTCTTCGGTGATAGTGTTAGGAGGGTGAGCATCACAGAATGCCAGGTCATTAGAACGAAGTGTTCTTGTGTTAAGGGAGGCCTTGAGTAGAGGCCCAAAGTCCATCTGCTATCTTAATACTTAACATATAAATATATGTACATTGGCCTCTATCCCTTTCATTATGAATTAATATATTTCCATATACACATGCTGTGTTAGTCTAGGTAGACTAGAGAAACAAATCCACAGAAACTCATATGTATATGAGAGTTTGATATAAAAGGTAAGTGTACATTTTAACCCAGTCCAGTCTAAGCCCATTAGTCCGACATTAGCCCATATGTCCGGCATCGATCTACAAAGTCCTCCTCAAACTCGCAAAACATACGCAATAATGCCGAATGCAAGAGGAAAGCCAAATCAATGAGCATGTAAGCATCTCAGTGCTGGCTGGGGTGCCCACACAGCTTCTCCAGCACCCAGGGCTGCATCAGAGTAGGTCCATGTGGTTTCTCCTCAAGGATGTCTCACAGGAAGTGAGCCTTGACAGCTGAGGCAGAGAAACTAGCTAAGGCAGCCGCACACTGGTCTGACCATCAGAGAATGAGACCTGAGAACCAGAAAGGTGAGGCTCACCAAGCCATTGATCTCTCTACCCTTCAATTAATCCCACATGTGTTTATCCGCCAGGTTGGCACAATAAACCTTAACTATCTCACGTGTCTATAGCTATAGCTCTATAAATAGCATTTGCCTCCTAGCTCTTTCCTCCATTTCCTTTCACCTGTCTTCTATCCCACTATCATGCTCTGAGGCTGTAAATTTCAGGGGTTGTTGGTTTTCCCTGCCTACTTTGTGGCTAGCAGACCAATGCTTAACCCATTGTGCCACAAGAGCTACACCTATTTGGAACATTTTTTGTTTGTTTTTATGTTTTCCTTGGGCTCTCCCTTACCTTGGACTCAATTCAATTTTAAGAACTAGGCCTCCCAATTCATTTATGTTTAAAATGGCCGAGTATCCCACCCCACCCCCCACCCCAAAAAAAACAAACTCTGCCATTAAATCTATTCTGATTCCTGGCAACGCTATAGGACAAAGTAGAACTGCCCCTTTGAGGTTCTGAGGCTGTAAGTCTTAACCTGAACAGAAAGCTCACTTTTCTCCCTGGAGTGGCCCTGGGTTTGAGTTTCCCACCTTGCAGTTAGCAGTACAATAGATAACCCATTTCACCTCCTACTCCTACTCACTGCCGTCGACTTGATTTCAACTCATAGCAACCTGTAGGACAAAGTGGATACTGCCCCTGAGGGTTTCTAAGACTATACGTTTTTATGGGAGCAGACAGCTTTATCTTTCTCCCATGCCTAGCTGGGGTTTTGAAATGCTAACTTTGTAGTTAGCAGCGCAATGTGTAACCCCCCCACAGTAACTCAAAAAACTCACTACCATCACACTGATGCTGACTCTAGTCACTCTCCAGAGCAAAATGTACCTGCCTTTGTGAGTGTCTCCAACTGAGAACTCTTTACAGGAGTAGAAAGCCCTGTCTTTTTCCCTTAGAGCGACTGGTGATTTTGAACTGCTGACCTTGCCATTAGCAGCCCAACATACTATAACCAGGACTACACTACACCACCAGGCTCCTAAACTGGCCCAGATACTTTAACACAATAGAATTAATTCCCACCCATCCCTGCTCCCCATTTACTATTCTTTAGGCAATCATTTTGGGATGTTATTCTTTATAACATAACTAAGGAGTAAACACCTATAAAATCCCAAGACTGAAGGCTTGGACTAGATCTCTGAAAAACTTGTTTTGCTTTCAAAATCACGTTTATTCTTTAAATGAAACACATTCTGTAATAACTAACTTAAGTTACTTGGAACTATTTTTATTTCAAGATTGTCATAAGCACAAAAACATGTCAAAATAAATTAATTTCATTATTTTTTTATAATGTCAAAACAATTTCATTCATAAGCAGTGTGTCATAAAATTAAGAGGATTCCCTAAAAGAATATTAGGTAATTTACTAATACCATCTGGAGGTAAACATTATGTTTTCATAAATGTTTTTGCTGACATCCTTATTATACTATTCATAATAAGTAATTTTCCTACAGTGTATTCTTCAAATGAACTACCTGATTAAGAGTCAAGAGAAGCAGTTTATTTGCAGCTGAGGCTCAGAATAATCTCATGAAGGAAACACTGAAACCCACATCAAATACTCTCAAGATTAATTCTCCAGATGTAATTTCAGAAATTCAAAAGATGTCATTTCATGCACTTTCCTAGATGACCTTCAGCAAATTTTGTCCAAACAGACACCATTTGGATGAAGATCACATAGTCACTAGCCTCTGAAGTCAGTTCAAATAACAGGCATATAAAGTCACTGTGTTCTCCCTTATAGTCTGTTACTATGATTAGCAACAACATAACATTCTGCAAAAAATTCTCAAAAGAAAACAAAGCAACATACACAAGTAGCTACATAATTCCAAGCTGTTTTGGTTAGTTTAATTTATCTTAAGATTACCAAAGAGTTCCCTTGGATCTAGTCTGAGAATTACTTGCCTCAAAAACGGCCACCAATGTTCTAAGTGCATCTTAGCAATGGCAGGCCAACGTGAGCAGAGAGCTGGCCTGATCTTTAGAGGTGGTATTCCTTTATTATCAAGCATTCCTCTTTTACCATGCTGCAATACAGTCTGGGAATTGCAAGTTCATGAAACTCAAAAATAAACTAATTTCAACAACAACAACAAACAAACAATTTGGGAACTGCTGCTTCTTTCTCCAGCAATATTCTTGCAGAATCTGGTGATTCTGCTTAAACACACACACACACACACACACACACACACAATCAGATGACAACACTGAAATAGTGTGTTCATTTTCTCACATTTTTAGTCAAAAGACTGAGATTCCCAGTAGCACCCTTTTCTAATGTGTGGATAAGCTAAACATGATCCTGAACGCCTTTAAAATAAAATGATCAAAACCCCAGAGCTATCAGGATCATCAATGAGAAACTGGAACAAACTGAAGGGCACGATTGCAGGCCATACATAGTCTACCAAGTATAAGAAAGGAAGCACACACTGAGGAAGACAAATAGATGACTGGGACATGTTGACAAATACATCACTTATGCACATCAAAAGACTTCATCAAAAGAATAATTCAAGAGCCAACAGATTGAGAAAAATTTTTTCTAGAGGGACATTGGACAAGGGTCTAGATACCAAAATATACAGACTTCTACAACAGCTCGATAGGAAAATAACAAAGGACACAATTAAGAAGTGGGCAAAAGACATGAACAGATAGTTCATCAAAATTAAAATACAAATGGCTAACAAACATTTGAAGAAACACTTATGATCATTAGCCATCCAAGAGACACAAAGCCGCAATGAGATATCACCTTACACCCACAATGGGAGTCCAACACAAAAAACAAAACAAATGCTGGAGAGGTAGTGACGAGATTGAAACTCATACAGTGTTGGTGGACTTAGAAATATTTACAACCACTATGGAAAACAATATGGCAGTACTTAAAGCAACTGGGAATTGAAATCCCACATGATCCATCTATATCACTATTAAGCATATGCCCCAAAGAAATAAGAGAGACAACACAAGTGCATGTATGCTCTCCTGGGTTTATAGCAACACAGTTCACATTAGCAAGAGACTGGAAGCATCCCAATGGATAAAGAAACTGTGGTATATACACACAGTGGAATACTACACGTCCCCCCAAAACAGTGATGAAATCATGAAACACCACATGGTATGGGAGTACCTAGAAACAATTATACTGAGTGAGGTAAGTCAATAAGTAGAACAAATATTGTATGAGTCCACTACCATAATGAGAAACACCAATCAAACAAATCATAGAGGCCAATTCACATACAAAGCGGTAGAAAGTCTGCCTACTGGCCATGAACTATACATTACCCCTCTTAGAAACACTTCATAACAGCTACCCCAAAAGAGACGCATTGGCTGGGGTCACTCCTTCAAGAAGGGGGGAAAGGGAGAAGATCACCCACTTGATGCCATACAACATTGAGACAAGGTTGTGACAAATCACAGGGTTTAGACTCCAAACTTCAGACCTTTGATGTAACAGGTGTCCATTCATTCCCTTCCTATCTGTCTGGATTAGGGACATAGTTTTTCCTGAGAGACTCAGGGGAGTATTGATTATTATGCTATGTTTCTGAAAGTCTGCCATTCGGAAGACAAATTAGGTAATCCAGGTGAGACACACTTGGATGAAGGCCCAAGAGAGTGCCCTCAAGAGTGGGTAGAGGTTCAAACCTCGCAAAGCGGTTTGAGCTAGAGGATCAGGAAGAGGCCCAGAATTGAACTGACTGTGTGAGCCTGCTGGGATGGCAGTGAGTGAGATAGACAGCCTGTAAAAGTGGGAGGGAACCCTTGACTTCTTCATAGCAGTTCTGTAAGATGCCTGGGAGGAGGATGCTATAAAAGCCTTAGCGCTGACTTCCCTGAATTTGGGTCTATTTTACCATTATTTCTCAGGGAGAATCCTTATTTAATCTACTTTACATATCTATACCCTACTTGGGGTGTGCTTTTGAATTATAAGCTACATATTGAGAAGGGTATGGAAGGAAAAGTCTGCTTAGTAGAATCATATGATGGTGTGGGTATTTCTGTGGCCAAATCAGTTCAAGAAACCAGAATTATAGTACTTTTGAGAACAATGTTTAGCTAGTACTGTCTGGTCCAAATGAAAGGCCACCTTTTCCAAATGCCTTCCAAGTGGAAAGCATCTTCCCTACTGAACATCACAGCACTTCATTTGGAATCCTTTCCTACTTTTACACTTCCTACTTTCAGAGCTGTATTTTGCCGCAGGCTCTGGGAGAAAGCCCAAACATGCCTAACTGCATGCCATGATCCATCCTCCTCCACGCTTCTTGTAAGGGCTGGTGCTCAAGAAGAGTGACTTGAGTGAGCAAGGGTTGCTTGCCTCCAGCCTGCTTGAATCTGGAGTGGTTCTGGGCATTCCTACAGTGCTTTGCAAGATCAGCTTTGAAATGGTCTGAGGCCTTACTTGATACTGTCTATAGAACAAGGTTATAGAAATTTCACACAGTTATTTGTGCCTGGATCTTTTGTACTAGACATCTACAGATCTGTACTCTCCAATGTATAGCAACTTGCTATATATAATTAAACATTTAAGTTCAGTTTCCACTTGTGTTAGATGTATTCCAAGAGCTCAGTAACCCTGAGGGCACAAAGGTTAAGCATTTGGCTGCTAACCAAAAGGTTGGTGGTTTGAACCCACCCAATCGTTGTGTGGGGAAAATGCTAGGTGATCGGCTTCTGTAAAGATTAAGTGAAGGAACCTGTATGGGACAGTTCTGCTCTGTCACACGCATGGACTCATAGATATACGCAGCGGGAGCCAGCAACAATATACCCAGCACCTTTCCTCTAACACACTCTTCAAGCAGATGCTTCTGGATTTCCTTTATATCTCCCAGAGGAATTGGCGCGTGGGCGCTGATGCAAAAATGTTGATCCTCTGACGACTTCTCTTGCTGTGAATAATCGACTGCATTTGTTTCCGCCTTAAGGTCTTGTGTCTTCCACCAATATTCATAAGCAGGCAGACTACCTTGTTAGCTTGCAAGAAGGCGCTCACACCCGTCACATTTCTTGACAGCCATGTCCTTTCAGGCTAAAGTGTATCTCCCTGAGGCAACCTATGACTTGGATCTGCCCTGTGTTTCAGCAGCAACATCGCAGAAAGCTAGAACTAGAAGTTACCTGGCAAGCCATCCATTCAGTGACTGCCAGTCCCTTCTATGGAATCCAAATGGTGGTAAGTATGCAGAAAGTCTGGTATGGTAAGTTATGTTTTTTCATATACTAATTTTGTCATGACAATATATGCTTTTTCATATATTAATTTTCCATGAGTGTACCAGGACCCCAATAAAGTTTTTAAAACTCCGATTTATTCTGACCTTCCCATTTATAAGTCAGGTGAAATGAGTCCCAGAAAGATTAGTTACCTTCAGCCATGAGACTGTTTCATGTTTAATGGGTAAAAAGTCTAGATTAAAGCCAGTCCACCTTATTTGTGGATAAATGGTTCCCTATATACCTGAATTCATGGAGCTGGACCCTGATTTTTTAGAATCTGATATTTAACTATAGGATCTGTGTATAGTTGCCTTTGTGGTTTGGGCTAGACCAGCAGTTCTCAACTTGTGGGTCGCCACCCCTTTGGGACCCTTTCACAGGGGTCGCCTAATACATCCTGCATATCAGATATTTACATACCAATTTATAACAGTAGCAAAATTACAGTCATGATGTAGCAACAAAATGATTTTTTGGTTGGGGGTCACCACAACATGAGGAACTGTATGAAAGGGTCGCGCGGCATTAGGAAGGTTGAGAACACTGGGGTAGATCATTGGCCCTTTTCCCTGAATGTCTCTGTGTGATATGTTGGGCTGAAAAGAACAAGGGCTTCCACTAAGTACTTGATCACAGAAAGAATGGTGAAGAGAAGTTTGAATCAGAACTATGGTCCTTAGTCACTTTTCATGCCTGGAACTGAACTCACCCCCACGGCTCACTTTACAGCCAAACGATAGGTCTATAACAAGAGCACTAGGGAAGTACACGTTTCTTAGAATAATCCACCACTTAACATTCAAGAGGGCAGTGTTTGCCCACGGATGAAATTCAGAAAACAGGAAGAGCTAGGAAAGGAAGAACGGAAATGCACAGGGAGGAAGTGGGATGAATGATGCTGCATTGTTGGAATTGTAATTAATGACATAAAACAAAGTGTGTGTGAATTGTTGAACAGAAAATAAATTTGATCCAGAAACATACCCCTAATTCACAATAAAATGTTTCCTCTTTTTTTCTTCTTTTTAAAAAAATTTTTCTTTAAAAAGTGTCGCTTGGTTTTAAAAGTAGACATCTGATTTTTTTTTAATTTCTTTCTTTTACAGTAAGAACTGTGATCTGCCCAAGAAACCAAAGTTGGCCAATGGTTATCATGGGTGAAGGAGGAACGTTTTTGCTTAGAGGGCATTGCGTTGATGTTAATGGTGGTGGAGTAATTTGGAAAAGGATAGCAATAATGGTTGCACAGCAAAAAGAGTGTAATCAATGCATTGAACTATACATGTAGAAGTTGCTGAAATGAAGAATGCTTTCTTCTGTATATTTTTGCCATAATTTAAAAAACCATTACATGAATAAAGTGAGTACAAGGAAGAAGAAAATGTACTAAAATTTTACTGAAGACTAAGAATGTATGAGTGGTTAGGTAAGTGGGACCCGGGATAAGTAACCCTTAAGAAATGGGGACTAAACTGATGGTTTTTTAAAAGTCCTTTTCTTTCTTTTAACATAGAAGTAATCATCTGTTCTATGTCATGATTCCTGCTAGACTTGTGACTATGCATTTTGTTGTTGCTGTTTGTTTTGGTGTTTATCCATACAAGTAGTCCAGGATAGGCCAAGGGCTCCTGGAGGGCATGGGGGTGGGGGGTGGGGGGAGCCAATAATGACTGGTACAAGAGAATAGTAAGTACCCTAAAATTATCGGCAAGGAGAGGGTAGCTTCTCTTGACATATTTGAACAATTGAATGATATCTGAAAGTAATTACTAAAATATGAATGATGGGAAAGCATAACTGGGGGTAAGAGGAAAACAAATTAATATATATAATATCAATGTATTTACATATGTATATTGATATACATGCATAAGTACCAATGAATGAGAAGGACTTTGGGCTTCTACTTAAATCTTTCCTCAGTACAAGAACAGTTTGTTCTAATAATTTGGTATTGTATAGTACTCACCTTCCTAACCCTAACCCTAATCCCGAAGACAAAAAGGGTGCATAAGCAAATGTGATTCAAAAAAAATAAAAAGCTGATGGTACCCAGCTATCAAAAGATCTAGCGTCTTGGATCTTGAAGGCTTGTAATAAAAGGAGTCATCTAGCAGGGAAGCAACAAAGAAGTTCACCAGCCTGAATGATCATGAGGTGTCAATGGGAAGAGGTATCAGAAGTTCAAAACATGCAACCAACTCTATGTGAAGGGTCATGGATACAATAGAGACCCCAAACCCATCTGCAAGTTCATTAGACAGTCCCTCTCAGAAAGGCCACACAGAAAGGATGATAAATCCAGGGTGTAGTAGGCAATGATGAACACATAATTATTTGCTAGTTTTTAAATATGTCCTCCCCTGACTATTAAGGCTGTTATTTGTTTTATCTCATTAATCATGTCAGATTTGAGTGAATTCATTTGTATATTTAGGATTGTTTGGTACATGAAAGTCAAGATAGGTAACTGCAGAAACAGTAACAGCAGTAGTGGTTCCCTGGGGGTACAGGAAGAGAAGGGGGAGGGGGAGAATGGGAAGCTGAGAGTGTTGATGAATGTACAATTCCACTCAATAGGATTGAACAACAGCAATCTATGTGAATGGATATATTGGATTGTGTAAGATATGGCAATAAAACTATTATTAAAAAGAGAGACAATTCCCATTACTCTTCCTGAGGGGTTTATCTGCCCTGGATTCTGTGTGTCAAGAGCTCTTATCTGTACCAGTGCACATGCTCCAGTCTAGCCGGATTTGTAAAGTAGAACTGGGGTCATGATAGTGGATGGTGGGGAGGGGAGCATTAAAGAACTAGAGGAATATTGTGTGTCCCTTCGGTGCTATGCTGCACCCTGGCTGACTCATTCCTTCCTTGTGACTCTTCTGTGAGGGAATGTCCAATTGTCTACAGATGGGCTTTGGGTCTCCAGTATGACCCCCATCATTTGCACTGATATGTTTGTTTGTTTTGTGTCTTCTGATGCCTGATACCTGATCCTGTCAACACCTCATTATCACACAGGCTGGTGTGCTTCTTCCATGTGGGCTTTGTTGTTTCCCTGCTAGATGACTTCTTGTTTAACCTCAAGCCTTTAAGACCCAAGATGCTAAATCTTTTAATAGCCGGGCACCATCAGCTTTCTTCAGCACATTTGCTTGTGCACCCATTTTAACTTCAGCCATCATGTCGGGAAAGTGAACATCACAGAATGTCAAGTTATTAGAACAAAGTGTTCTTGCGTTGAGGGAGTACTTGAGTAGAGACCCAATTCCCATCTGCTACCGTAATACTTTTAATATATGTACATAGACCTATATCCCTTTCATTATATGTTAATATATTACATCTGTGCATGCCTATAGATGAGGGGAGAAGGGGGAGAAATGGAGAACTGACTACAATGACCAATGTATAGCACCCACCCCACCCCACCCCACAGGGGGATGAATAAGAGAAACATGGGCGGAGGGAGACAGTGGATATGAAATAATCATAATTCATAAGATATGAAAGTAATCATAATTTATAATTTATCAGGGGTCCATGCGGGTGGGATGGTGGGGGAGGGAGGGAAAAAAGAGGAGCTATACCAAGGGCTCAAGCAGAAAGAAAATGTTTTTAAAATGATGATGACAACATATGTACAAATGTGTTTGGTACAATTGATGTACAGATAGTTATAAGATATCTATAAGACCTGTAAGAGGATTTGTTAATTAAAAAAAAGAGAGAGAGAGAAACAGGAAAAAAGGAAAGAAAATGTTTTAAAACTGATTGTGGTAATGATTGTACAACTCTTCTTGATCTGACTGAATTATTGAATTATATGATATATGAATGAAGTGCCAATAAAACTGTTTTACAAAATAAAAGAATTGTGATCTACTCTTTGAGCCTAAGTCTTCACCTTAATTAATTTTTAATTCTCAGAGCCTTACTTTGCTCCCTTTCTAGAATCCAGAAATTTCTGGTTCTTAGAATGAGACTGGCAGGTAGAGGTTCCAGGTGAAAACTGAGCTGGGAGTGGGAGTTGGAGATTCCTTCCTTGTGTGCCTGTCTGACTGATGTCCTCTGACACGAGGCTTGGGCCTGGCCTGATAAGGAGCCTGGCTGTGGACCAGGAACTAGGTCCTTCTGACATCTCAAGAAAAGCAAGGGATATTTAACACATAATATTACATTTGTGATTTAAGTCAGCTTCTACTTGTTTCTATGTCTGTGTGCTAGGTACAAAGATATAGTCAGACTCAGAGTTATCAGTAAAGTCCAATGTAGCCCCAGGGCGATTCTGTCACTTCTGATTTTTTGTTCATCTACAGCAGTGGTTCTCAACCTTCCTAATGCCGCCTCATGTTGTGGTGACCCCCCCCCCAACCATAAAATAATTTTCGTTGTTACTTCATAACTGTAATTTTGCTACTGTTATGAATCAGGTGACCCCTGTAAAAGGGTTGTTCGACCCCCAAAGGGGTCGCAACCCACAGGTTGAGAACCGCTGCTCTAGAGGAACAAGACCAGGACACTTATGATTTAAGGTGACCAGATTTTAACATTGGTAAAGCGGGACACCATTGATAAAACTCATATCATGGCGAAATAGCCACATGGCAGCCGAAAACCGTATACCCTAGCTTGTCGTGGATTCTTTCCAAAAATTGGGACTTTTTAAAAATGCCGCAGGACGTGGCACAAATTGTTTAAAATTGGGACTGTCCCCCCAAAAGTGGGACGTTTGGTCACCTTAGATTAGATAGATAGATAGATAGATAGATAGATAGATAGATAGATAGATAGATACATACATACATACATACATACATAAACAGACAGACAGATAGATAGATAGATAGATAGATAGATAGATAGATAGATAGATAGATAGATACAACATAAGAAATAAACAACTTATTAGTCTACAGAGCAGTACAAATGGCTCAGTGCAACTTACTTCTGTGAGACAATACACTGGCAATCCTTCAAGTCATGAGGGCCTCCAGTGCAAATCAAGGAAGCAGACAGCTGAGTCCTCTGTAGAGCAATTCAGACTATCTGGCCACAGGCAGCAAACAGCAAGGTAGGTCACCAACAGACAGCCAGATGACAGGGTCCATCAGTCCCCAGTTCAAGCAATGTATACACCACTAACTTGGCGAAGCAGGTCTTGAAGGAACCTCAAATTACAGTGACACAGTCCACAGGTTGAGTGTCCCACAGGTAGTGTATCTCACAAGTTGAGGCAGAGAACAAGCTAAGGCAGCTGCACACTGGTCCGATCATCAAAGAGCAAGAGACAAGAAAGGTGAGGCTCGCCTAGCCATTTATCTCTCTGCCCTTCAGCTAAACTGCCCTTCAATTAATCCCACATGTGCTCATTGGCCAGGTTGGCACAATAAACCTACCTATCACACACTCATATGTGTAAGAGGAAATTTTAACATCAAAGAGCAACTGTACAGTAAGAAAACATCCCAGCTCAGTCCATATCAAGTCCATAAGTCCAAAATTACCCCATATGTCAATACTAGTCCATAAATTCCTCTTTAGACTCATGCAGCCATGCAATGATGCTGAATTCAGGAAGATCACAGGTTACTGGGTGAAAAGTCTTGTGGATCCAGTGGTGGTGGAAGCATCTCAGCGCTGGCATGAGTCACCACATGGCTCCTCCAGTTCCAGGGCTCTGGCTGCATCACTGTGGCTCAATGTGGCTTGTAAGCAGGAAGACGAGGTGACGGAGTCCAGCTCCAGGGGGGTTGAACTGGATACCTGAAGGAGGTGTGGAATCGGCGGACACAGATGAGACAGACACAAAAAATGTTCTGGTGGAAGCAATCTCTGCTGAGTTCTTCCAAACAGCTTTATTTATACCATAAAGTTTTGCAGACCACTACATAAAAACAATGCTTTATGATTAACTCCAAAATCACCCTTATTGGTTCCACTAAAACCTGATAAAAGACCATTATAAGGTCTGTACTTTTTCTATCACTTTCTGTCCTCTTCCTGGTTCTTTCCCCCTGTACTGTTTGTCTTATATGTCACATACTATTCTTGATTGAGATGTTCAGAAAATTTTCTTAGACTCATATCCTACTCACCGCCCTATGTTTTGCTCACAATGTTTCTTTCCTGGTTGACTAACAACATAATGAAACTACCTCGTGCGCTACTTCAAAGCCTAATATCTACAAGCAGAGTTAAATGCTTCTCAGAGCTAAATATTTTCCTTTACAAACTCTCCCATGGTAGCTGTTCCATTGTCTACCTATGTCTCTTCTATTTTTTATACTCCTGAGGCACCATGGGAAGCCAAATCTGATTCTTTGCCAAAGACTTAATGTTTCCCCTTTACATGTTTTCTATTAATGTTAACCATTCTCTCTCCTATGTAAGCCCCTGTCCAAGGTAAAGGGGAGGCAGTTGGGGGAGGCAGTCTAAAAGGTCCTCTATATCAGGGAGGCCAAAAGAGTGCCCCACTACCTAATCTGAATGGAATTCAGGGGTTTAGGTGGGTTTCATTTTCTCCTCTGACCTCAACTTTGGGGTTTCTTCCTCACTCAATTCCCACATATCCTCCTCAGAATTCCCAAAGATGTCTCACTGCCTAAGCCTCTCCAATGCCTCTCCAAAGCCCCGTCACATAGTAGCAAGTTTTAGATCTGGTTTCATTCTTACTTCTCAAGACTGCCCTCACATCCACTCCAGGTGTGGTAAACATGACAATGCACAAAATTCTCAAGAATGGATTTAACAACAGCAAATATTTGAGGGATGTTGGAATCCCTCCCTGGGAAGCTTTGCTCTGCAGAAGCTCTTTCCGCCAGGCTGTAGCTTTGCTAGACAGCATGGCTGGGATGGCTTCCCACAACAATCAGAGTGTCTGTCCTCCAGTGAGCTATCTATCTCCTTAACCACTCCAAATGAGGTCATCACACTGCAACCTGATTGACAGGCTACACCCCACCCCTCCAAAAGTTGACAGGAGATTATGTAACTACCACAGTAAGTCAAACTCTTGACTGTGACCCATATCCACAGGAACAAATAACACTTATATTGTTACCTGGTGTGACTATATCAAAATAGAAATTTAGGATATAATACCCTTAATGTGTGTGTTATACAATCTTGGTCCTTGTGTGATATACAATACCATGTGATATACAATATTATATAATATACAGTAATGGTCCTTGTCCACCAATGGGTCATGACCATGATCATATCCCATGTAGCTTATGTTGATATGATGTGGTTAAGCAATGTCCCAGCATACTAGGCCACATGGATTTGACCACTAAAGATAAAATGAACCACAAATAGTATATGATTTTACTTTTAAGAAGTGAGTATATAAAAATCAAAGCTTTTTTGTAGTTGATGGGTGAGAAGTAGGGGGAACTTTTACGACGGAGCTTCAAAAAGTTCAATGAAAAATTCCATTATCCTTTAATTCAAATTTTCAACAAACTCTGATGCCCTCTCATACTTAGAGACACTATGCTAATTGTAGAAGTACTTAGAAAAGTATAGTGAGAATGGGGCCACCACCCAGAAGAAAAGAATGTTACTGGTTTGTCCATGTGGAAGTTGTTGAAAATGGCATGTTTTGTGCTGTGTATATTTTCATCATGATAAAGTAGATGTAATGACCCATTTTCGATTCAAACGTAGTGGATGGAAAGCACCTTGTTCCTCATAGCAAAAAACATGACACATGGGGTAAAGCTAACATCTGTGAAACTATGATTGAATGTCTCTAGGTCAGACTCCTGCCCAAGAGGAAGCACAAAGGCTCCACTCATCACACCAAGCTTGAGTTCATGCTAACTCATTTATAGACCCGTGCCAGCCCTCAATACAAGGCTTTATTTTAATTTTTTGTTTTGCAAGAGGACATAGAGCCAGGTACCTGCAGCCTGAGCTGTGCATATCCCGTTGCTGAGGAGATTTCTGCGAAGCAGCTGTAGCTGCAGCTCAACCTTGAGTGGGTGGGACAGGAAGCTTCCTACCACATTAGAATACCACAGACAAGAACTGTCCTAAAACTGTCTCACTGAAGATAAAGGGAGTGCATGGTAGCCTCACCAGCACCTCCTCACAAGCCACTGCTATACCAGGAGCATATATATATCCTGATATATTCTATGGATCGAGGTTTCCAGGGGATCTTATTGGAGCTACCATTATTAACAACAACAAATGACCATTTAAGTGCACGATCCAGTGGCATTAATCACAATGTTATGCAGCATCTCCCTATTTGTTTCCAAACTTTCATCACTTTATATATATAAACAGTAACTCACTATTTCTCCTTTTTCCCCAGACCCTGGCATCATTTATCTGGATTTGTCTACTTTTAATAGCTCTTAATGTTTTCAAGGTTTACCCAGGATGTTGACAGTGGGTTTTGGGTGGGTAGCATGTATTAAAATGTCACTGATGTTTTGGTGACAGTATAAATATTCGTTTGTATGTATCACCACATTTTGATAACTCTTCATCTGTTGATGGACACTTAAGATTGCTTCTATCTTTTGGCCATTGTGATGAACACGGTACATAAGGACCTATTGAAGCTCTCCTTTTTAGACTTTCAGTCATATTCTTGGGGGTGAAATTTCTAAGTCATAAGGTAATTTTTAAGGAACTGCCCAAACTTTCCACAGCTGCTGCACTATTTTACAATCTCATCAGCAATGCATGAGGGTTCTGGTTAAGTTGCGTCTTGTCTGATACTAGAACCATCATAGTGGGTGTTAGTTGGTATCTGTGGTTTTGATTTGCATTTCCATAAATGACAAATAACATTAGTCATTATCTTCATGTACTTACTGGCATTTGTGTATCTTTAAAGAAATATTTACTCAAGTTTGATTTTGTTACTAAGTTGTAGGTATTTTTTATATTTTCTAAGTCAAAAAACCAAACTTACTGCCATCAAATTGATTCTGACTTATGACCTTATATGTATTTTAGATCATAGTTTTCCAAACTTATGTGGCTTACTGTCCCCTTTTCAGAAAAAAAAAAAAATTACTTAGCGCTCTCCTGGCAATCAAAAACTTTAATACTATAGCCCACAATCCAGGATAAAGTGTAGGTACCTGCTTGTGCAGCACCCAGAGCCCCCCCAAGGAGTAGTTATCACTCACTTAAGGGAACGCTGTTCTACATAATGTCAAACCCATGTAAATAAGGAGCCTTCAAAGATTTCACGGAAAAATGGAATGGAAAGGTTATGGAATTTTTCCATGAACTTTTTGAAGCTCCTAACCCCCACCCCCTCCACCCATGATTCCCAAATATTTTCTCTCGTTCTGTAGGTTGTTTCTTGACTTTCTTATTAAGGTCCTTAGTTGTATAAGATTAAAAGAATTTCAATTAAGTCCACTTTATTTTGTCTTTTTTTATTCATTCTTTTGGTGCCACATCAAGAATCTGTGGTTGAAAATTAGGTCTCAAAGTTTTACCCCTATGTTTTGGTCTAATAATTGTATAGGTTTTGATCTATTTTTGAGTTAAACTTTGTGTATAATGTGAAATATGGGTGCAGCTACATATTTTTCCATGTGGAAATTCAGTTGTCCCAGGACCATTTATTGAAGACACTTTTCTTTCCTTATTGAATGAATGTGTGTGGTGTAGGGCCCAATTTTACTCCTAAATAGGTGGTCTTTGTCTTTAACTCAGAGAAATAACACTTGGAATCATTGAGGTAACTTTATCTTGGACTTCCAGATTTTTGCTGACAAGCCAGGGGAGGCTGGTTAAACCTGAAGGGGGAAAAAAAACAAACTCCTCTAGGAGGTAGAAATCAACTAGCCTCATAAGGCATGATTTAACCTATTGCAGGACTGGTTAACAAAAATGCCGAACCCAGAGACTCAGAGGGCTTATTGGTTGAGTGTGTTCTCTCAGGAGGGTAGTGTGTCCCTTAGGACTATGCATTTGGAACCTTCCTAGACTTTGCCCGATACGTATCTTTGTTTGTATGGTTTTTTAGCTATAAGAAATCTGAAGTTGTATGTATAAAAATGGCATGAGGATGGTATATGACTTCCCAAAGTGGAAGGAAACTCAAACTCAACATCAGCTCAAGACTTATTCCTATGATGGCGAACAGACACGCCTCCACCTTCCAGCCCTCTTTACCAAGTCTGATTAACACCCCTCCTGCCCACAGCACTCCCTACTTCTCTGCTGGGTTTGATCATTCATTGCTGTGGCCACACAAAACTCACAGACAATGAGATTTAGTAGAAAAGCTAACAAGTTACAATTCAGGATCAGAAATGCTCAGGATGCAGTTTTTCAGTCAGGAATGCCTCTTCTCAACCATGCCCAATGGCCTGCCTCTCTCTGGTCCTTGGCGTCTCGACCATGTGGTCCCTTCGCCCCTGTCCAGCTTGGACAATATGACAAGTTCTCAGTGCTACAGATGAATGCCTAAAGGTCACTATACCATAACTTAGTCTGTTATAAACCTCAGCCAAAAGGTGCTCAATTGTAGCTCTATGAGTTGGCAAACCTAGCTCCCTCCAAATAAGTGCTTGGTGTCACCCCATCCTTCACGCAAGCCACTTCTAAATGGTCTCATGTTCTTGGTGCTGCTGCTGCTGCTGATGCTGCTGCTGCTGCTGCTGCTGCTGCTGTGCTGCTGCTCCTCGGAGCAAGTTCAATGCACAGGGATCTTGGTCCAAAGGGCCCATTCTGCTCTCTTGATGGCAGTGAGCTTTCTGTTCCTGTTCTGAGATGACTCATTTTAGTTGCAGCAGCAGGTTAGCAGCACTGGCCAAGTTTCTACTTTAGAGTTCCACCCACTCTATTTGCATGAATCTACCGAATAATTTGTTGGAAGTTACAAAGACTGGAACGGGAAGAGCCATACCAAGTAAATCAAAGCCAACTTATACTAAAATCTGAACCAAGAATGGGTCTGACGATTGAAGTGGCTGAAATGAAAGAATACTCTCTAACATGTGGATAATTTGAAATTTCGGCCTGTTTCCATAAAGTTATATGCAAGCACAGTCAGGCCCATTCCATGGGAGTGTTCCTATGCACCTTGGGGGGCTTTGTCCTGCTTTCTTCCCTTGGCGAAGTGGAAGCATGCACAAAGGATGGGAACCTGGAGCAAGGTCCAGCCTAAGAGTCCCCAGCCATTGAGCCTTGGTTTGGAAAACCCTCCAAAAGCCCCTCCCAGAGGTGGGAGTGAGCGGGGTGGGGTTGTGTGCCTGGTTCCCTTTGAAGGATGAAACTTGACCTGAATCTGCCCTAGAAGACCCCCTGACCTAAGACCAGAGCGCTGTTCCCCCATGCCTGATCTGAGGGACGCTGGTGCTTGTGTGTTTGTTTTTTTTTATCATTGATCATTTTCTTTTATCATTATGCTCAATGAGATGTCAGTGGACACTTCGATATGCGTTTTACAATGTTAGCGGGCATGTGTTTTCAAGTATTTAAGGGAAATATAACCTTGACTTGCTTCTTAATTATTATTTTTAAAATATTTCAGCTTATTTAGTCGAGGCTCTTAGAAACCTGTTCTATTTCTGACTGGGCTCAGACTCAGAGGTAAGCTCTCCGAGAGGAAAGCCTCTGTCGCTTGGCAATATGTGCCTGGCGTTTTTCTTTGGTCTCCTCGTTCTCTTAGCCCAAAGCTTGGCACATTTGGTGGCTGGTGCGGTTCCTTCTGGGAGATTCGCTGCTGGGTGCTTGTGCACAGGACACGTGGAGTCATGAGATGGTGACTCAGGCACTTTGGTCCTGGGTTTCTTACCTTCCTTGTTCTGGGACTTTCTGACAACATACTAGTGGACATCATCATCTCCAGGGAGATTGGAGAGTTTAAGGATTCTGCTCGCTCTTGGGGGCCCAGGTGACAAGGCACAGTTGTGTCAGTCCTGAGATATCTTTCTCCCCTCTCCCCCCTTTTTTACAATAACCAAGTTGTGAACGCTCAGATTGGCATCCACGATGCCAAGGGATTTGCACTTCCTCTCCTCGGTTCTCTTTGGTCTGTAACAGGAGTGCCCCTCACTTAGCAGCAGCCGTGGGTCAAGGCATCTTGCTTCCTGGGAAACTGCTTGGCGTTGCCACCACGGATGGCGAGCTGCATAGCCCTTCCATTCATCGCCCAGTGCCTCCGGGCAAGTTCTGTGGCCATTTGCTTCTCACAAAAGGTGTGGACTCTGTGGCCATCGTCCACATCGGTGGCTGGGAAGGAGATGTTCAGCTTCATGGTGAAGCAGCCAATCGCCTCCCGCGATGCCCTGGAAAAGAGCTCAATGATTTTTCAAAGATACGTTTTAAAAGTGGGTTGATTTAAAGGTCACGGTACGATAAATGCCATGAGGGAGACCAAAATCTCCACTGAGGGAGGAAGGGAAGAGCCTGCCCCATGGTGAGAGGGGTGGAGAGGCTCAGCGCTCAAATCTGCAGGCAGCCCTGCCCTTTCTAGGTGGGCAGCCTGGAGCGGATAGCTTGGGCGCTTTCCATGGCCCCAGAGCCTCAGCAACTTCATTCGCAAAACGAGAGTTAAGAGGACATGCCTCTGCGAACCGTGAGCATGAACATGAGATAGGCAGGTGAGAGTACCTCACACCCCGCCTGGTGCCTGGTGATGGAGCAGGTCTAAGGGACAGGTGAATCAATAAGGAGTGGTAACAGGCACCCAGAGAACACGGACTTGATCCCTGACTTAGGCTTTGGGAAAACACGATCCTAATAAGCTCCGCCCCCCCCTGCAGTCTGGACGGCCTGATGCCAGAGGGACACTCAGGTCACTCACGTGGGAAAATGCAGTATGGTGGACTTACAGCACAGACTCCCTTCACAAGGTTGGACATGTAACCACTTTTATCATTTGCATCCCAGGGATGGCCTCTACAGCATCACCCCAAATCAATCAAAGCTGAGGGAAGCATTTGTTTTCTTTCATTTACTTCTTTTAAATCGAAGGTGTGATTTACAGACGGCATCATCCCCCTGGTGTGCCGTCTAGTCCGTGTGTGTTGGCACACAGCGTTGTAGCCGCCACTACCACAAGACACGGCACAATGCTCCTGTGGATGATTTTCATGGGCTGCCAGGGTTTGAGTCTCATCTGCTGCTCGGGCGGGACAGGGTGGCATCAGAGAAACCTCTCGGGCAGGAACTTACAGAGCAGGCAGAAGACCATGTGGGGAGCACCCCGGCATCCGGCTCCTCAGTCTTGACATGTACACAGGCTTAAACCGTTAGGCACACCCTGTCTCAGGCAGGAACCAGGAAGCAGGGGTCAGAGCACCTCTTGTGGGGGAAGGAGCGAGAAGTGGGCGGGCATCCCCTCTGCAGAGGGCCAGCACCCACTTCCTGTTTCACACCCTGCTGGGAGGCACTGAATGAGGGTACGGGATCATCGCCAGACTGAGCCCTTGCCACCACTTGGGTCCGGAAAGAGCAGGACAACCTGGCTTGGCTGCTCCCGGTGGCAGAATGGAAGCCGAGGATGGCCCTGAGTATGGCAAGCCTGACTTTGTGCTTTTGGACCAAGTGACCATGGAAGACTTCATGGCAAACCTGAAGCTCAGGTAGACCCAGCCTGGGGTGGCTTCCTCGCTCCTTTGTCCTGGGCGCAGGGTCCAGCGGTCGAGGGAGGCTTCCTGGGTATCCTCTGTAGGAGAGAGGGGGAAGCAGTGGCCACACCCCTCCAGGGCACTCAGACTGGACCAGATAGCTCAAGTTCATGCACAGGGATTTCCTAAGGGAACTGTGAGGCAGGCAGAGGGGACAGTATGTACAAATCACGGAGAGCAACTGCCCTTACCACAGTTAGTTGGGGCTAGACTGGGTTCTGCCACAGGCCCCTGGTTCCAGTATAGCTAACTTTAGCTTCTTCCACTGCCCCAAAGATCACTGATCTCCTCCAGCTGGCTCTTGCCTCTGCCCTTCCCATCCCTGTCCTGAGAGCTTCATTTTTGGAGTGGGGCAATGGGTTGAGGTTTCTGCTCCCGAGGAGGGCACCTAATGTCGGGGTAGAGGAGGGAGCCAGCAAGCAGTTCCTAGAAGTGATGTCTTGGGTGGGTATGGGAGGATGACTAGGATGCCACATGGGGGAAGAGGAAGGGAAGGTGAGGCAGTGTGTCCACAAAAGCCTGAGCAAGGCTGGGCCACAGGGTGGGGTGGGGGGTGGGGGCGGGAGAGAGAGACAGAACTTTGGTTTGGTGCCAGGCACAGCATTAAGGACTTTGTATACCTGATGTCATCTAATTCTCATGCCAACTAGCTTACAAAATAATGCTGCCTGTGAACACCAGGTCTCTTGCTGTTGAGGCGAGGCATATAGAAAGGCCTGTGGAGGGCGAGGGCTAAGGGGGTGGGCCCGGTACCAGAGAGAGTTCACGTGTCTCCGTTAGCGCAGCAAGGGTTCTGAAAGAGAGCTGCAGACAGACCTGACACAGGCACTTGACAAGGCCCTGGTTTAGGAAGAGAAGAAGTGGGAAGTTTGAGAAGGGTTTGTGTTGTCATGGGAGCCTGAGCATGTGCAAGAGGACTGAGAGCCTTTGTCTGGTCCTCTCTCTCGGCCCTATCCCTAGTTGTTGTTGTTGTTGTTGTTGTTGTTGTTGGCTGGGTAGGAGTAGCCTAGACTTCCCTCAGCCTCTCGACCTTCAAGACAGGACACAGCTTGAGGTATCCTCTCTCTCCACATACACACACCTCCCCTGTCCTTTCTCCTTGGGACACTAGGCTGATCACCACCCATCACCCCTCGGTCTTCCTGTGTCTACCTTGGGAGAGTCAGACTAAAACTGACCACCGGCTCCACTTCTGTCTGTCACTTAAGCCAGTTCCTGTGTCTGGGTGGTTCCTCCTTTTATAAGATAGGTGCTCAAGATTCTTGTCTGCTCTGGGACCTCTATTCAGTTCATCAAGAAGGTTTTTCTGGGCTCCCCTTACACCCTTCTCACCTAATGCCCTGCTCCCCTGCATGTCCGTCTCCCTACTCATGACCACGGTCCTGATGCCGTGGGGCATGGCACACAGGCCAAATGCTCTGGGACCTAGACTTAGGATGGGGCTGTGGACAAGCAGCAGTCCTGTGAGTGCTGAAACCTGACCCTGTTCTGTCCCTAGGTTTGAGAAGGCCCGAATCTATACCTACATTGGTGAAGTACTAGTGTCCGTGAACCCCTACAAGAAGCTGCCACTGTATGGGCCTGAGGCCATCGCCCTGTACCAGGGCCGTGAGCTCTATGAACGGCCACCCCACCTCTACGCTGTGGCCAATGCCGCCTACAAAGCCATGAAGCGCCGATCGAGGGACACCTGCATCGTCATCTCAGGTCAGACAGCCGTGATCCCAGTCCATAGCTTTCTCCAGCGCAGCATCCTTCTCTGTAGATGTTGGGGCAGGGGTGG
Source organism: Echinops telfairi (assembly GCF_000313985.2). Lineage (NCBI taxonomy): Eukaryota > Metazoa > Chordata > Mammalia > Afrosoricida > Tenrecidae > Echinops > Echinops telfairi. The sequence goes on from NW_022103904.1 coordinate 19,833,739, forward strand.
GAGTGGGAGGATGTGTAATGTCAGTCCTAGAGTGCTAACGGGTGGGGAAGGAAGCTGATCCGAGGAACATCAGCTAATGGGCCCAGCCTGGTGGGAGCATCCTCACCGGTTTATCTATTCCCACCCGTGTGCTGGCAGGGGAGAGTGGGGCAGGGAAGACAGAAGCTAGCAAGCACATCATGCAGTACATCGCAGCTGTCACCAATCCAAGCCAGAGGGCTGAAGTGGAGAGGTAAGGAAGAGGGGGGCGGGAACAAGCCGTGGGTGACTTGCACCGTGTGAGTAGGTAGACCTGTAACCTAAGACAGGAACAATAAACCAGGGCTTGGACCCCACTTACCAAGGATCCCTCCTTAACATAAGGCCAATGGCGATGGCTCTTAAGAAAATGCCAGAGACAAGACACGGCTGGATGGCAACTGAGGGGGGATGAAACCTACAAGAGGCCACCCCAGACTGCAAGAGAGGGGCAGCGGGAGACAAAGGGTGCAGATGAGAAAGATGGAGGAGGAGAGTGGAGAAACAGCAGGAAGGAGGCTTTGCAGGGCAGTGGGAGTGACCCTGGCAGACCAAAAGCACTGGAGAGGGTGTTTGGTCACAAGCCGCCTGGTCATGACAGCTGGAGGATGCTGGGTAAAAAATCACTTGGGCTGGGGCAGGGTTTCCCTGCCACACCCAGCTGAGGGACCTTGCAAAAGCAGTTTCCTGTGTTGGGCAGGAGCCTCAATCTCTTCCTGTTTGGCGGGGACAGGGGGGTGAGGTGAGGTAAGATTGCATCAATGTCCTGGGGACTGCTAAGCCTCTGCAAATGGAAGTCATGGCGAGTGGTCCAGCTGCTGACAGACAGGTGCAGCCGAGGTCTGGAAAAGGGGAGGAGATCAGGATAAGGAGGGGACAAAAAGAGCCAGCATCTTTGGAGCACCACTAATGGACAAAGCTCATTGCCAACAGTCTCTCAGCCCAAGCTGCCCAGTATCTGCCCGTAAAGCTCAACTGTTGAGCATCTAAACGTGAGGTGGGCAAAGGAACCATGCTGGGGTACAAACTCAGGCCCTGTGACTCTCACTAACCCTAAGACTTTACGGTTTTCGTGGGAAGATTTCAAAGGGAGGGACAATGGTCTAGAGATACCACTGTTCCCCTGAAAGGAGGACTTTAAGAGTATAGCCCCTGTACCCACTGTCATGGCAACATAGTCCCCTTCTGTCCCCACAAAGGGTCAAGGATATCCTGCTCAATTCCACCTGCGTGCTGGAGGCCTTTGGCAACGCTCGCACCAGTCGAAACCATAACTCCAGTCGCTTCGGCAAATACATGGACATCAATTTCAACTTTAAAGGAGACCCCATTGGGGGTCACATCCACAGCTACCTGTTGGAGAAGGTGGGGCCAGCTATTGAAGACCCTGGGCAGGTGGACTGAGGAAGCCCTGTGTCCCAAGTCCCCCCGCCTGGAGAAAGGGACCCTGATGTGTGTGCCATTCACTGGCACTGAGAGAGCCAACTAGGGGCTGGGAGGTACTAGGTAGTGTCTGTCTCCATAGGAGACTGGAGGGCCTGCCCATCTCTACCACCAGACCCAGCCTGCTTCCTTCTCTGGGCCTCAAAGTCAGAGAGGTCTGGAGTCGGGGATCTGATCCCCTTGTGCTACACGGCAACTAAGGGCCACTCAGTGAAAGGGGTTCCAATGGATGGCCTCTCAAGACACAGATTCCAACTCTTCTTCTTTCTATAGTCCCGGGTCCTCAAGCAGCATGTGGGCGAGAGGAATTTCCACTCTTTCTATCAGGTGAGGGGCGGTAAGGGAGGTGGAGATGCTGCCGGGTCCCAGGGGGTGGGGAGGTGTGTGTGTGTGTGTGCAGAGTGTGTGGAGGTACGACCTGCCTGTGAACTTTGCCCTGCAGTACTGTCCCACCAACATTAGTTCATTCCTGGCCCTGGGGTTATGCAACCCAGTGAGAACCCATTAGAGACAACCAACCGCCCATGGCCCTGTCATAGTTCCAGCAGCAGAAGAGTGGGCAAGCTGCAGATAAGGCTTACAAAAAAGGTTTTAAAAGTGCTGCAGCACATGGAAGCAGCACACCAACATGTGTGATCATGAAGGGCCAAAGGGACCAGGCTTTAAACACCAAAGGTGTGGGGGCGGGGGAATCATATCCTCGTCAATGAGGGTGGTGCGTGGTGGAGACCCAATGCCCATCTCTAGACAACTGGACATACCTTGCAGAGGGGTAGTGGGGAGATGAGTCACTTAGGGTACAGTATAGCAATAATGAAACCCACAACCTTCCTCTAGTTCTTAAACGCTTCCTCCCCCCAAGTACCAGGACCCCAATTTTGCCTTGCAGACCTGGTTAGACCAGATGATGCACAGCGGTACAGATGGGAATTGGAAACGCAGGGAATCTAGGACAGATGAACCTCTCAGGACCAGGGGTGACAGTGGCGATACCAGGAGGGAAAGGGGATGAAGAAAGGGGGAATGGATCACAGGGAGCTACATATAACCTCCTCTCTGGGGGATGGGCAGCAGAAGGGTGGGCGAAGGGAGACGCCGGACAGTGTAATATAAGATACAATAATAATTTATAAAATATTAAGGGTGCATGGGGGAGAGGGGAGGAGGAAGGGAAGGGGGGGAAGGAAAATTAGCGGATTCTGGGAACCCAAGAGGCAAGCGAATTTTGGGAATAATGAGGGCAACAAATGTATAGATGTGCTTTACACAATTGATCTATGTATTGTGATGAATTATATGAGCCCCAATAAATTGATTAAAAAAAAAAAAGCGCTGCAGAAAGCAGCCAGTGGAGAAGGACAGCAGCAGTGGGGTTGGTGCAGTGGTGGGGAGGGGGAGGGGTGGCGGGATAGGAGATCCCTGAGCACAGCGATTTGGAGCCAAATGCAGGAGTCACCGAGGAACCACTGAAGGCCCGCGCTATACAGGACATTCTGAACACTTTAAGGCAAGCAGAGGAAGATTCGGTCTGAGTTATGCTTAAAAGGACCACTCTGGCGGGTAGGCAGATAAGGGTAGGGCAGGAGCACCAGGTGAGAGGGGCAGAAATCATGAGAGTCCAGGGTTCTGGAGTGGAAGACTGCTATATTAAAAAACTCGACAGATCATGTTTATACTATGACAAATTGTACATGGGAAGACTCAGGGCAATCCGCACCCATGTCTCCTCTCCATCCATCCCGCTGTGACGCTGACCGTAGTTGCTTTAGCAGTTTCTGTGAATTTCCTTCGTCGTTGTCACTGTTGAACGGCTGGGCCGTTACAAACATTCTAAGCGCAACACCCAACACTTCAGTGCTGAGCTCTGAAGATAAGATCTTTCTCCTTCATAAACAGACTCTCAGGATCACATTGAAGAAAAGTAACCAAAAAATCATAATTTTATCCAATATCTAATATCCAGTGCATGTTTCAATGTCCCCAGTTGTTCCAAGAATGCTTTCACTGCACCTTTGGATCTATACATACACATACATGCAGAATTTTCCAAGACATTTAGGCAAGGGGTGTATTGTTAGCTACCAGTCCAGGTGACCTCATCCCTAGACAACTGCTTGGATTCCGCCTCCAGTCACATGTCGCCCCAAAGAGGAAACACCCAAACATCACATCACCCCCACGCCCCTTATTCAAACTCTCCACACTCCTGGCTGCCCTCAGGGAGAGCCCTCCTTGTGCAGCCGACACTGAGAACCTGTGGTCCTAACGGAAGTGTGAGTGGGCTGAGCTGTACGTGTGAGGGCTGCTAGGGACTGGGGGGCTAACTCAGGGTCTTCCCTTCCTTTAGCTGTTGCGGGGGAGTAAAGAAGAATTACTGCAAGAGCTGCACTTGCAGAGAAACCCCGCTCTATACAACTTTACCCGCCAGGGAGCAGGACTCAACGTGAGTGGGGACGCAGGCACACGCCCAGGGCTCGGGGCCCCGGCATGGACCCAGGCTCAGTGTATGTGTGCTGGTGCCCTGGGCTCAGACCAGCACTGTGGTGGAGGGAACAGCACGTAATGTGGTCCTGGGTGAAGGACACGGGGCACACGGGGCACGCTGGGAGGATACTGGGCAGAGCACAGCACTGGTTGCTGCAGACATGGCTCTGCATGGTCTCGGAGGGGGAAATCTTTTTTCCCTCAGGCCTTGGATAGTGATGAGAGGAGTCACCAGGAAGTGACCCAAGCTATGAAGGTGATTGGCTTCAGTCCCAAGGAGGTGGCATCTGTTTACTGCATCCTAGCTGCCATACTGCACTTGGTGAGCATCAAAAAGCCAAAGAATGGCCACTCCCTACCTCAGAGTCCTGGCTAAGAGCCCCCGAGAGGGGGGAAGGGACTGGCCTGGGATCGATCCCCAGAGGGGTTGTCAGTTCTCTTTCCCTTGTGTGCTCAGTTGCTTCTGCTGGAAGCTCCCTTGAGGCCAGTTCTTAAGCATGGCCTCTGCCCACCCACCACCCCCACCCTCGAACTTGACTAGGCCAGGCCTACACATGTTTGTTCATATCTAACTGTAGGGTGCAGGTGCAGCCAGGAGATGGTCAGAGTTCTGTCCATAGATGCTATGACTTCTCAAAGTGGGGTTTGGCTTCTCTGAGGTCCAGTTCTCCCTGAGACAGACTTCCTGTAGCGACTGAGGGAAATCGATGTCACCTTTTTGGCCTTGTGAGCTCACTGCACCTGTGATTGGTCGGGACAAACTGATCACTCTAGTCTGAATCGAAGCCAGGACTCCACCCCCCGCTCACCCCACCCTCCACCCCTGCTTTCTCTTCCTCTTCCACCCAAAGGGATGCAGGTTTCATTGACCTCTATTCTGTTTATGCTTCCCCGCCCCCATTACCAGGGAAACATTGAGTTTGTGGAGATGATGGAGGAGGGGCCAGAGAAGGGGACCCTAAGGGTAGCAGAGGAGGTGCTGGTGGACCATGTGGCTAAACTGACAGCCACACCCCGGGAACTGGTGCTCCGCTCCCTGCTGGCTCGCACAGTGGCCTCGGGAGGCAGGGATCTCATCGAGAAGGGCCACTCCACGGCTGAGGCTTGCTATGCCCGGGACGCCTGTGCCAAGGTACCTGGGGGAAGAAGGTAGGCGGGGCACTTCCAAGGCCTTCCCAGAAGGGCGCGGCCAGAGAAGCAAGCGGCAGCCTCACCCGCATCTTTCTCCTCCCCCAGGCAATTTACCAGCGGCTGTTTGAGTGGATTGTGAACAAGATTAACAGTGTCATGGAAGCACAAGGTCGGGACCCTCGACGTGATGGCAAGGACACAGTGATTGGCGTACTAGACATCTATGGCTTCGAGGTGTTTCCTGTCAACAGGTGGCCCAGTCAAACACATCCCACCTCTAACCCTGAATCCTCCTGGCTTCCAAACCTCCCCTTCTGTCCCAGTCGGTCCCAGGGGAGTTTGGCTGAAAACTGGCCAAAGGGGGTCTGGCATTTTTTTCCCAGTGGGTCCTTAGGCCCAGAGCCGCCACTTCTTCAAAGCCTGGCTCTGCAGTGCCACCCATTAATGCCACCCTGTTTCTGCTTTCCATGGTAGTTGGGGCTGCATAATGCTTAGAAGGGCTACATTTCAGGCCCACTGCGGCCATAGCCATTCAAATCCACTCCCGAGCAGGGCCTGGAGGCAGGAGAAGGCCCAATGGGAGCGGGAGGGGGTGGGGGAGTGTCACGGCACCAGATCCCTTGGAAAGTTGCCTGGAAATGTCTGGGGGAGCAATCCTGGGAGCAGTCAAAGCCCACTGCCGGCCCGAATGGAGCAACTCTGAACGTGCTTCCTCACCCCAGCTTTGAGCAGTTCTGCATCAACTACTGCAACGAGAAGCTCCAGCAGCTGTTCATCCAGCTGGTCCTGAAGCAGGAGCAGGAGGAGTACCAGCGTGAAGGCATCACTTGGCAGAGCGTGAGTACGCGGGGGCACCGGCTACCCACCACGCACGGGGACACAGACACGGGGGTCTGCGTGCTCTCCGTCGGGAGGGTTGAGGGCACCACTCACATCACAATAAAGCAGGGACAGATCCAGGGCCAGGCTGTGCTGAGGAAGGAGGAGGATGTGTTTACAGCAGGACAGTAGGAAGCCTTGCTGGCCGGGCAGAACGTGAGCACTATGCCAGGGCACACAACGGACTCGGGCAGCTGGCGTAGACTGACAGGGAGGCTGGATGGAGAGAGGCCGGCTTCCCTGAGGCCCTGCCCTGCTTGCCTCACGGCCCTCAGATCACCTACTTCAACAACCTGGCCATTGTGGAGCTGGTGGAACAGCCCCGCCGGGGCATCCTGGCCGTGCTGGACGAAGCCTGCAGTTCTGCGGGCACCATCACTGACCGGATCTTCCTGCAGACCCTCGACGCTCACCATCGGCATCACCCACACTATACCAGTCGCCAGGTGCTTGCCCCCCACAACAGCAGCCTCCTGGGACTGTCCCCCCCCACCCTCTCTGCACCCCTTCTGTGCTTAACTCCGGGCCTGTCCCCACAGCTCTGCCCTATGGAGAAGAGCATGGAGTTTGGCCGAGACTTCCAAATCAAGCACTATGCAGGGAACGTCACGTAAGGCCTCCCGACCCCAGCTCAGCCCCTGAGCCCCCACTGTGTGAGGGCAGAGCTACTCCAAGGGCAGGGGGTTAAAAGACAAATTGTTTTCTCCCTCTCACCTCCACCTCCCCCCACCCCAGTGGCTTTTAGAAATGATATCTAGCATATTTTCCTCAGATTCCTGAAGATTATGGACTACAAAACATACAACATTTTATTATGATTTAGGTCAAAGTTTACAGAACAAATTAACTTTCCCATTAATAGGCAATGAATGACCCAGGAGTTCCTGGTAATCATTGCAGGCAATGATATGTATTGAGACTCCATAGGTGCTATTTTGAGCATGTGATGTACTATCTTGGAGCCCAGAAAGGTTAAGTAACTTGTCAGAGGTAATATGGAAATGGAAGAGCTAGAATTCAACGCCAGGACATCTGGCTCCAGAGGCTAACACTTACATGCTTACTCATCTCCCAGGAGAGAGGAGCTGTCCGTTTTCACAGAGAAGGCAGGCCTGAGAGGGAGAAAGGAGAGCAGGGCCCGAGGGGCAGGGGTAGAGGTGTCAAGAGAGACAACGGTTGGCATCAGAGAGGAAGAGAGACCAACCTAGGCGAAGGAGAGGCAGGGTTGGAGGGAGATGGGTCAGTGCCCTTAGTCGATCCTAGCCCAGCTCCTCTCTCCCCCTGCCCATGGTGCCTGTGTCAGGCTGCTCACCTCTTCTCCCCTTTCCTCACTGCCCGTGGCCCCTGCAGGTATTCTGTGGAGGGCTTCATCGACAAGAATCGAGATTTTCTCCTCCAGGACTTCAAACGACTGCTGTACAGTAGGTGAGTGTGGGTGCCTTGATGGAGAGGTGTCACGGATTCACGGGGCCCTCCTAGGACTACGGGATCTGGCTGCACCCTTTTGTGGGTGGAGAGATGAGCCCAGGGCTCATGGCTGTGCAGCACGTGAATAGCGGGGGTGGGGGAAATGGCTACTCCCCTGGAGGAGCTGGCAAACAGCCTGTGTCTGTAGCACAGACCCCACCCTGCGGGCCATGTGGCCAGATGGACAGCAGGACATCACAGAGGTGACCAAGCGCCCCTTGACAGCTGGTACACTCTTCAAGAACTCCATGGTAGCCCTGGTGGAAAACCTGGCCTCCAAGGTATGGACACCCAGCCTTGCCCCAGCTCCTTCTCCCTGCAGCTCCCAGGGCCTCGGGGTAGTCTGAATCGTTGACTGGTTTGTCATGTACCACCTGCATTCTGGGGTACATTCAGATGCCCATGCCCAGGGCTGGACTGGGCTCCACGTCATTCACCTTGTAAAGAGGAGCAAGCAGAGCTGGCGTCTGGAACCCTGGTCTTTTCTGGCCCCCCGTGGCTCTTGGGTGGGGGAAGGCTAAAGGAGATCCTGCTCTAAGTTGCTTTGTCTCCACCCACCACCTGCCCAGAACCACCAGGGACAGGAAACTGGCTTGAATGTCTTTGGGAGTTTCATGCCCAAAGCCAGAGCTGGGTGGCATTGGTGGTGGTGCCTTACGGTAGACCTGAGGAAGACAACAGACAGACAATTGTGCTGGTCCCTTGGACCTCTCTGTGAGGCAAAGGGTAAGGCAGGAGATGCTACCCATTCACCCTGTTCATGGCCCCTCTTGCTTACTGACCACACCTCTAGTGGCCTTCTTCTTTTCATGATATCTCTTTCCCCTCAAGTCCCTTCTTAAACTCAGTCCTACTGCCAACTAATTACTGTCTCCCACCCATGCCTTTCTATGCTTGAACTTGGCTCCCCTCCTCCCCATGGTGAGCTTCCTCTAGACCAGGGGTCCTCAAACTTTTTAAACAGGGGGCCAGTTCACTGTCCCTCAGACCCGTTGGAGGACCGGACTATAGTTAAAAAAAAAAACTATGAACAAATTCCTATGCACACTGCACATATCTTATTTTGAAGTAAAAAAACAAATGGGGCAATAACACCCAGCGGGCCGGACAAATGTCCTCGGCGGGCCCCGGGGGGCCCGCGAGCTGTAGTTTGAGGATGCCTGCTCTAGACTTTATAGGTGGCAGTATGGCATTGGACAGCAGGGGGTTGCCTGAGTTCCTGGCCTTGCAGTCTCCAGCTGGGAACTTAACTCTCACTCTACCCCACCGGGGCTGTGGTGGGGTCAGGACAGAGCACAATCTGGGATCTGGACATTCTTCCCTGGGACTTGTGTCAAGTTCTCTGGGCCCCTGTGTCCTACAGGAGCCTTTCTATGTGCGTTGCATCAAGCCCAATGAGGACAAGGTGCCTGGGAAGCTGGATGAGGACCACTGCCAGCATCAAGTGGCATACCTTGGGCTCCTGGAGAACGTGAGGGTCCGCAGGGCTGGCTTTGCGTTCCGCCAGCCCTACCCCCGATTCCTGCTCAGGTACTATAACCCTCCCCTGCCCTCTGTCACCACGCACACCTACTCAATTCACTGAATGTATGGCAGCCCCACGTCCTTCTCTTAGCTCCAGGGCATGTTCCTCCTGGACTCTGCGGAGTAGGCCCCAGGGTCCCTCACAGAGCACTTCTCAGACTTCAGCAAAGCTGGTATAGCATGGCTGCTGATGCAGACGTTCGTGACGTTTGCCAGAGACACGTGCAAACAGAAGTTTCCATGCCATCCTCCTCACTGCCCCTTATTCTCGCCGTGACAGGTACAAGATGACCTGTGAATACACTTGGCCCAACCACCTGCTGGGCTCAGACAGGGCAGCTGTAAGTGCCCTCTTAGAGCAACATGGACTGCAGGCGGATGTGGCCTTTGGCCACAACAAGCTGTTCATCCGCTCGCCGCACACCTTGGTCACGCTGGAGCAGAGCCGGGCCCGCCTCATCCCCATCATTGTGCTCCTGCTACAGAAGGTAAGGGTGGCAGGTTGTGGGTCAACCATGGTAGGGAGCTACGGCAGTCATTCCCACAGGTGCAAGAGACAGACCATCCCCCAGCTCCACACGACGTAGTAAAGTCATGAGTACCGTTCAAATGACTACAGAGTCCTGTTGGCCACCAAACTGAGGTGTAGATGGATACAATTGCTCAAAACAGGGTTTTCAAGGATCCAGTTTGATTTCCTTTCCCCACTTCTTCCTTCTTTGCTTTTCTCCCTTTCGTTTCTTCTGTTTATTGCGGAGGGTTTCAGATCCAGGGAAAGATATGGAGACTAGTATCATAAAATAGTATAATGGGCCCACACCCCCAACATTGACAGCATCAGCTCTGGCCAGCATGACTCCTGTTAGCACTTGTAATTTTTAAAACTTTTAATAGATCATTTTATTGGGGGCTCTTACAGCTCTTATAACAATCCATATACCCATTGTATCAAGCACATTTGTACATATATTGCCTTTTCAAAACATTTTCTTTCTACTTGATCCCTTGGTATCAGCTCCTCTTTTATTTCCTCCCTCTCCCACCCTTCCACCCTCATGAACTCTTGATAAATTAAAAATTATTCTTATTTTCATATCTTACACTCTCCACCATCTCCCTTCACCCACTTTTCTGTTGTCCATCACCCAGGGAGGAGGTTATATGTAGATTCTTGTAATCAGTTCCCCCTTTCCACCCCACCCTCCCAGTATCGCCACTCTCAGCACTGGTCGTGAAGGGATCATCTGTCCTGGATTCCCTGTGTTTCCAGTTCCTATATGTACCAGTGTCCATCCTCTGGTCTAGCCAGATTTGTAAGGTAGAATTGGGATCATGATAGTGGGGGGGGGGAGACAGGAAGCATTTAGGAACTAGAGGAAAGTTGTATGGTTCGTTGTTGCTACATTGCATGCTGACTGGCTTTTCTCCTCCCCGCGACCCTTCTGTAAGGGGATGTCCAATTGCCTACAGATGGGTCTTGGGTCCCCAATCTGCACTCCCCCTCATTCACCATGATTTGATTTTTTGTTCTTTGATGCCTGATACCTTCCTCTTGTCCCACTATCATGTTCGACCTTCATTTGACTCTCAATACTTTCGCTCTGCTATGTTGCACTTGATCAGACCCCATCAGGTTATATGTTTATCTTATAGCCTGCTACATTCCAAATTTTTCAATTAGTTCCAGCAATTTTTAAGTGAATCTTTGGGGTTTTCTATATATAGGATTTGATAGTAAGCCTGTTCACATCTCTTGACTGTGGCCAGAGAGAATCTGTCAGAGGCTTAATCTGACTAGGTGCTCTCCGAATGGATTTTGGGCTCCCACTGTCTTCCACAATCTTCTACGGATGGCATGTTCACAATTTAAGATCTGATACCTTTCCCTTGATGAAGTCTTTTGATGCGGTGGATTGCATGGATTTTTTTTTTTTTTATGTTGAACCATCCTTGCATTCCGGATATGAATCCTACTTGGTCATGATGAGTTATTTATTATTTTTGAATTATTTAACATATTTTTTATATTTTGTTGGATTCTATTGGCCAGAATTTTGTTGAGAATTTTTTCACGTGTGTTCATGAGAGATATTGGTCTGTATTTTTCTGTCTTTATGGGGTCTTTGCCTGATTTTGGAATCACAGTTAGGCTGGCTTCACAGAAAGAGTTTGGGAGTATGCTGTCCCTTTCTATATTCTGGAATAGTCTGTGTAGAATTAGTGACAGGTCTTCCCTGAATACTTAGTAGAATTACCCTGTTAAGCCTGCTGGTCCTGGTCTTTTCTTGGTTGGAAGCTTCTCGATGACCATCTATTTCTTCTTTTGTTAAAGGTCTGTTCGGGTTTTCCACATCCGTCTGCATTAGTTTGTGTAGACAATGTAGTTCATGGATTTGCCCATTTCTTCTAGATTATCCAACATCTTTCATAATACTGTGTTATTATTCTTTCTGGTTCATTTGAATCTGTTGTACTGTCACCCTTTTATCTCTAGTTCTAGGTATTTGTATCTTCTCATTCTTTTCCTATGTGTTTGCCAGTGATTTGTCAATTTTGTTCATCCATTTTAAAAACCAGCTTCTTGGCTTGTTGATTTTTCCATTGTTTTACTGGTTGATTTATTTATGGTCTGATTTTTAGCCTTTCTTTTCTTCTGTTGTTGGAGGGTTTATGTTATTGCCTTTGGTCTAGTTTTTGGAAGTGTTGTGTTGGGTGTTGATTTTGGATCTCTCCTCTTTTTTCATGTGTGCATTGGTTGCTATAAATTACTTTCTGATAACTGCTTTTTCTGTGTTTCAAAGGTTCTGGTATTCTGTGTTGTAATTATCATTTGTTTCAAATTTCTGAATTTTATCTTTTATTTGATTTATTACCCAGTAATTTTTAAGTAGTATGTTGATCCATCTCCAGGTGTTTGTACTATGTTTCTATTCTTTTTATTGTTGATTTCCAGTTTTATAGCATTGTAATCTCAGAAGATGGGTTGTAAAATCTCAGTTTAAAAAAAAATTGTTGAGGATTGTCTTATGGCCTACCATATGATCTAGTCTAGAATGAGTACTATGTGCGCTGGAGAAGACTATATATTGTGTTGTTGGGTGGAGTATTCTATTTTGGTCTAGGAGAAACAATAATTTAATAACTAAAAAGGAGAAAAAGAAAGGAAAATAAAAATAAGGGAGGGAAAAAAAGAAATAAAGATGGCAATAAAGAAAACTAGGTAGGGAAGAGGAGCCCTGGTGGTGCAGTGGTTATGCATTGCACTGAAATCTGCAAGGTCAGCAGTTTGAAACCACCAGCCACTCATTGAGAGTACGATGAGACTAGAGTAGGGATTACAGCTTAATTTAAAATCTCAAAAACTCACAGGGGCAGTCCTAGCCTGTCCTATAGGGTCACTATGAGTCCCTCGCTTGAGGGCAGTGATTAAGTGAAAGAGTGAAAGTGGGTAGGAAAAGGGAGAAAGATAAAAAGAAAGAAAAAGAAAGGAAGGAGAAACAAGATAAATATCAGAAAAAGAAAGAAGACAAAAAGGAAGCAGAGAAAAAAATAAGAGAGAGGAAAGAAAAGAAAATTCATGAAAAACAGGAAAAGGAGAAAGTTGAGTATGGGCAGAGTCCAGAAAGGAGAAAACAGTGAGGGACAGGCATCCAGTACAAGGTAATGTCTTACAATGACCGATGTCTCCCTTCACTCACTTTTCTGTTGTCCGTCCCCCTGGGAGGGGGTTATATGTAGATCATTGTGATTGGTTCCCCTTTTCTCCCCTAACCTTTCCCTTCCCCTCCTGGTATCACTATCTCATAATTGGTCCTGAGGGGTTTATCTGTCCTGAATCCCCTGTATTTCCAGCTCTTATCTGTACCCAT
>NW_022103904.1:19847772-19866697 GCF_000313985.2 Echinops telfairi
TCCATACACACATCAATTGTGTAAAGCGCATTTGTACATCATTCTCAAAACATTTTCTCTCCACTTAAACCCCCGACATTAGGTCCTCATTTTTCCAGTTGTCTTTAAATTATTGTTCAGTTCACTCATATCTGGATTCTAATTAGTTCATACAGTGCAGCTGACTGCAACATTGCTTGTCTTTTTCTTCCTTAGGTCCCCCTGTCCTGTCTGTCTGGTCCATTTCACAGTCTGGTTTCTGAGGGTTGTGACTGTGCCATGATCCTCTGTCTTGGGTCTCCTGCGGGTGGCTTGTTAGATCTAAGTGGATTCAAGTTTGACTTGTTGGTGATGGCCTCTAGTGGCAAAGCTCATCCATCTGCCTTACTCTGTTCTCATGGCAGGTTCTCCCTGGGCTTCCTAGTAGTCTCAGGTCCATATGGCTCCAGCTTAAGAAGGGCAGGAAGTCTGCTCAGCTGTGTCCATCCACTGCATCCACTAGCAAATTTGGGCGGCAGGGAATGTGGCTTGAAGAAGCCATGGGGTGAGCCTGCTTCACTGTGCCAGCGGCAGCAAGTGGAGATGATTCAAGGCAAAGAGCAACCACTAGGAAGCAACCTGGGGAGCTTTGGGCCTGCACAGCCTAACCTGAACTCTGCCCTCCCAGGCATGGCGGGGCACCTTGGCCAGAAAACGCTGCCGGCGCCTGCGGGCTATCTACACCATCATGCGCTGGTTCCGGCGGCACAAGGTGCACACTCACCTGGCGGAGATGCAACAGTTTTTCCAGGCTGCCAGACAGCCCCCGCTCTATGGCCGAGACCTCACTTGGCCCCTGGTGCCCACAGTGCTGCAGCCTTTCCAGGACATCTGCCAAGCGCTTTTCTGCAGGTACCGTCCACCTGGGCCATGCTCTGCTGCCCCCCACATGCCCTTTCCCCATTCCTGAACACCTTTACCCGTCATCACAATGACCTGCTAGCCCACCTTACAAGTGAGAGCCCCTGTGTGGGGCTCATTTTGAGGATTTGGAGGTGGGCCCTCCCTCCTCTGTGTAGAGGCTTGAAGGTTGCTGATTCAAGAGGAAGGGTAGCCAGTATGGAGACCATACTTGAGCAGGACCTTAAGGGCTGAGTACTTCTTCAGGTAGAATGGTGCAGAGAGAACCGTGTTTTAAGGTGGTGGGGATTGACACATGGCTCTTGGGGCATGTGGGACTGAGACCCAAGAAACCAAAAGAGATTCCCCTTGTGTGTGAAGGGGTCATTAGGCACTAGAAAGGGGTGTGATCTGGGGACATGACGACTGGGCAAAGGTGGAATGAAGAAGGGACAGCACAGGGTCCTCTGCCTCCACCCATCCATCTGACTGCCTCTGCCTCTCCCAGGTGGCGGGCCCGGCAGCTGGTGAAGAACATCCCCCCTTCAGACATGGCCCAGATCAAGGCCAAAGTGGCTGCCATGGAGTTACTACAGGGGCTGCGCCAAGACTGGGGCTGTCAGCGGGCCTGGATTCGTGACTACCTGTCCTCTGTGAGTATTGGATGGGACCAGGGTGCTAGGAGAGTGGAGCTGCTGGAGAGGAGGCTAATCAAGAGCGCATGTCCCCCTGCCCATCAGCCGTCTTCTCCTTGGACCACTGAGCTCTCTTGGTCCTGCTGACAAGCCCTTCCTTTCCCCTACACACACACAGAAGTGGACTTTATTGAGCCTCCTTCTCATGCTCAATTGCCTGCTACCCAGGCCAAGCCTTACACCTATCACTCTGCAGTCTTTGAGCTGGGAAGGGGCCAACTGACTCTGTTCTGCAGGTGGGCTGATGCATGCGGGAGGTGCATGGACGGTTCTTGGGTCTCTGCCTTCACCCCTGGCATTGCCCCAAGTTTTTGCATGAGGTGCAGTTTATGGGTGGGGATAGGGGCATAGAGGACAAGGGGAAAGAGGGAAGGACCCAGACCTTTGGCACTCAGAGCTTGATGGGATTTGTGTCCCCTGCCTCACTGAGGATGGACCCGTATTGCAGGGTTTCTGACTGAGTAAGGTTCACAGTGACCTTGGTTGTCTCAGATGAAGGGCAGATAGCCAGGGAGTGATGAGCCACCTTCTATACACATGGATGACAGGCTGACTCTCTTTGTATCCTGGTCCTGAACTGAGCCCTAAATGGAGACGTCTCCTACCTATCTGCCTGCAGACCACTGACAATCCCACAGCCTCAGGCCTCTTCACTCAGCGGTTGCAGACCCTCCGGGAGAAGGACGGCTTTGGGACTGTTCTATTTTCTAGCCATGTTCGAAAGGTTAGAAACTACTGTGGGGATAATGGAGGGCCTGGGGGGGTGGGGTGGAGAGGATGGGGTGGCAGGAGGATCCTTTAGGCCAGAATCCAGCTCAGCAAATCCATCACTGTTCCAGAAACCATAGAAACCATCAGCTCCAATCCAGTCAGGGTGGAAGCCAGCCACACAGGAGAGGCAGCAAGGCCCAGATCTGAGTGCTTACTTAAGACCGGGGTCCCTCTAGCCACAATGAAGGGGTGTCCTTGGGCCCTGGCCAGGCCTGACAGTGACTATTGCCATCTCTCCTCAGGTCAACCGCTTCCACAAGTGCCGGAATCGGGCACTCTTGCTCACAGACCAGCACTTATACAAGCTAGAGCCAGGCAAACAGTACCGGGTGATGCGGGCCTTGCCTCTCCGGGAGGTAAGCTACAGCGGCAGGGAAGGGGAGCAGGGACAGGGTCTAGGACAAGGCAAGAACAGCTGTGAGATCCCACTGGGCCTTGGGCACGCTGGACTCAATGGTGGGGCGGGTGGTGGCAGACATGGGTTTTGAAAACTCAGCTTGGATCACATCATTTCTCTTCTGGAAAGCCTGAAGTGGCCACTCCATCCACAGCCCTGTCTATGAGGTCAGCCTCATTAGTTATGCCATTACAGCCTCTCCCCTCTTCTTCAGATTGGCTCTGATTCCACACCCCTTTGTGTTTCGGGATTCTCCCATGCATGCCCAGCTGCCTTTTGGGGTGGGTGGGTATCTTTCCTTCTGCCATGCATGCAGAAGCCTGCCTCTCGTAGACTAATTGACCATCACCAATTACAGTTTCTTGTGTCCATTTCTTCTCACCTACATCACAGGCGCCATCTGAGGGTAGGGGTCAGGATCTAAGGGCAAGGATGTACTTTGAGATGCACACAGTTGTTGTTGGGGGCTGGGAGTGGGGAGAGAGTGTCTCTATTCTTTCTGTGTCAGTCAAGAGGGTCTTCAAAACTATGCTGTTTCGTATGGGAGCCACAAGGCACATATGGGTATTTTAATTCAAGTTCATTAAAACAAAAAAAACTCCTGTTTCCTCCGTTGTACTATCCCATTGTGAATGTTCCTCATGGGCAATCTGTAGCTGCCTTATTAAACCTGGGGAAAGAGAGCCTCCTACCATCCCACAGTTCTGTGTGCAGTGTTACACTAGTGGGTGCCTTACCAACGCCCCAGCCTCCACCTCCATGTTGTAGTTGGGAACCAGACCCCCAAGAGAGAAGGCGATGGTTGAAGATGACCGTGGAGCGGGGCTTGGGGCTCAGGAAATGCTTCCTGAGAGGAGTGCTTACCGAGAACTGGTGGGCCCTGGGTAGTGGGCCTGGCTGGATTGGGGGCAGCGTAGCACACCAGGCTTCCTGGGCGTTCTTGACTTGCGCCTCTGCCCAGGTGACCGGGGTGAGCGTGACGAGTGGCCAGGATCAGCTGGTGGTGTTGCATGCCCGGGGCCAAGATGACCTGGTGGTCTGTCTGCATCGCACCCTGCCGGAGCTGGACAACCGTGTTGGGGAGCTGGTGGGAGTGCTGGCTGCACACTGCCGGGGGTGAGTCCTGGACCAGGAGGGGCCGGGAAGCCCTCTGAGCCCTTCTCTTGACCTTCCCTCTCTCCTCTTCCCCGGACCCGGTTGCAGGGAGGGCCGGGCCCTGGAGGTCCGTGTCTCTGACTGCATAACCCTGAGCCAGCGAGGAGCCCGGCGCCTTGTCTCGGTGGCACCCAAGCCCGAGCAGCTGGTGCCTGATTTCCGCTGCAGCCGCGCCGGCTTCACCTTGCTCTGGCCCAGCCGCTGACTTCTCCCCCTTCAGACTTGGCTCCCTGCAAAAATAAAGTCTCTTGTCCACTTATGGTGCAGGTCTTGGGCCTCTAGTATGTGAAGCAATTGCCCCTCCACCTCCACCCGGATGGAATGGGTTCCGTTGTGCTCGCTCTGTTGTGAGCCGCCTGGGGGAACACAAAACGTATGCTGACTTATGATGGAGTCACCCCAAAACGGCGGGAGCAAGAGTAGGCACAGCGGACCCTGTCCCTGGGGCCCGCATTGGGAGTATAGTGTCGGAGAACCGGCCCGTTTCTATGAAAAGGGGTCCTATAAGACTATCCCATGCTGAAGCAGGTATCCTTTCCTTTCCACGCCGTCCCAGAGGGAGGGCTCATGGCTTGCTCCTGTCACCCTGGAAAACGTTGGGGTTCTAGGTCTGTCAGGTGGCAGCCGTGGGTGGGGAAGTTCCCAAGGGAGCCCAAATGCAGCTGCTGTGTGCAGGAGGCAGGGGCAAGCCAAAGAGAAAGGTTGGTTAAGCCCTCTGTAATTTATGTGGAAAGCTTCCATAAAAGGTGAGGTCTTGGGCAGTCCTGTAGGATGGGTTCGATTTCCAAGCTACTGCCCCAAATTCCAGAGTTTATACAGAGGAACTAACATAGGAACCCCACTTTCCTCAAGTCCAAATGTTTGCATCCCAGCCCCTTCAAGGATGTTACATTTCTTGCATCCAGAGTGGTGTGTGCTTTGATCTCCTGTCGTTCTGGGTGGATAGTGATGTTTGCCAGAACGGTGGTCAGCTTAAGATCTGGAGACCGCTTGAAAGTCCTGGATCAGCTATCTCTTCACTTGTCTTCCCAACACTGCATCCCAGTTCTCCTCAGGGGCTCACCACTGCCAGAGGCCTGTTTGACTCCTGCGTGAGGAGCTTGATTAACATGGGGAGGTGTGCTGGGCTACCTGGCTACATTAGCTACAAAGCACAGCAGCAATGTAAACACAGGTAAAGAGAAAAACAACTTCAGAGAAGTGTAATAAGCAGGAGTTTCCTCCATCAAGATTCCCATCCTTTAACAATTCTCCTAGTAACTGCTTTAGAGATGGGGAAGGGCAACCGTATTAGTTATCTGATTTTTCATGTGAGCTAGGTTCACTTCTTTCTTTGGGATACAGACACAACATTCAGTCTTTATGAACACTCCAGTTTCCCCTTGGGCTGCTGAAATAAGTATATCCAAGGCCATGTGATTTTTGTTACATGGTCTGCTGGCAGGACCAGAATTTATAGCAGAAGCTTAAAAACAAACAAACAAAAAACCTTAGGGCCAGGAAGAAAGATATTTATTTGGTAGCAACCTGCACAAGTAAGTCTCTATAAATGGAAATTCTCATAAAGGCTTCGTCTTTAGTGAAGCTACCTCAGGAGCCTGCCACAGATACACAAACCAGACATGTGAGACAGAAGTCTCAGATAGCTCTCCCGTACATAGTCATCGGAGAGGTGCTATGCCAGGTGACCGCACTTTGTGGTACAGTTTCTGCCTTGGCCAAAATGCATGTTGACACTTCCGAGCCTGTGTCACACAGGACGATAGGATTCCCCATTAGACTGGACGATCCTGTTCTCCTTTTGGAGCTGTGTCCCACCCATTCCAGTGGGGTATCCCAGGTCCAATTCTAGTGGGTTTTCCTCGCTCAGTCAATATCGCAGGGTGCCAGCATTGTCATACTTCGTTCACTGGGTTCTGAGCACAGGAACTCTCGATTCCCTGACTAGTGCCTGGCACCAGGGACATTGCTTCTAACCTGGCATAGGGGGCAAATGTCTCAGTAGGGACCTTGTTAATCTTATTGCCCGGAGAAGCACCCACATCCAATGGTCAATGTGTCTCTCCCTCTTTGAATGCCTTTGAGACCCTGTTCTTTTTTTCTAGTAAACTCACAGGCTGTGGATTGTAGGGTAAGTTGACATGTCACCGCATGTCCCTCTCCCTTGCTCACTCCCGTACCTTCTGTCCTTTAAACTGTGTCCTTCTGTTATGTCAATTCAGTGAGGGTGTCCATACATGAAACTGAACTTCTCTGGTTCTTCTATGGCAGCTTGATTGGCAATCCAACTTGAGGATGCCTGCGCAGGGCTCACAGTGGTATCTATGGAGACAAGCATATTTAGAACCTTCACCGAGGAACAAAGCTTGTATAATCAATTTGCCAATCACATCCAGGCAATGGGCAGTGATCACTATACCTAATCCCACTGGTAAGAGGCAAAGTCCTTGCAGTGAATAGCCAGAACATGCTGCAACGCTTCTTAGAACATCACTGTTTTAGAAACCACCCAGCTTCTTTAGCTATCCTCCATTCAGTCTGCACCTCTGTGGCCAATCTTCCAATGTACTCAAATTGCCAAGTCAGTGGAATCAGAGGTAATGAAGTTTCTTACTTTAGCCCAAGCATCTACTTCTTGATTTACCAGGGGTGAGGCCTGACAGTGGGCTGGGACATAGTAAACAGTACATTAAGTGTCTGGCTCTTGCAATCTATTCCAGGTATAACCTGTCCGTTTTTTGTCTCATAGGGGCTTGCCTAGAACAGTCTAATTTTCGGACACTTTCCCAATCATAACATCAGGCCATTCATTACTGCGCAATTACACATATGGAAACAGAGCTCATGAGTTATGACAACCCACACAGCTCTGAGTTCTGACCACCGGCTGCTTTTGTGAGTTTCTCTATCCATGTGGTGTCATTCAAAGGGTGGGCAGCCAGGTAGTCCACTGCAGTCCAGGTGGAGGGATTACCTTCACTAGAGCCAACAGTATACTAGGCCACACCAGTTATAAGGCTCACTCTCTCCTGTACTGTAGAAGGTAGGGCTGTGGGTAGTGTGATAAGAGTTTCTACAGGATTTTGTAAGCCAACTAGCTGCCATATCTCCATCAATAGAGAGCTAGGAAAAAAGATACCCTGCTGTTACAAATGCACATGCCACTTTGCCAAAGTCATGGTTTGGATAGTAGCATTCTTTCCCTAGTATGTTAGGCTGGGTTCTCTAGAAAGGAAAACCAGTGACACAAACGCACACACATAAAGAGAGAAGTTTACAGTAAGAAAATGGCTCACACTGTTATATAAGCAGCTAAGTCCAGTACAATTCAAGGCTGTGGGTCAGATGTGAAGCTGGAGGCTTCTCCTGACTTGTGTAGTTGCAAGGGCTGACAGGCAAGATCGTAAGAAGATGAATGAGGAATCAGGAAGACCATAGGCAGGTGAATGAATCAAAAGTCAGCAGGTCAGATGGCAGGACACTGATGGCTTCTGGGATTGGCAGGCAATATGAGAGACCATTGGCTCAAGTCCAAGAACCAGACATTGACAAACCAGATGCAGGAAGCATACCCCAAAACAAGCAAGCTCCCATAGAATCTACTCATATTTCAGAAGTAAGCCATACCCCTGGAGAAACTTCATCAGGGCTGTAACCTGAGTAACAAGGTGGCATTCCACCCTAATCTTCTTAAAGTCAGTGGCTGCTTACAGCAGATCCCATTATGGAATTAATTAACATCACAAGGGATTTCTTAACTGCCACACCCCTGAGAATCCTGACCTAGCCAAGTTGACACAAAACCTAACTATCATACCTAGGTAGGGGCCAGGCTTGAACCAATGTATAGACCATATATATAGCCAGACGTTGTCTTCCTATGAGAATATGCTTGACCATTTGAATAGCTGCAAATAGAACCCTAATGGTCACCTACTCTCTTTTCTGCCACAACTTGTGCCTTCTTCCATTACTGAGATATGAAGTGCAAATCATTTTCCTACCTGTTCAAATACCTGTGTCTACTCTCTACCCCATAAGTGTTGAACTGTGATATAAAGGTCTCCAATACCCTAGAATCACCACAAATGTCTCTACTTCTTTCACATTGGTAGGGCCAGGTAATCCTGCACTCTATCAATGATTGCTTCTGGGGAAACTTGGATCTTACTCAACCACATCATTCCAAGGAACTTCACTGCAGTGCTAGGATCCTGAATTTTGTTGAGATTCAGTGCCCATCATTAATCCCTAAATTGCATCAGGAAATGATCCAGAGTACCCCACAACATAACCAAATCTCTAGTTTGCATAATGTCATCCATGTAATGCACCCAGTGGAACTCCGGCAGGGAGGAGAACAGAACCAAGTCCTAGGAATTGGTGGGAAATGATAGGGCTATGCAGATATCCTTGAAGAGAAGCTTTAAAGGTCCACTGCTGTCCTTCCCAGGCAAATTGACCATGGGATTCCTGAGCCCAGGGAATGCTAAAGAAGATATTTGCTAAGTCAAGCGCAGTATGGAAAGTACTTACTTGGGTAGCCAAGATGTCCAATATGGTGACTATTTTGGGTATATTGTTGTTGCTAGGTGCCATCCAACCTTTCAGAGGAAACCAGCCTCCACCAACCAAAGGGCCAGTAGGTGCAATTATACGACGATAATATATAAAGATTATTGTAAAATCATAGAGGATAGGAAAGATGGGAGAAAGGATACAATAGTTAGACACATTGTATGATAGCATGCTCACCTCAGCCCCTCTTGATGATCCACGTGGAACCGGGAGAAAAGAGAGAGTGAAACTTTACTACCTTGGGACATTTTTAAGTAGCCTTAAGACATGCATATTCAGTAGTTACATGCGTCGTCGCAAGGTGGGTGGTATCTACATTACGGTCCCTGATCTCATAGGTGAAGAAACCGAATATCTTCATTGGGGGAAGGTATGAGGAGGGTTGGGTGACAAGGCGGGAAGAGAGAAAAGGATGTCCATTTCTATAGGGAGAGAGAATCAACCATGTGCTCACTTTAAGGCAGCATAGCTGTTAAGGGGAGAATCTGTGGGGATATTTAAAGCAGTGGAGCTTTTCAGATTCCCTGCTATAAGTTAGGGTAGATAGTCCTTGTCATGTTTCCTCAGTGTTACTTTCCCACACCAACCCATAGTGACCTGCACAACAGAATGAAGCACTGCTCGGTTTAGTGTCATCCTGACAATTGTTTCCATGCTTCCGCCCATGGTTTCAGTCACTGCGTCAGTCCATCTCCTTGAGAACCTGCCTCTCCTTTGCTGCCCTTCTAGTCCACCAAATATGATGTCCATGTCCAGGGACTGATCTCTCCCAACGTCATGTCCAAAGTATGTAAGATGAAGGCTCGCCATCCTTGCCTCCAAGGAGCACCCTGGTATAGTGACCTAATGTGGTGGGAGGAGCACCACTTCATTTGACTTTCCAGAGTCTACTATTATCCTCCAAGAGCAGTCAGGCTGCTTCTTCTTTTTGCCTGAAACCATTTTTATACAGATATCATAGAGTTCCATGGTTTAATCACATCAAGTAGTCTTGTACAATTACTACCATAATCAGTTTTAAAACATTCTCTTCCTTCTTGAACTCCTTGACATCAGCTTCCCTTTACCTCCCACCTCCCCAACTGTATGTCCCAGGAACCCTGATTCTACTTGCTGTTTCTATAGGTTCATCAATCCTGGGTTTCATACACTGAAAAAACAGGAAAACACATGACAAAAATTCAACAGGGATACCCCCAATGACAAAATATATCTGAGATACACCCCAATATGAAAAAAAAAGTCACAGAAAATGTTGAAACCCAGATCAGGCCCAACACATCAGAGGGGGGCTCAACAGACAAGATTCTAACCATTCAAATCAGGTTTATCATTTTGATCTCCTATAGTCATATCACTCACTCATCCCCTGCTGAGTTGATACTGACTCGTAGCAACCCTACGGGAAAGAGGAGAACTACCCCTGTGGGTTTCTGAGACTGTAACTCTTTACAGAAATGGAAAGCTCCATCTTTCTCCAGACTCCATGTTTATGAATTTGAAGGCTTAATGAAGTTGATATGTCAATACTACTCAAAACAATCTATAAATTCAAAGCAAGTCTGTGCCACCAACTGCACTATAAAAAGGTCAAGGTAGGCAAAGCCCACTTTGATAACTTATCAAGCCCCTGCTTGATAAGAATCACCATGAATTTGATTCCTAACTGGAAATGGATCCAGGTTTTACTTTCCTGCACTAGCCTCTGCACTAGCCACTCTGTGTTACTTCTGCTCTGATCCTAAACACCCAGAGTTGGGTCAGACTTCATCCCTGGCTACCCTGAGTCAGATCAAAACATTCCTGGCCAACTTGTCCAGCTTGTTGGGTTCATCCACAGGTGTAAGTCCACATAGCTCCCTAAAATTCAATCCTATCACACTATAGCCCCTCTGGAGTTAGGAACGCAAGCAAGAAGTACTCTGTTTTTCTTCATCAATTGTCCATATGGCCTTTCTTGTCACCCAGGCACCCAGAACTGAGTCTTTCCAGATTAACTGACTATGCAGCCTTCTGAATCAGCCACCCCATGCTAAGTCTAAGTCTCATTGCCCTGTGGCTTTACTAATTCTCTGGAATGGCTCACAAAATTCACAAAGATTATTTCCTATACTTAACAAACTAGAACCCAATCCACTACCATTAAGTTGACTTCAACTCATCATGACCCTAAAGGACAGGGTAGAGTTGCCCCTGTGAGTTTCCAAGGGCACGGGTTTTACAAGACTGCCTCATCTTTCTCCTGCAGAGTGGCAGGTGGGTTGGACGAACATAGTTCAGTCCATTGTATCACCAGGGCTCCTTTTACATGTAGTTACCCAGTTATTTTAAACAGATACAAGAAAAGATGGAGTGAAGGGCTGCAAAGTCTGGGAAAGGTCCCAGAGTGCCACTTCCACTGTAACTAGGGATGTGCCACCTTCTCTTGTTCATGAATGTTCTTACCAACCTAGGAAACTCCCAAAGGAAGCTCCCAGGTGCAGGGTCCCTTAGTTATCAGCGAAGGAATGCAAGTTTCCCTAACTTTCAACTACGCAGTTTCCTCCTGCTCTATACCAGCAACTCGACCCCGACGTCTGTCCCCTAGGAATCTAAAGTGACGTGGACAGAACACACATATTTTTACTATTCACAATCGCCAAAAGATGGAAACAACCAAAGTGCTCAGCAGCCGATGTAGGGCGTCTTAGTCATCTAGTGCTGCTGCAATGCCTATGTCACACGTGGGCGGTTTTACAAACATCATTTATCGTCTCGCTGTTGAGGAGGCTTGCTATTGTTATTCAGTCCCGAGCCAGTTCTGACTGTAGTGACCCGTAGTGACAACAGAAGGAATCGTGGCCCCATCTCGCGCCATTCTCACCTTCTTACGTTTGAGTCCATTTTAGCCAGGGTGTCGATCCATCTGGTTTAGAGTCTTCGTCTTCTCTTGCTGCCCTTCTGCTTTACCGAGCGTGATGTCCTTTCCCAAGGACTGGTCTCTCCGGACAGCACGTCCAAAACTCATGAGATGAAGTCTGGCCATCCTAGTATCCAAAGTGCATCCCGGTTGTACTTCTTCCAAGACAGGTTTGTTTGTTCTTCCAGTCTATGGTACTTTCAATATTCTTTGTCAGTACTATAATTCAAATGCCTCAATTCTTCCTCAGTCTTATAAATTGTCCAACTTTCACATGCATATGAGACAACTGAAAATAGCATGACTTGGGTCAGGTGAGCCATAGTTCTCAAAGAGATCCTTGCTCTGCACACTTTAGAAGGCTAGACGTCTAAATTCAGTGAGCTCCTTGATTATGCTCTTCGGGAAGGCTTTATCTATCTCTCTGAACCCCTGGAGGAAGGTCTCTGTCTCCTCTGGACTCTCCTCCTGGGCAACCTCACGTGGCGTGGCATCTCTCCTCCCCCATCTCTGCTTGTTTCTTTTAGCTCTTGTAAGGGATTTACTCACAACACATCCTACATTCGAAAACCAAACCCAAACTCACTGCCATAGAATTGACCCTTTGGGTTTCTTTACATCTTTATGGAAATAAACAGCCTCATCTTGTCCTGCGGGTGGTGAGTAGGTTGAAATTGCTAACCTTGTGGTTAACAGCTCACTGTGTGTGTATCCCATGATGCCACCAGGACTACCAATGCAGATTTTCACACACTCACACACACACACACAGACACAGTCCACATCCCCACCCATTGTGTATGGTAGATCTAGCCTAATCCAGGAAAGGATGGATCTCATGTGTGAAGTGAGTCCCACGTCTTAACATTAAAAGCTTGGAACAGAATCCTTCATTAAATTAATAGACAATTCTCACCAACCTTGGCTTTCTGTCTGAGCCTTTCACCTGACCTAGCCTCTTTTAACCTCTTTGCACTACCTCCCTGTTGGCATGAATACCCAATCTTTCAGTAGAAGGAAATCAAGTCATGGGTAACCCAATACCCAAGTCTGGTCTCCCAAAGCACATTTTCAAGGTAACAGGGAGGTTTCAAGAGAACACTAGGGGGAAAAAAACCCTCACTTCCAATTGACAAAAATGAGGTAGTTCAATAGACTATGTGGCATACAGCCCAATAGCTGTTCTTTTGGATGATAAAATAACAACAAGAAGTAGTCCTGCTGTGCAGACCTGGAACTGCTGTCAATGTATCCCTGAGATTGCTTGTGTACCTGAGAAGGCAGTGCAAGAACGAGGGCTTGAAAATGAAAATAGTTTAAAAATACAAATTCAGAATATTTATACTTTTAACAAGTTAAAATGCACAAGATGCATCATTCACACGTGGCAAGTGCAGTTGTCATTCTAGAGAAAGTGGAGCCCAAATGCAGCTATCCAATGGAGCAAGTAAATAAAACTACATTGGCTCAGAATGCAGTGGAAATGAGCTCCGGAGCAGTGGATCTGCAGTCTTCACCAGCTATGCCCTGTGCTGATCATTACAACCACTGCTTGGGCACTTTCAAGCACCCTGTCCCAAGAATAGATGATGAAGAGACAAGAAGACATGACAAAGTCTGAAGACGCGAGACAAAAGTCTGCCCTACCCCGAAGAGATTCCCTCCCATAGAATGTAGTGTTTGAGCTTGGATCATCTTTAAAATGTAAACTTCTCTAATCAGGTCACTTTCAATAACCAGAAATTCTGGGGGTGGAGCCTCAGATAAAGCTAGCAGACTTGGGGGATTTCTCCCAAAGCCCTCACTTGCAATTGGATAAAGTCTATTTGGAGTGCCTTTTCCCCACCAAAGGGAAAGAGAGTGATGCTGTGGACCTCAGCTTGAAATATATGGCAGTGCCAACTTCCCCCTACTTACCTGTGTAGGTAGGTTTATTGTGTCATCGTGGCCAATAGGAATATGTGGGATTAATAAGGTCGCAGTTTGATTGGGGGGCAAAGAGATAAATGGCTCCGCAAGCCCCGTCTCTCTCTCTCTCTCTTGCTCTCTGGTGATCAGACCAGTGTGCAGCTGCTAGGTCTCTGCTTCAACTTGTGAGCTACACTACCTGTGGGATTGCCAACCATGGATCATATTGCTAGAGCTTGAGATTCCTTCAAGACCTGCTTTGCCATGCTGCTAGTGTATACATCGCTTGAACTTGAGACTGTCAAATCCTGTCATCTTGCTGACTTTTGGTGACCTGCCCTGCTGCCTGTGGCTGGACTGCCTGCATTGCTCTACAGAAGACTCAGCTGTCTGCTTCCTTGACCTTGGACCCAGTGATCCTCATGAGTTGAAGGACTTCCAGTATATTAACTGTTCCATGGAAGTGAGTTGAATTGAGCCCTCTGTACTGCCGTGTGGACTAATTAGCTGCTATATTCCTTTGTGATAGATAGATATAGATATAGATTTATAAGTGTCCTGGTTTTGTTTCTCTAGAGAACCCTGTCTATCACACCACCCTATCCCACTTTCTCCACTCTACAGATGGATGTCTGCTCCTTGAAATTTCCTGATAGCAAAATGATAGTTTCAGCTCACTATGGTTCACTTTTGGGGCCTCTGGGAGCAGGCCAGGCCATGGATCTCTTCTTCCTCCTGAAAGTAGGCTAGCTTTCCCTGTGAGCTGGACATAAGGCTACCATCTGTATGCCTAAAGCTTTGACAGAAGCAATACTTCTTAGGCCGAGGTGGCAGCTTGCTTTCCTTGGCATGATGGTTTAGACTAGAGGTCAGAAAACTTTTGAGGTGGAAGGGCCAGTCCTGTCCCTCACAATTTAAAACTGATTTGAGAGCCATAAATGTATTTCTTACAAATGAATCCTTTAATTTCTTTTTTCAATTTTACTTCAGAGTCACGTCTGTTCCGAAAGAGCTGCATATGGCTTACAAGCCTGTTTGCTGACCCCTGGTCTAGACCTCTCTGGTTGTAGCCCCTGTCTGTCTGCTTGACCTGTGCTTCAGCATGTTTGTTCCCTTTGTCATCACTCACTCCAGGTTCAGAACAATCTACCAGGTGCCGTCACACAGATGATTCCAGGTCCTTAGCTGACTTCTTAAAGGTGAATCCAAGTGCATCTCCGTTCCTCAGGCTCAGGAGCCTTCACATGTAGCCCTCTCTGCTGCACAAAGATGTTTACCAGGGGATCTTGTGTGGTCTGGTGCAGGCAGTCGTGGACAGAAAGCTCAACCCCATGCTCAAATTGAACCACTTAAAGATTCTGGTACCATGCGGTTCCATGAGCACATCTTCCAGTAGATGCCTCTACTGCCTTGGCACAGCCACCTGCAAACTGCTGGTTTAACAAGGAGCCCATGTTTGTCTGCTGAGCCTGATGGAGCAACTGCTAACCCCGGAGAAGTCTGGACTCACAAGGGTGGTTCAGAGCAGAGACTGCTACATCTTCCCCAGCACTGAAATTCACTGTTTTAAAGTATATAATATGATAAGGTTTGGTGTATTCACTAAGTTGTGCAACCACCATCACTGTAATCCCAGACACTTTCAATGACCCCCTCCGCAAACAAACCCCATATTCATTAAAGAGAACTCCTCATTTTCCACGTCCTCCCGTCATAGCCAACCACTCATGTCTCTGTGGAGTCGCGTCTTCTGGATATTTCATAGACGTGGAATCAGACAATGTGTGACCTTTTGCGACAGATTCATTTCACTTTACATAACATTTCAAAATGCACCATGTCACAGCTTATCTGACAATTTAATTCCTCTCCAAGGCTGTGCTCTATCCCCATAGCACTCTCGTCTTTTATTGCTCTGCCTCCCACAGCACTCTACTTTTCTGCTGAGTTCAGTCATTCATTGCAATGACCAGACAGAACTCATTGACAATACTCATGATTATGGGGTTTTTGGGAAGTTAACAGGCTAAATTTGAGGTGAGAATTGCTCAGGATACATTTGTTTAGTCGGGACAATCTCTTCTCTGCAGTGCCCAAAGGCAGGCCTCTCTCGGGCCCTCAATCTCTTGACCTGGTCTCTGCTCTAGTCTGGCAATATTATAAAGGTACCAATAAATGACTAAAAGTCATGCCACTCCACAAAAGCCTCAACTCAAAGGCACTCAATCCCAGCAAAACCCATCTCCTCCAATTAAGTTCCTGGAGGAACCCTACTCCACAAACCAATCTCCTGTCCAAAAGCACTGAGCTTATTTGCTCTGTGGACTGGGACATGCACTGCTCTGTCTCAGACTGACTCTGACATTGTTGCTTCTACTACTCATCTATTGTCAAAGTTGTATCCTGGATCAAGGAGGTTCAAAGCAAATGGACCTCAAAGTCCAGAAGTCATGCTCCACTCCTGGCTCTTCTCTCTTGCTCATAGTAACATCATCACCTCCTGCTTCAGAGATGGCTCATTTATACCCATCAGAATGGCAATCACAATTAACCCTGTTAACAAGCACTCATAGTTGAATCATAATTCAATCAGTATTATTTCCCCACCTTTTCACTCAGACCCACCTTCTTTACTTACATTGTTCACTTACTCTCCTGCCTTCTTTACTCAGTAAAACAAGGGTTGTTTTGGTGCAAGTCGCAAAGGCTGTGCCTAGAAAAGCCATATGAAATTGTTCATTACCTTGCAGGCTGAAGAATATTTCATTTTATAGGTGTGCCATGTTTTGTGAACTGAGTCCTCTGGGAGGGAGGCTGACTTGGTGAGCATCACTTATCTAAAACCACGTGACAGCCCACAGACTTGTTTTCAGGGAAAGAATTCAATGGCTGGGTCTGGCCTCCTCATGGAGCCTCCTTCTCTTGCCCTTGAGAAAATGGAAGTGAGTGAAACTGCAGATGTCTCTAGTCAGAGAGCACAGCCCTGCATCAGCACGCATGCGTCCTTCCCCTCCAGCCTCTGATGGTAAAGCCTGCAGCAGACTGCCTCCAACAGAAGGGGTTTAACTGTGGAAGCGTATGATATGTGAATATTATATCAAGAAAACTACTGAAAAAGAAAAAAGGAACTAAACTTGACCAATGGCTACCATGGGAGAAGCAGGAAGAATGTTTGCTTAGGGTAAGGTGACCAGACGTCCTGCTTTTGGCGAGGCAGCCCCGATTTTTAACAATTTTTCCTGCATCCCACGGCATGTTTAAAAAGTCCTGAATTTTTTAAAGAATGCAGGACAAGCTAGGGTATACAATTTTTGGCTGCTGTAGCGCGCGGATGATATGGCGCAGCACGGACCCAGACAAGAATGGTCAGGACCCTTCTGGTAGATGCAATCTGCGAAGTTTATTGACGCTGCTTCTGAGCCCGAAGTCAGCTGCGGAAGACCCCAAGCTCCTAAAACCCCGGGTATAAATACCCTGCTCGGTGACGTGTCCTACCAGGATTGGTGCAATGTGATAATGCGTAGCGAGCGGCTGGCAGCGCATGCGCAACAAGCTTGTTTACAGCTCAGCTCTGACAATGCGGGCGCGGTCCGGCACCATCTTGTAATGGCGTCCACAGGCTGCCATGTGGCTATTTCACCACCATATGAGTTTTATCAATGGTGTCCCGCTTTACCAATGTTAAAATCTGGTCACCTTAGCTTAGGGGCATTGAGTTTGTTAATGGTGGTGGAGTAATTTGGAAAAGGTTATCAATAATGGTCCTACACAGTTAAACATACTCTTCATGTGTATATTTTTGCCACAATTTTAACAAATGACGTGCCAATACAACTGTTAAAAAAATGAACAGAGAACAAATGCTGGCCAGGGTGTGGCGAGACTGGAACACGTACACTGCTGGTGGAACTTTCAAATGGCACAACCGCTGTGGAAATCCCCATGTCACTTCCTCAAAGAGTTAGGCATAGAAAGACCATATGACCCAACAATGTCTTTCCATGGTATGTATCCC
Source organism: Echinops telfairi (assembly GCF_000313985.2). Classification (NCBI taxonomy): domain Eukaryota; kingdom Metazoa; phylum Chordata; class Mammalia; order Afrosoricida; family Tenrecidae; genus Echinops; species Echinops telfairi. The sequence continues at coordinate 19,865,049 of NW_022103904.1, forward strand.
AGAGAAATAAGATACACGGACAAAACTCAAGAACCTTATGCTTAGCAAACTCATTCGATCTTACAAAGATAAACACTTAACATCCCCATTGTTATAAGAACAAACAGAGAAGAATGCATGTGGTTTATACACCAGAAGACTAGACTGTGACGACTCTGAAGAGGCCAGAGACCAGGGGTGGGACCAGGGAGGAAAGGGATGGGGGGGCGTGTCACATGGGGGACAAAAACAAAGGAGGGTTTAACATGGGAAAAAAAGTTAAAATAAATAAAACTAATTCACAATAAAACGTTTTTTAAAATCAGACAATTCTAGAAACCAAATCTGACCTAGGACCTAACTGCACATTGAAGACCAATAGACGACATAGATCACAAAGTCCATGTCGTTGTCTGTGGCTTTCTCACCACCTCCCCCACACACTGCTCATTACCGTTTCTCAGACTAGAAAAAGTGCCCTGAGAGACAAGGCGTTTTCCACATGATCAAAATAAAAGGGAACCCTTCCTGTTGTCACCCACACTGGTGGCTCCACAGCAGGCGGAGGCCCACTATCATAACCCAGCAGAGCAGAGGTGGGAAGCTTCCAGCAGGGCCACTCTGACCTAGGGCCCAGAGACGAGACAGTGGGCCTGGGGCAGCCTCTGGAACCTGCAGGCTCCCTCCTCTGGCTGTGAGACTGGGGAAAGCAGCACAAGATTCAAAGGTAGGGGGAACAGGTTAGTGGCCATGTGAGTACCAATGGAACATGAGAAATGTGTGATATGTCTAATCTCAAAGATAGACAACAGCCAAACAACTGCCAAGTGCTTGTCTGGAAAACTCTATGTCTTCCTGGAGCCTTGAACAAAGGAATTGAAAAGATAAGGCTGAGCAGACTGGACCTCAGTCAGTCAGACGGTATGTTTTCGGATGGCATCACCTGATAGAGATGCTTCCTTCGTGCCCAGCTCAGCTGACTGGCTGACTCTGACTCCTACGCACAACGCAGGCCATTAGCGTGTTTTGGCTTTCAGGCTGCGCTTCACGAAAGTAGTCTCCAACATCTGAATTACTTCCTCACCTCACATGCCGGGTGAGCTGTGAATGACTATGCCACAGGGCCAACTGCTTTCCAAGGTGCCTCTCATCATGCTCGTCCCTGATGGCTGCAAGACAATTACCTTCGGTGGCTTTATAGAATTGTGTCTAAAGGAAGGAGCCATTTCTTCAAACTACAGCTTTTATTAAGCCGGGGAGGGGTCTGTCTCAGAACACTCAGCCCGGGTCATAGTTTGCACCTGTGCCTAACTCAATCGCTGGCAGAAAACATGGCAGGCCATGATCGGCTTATACTAATCAGGCCCAGGCTTGGGAGAGAACTCTGATAATGAGACCAATAGGCCAAAGAAGGAGCCCTTCCTGAGCTGGGCAATCAATCTCTATGAAAACCACCATTGTGGCTTCTTTTTAGACTGTCAACATGTATAGCGGGTGAGGGAAATTTTTACCTGCCAAATATCCTTCTTTTTGAGGGACCAGACTTCAACCCAGTGCGCCAAGGTGTGAAGACAACATGCCGGCGCGGAGTAGGGAATCAGTGGAGAGGTCTAGGGGGCTGGTCCCAGCCCCAAATACTAAGTGGATGCCTGCCCCTCCCCCGAGAAGAA
>NW_022103904.1:19868652-19874050 GCF_000313985.2 Echinops telfairi
AATGTTTTGAGAATGATGAGGGCAATGAATGTACAAATGCGCTTTACACAATTGATGTGTGTATGGATTGTGATAACAGTTGTATGAGCCTCTAATAAAATGTTTTAAAAAAAACAAATATCCTTCTTTTCACCTTATTAGTCTTGAAAATACAAAAATAGGGGCAGAAATTTTAAGTTAACTTATTTATTTAAATTTGAGGGCTAAAGTTAGACTCAGGTTTCCTATTGAAACTATTGTTAGGTTTAAGGGTAAATTCAGTGTGGCACTGGTAATTAAACTTAGCATTAGGACTATAGTTTATCTTAGTTGTAGACTTAGGGTTAGAACTAGGTTTACATAAGGGGAGGGCAGCAGTCAATGGTTGTGTAAGGAATGAATATAAATTTGATTAATTTAGGTTTTATTTCATGCCACAGTTAGCATAGTTAAGAAAATCAGGAAACAGACATTACATTAGGAAATTTGGAGAGATATTAACAGTGGCATCTCAAACCTCTAGGTAAAAGATACGCTTTCTCCATTTTTAATTATAAAAAATTTTCAAGCATAAAAAGTTGGAAATAATTGTACAATGAACTTCATACTTGCTTTATCACATATATATTCATCTATCCTTCACTCTATATATCCACCTGTGTTAAAGTGGGTGCTCTAGAGAAGCAAAACTAGTCTCACACATAACAAACACACACATAAAAATATATTAAGGAAGTAGCTCACACAGGGGCTGTGTACCATCCGAACTAGAACCAAGTTCAGAGTCTGCACATGGAAGGAGCTCAGCAAACATCCCAGGGATAAATGCCTCAAATTCCTAGTACATAAGAATGGGGGTCCTATGCCAGACCTGTCAAGAATGGCCACCAGAGGTCATAAGAGTACAGGACAACAGCCTTGATTTTGCACCATTGTGGGAGCGCCCAGAGTCAAGCAAGGTGCTGTCAGATGTTCCCCAGGTCAACGGCAGGGCCCTCAGTCTTACAAAGCCCAGAGACACCCACTGTCACCCCAAATCAAGGTCCTCAGAGTACATGCTCAGGGAAACTCAGAGATTGTTTTCTGTGCTGAAGTCATCCCCACGGGAAAGGAAGGGAAATTACAACATTGTACTTTTCCTGAGAAGAGGATTTCTGACAGCTCCGGGCCACAACCCCTTGAGTCCCCTCATTAGAGTCAGAGTCAGCAGTTAGAACAAAAGGGACCTAGATAAGTAACGTCTGCTGCTTTCAATCTGGGAACAAGGGTGTGTACCTGGTAGAATTCTTGCCTTCCATGCAAGAGACTTTTGTTCTTCTCTTCCTAATGCACAGCCACCACTCATGTGCCCGTGGAAGCTTACAAATTGCTCTGATGCTGAACCGCTTTCACTGGCACGCCAGACCGAGTTTAACTAGGAAGTGAGGCCTGGTGATTCACTTCCAAAAAATCAACCAATAGCAACCTCAGGGGTCACAATCTTCTGATCTGTAACTTATCATTGAGGATGTCAAGGATTGATTAATCTAATGTTAAATGCAAGTCAAAAGAAAAAGAAATCAATTTCTAGGCTGGGTTTCAGGAGGACAGTCCCCTCTAAAGGTGGAGACCGCTTTTTTGCCAAAAACTGATGCACTGAGATGGCTGCATGAGCCATTGTTGTGATGGCAAAATCAGTCCCCCGTCTGCTACAAATCAGGCCTTTCTTTGTTGCACACTGTTATGCAAACTTTTCGGAACGCTTAATGGAAATCTTGATTTACAGTCTGACTTGGTTTCATGAATGCCAAGTGCACTATCCCCCTCACATCAAGAAAACAAATGAGCATCACCTTGATCTTTGATTTCACTTTTTGGGGGTGAGGGGACAATGGTCTCTTGCACTGGCTTGATTGATGTTTGCTTTAGGGGTGGTAGAACTGCACCATGCCTAGTCACCAGTAATGACCTTGGGGTAAAAGTCTGGGTCGCTTTGGAGCTGTTCTTCCAAAGCAAGGCACGTTTCCGCTAGACACTCTTTCTCCGGGTCAGTCAGAACCCAAGGCACAAATTTCGCAGCGACCCTTCTTATTCCCAAATGTTCTGTTAAAATTCGCTGAACCACCCTCCAAGAGAGTCCCCATAACTCCCTCATCTCTTCACTGGTCCCTCATCAGTCTGCAAGCCCAAGTGCACGTATTTTGTCCGCATTTATATCCCTTCAGGAAGTTAACAGACGTCCAGAACGCGGTTTGTCATCAATCGACATTTCATCTCTTTTTGAAACGAGAGAACCATGGCACACTGGAGTTTTCCCATAGCGCTGTCCTTGAAAGCTGTGTTCAACCTCACAACAGCTTCTGCGGCATTTGTCCCCAGCAGGAGGCAAAATTTCACAGCCGCACGCTGCGCTTTTATATCGGCCATCACTAAAAACTAGGTTTGAGTGAAAATGCTTTTATGAAAAAATCCACAGGGGACTTTGCCGGTGCCCTAACCCAGAGGGGGTGGCTGGATGCTCCCCTAGTAGGAAGCACGCGAACTACGAAAGCTCCTCCCAGCGGAGCTTTTTTAGTTTCCGCTTTTGGGGGGGTGGGGTGGGGCGGGGGTGGGGTACCCCTTCGTATACGTCATTCCATTATTCCCCCGCCCCGCCCCCCATTGTCTTCTGGCTGCACAGCTCCCACCAAGAAATCCAAGCTGATTCTTACTGGTTTCCCATTGCAGGGGACAGCTTCTTGAGTCGTTATTGTCTCCTCTTTCCTGCTGTTAGAGACGACCCCCCCCTCTCCCCAGGATTTCTTGTACTGTTTTCTCCCTGAATTTTTTCCCTTTCCTGGTTTCCTACGGAGACATAAACTGTTCCTCTTGGTAGCATCCCACATAATTTTTAGGCTTTATTCAAACTACGTTGCTCTCTTTGTTCGTTGTTCCTCATAGATAGGAGCTGAGAGATTTGTCTTCCAGTTCACTAATTTGACCTTTCGTCTCTTTAATTCTATTACTGTGTTCTTTTAAAGCGGTGTGTAATTCTGTTATCTTAGTATGTATCTTCTGAGTCTCTATGTGCTGCATCTCATAAGATTGCTAAGTTCTTCTATTGTTTTTCGCTGTTCTCTCAAACTCGCTCTCCAGCCAGTAAAGGTTTTGTGAATTATTTTTCTGGTAGGTCCTGAGCCTTTTCTTCTTCAGAAAATTCTTTTGGTGCTGGATGTTATTCATTTATTTGTGCCAATTTTTTCTTGGTGTTTTATAGACCGAGATTGACTGCTGTTTCCACGGCATTGTGGGGCAGCAATTAGTATTGGAGGGCTTCCGGGTCATGTGGAGCCAATTGTTTCTGTCGAATGATGCCAAAAAGCACTAATAGAAACCACACACACACAAAAGGAAAGGAAACCACAACACCTTTGCTTATGCACCTGCCTTGTCTTCAGTGATCCTGTCAGGAAGGTAAACATCATGGAATGCCAATTTAATAGAACAGAGTGTTCTTTCATTGAGGGAGTACTTGAGGAACACTAATTCTTAGGGAACTACATTTAAAATAAAATAAAAGAGAAGAGGCCATGACTGAAGTGGAAAAAAAAGTGAGGTGAACCAAAATGCTAGCCAGAAAAAAATTTTAATTTATTTTATACATATATATATGTACACACATATATGTTCCTTTAAACCTTTAACTATATGTTTAACCAAGCAATTAATAGTTACAGCCCTCCTTTAAAAAAAAAAAAAGACAACCAACCCTTCCACCCAGAAGAATTCACTTCAGAGGACAACACTGAAGCTACAACTCAAGGAGAGGGGCACCTCAGATCAGAGCACACAGGAACAAATGAAGGCGGAGGAAGAGAGAGTAGAGCACATCCTGGCCCACCAAGCCCTGAGGATGATATTCCTGCTCAGAGCAGCCAATGCACAGAGAGGACCATGGGGCCGCCCCCACAAGACACGACATGCCCCACTAAGTCATGCCCCACTACAATGGACAACAATGGAGGCACAGTGGGGTAATTGTGCCCGATCTGACCCCACCACACATGGGCAAAATGCTAAGGGTGGTGTGCAACAGAGCAGCAAGAGGAGCAAAGCAATGAAGTCCCTGAGGAATACCAAAAATAAACCGTGGGGCCAAGGCGTGGCACCCCATCAGGCTCGCCCAGTGAATACTCCTAAAGGTCAACAAATAGACCTGGAACTATTTATAGGCTTTTCTCTTCTTTTTCTTTTTTTTTGTCGTTTTGTTTTACTCTGTCTTGTTTTTGTGCTTATTATTGTCTCTGCATGTCTATCTAGATAAGATAGGCAGATAAACAATCCAGAGGAGAAAACAATGGGACTGATGGGAGGTGGGTGTGGGAGACAGGAGAGGGGGAAAGGAAATGGTGTCAACAAACCCAGGGACAAAGGAAGCACAAGTGACTAAAATTGATGGTGAGGAGGAGAAAATGATCCGGATCATTAGCTATCAGAGATGCAAATTAAAACAACCATGAGATGCCATCTAACACCCTTGAGGTTAGCCCAAATCAGAAAATCAGAGAGCAACAAATATTGGAGAGGATGTGGAGAAATAGGAACTTTTCTCCACTGCTGGTGGTCGTGTAGATATGTATAGCCTCTGTGGAAAGCGATCTGGCGATATTTAAAGAAAATGGCAATCGACCTACCTTATGACCCAGCCATCCCTCTACTGGGCAGATACCTAGAAGAGATAAGAAATAAAACATGACCTTGTTGTCTGTGCCCCAATGTTTACTGAAGCACAATTCACAATTACAAAGAGTTGGAAACAACCTAAATTTCCATCGAAAAACGAGTGAATTAGTAAACTCTGGCACATACACTCAATGGAGTAGTATGCAGCACTACAAAGCATGGACGATCATTTGAAACACATCTTTTCATGGGAAGAATCGGAGGAAATTATGCTAAGCGAGGTCAGCCAATCACAAAAGGACAAATATAACACGAGTCCCCTGAGGTAAGTATGATCAGCACAGTAGGTATAGAAGAAAAGACACTTATCTCACCATATACGGGTGGAGACACAGGTAGTCGGGTGGAGGTCAGACCAAACCCAAGGAGGTACATGTTAATCCAACACAAAGAAGGGGAAATGGGGGAAGGAGAAGGGAGAACGGGGGAGGGCAGTGGGAGAGAGAAACAGAGATGATGGCATGGGGAATGGGCACTAACCCACCCAGGGGCAGAGTATTGGTTATGTCTCCACAGAATTGGGAGTGTGCACACAAACCCCAGCATGGTGCACCAAACCAGGAGGGCAACGTAAACAAGTGGAGGATTGTATGAAAAGATTGGGCTACAGGCCGGCCCCAAGCAGAGCCAGTCTGACCCCTGCCCTACAAGTATGTGCCATAGAGAACAACACTAAACCTTCAGGTGGGGAAAGGAGTCGACGTACCACGCCCACAAG
>NW_022103904.1:19874741-19883841 GCF_000313985.2 Echinops telfairi
AGGGGTCGCCTAAGACCATCGGAAAACACATATTTCCAATGGTCTTAGAAACTGAGACACCGCTCCTCTATCCATCTCCAGGCGGATCCACCCACATGCAGATCCGCCCACATATGAGTACCCAGTGCGATTACATCATCATGCCAAACCCATCACATACACCCCGTACAAATACAGGTGTATGTGACAGGGTTGGTGCCATAATGTACTTATGTGGACCAGTCACATGTGCAGAGAGCAGCTACTGTGTAGAGAGCAGCTGCTGTGTTGAAAGCAGCTACTGTGTTGAAAGCAGCTGTATTGGAGGTAAAGAAACACTTCATGAATTATAATTACTGGGTAAATGTAAAATCATCAACTACTACAAAAAGATATATATATATCTGTACCATGGGAACTTAATCTGGATGTTGATTGGTCTTTTTATATTCAACTGTGGTTGATGTGAATACTGTCCCCTTATGATAGTAACAGGTATGTAAAAAAACAACAACAACAACAAAGAATGGTAAATCATAGGAAACTTTAATGAACTGTATTGACTGAACTATGCCATGTATCATCTTTTGACAATGGATCATGTAGGGAAGAATGTTAAGATAAGAAAATATAGTGAGGATTTTTTACAGTATAGTTTTACCTCAATAGTTACAGCAGGAATTGAGAAACCATAATGTGTTTTTTGTTGTAAAGTTCTATCAGTCGGATCTATGAAGCCGAACAAACTAAAATTCCATTTTGATAGCAAACATCTGAGCTTTGCTGGCAAAGATACCAACTATTTTAGAAGCAAAACTGATGGACTCAAGAAAGTCAGACTCAACACTGGTAGCAAGTACCACAAACAAAACATAGTAGCTATTGAAGCTTCATATTTGGTGGCACTCAGAATTGCCAGAGCTATGATACCTCACACCATTGCTAAGGATTTACTGTTGCCAGTGCTAAAGACATTGTTTGAGTTTTGATCAGAGAAAAATTTGTTACAAAATTGAGTGCACTGTCCACAAAAGAATAGATGACATGTCTGCTGATACTGTGGATCAGGTAATCCAGGAAATTAAATCTGCTCCACTTCCAATATTTAGCATCCAGCTTGATGAATCTACAGACGTTGCAAACTGTTCAGTTACTGTTTACGTGAGGTATATCAATGATGGCAACTTTAAAGATGAGGGTTTTTTTTGCAAACCCCTTGAAATGACAACTTCTGCACGTGATGTATTTGACACAGTTGGTTCATTTCTGAAAGAGCATAAGATCTCTTGGGAAAAGGTTTGTGGTGTTTGCACAGTTGGTGCTCCAGCTATGCTAGGATGTCGATCTGGATTTCAACGTTTGGTACTGAATGAATCACCAAAAGTCATTGGAACTCACTGTATGATTCATCGGCAAATATTAGCAACGAAGACGCTGCCACAAGAGTTACAAGAAGTAACGAAAAGCATCATAAGTTCTGTCAATTTTGTAAAGGTGAGCACTTTAAGCAGTCAACTGTTTTCGCAACTGTGCAATGAGTGGGATGCACTGAATAATGCTCTGCTATTTCACACTGAAGTGAGATGATTGTTGAGAGGAAAAGTTTTAAAACGTGTTTTTGAGCTTCATGATGAACTCGACATGTTTTTAATCAGAAAGCAAGACTGCAGTTCAAAGCACTTTTCAGCAATAAAATGAACTGCAAAAAATAGCTTACTTGGTTGACATCTTTGCCATCTTGAATGAGTTAAATTTATCACTGCAAGGACCAAATGCAACATGCCTCGATTTGTCTGAAAAGATCTGATCACACCAAATGGAACTTCAGCTTTGACACACACAAAAAAATTGGATGAAAATAAAATTTACATGTTGCCTAATTTATCTGCTTTCTTTGAGGAACGTGACATTGAATCAGACAAAAGGATTACAATTATAATTTCTGTGAAAGAAGACGTGCACATGATTGGAGACAAAATTTCATCATACTTTCTTAATCTACCTGACAGCCCACTTGCACTTGCCAGAAGCCCGTTCACAGTCAAAGTTGAAGATGTTCCTGAAACAGCACAAGAGGAGTTAGTTGAACTTATTAACAGTGATGCAGTGAGAACTGTATTCTCTACAATGCCAGTTACAAAATTCTGGATTAAGTGTTTGCAGTCATATCCCGTTCTGTCTGAGACTGTGTTAAACCTTCTTCTTCCATTTCCAACAACATATCTTTGTGAAACAGGGGTTTCCAGCTTGCTGGTTATCAAATCTAAATACAGAAGTAGACTTCTTGTGGAAGATGATCTTCATTGTGCTCTTGCAAAGACTGCCCGGAGAATTTCTGATCCAGTGAGAAAGAAGCTATCTCAACCTTCTCACGGATGTTGATTTTTTACGAATACTGTCTCAAAATGTAGCAATGTAGTTTACTATTGTTATATTAAGACTGTTACCCATGCTACACCATGCCTCAAGACAAAATTTCACTTATTTGTAATTAGAAATAAATATTTCACAATATATAATTATATGTTTTGTGATTAATCACTATGCTTTAATTATGTTCAATTTGTAACAATGAAAATACATCCTACATATCAGATATTTACATTACGATTCATAACAGTAGCAAAGTTACAGTTATGAAGTAGCATTGGAAATAATTTTATGGTTGGTGGGTCACCACAACATGAGGAACTGTATTAAAGTGTCGCGGCATGAGGAAGTTGAGAACCACTGATCTAGGTGGTTGTAGAGATCCTGTGGGTATTACAGCAACACCAATGTAGCTGAGAGGAAGCACTAAGATGGAAGAAGGGGAAGCATGGTGATGGGGCAGGAGGAGGCAAAAGGAAACAGAGGAAAGCTCTAGGAAGCAAAGCTATACATGGAGGTATTAACAGAGGTATGTCCTTATGTAAATACATTAATCCATATAAATAGAGGCATTGGCCTATGTACATATATTTATAAGGCAATACACTGAGAATGTGGATGGGCCCTGGGTCTCAGCTCATACCCTCCCTCAATACAAGAACACTTTGTTCTAACAAAATGGCATTTTGTGATGCTCACCCCACCCCCACCCTGACACGATCACTGAAGACAAAATGGGTACATAAGCAGATGTGGTGAAGTCACTGTACGGTGCCCAGCTATTAAAAAATATAGTGTCTGGGGTCTTAAAGGTTTAAAGTTAAACAGGTGGTCATCCAACAGTGAAGCAACAAGTCTACATGGAAGAAGCACACCAGCCGGTGTGATCATGAGGTGTCATCGGGACCATGTAACCCACATCAGAAGATGCATAACAACAAACAAACAAAAACAAGTTGGTGTGGATGAGGGGGATCAGAGCGGAGACCCAAAGCCCATCTGTAGACAATGAAACATCCCCCCACAGAGGGGTCGCAGGGAAGGGATGAGTCAATCAGGGTGCAGTAGAGCACCAATGGATCACACAATATACCTTTGGTTCCTTGAGGCTTCCTCACCTTTACTGTCATGACCCCAGTGCTGCTTCCCACTTTGGACTGGAGCAGAACATGTACATAGGTATAGGCAAGAGATAAAGCTCACAACGCACAGAACCCAGGAACAGGAATGGGACTAGTGATACTAAAAGGGTAAGAGGAAGGAGGGGAGAGGGAGGAAGGGGGTACCGATCATGATGAATGGCACACAACCACACATCCCCCTCCAGGGGGAAGAACAACAGAAACTAGAGGGGAAGGGAGACAGCGGTTGGTGTGAGATATAAAAATAATAACAATCTATAATCTATCAAGGGGCCACAAGGATAGTGGGGAGGGAGGGAGGGGAAAAAAGAGGAGCTGATCCCAAGGGCTCAATAGAAAGTAAATGGCTAGAAAAAAACGATGGTAATATATGTACAAATAAGTCTGATACAATTGGTATACGAATTGTAACGATAAAATGATCTTAAACAAACAAAAAGAAGCCAATAAGTTGAGATGAAACAGGAAGCAGAAAATTGGTCCTAGATAAAGTTCCTGTGGGCTCACATGTTGTTTGGGGTCAGGGCACCTGATCTGGAAGTAGATCATGCAGTCTCAGATAGTGGCTGAGGTCAAGGTACTTCCAAAAGGATTTCTTTCATGTCTAGAGTACAGCTGGGGTAGCTTCATGAGTTATAGGAGTTCCTGCCTGTCCAGGGGTGGCCAGGGACCCGGCACTGTGTGTGCTGCTGGTCTGATGAGGGGCAGTGCACTTACTTCCGGACTTGGGGGTGATGCACCCAGTGCCTGATCCAAGAAGGTGCAGCTCCAACTTGAGGCAGAGCAGGGCACAGGTGAGGACAGGTGAGGTGCATCACTAGCCGCTGGGTGGGTGAAGGTCAGGACTGGCCGCACCTGTGGTCATTAGGAGGGTGTGAGACAAGGGAGGCTCCAACCTTTCTCATTGTCGTCCTACAATGTGGCAGGTAGCTCGCTGGACCGAAGGAAATGCTTGCGAAAGTTCAAGGTGGCCATACTACATCAGGCTAGCCTACAATGTATCCATCTCCTCTCTCATTTCCTTCTTTCAACTTCTGCTATTTAGTATTTAATCCACTTCCCTATCTTGTTCTCTGCAGTTCATGGTTCCAGGATTATCATTCATCTTTCTTTCTTTCTTTTTTTATATACACATATAAACAGACAGGTTTATATAGCGAGAAAGAATATATCAGCTAATTCGTCCACACCACAGCACAGAGGGCCCAGTTCAACTCAATTTCATGGAGCAGTTAATATTTTGAAGTCCTTCAACTCACATGGGTCCAAGGTCAAAGAAACAGCGGAGTCTGCCCTCCGGCAAGACAAGCAGGGTGGGGCAGCAACAGCAGGAAGATGAGAAGTGGGGGAGCAGAGCGACGCAGTCTGAGGGATCCCCAAGAAGTGTGGTGAAGCAGGTCTCGGTGGCACCTCAAGCTTTCTCAACAAGCACATCGATGGTGGGTCCTTGGGTCCCCGTCGCTGTCACGAGATGGAGGGAGGCATCTGTACCCAGCACCTTGCATTTCATTTTGGATTTCACTGGCCCCTTGGGGTGCGTGTCCTGCTGTTCACGAAACGCGAAGTAGTGCAGGAAGTGAATGCTCTGGCAGAGACAGCCCTCAGGAAGAGCAACGACCCCACAGGGAAGCCTTCGGCCAGGTTCCATAGTGTGAGCACACCGTCCTGGCAGGCCAGCACCAGGTGGGAGCAAGAGCTGCTGACAGCAGAGGCTACAGTGGGTGCTGTGCATGGCCACACACCTTCTGGGTCAACTGTGTCCTTCAGAGTTGGGTTAAGTGAATCCAGGTAATTAGGACTCTGAAACTGTTCACCCCAAGGATCCAGGCTGCCGCTGAGGGGCTCCTGACTTCCACTGGCTTGGCAAAAACAGAGCTTGGGGGGAGGAAAGGGAAGGCAGCCACACGGAGTGGCTCCTCCTCCCAGCCCCCACCCAGGCACTCCTTGTAGGTAGTGTTGAAGACGACGGTCCTTTGTTGCTCCCCCTGACTGCCCTTGATGATGTCCATAGTTGTTTCATCTGGTCTCTGTGTCTTTGTTGTAGCGAGTCTGTCTAGCACACCTGCCTAGTCCCTCGAAGATGCTCAGAGTACTGTTTTGATGTGCTATAAATGAAGAACACCGAATTGTGGAAAGGGCTACAGAGATGGAAATACCACCTTCAGACCTAGATAGAGGCTATATCCAGAAAGGATGGCTTCAGATTTTGATATTTTTATTTAGAAGTTTCTATGATTTTGATTTTATGAATGATATATTTATATCTCTTATATATAAAAAGGTTTAAAATGCCAAACATGGTTTGTGAAAATTATAGTGTATTTTAAATATTTAGAGAACACACACACAAACACCATGCATTTATTTATAACCCTTATTTCAAGAGAGTGTCTGCAGTTCTTGTTGAGGACTTTGTGCCCTGACCTTGCTGTCAGACCCCCTCGCTCCCGATGTCCCATCCCTTCCTCGTGTCAGTTTACATCACACGCTTGCATAGTTGATGTCTATACATTGTCAGTTGCTAAAAGCCATCCGGATCCAACTCCGACAGAGCTAGCTCTCAGAAGACCGAGGGCCATCTCCCAGCTCGGTCTCCCTCATATACATCATTTTAGGCAGCACCTTTTCTGGTTTTCAAGGCTGATACCTACCCTGACAATTTGACACAGGTTCACTTTTAACCCCTGATAGATCGTGATCATCAAGATTGTGCTTTGTTCTACACCACGGAATTGGTGTTACTGAGCCTCAATAAAATCTTCAGACAAATAGTTGCTGCTCTCTCTCTCCCGTGTAAATGCCCTTACTTTGTCTTTTTCTCTCACTGTGGCCCCAGCAAGGCCGAGGAGGGGCTACCCTCCCTGAAAGTGAGAGGGATGGGGCCCGCGGGGAGCCCCTGTGAGGCCTCTAGGTCATGGTGGCAGAGGATGATGTGCTGAGGAAGGCCAGGGGGGCTGCGGGGCGAGGACCACTACCCATGGTGTGTCCGTTGTACCAGCGTCATCTGGGTACCTCGGCATCAAGAGTGCAGGCTCCACGTATGCCCAGTTGGGAGATTTCCCTGAGACCCTGAGACTCCGAGCTAAGTGAGACCCCCAGGCTGTCAGGATATCACTGCCTCCCAAGTCCAGGACTAGGAGTAGAGAGATGGGCAGTGAGGGTCCCCGTTTTCCCCACAGTCCCTGGACTGAAAGAGATAGCGCTCCCTTCCCAGCTTGGCACCCACTGGTTTCCGAGATGGCTTCACTCTGGGCCCTCACACCTGCCACAATGGCGGACAGGCTGCAGCGAAAGGAAGTGTCTTAGAGAGAAATGAAACGTGAGGCATATTCCAATGACAGGGCATTCTGCTGGTCAGAGGAGGCAGCGTGCCCAAGCCTCCAGAGGTGGGGGCAGTGTGCACACCGGTCCAAATTTAAGACAGCGTGCCTCCAACCTCAGGCAGAGCAGTACCTGGGCGGAGCGGGTGTGTACAGTTGCCAGGTGAGTGAGAGTGAGGACTGGCCACACATTTGGTACTGGGAGGGTGTGTGGAACCAAGGGAGGACTGAGCCACTCTGGTCACCAGACATCTGTGTGGGCACTTGTTGGGATGCATTGAAGGCATGGACACAGGTAAAGCACCTCCTTCAACAGTCAGCACTCGGCCAACATATTTATGTCCTCATTCATGCATGCATATGCATTTTTAAATTTTCATATCCAGCAGGTACCTAAATACCTTCTTTATCAACATTTTCTTGGCTGATGGGTCTCGATACTTCTAAAAGAGTTCTTAGAATCCTGAGGTCAAATGAAAGGGAAAGTCCTGCCACGGATTAGATGGACATGACACTGAACTGACCGATGAGAGAGGGTTACAGTGGTGACTTCTTGCCTAAGAGTAAGGCTTGTGACTTAAGAGATTCCAATCACCCAATAAAGAGAAAAAAATGTTCTCCCAAATAATAGAACGTTTCCCTGATAAGTTTCTATTGTCTCTATGGTTTCATAGCCTGATCTGTCTTTGGTTCTGTTTACAGTGTGTGGAGTTTTTCATTCTGCTTTCTAACCAGTTAACAAGAACACTTCTATGTTGGTAGCATTACCTAGTGTGGTTGTTAGGTTTTTTGTGCCAATATGGCACTCATGAGAAGATATGGGTAGAGTCTAGCCTGTCAATTAGGTCACAACCTGATGGTACCTCCTGGTGGGCGGGGTCTTCTCATAACGAGGATCCTAGGAACTTCCTCTCTCTGGCTTTCACCTTCCTGCTATGCAGTCACTTGGAGAGCCACAGAGCCACGCTAGAGACCTGTCAGAGCCCTGGGATGCTTCCACAGCCATTGGCTCTCCAAGACTTGGCAACCACCAGTCTCTGATGGTCCTGCCTTCTGCATCATTGTGTGTGGCTCAGTGAGTCTGAAGAGGAATTGATGGACTCATAGTATCAGACTGATGGAGTCATATCGGGCATATGGACTTGATCTGGGCTGGGATGTTTTCTTAATATACAATTACTTCTTAATATGAATCTCTTTCCTATATATATGAGTATCACTGAATTTGTTTCTCTAGTCTACCGGGCTTAAAACACCTAGTAACCTGCCAATGTGCAAAGTGTGTATGGTTGGGGGTAAGAGGGGGGTTTCAAATGATCCACTGGGTTTTTCAGCCAGAAGGTCACGTTGACTGCAAATAGTCATCGCCTTCTCCTGCTTTTAAACCTTTTTACTTGACAGAGACAAACCTCCCGTTTTTTGACATATAATGACTTTATCTTTCTCTGTTTCCCACTCAGATGTAATACAGGTGGCAGTGGCCAGACTGCTGGTCGTTGTGCCCCTAACTTTAAGGAAAATGGATCTAATGTCTGGACTCAGGCAGAATGAAGCTTTGAAAGTAGCAAGTTTTCTCGTGGCTAAAAGAGGTTTTGAAGGAATGCTTTTGAAGAATGTGTCCCAAGAGCTCCGGTTGGCTCTTGTGTCTGACACGGGCTGTGGGTCCCCCTCTCATTCAGCACACGCTCCAGTCTGGGGGCTCAGGTTTCTCCCTGTGTTTCTGCTTGAGTAGTATTCAGCTGCCCTGCTTTTAAAAGGTCAGGGCGGCCGTGTCTCTGCTCACAGCCCCCTTGGATGCTGGTCCAGACTCAACTGTGCCTCCCTGGCGCTGACTCTGCTGCAGCCGCCAGAGCCCGGCCTGGGCAGGACTCCACACCTGCCGGTCTGGTCCCTGGACCGCACCCGCACCTGCGGGATGGCGCGTAGCATGGTCCGCTTGGCGAGGGAAGCGATGGGGTCCAGGCCACCAGGCGAACTCCTTCCTGGGTCCTTCGAGGGGCTGGGTCGCTAAGAAGGGGCGGAGCCGCGTAGGATGGCCCGGCTGGGAAGCTCCTCCACTTCTCTGGGCCCGGATCGTCAGCAGAGCCCTGGCGCTGGGCAGCAGGTAACAGCCGTGAAGGACTGAAGGACGCAGCTCAGGGTTACGTCCTCCCGATATCTGCGGGGCGCAGAGCTCCAAGAGCTGGGGTGGGCTGTGGTTGGTTAGTTTAGTTAGGTAGGTAGGTAGGTAGGTAGGTAAATTGGTTGGTTAGTTAGTTAGTTAGGTTGGCTGGCTAGCTAGCTAGTTAG
>NW_022103904.1:19883941-19888283 GCF_000313985.2 Echinops telfairi
GCTAGCTAGCTAGTTAGTTAGTTAGTTAGTTAGTTAGTTAGTTAGTTAGTTAGTTAGTTACTGTGATTACACTGAGCTCCAGGCTCTCCATTTGTGGCCCTGGCCCTCTGCATTCAAGCGTGTGGTTGAAATGACTGAAGAGTTTGAAATTCCTCCTCTCCAAATTCTGTGCCTAAAACAGTCTCTGGGAGGTCTGAGGGCCCAGCCCCAATCCCAACTACATAGTCAGTCGCCTCTACCCCCAGAAGAATTCACTTCAGAGGACAGCACTGAAGCTACAGCTCACACAGAGAACATGTCTGATCAGAGCACACGTGAGCAAATGAAGGAGGAGGAAGAGAGAGTGGAGCATACCTGGCCCACCAAGCCTTGAAGACGATAACCCCACTCAGAGCAGCCAATGCACAGAGAAGACCATAAGGCCAGCCCCACTATGAGACACGACATCGCTCACTGACCCATAACCCTACAGGGGACACCACTGGAGACACAGTGTGGGAATTGCACCCAATCTGATCCCGCTACACCGAGGCAAAACACTAAGGGTGTGCAACAGAACAGCAAGGGGAGCAGAGCAATGAAGTCCCCAGGGAATACCAAAAATAGACTTTGGGTCTAAGGCGTGGCACCCCTTCAGACTCAACTGGAAAACACCCCTAAAGATCAAAAACAGACCTTGAACTATGCACAGCCTTTTCTGTTTTGGGTCATTGGTTTTGTTATTTGTTTTGTTTTGTTGCTTTGTTTTGCTCTGTCTTGTTTTTTGTGCATATTATTATCTCTGCAGGTCTATCTAGATAAGACAAGCGGATAAACAATCTGGAGGAGAAAACAACAGGACCAACAGTTCCAGGGGGAAAATGGGAAAGGGGGAGGCAAGGGAAAGGAAGTGGTGTTAACAAACCCAGGGACAAGGGAACAACAAGTGATCCAAATTCAGTAGCGAAGAGGGTGTAAGAGGCCTGGTAGGGCTTGATCAAGGGCAATGTAACAGAGAGGAATTACTGAAACAATTGGACATCACCTTACAGAAGGTTCACAAGGAATAGATGAGACAGTCAGGGTGCAGTATAGAACCAATGAAACATACAGCTTTCTTCTAGTTCTTTAATGCTTCCTTTCCCCCACCCCCACCACTATCATGACCCCAATTCTGTCTTACAAATCTGGCTAGACAATAGCATGTACACTGGTACAGATAAGAGCTGGAAACACAGAGAATCCAGGACAGATAAGCCCCTCAGGACCAATAATGAGAGTAGTGATACCAGGAGGGTAAGTGGACGGTGGGGGCAGAAAGGGGGAACCGATCACAATGATTTATATATAACCACTTCCCAGAGGGACAGACAACAGAAAAGTGGGTGAAAGGCGACATCAGTCAGTGGAAGATATGAAAAAAAAATTATAAATTATCAATGGTTCATGAGAGAGAGAGAGTGGGGGAAGGAGGGGGGAAAATGAGGTGCTGATACCAAGGGCTGAAGTAAAAAGAAAATGTTTTGAAAATGATGGCAACATACATACAAATGTGCTTGATACTATGGATGTATATATAGATTGTGATAAGAGCTGTATAAGCCCCTAATAAAATGATTTTTTCAAATAATAAGATAGAATAAATAAAAAGTATGTATGGTTAAATAGTTGTGTAAAAGTATCAAGTGGACAAGGGGCACAGTGGGGTGGCAAGTCTGTGGTAGTTAGATAATTCATGTCAACTTAAGATATATGAGATTGTTGGGGTGGAGTTTAGCTTGTCAATCAGGTCACAGCCTGATGGCCTCACTTGGAGGTGGAGGCCGATTTCTCTCTGGTTCTCTCTGCCTTCATCTTCCTGCTTGCTGGCCACCCTGTCATGGGATCCACACGGCCTTGCCCCCACCAGCCTGTGATCTTCCTGCATTCTGCATCATTGCACATTACTGTGTGAGTCTAAAGAGGGGCATATAGACTATTATCGGACTTAAGGACTTGAGCTGGACTTGGCTGGATGCTTTCTCTGTGTGTAAATACGTCTTGAGTTAAAGCTCTCTCTCATACAAAAAAAGAAAGTATCGTGGACTATGAGAAGAATAAGCACATCTGCCTTGAAAGAAGCAAACACAGAAAGTTTTTTAGGAGCAAGAATGGGGTGACTTCATCTAATATATTTTGGGCATGTTATCAGCATGTTACCAATCCCTGGAAAAGACATCATGCTTGGTGAAGTAGAAGGTAATATAACTGATTTTTGTATATTGATGTTCTACCCTGCCATTTCAATCATTTAATGAGCTCCAGTATTTTCTTGCTGAATCTTTAAGGTATTCTATTATCCACACACAGAGTTGCATTTCTTATATGCCAATATGGGTGTCTCTAATTCACCATAATTGCCTTAAAGCTCCCTGGCTAAGACTCCAGAGCACAGGACTGAATAGGAGTAATGGTCACGGACATTCTTCTCTGGGTCCCATTGCAAGGAATGCTTTTACTTTCTCTCCCTTGAGGGTAATGTTGCCCATTGGAGATTTTATATATATATATATATATATATATTTATTTATATCTTTAAATGTGTTTAGTAGTTTACTTTATAGAATAATATTCTTTTGAGCATTTTGATCATAAATGGGTGTTGGAATTTTTCAAATACTTTTCCTGTGTCAAGTAGTATGACCATGTGGTTCTTTTTTTATAGTTTCATTTATGCCATGAATTACATTGTGTTTCTAATGAAACCTCTATGTGTATGTGGTATGATCCCACTTGGTCAGGATGTACTATTCTTTTATATATATTGTTCATTTCTATGCTTTTGGATTACTAAATTTTATGTAATCAAATGTATATAATAAATGTACAATCGATATGGTGTATAATAAAATTTATACTATTTATATCATATATCATGTATGATGTGTTATATATCATTTTTAATTATATAAAATAATTACATGATGTATTAAATATATTATATGCAATATTAATTATATAATGTGTCATATAACTTTATGTAATTTGTGCCAAAAATGTTTCTACTATAAATATTACCTAATTTACTTTATGGTGCTAAAACGAAACTAAAACTAAGGACTAATACCATAAAATAACTTAGGAAAAATCCCATACTTTTCTACGTACTGAACACTTCAAGGAGGATCTCTGTCAGTCCTCTTTGAATGTTTGGTTCACCAGTGAAGTTGTTTTGGTATTTTTTTGTTGATATTGGAGATTTTTAATGACCCAGTCAATATCTTCTTGTGTTGCAAGACTTTCAGATTTTTTTTACTTAGTCGGTGTTCATTTAGGCAGTTAGGCTCTTTCTAGAAACTTGTCCATTTCCTGTAGGTTTTCAAATGTAGAGACAGGGGACTTTTCTTGGAACTATGGCCATTCACAAGTTGTGTCCAGTGATGGGGTTTGGGCCATATTTCATTCTAGGCACTGAATTGTTCATACTTTGTCTCTGGGTGCCCTCTTCCATCACCTGTCATCAGTCCTGGTGCAGAGTCCTTAGAGAGCTGCCCGCACACGTCCACTATCAACAGAATTCACCTGGGGAAGTGCTGGTTATGGTAAAGCGGGAGGACCACACTGAAGGCGGTGTAAGAGCTGGTGAATGTATGTGAGCAGGAGGCTGTAGTGTGTTTAGAAGCAAATCTTGGTGATGCTGAATCAAGGGGGACTTTAAACCTGGAGAATAGAGTTTCTTGATATGGGGAAATTTTCCATGGACAAAGATTGACTGCCAAACCAGAAGCTTTGGAAATGAGTTTTAACAGTTCTCAGAATTGCTTTTGTCCCATAAAGAGCCAAAACTGCTGTGTCAGGTGTGAGAAAATGAGACAAAGGTCTCCTAGCCTTGGAGGTTAAATTTTCTATAAGACCACTTCACAGGAAGCACAGAAGGACACCACCTTATCAAGACATGAAGCAATGGACAGACTGACTACAAAAAGCATAGTAACGATAGATACAGAGATTTCAACTCAGGAAGACGATGATTTATTGAATAAGGGGCAAAACAACCAACTAATCATTCCGGAGGAAAGGTCTCCCAGAAATGTGATCCACAAGTCACTCGTGGTGAAACTATGTGTAGTGTACCAGGGGGAGAGTATTGGTTGTGACCCCACAGAATTGGAACGTGCATACAGACCCCACCATGATGCGCCAAACCAGGAGGGCAACGTAACACGTGGAGGAACCCACAAAAAGACTGGACTATAGGGCTGGCCCCAACCAGAACCAACCTGACCCAACCATGGAAGTGTGTGCCACACAGAATAACAATAGAACTTCTGGTAAGGGGAAGGAACCGACCTACCATACCCAGATGGAAGTGGAAGCAAATGAA